>NC_057861.1:519607210-520269710 GCF_019393635.1 Dromiciops gliroides
TAAAAAAATAAAAGAAAGAAATCAATAAAGATAAACAAAGTGAAAAGCATACTTCAGTGTGCCCTAAGAGGTAATCAGTTCTCTCTCTGGAAATATGTAGCTTTTTTCATTATGGAACCTTTAGAATTGTCTTGGATTATTGTCTTGAACAGAGAAGCTAAATATTTCATAATTTTTCATTGTTACATTATTGCTGTTAACTGTGTACAGTGTTCTCTTGGTTCTTCTCACTTCACTTTGCATAAGTTCATATAAATCTTCCCAGGTATTTCTGAAACCATTGTACTCATCATTTCTCACAGCACAATAGTAATCTAAAAAATTACAAATGACCACTTATTCAGTCATTCCCCAGTTTATGGGAATCCCCTCAATTTTCCAAATCTTTGACATCATTAAAAGAACTTCTCAAAATATGTTGATACAGGTTGGTCCTTTTTTTTTTCTTTTCTTTGATCTCTTTTGAATACGGACTTACTAGTGGTATTTCTATGTCAAACGGTTGTGCTTATCTTTTAATTCATCCATAACACTACCAGATATCCTAAACAAATTAAAGAAAAATAAAAGTATATATTTATACAAAATATTTGTGGCAGGGTGTTGTTGTTGTTTGGAGTAGCCAAAATTTGGATTCCAAGGGAGGATCCTTCTCTTAGTTAATGGCTAAAAATTATCATATATAAGCATGATAGAATATAATTGTGCCATGAGAAATGACAAAATGGCAAATGTCAAAGAAAACTGAGGTCTTATGAACTGATTTAGAATAAAATGAGTAGAACTAGAGGAACAATTCTTATACATTATAAAGAAAAATAATTTTGAAAGACTGTAGCACTCTGATCAGTTGAATGGTAAACTACAAATACAAAAACTTCTTGCCAGAAAGGTGATGGATTTACAATGCAGAGAGAGACAAACATTTTCAGACACAGCCATTGTGGAGATTTGTTTTGCTGGGCTATGACTACTTATAATCATGTATTTCTTTTCCTTTTCTTTTATACTTCTTTTTTTTTCTTTTTGTTTCAACAGAGTAGTAAGTGGGAAATAAAGATTTAAAAAAATAACTTAGTTAATCAGGGAGAACTAAAGAACCCACATTAAAAAAAAAAAGATGTATGGGAGAAGCCATGTGGAGGTGATAGAATGGAAGCATAGGCAGACAGCTTTTATAATGAAAAACAATATTCAGCACAAATGACTGTCCCTTTAAATAGGGGAGTTTTGGTTCCTCTAAAAAAATCACAAAGTTTAAAGGAAGTAAATATAATTATCTTAGCTTCATATTTTACTGGTAAGAATCACAACAATTAGTGTGATAAAGCTAGGTCCTGATTACAGAACATAATAAATCCCATGAAGTGGTTATATGTTTTTGAATTATTATTAATTGAAGGTATAATTATGTAAAATATGTAGTCTGAAATTGAATAATGCAAACAGTTCATAGGATTCATTATTCGCAGGAATCAGGACCTCACTTATTGCTATCAACACCACAGCCCTGCCTAGGTATCATCATGCCTATTGAGTTCCATCTTTTGGAGCACAAGGTGGTATGACTATAATCCTGAGCATGCTTTTTGCTGGCAGACCAACAGTTTTTTTTTTTTTTTTAATCTGTGTCTGTTATGAAGAAAAATATATTACCGTAGTGCTTTTAAACCCAGACCAGACATTTGAACTGTCATTTCCACCTCTGATTTCCATCAAGGTTCACAAAGCTTTTAGAGGCACACTCAGTAATGTATCCTGCATATCAAGATCCACAAAAGGCAACGCTTCTGTTCTACAGCGGGGTGAGAGGCAGAGCCCTGGACTCTTTGTAGTCCACAACCAGGGAGTTCAAAAGCACCAACAAAGGACTTTTATGCAGCCAAGATTTTTTTTTTTCAATGACTTTTATTCTGAGTGAAATGTATTCAGCTAAGAAAGAATAGGAAATAGTGGTCTTAAAATAATTTCCATGGTAGAAACCACATTTCAAACGATATAATGAACTAATGTGTAGTAACGATAGACATAATTAGCTCAGGGAGAGTATTTTATAAAGTTAGAAAAAGTAATTGATTTTCATTTTATGTAATTCTTATAAATGGAAACATATAGATAAATGAATGTAGTCATTCATAGGAGTTTTCTGATATAGTCATGATCCATGGTAAATAGTGGCATACTGCCTTATGCTGTACCAAGAAGTATATGATTGGAACTCTCAGATGGCTACCATTTCCATGATGAAATTTATTTTCTTTTTGCATAAGAAAGGTTAATTCATTACATGAGTGTAAAATTTCAATGAATGTGAAAAGTGTGTGTATATATACATATATATACACATACATATAAATACACATATGTGTACATACACAAATACTTATGTATATTTATATATTTACACTTTTATACATACACATATGTCTATGTACAAAATATCTTGACATTTTATAGCACTTAATTTTTTACAAATCACTTTATACATATTCTCTAAACAACTTAGTTTGGTAAGTGATGTATTATAATCTGAATTTTATAGATTAAACAAACCAATCGATACTCTGAGATATGAACTATCTTGCTGAAGGTCACACAGATAAACATCCAGCGTGGATTTGAACCAATGTCTTCTGACTCCGAGGCCAGTAATACTTTTCTTCTATCATACTGGTTCATAATCAATTAATCTCTTATAGGTGTAGTAAACAGATTGATAATGGGAAATAATCAGGATATGGTTTTGTTTCGTTTTTTCCATCCATGGTTGTAGTTTGTGCTGATCTATACTCTTTTCCAGTATTTGCAATATTTCAGGCTGGGCATAAGAGGGAAGTCTCTGGTCAAAGTATTTGGACATAATTAACATTGCCTCATAGATGTATGTCAACTGCATGAAAAAAGCATGTAGTACTATTCTGCAGTTATTAGCACAGTGGATTAATATTAGATACATTATATCTTCTTTGGTAGTGTATATATGTATATATATATATATGTATATATGTGTGTGTGTGTGTGTTGTATAAGGATTTAATGTTTTTAAAGTACTTAGCTCATTCCATGTATAATTGTTGCATGCACTTGATTTGTTCTCTGCTTTCTGTATTACACACATCCTAATATTTCCCAAGTATAATATATGAAATGGAGCAAAGAGAACACAGTGCCAATTAACCCCCCAGGCTTAACCTAAGTCTATCAAAACCAAAAGAGTGGCACACAAGTAATCTGGTCAATGTGGGTCTCCATAGCAAACGTATTTACTCCTGGGCACTGGGAAGCTCTGGGGGCATCTCCTATTATTTATTTTGGCACCCTTGCTGTTTGAAGGCAGTACTTTCAAGGTTGAGTACATGCAGTCTGAGCTAATCAGCACTTAATGACATTGGGTTGTTATTCCCAGAAGCCCTGCCCTAGCCTTCCCGAAATGGCAGAGAGCATACAACATGACTGAGTTGGATGAGTTCACAGGCTGTCCATTGGGACTAGACAACACTGAAAACTATTTTCAAGCTGTCCAAATGTTTGGTAGATTTGACTTTTGACAAATAAGCAGTGTCTCCATTTACCCTTCAATTAAGGCTTGGAAAGGAATATATCATATGTTGGTGAAAGGTGGGGATGGAGGGGGGCAGGCGATGATTATTTCTTTAAGAAAGAGAAAATGAAAACATAAAATTGTATTTTGTAGAAGCCATGTAGTTCATCCTCATCTGTAAAAATGTAAATAATAGATTCTGTCCTGAGTATCTGACTGGACTAGTGAGAATCAAATGAATTACTGCTGATAGAAAGGTTTTGTAATGTAAAAGAAACAACATTTATGAAAATGATTATTATTAGTATTTCACAAGACAACATGGCACAGTAGGATAAAAGAATGGTCTTGGAGATGGGAAGACCTGGATTCAGCTTCTATCTCCTTTACATACTAGCTGTAATACCATAGGCAAGTTACTTTTGACAGCACACAGGGAAATCTTTTCATCTATAAGCAACAAACCAATCACTTATCTACATTGCTAGAAGATTTCTATGCTCTTGGTCTCATAGCTATGTCAACACAAATGCACACACACACACACACACATTCCCATTGGTGGTTCAGTGGATAGAGAACTGATTTGGAATCAGAAACATTTTGGTATTTATTATATGACCCTATGAAAGTCATTTAACTTCTATTGGCCTTTCTTTCTTCATCTGTAAAATGGGGGAAAATAGCACATACCTCATGGAGTTTTTGTGTGGATCAAATGAAATAAAACTTTATTTTACTTAAAAAAAATTATGAACCCTAAAATATTCTAAAAATTCTGGCTGTATCTATGTGTTTATATGTAAAATAAATAATAGAAGATATATTCCAAAAACTTCCTGGTGTCTAAAAGTTATGCTGGGTGCCCATTGCTTTTAGGTTCACCCTGGAGAGTCAATTGGCAATAGATTCTCTTTTCTCTATTTCATATATTGTATTTGATTTTACTCATTATTTTCAGGTTCTCCCAACAAACTTATCTTTGGTAATAATTGTGCACTTGACATTGTACAGTGTGATGACCAATACCTCTCTACTTATTTTCCATACAAGAGGTAAATTGTGTAAAGATTAACAACAACAACAACAACAACAAAAAGCTTATGTAGTATGTGGAGGAAACAGCTTAGCCTTACTGGGAAAGGTACTCCTGATATATTGGACATTCTTTAAAAAACAAAAACATCTTAGCTTTGTATGAGAGGGTACTTTTCCATGATTCTTTGGTCCCAGAAAGGACCAAATATCCAGAAAGAACCAAATAAAAGCTATTGGGTGAGAGAAGTCACTTAAAAGAATAGAGTAGCTTCTGGGAGATGGTTGCAATGATGAAAGTGAAGGTTGCTGAAGTGGGCAGAAGCTATGGCTGAAAAAGGTTGGCAGATGTGCATGAGGCAAAAGGAGATGCACAACAGACAATGGTATTGACAGTGTTGAATCTATTCACTAGGAACTAAGAGGAAGCTTCACTTCTCAGCCTGGATGAAAAGTGCACCAAACCACAAAGCAGACAGAGAGTAGCTGACTCTGACTTGGCTTTAGGATATGCAATAGCAATACTCTGAAGCTGTTGAGACTTCAGATATTTGCCACATTTGTGTGTGTGGCATTTGAACAAAAATTTGGGGTGTGTGTGTGTGTCAATATGTGTAGTACTACCATGACATTTTACATCAAATCAGTTTCTCATTTGACTCATTACTCCCATCTGGAGTTTACTCCAGGAACATTTCCAAATATAACTTAGGTAAGTATCACTCATATCCAGGCTTCCCCAAATGTGGTTAAGATAAGATTCCTAGCACTTCAGCATCACTCAATATAATACATATCTATTATTTTGGACAGTCTTCACTTCATCCTATAGGGAATACAGAAAGGAAAGGAAAGGAAAAGAAAATATTTAAATAAAATAATGCTCTCTCAGCACTGGAAGTCTATAATTTATTGGGGTTACTGAGAAAGAATCCATTTTCCCATTGAGTTTCAACTATACAAATTACACATTGTGATAGCAGAGTGGGGCAAAGACTAGGCTTCTTGCTTCTTCAAGTCCCAGGTCCCCTTCACTGTGCAATTATGAGGTCCACAAGAACTTTATTTTACTTTCTATAAGAAGTATGGTATGTAAGAATTGTTCTCCTTCTAGAAGTCCATATTTCTAAACTCTTGGATTTGGTAACTTTTGAACTTAAGGTCATACATCAAGCAAACACCTCCTTATGGTCAGCAGGACCGTAGAAATCTCCCTTCTCTACCTAGAAGGGTGAATTATAAGGTCATGATGCCCAGTAGATAAAAATCCACCCAACTCTATGTTGGAGTTTGGGGTTCAGGAACATTATTTATTAATTGCTCTTTTGGAATGGGTTAGCACAAATATGACAACTTCTGCCATGTTCTAGGTGCTCCAGCTTCTGTCATTTCTTTAGACTGGGACAATTAATTTCTAGGAATTCTTTTCTTAAGTTAAGAGATCAAGAAAATTGTGAGCCAACATATGTATCTCACATTTCCTTGTGTTCCAAGGGAAATTATTATCACTTCTTGGAATAGAAGTGGACGTGCATTCCTAACCTTTCTTGTACCTCATGACAAAGGTCAAATCTGTTGCACTCAGACTCTTCTTTTTAAATGGGAAAAAAAAAGTAAAAAAAAAAAAAGCTAATGGTCTGAGTTTAGCCTGTTGCTTGCCTTTTAAAAGACTGCAGTGAAAAGGGGGTGACTCTCATAAAAAGAATCCCTCCATCCTAGCCATTCACTCATTTAGGAAACTTTCCCAGTGACTAGAAACAAATCAAGAGTTACTTACTGGCCTCTTAACAAGGAGACAATGTGCATATATCCATGCTTTATAGGGGAAGAGCTATCTATGCTCAGGCTTATCAGGAAGTCACACTGATTATTCTCCCCATAATTCTTAGAGAAATGTGCATGGGGGCATTAATAAACCTGGGAGATTATTATTTATTAGTAAGCCTTTAAGATTGAACTCAGGTCTGTATAAGTCTAAAGCTTAAATTTTAAATTAATGGTTCACACACATACTTAGTGATTATTACAATTTGTTTTATGGTAGATGGGGAACTAAAGTAAACAGAAAGAGATAAAAGATGGTAAATGAGAGAGAGAATTGATGGGACTATGATATTTTAAGAAACAGAAGCTTTGTTTTTTCTCCACGCTGAAAATATTTGCAGTCTTTCAGGAGAGTGACATGAAAAACACATGTAAGTACAATAGATTTTTATTTATAACTGTCTAAAAGATAGTTTTCTAGGTTAAAACAGACAAATAAAAAACTTCTAGAAGGTCATCATCCCTTCACATTTGGCTCCCAACATGATTTTGGATAACTTATCTAATAAATAATAACCTGTCTTGGGACTCAATTTCAGTATTTGTGAAATGAGAAATGAATTGAAGTAAATGATCCCCCAAACTTGTTTAGTTGTAAAATTCTGGTTTTAAGTAAGAATAACCAATAACCCAATAACCATACACACACACACATATGTGTGTAATATAGTTTATATACATACATATATATGTATATATTTGTGTGTGTGTGTGTATGTGTGTGTATAGGCTCTAAGAAGAAAAAAAGAAAACAGTGCTTGCTCTCAAGAAGCTTACAGTTTAATGTCAGGAGACAATGCATATAGGGCAGAAGGAAAGGAAAGTATTCTATAAATAAGGACCAGCCATGAAGTGTGGAGATGCACATATCAGACAATGAACCAGAGAACAATGAACAGCATCTCTAGAACTTCTGATGATGTGTCAATTCAAGGCAAGGACTCAAAAATAATTTACTTGGCTTTAGGATGGAGTTATCCTGAGTGAGACAAAGTAGCCAGCATGGAAATCGAAAAGACTATATTTAGTTTTTGTTTTTAGGAAGGGCACTTAGTTTTTCTTTTTCTTTTTCCTTCCTCCCTCCCTCCCTCCCTCCTTCTCTCCCTCACTCCCTCCCTCCGTCCTTCCTTCTTTCCTTCCTTCCTTCCAAATTGGTCTTTAATCGATGAAAACAACCATGAAGTATTACTTCATATCTATCAAATTAGCAAAGATGAAAAAGTCAATGTCGGACAGATTGTGGAAAGATAGGTGCACCAATTTCCCACTTATAAGCCTGTGAATTTATCCAATTATTTTGGGAAAAAAAAAGAAAAGGTGTTAAAATATACATCCCCTTTCAACCAGTGATCCTTCTATTCAAAAGAGTCTATTGACTTTTTACTAAAGGAAATTAAAGACAGAAAGATTCAATACATAGAAAAATACCATTTATAGTAACAAAATGTTAGAAATAAATTACATGTTCCATAACTGAGGAATGGCTGAACAAATTGGAGTTTATGAATATAACAGAATAGCATAATATCAAAAGGAACAAGGAGTGCTATTCTGTCACCATAGACAAAATCATCCTCAGAATCAGGAAGACCTTATTTCAAGTCTTCCCTTTGATATATATTACCTTCATAATCTTAGGCAAATTATTTAATTTCTCATGACCATGAGATTATTCTCTCTAGCCATAGAGTGAAGAATATTTGCTAATCTGCTTTGGCAAAGGACATTTCCTCATTAAGGATTCCTTATAAGAAATCTATACAGGGAAAAAATCAATAAATAAGAATTTAGAGAAGTATGGGAAAGCATGTATGATATCTTAAAGAAGAAAGAAAAAAAGAACAATCTAAAAGTTCTATGAACTTGGATAAGCCCCATAATCTCCTTGTAACTCAGTTTCATTATCTCTAAAATGAAAAAATAAAAGGTCAAAATCTGGACAATAGATGGTCTTCAAAGTCCCATCTAGGGCTAGATCTAAGAACCTTAATGTAGACAACACTGAATCATGACAAAACTCAAGTCAAATGCAATGGATTATGTTGATTCCAATTTATTAAATTCAAAGTACAGATCTTTCCTTTTTGTGAATAGAAGGTAAGATACAAAAATGGAAAATAACATGTACTGTCAGTAATAATCACCATATTAGGCACTTTTACTTGTTGAAAAATGACTGTTGTGTCAAAATAAAATGTAGCAATTAAAATAAATAATTTATTTTCCAGATTATTATCATTATTTAAACATCAGAAGTATTTCTTTCAATGATAAAAATGAATTTTAAATAATCCTCTTTGGGGGGTTTGAGTTAGATGCTATGTCAAGATGTTAAAGAGGAATGTCAGACATATCCTCTGAGAATGAATAATCTTATTTGGATAACTTATGAAATACAGAAAACCCTTCCACCCATATGGTACCAACCTTGGAAGACACTTTTATTTTGATAGTTTAAATATGTTTAAATTCCTTGCCCTTCCTCTCAGTAATTTTTACTCTACGTCTGTGTCTTTAGCCTAAGAATGAACTTATTATGGACTTTTAAAAAATGATTGGAAAAACTCCGGTCTTCTTTTAAAAATTTTTGACCCCCTTCCAAAAAAAAAAACATGACCCACTTTCATAAGTGTGAGATAGCTCTCCGACTAAGATTTAGGGCTATGAGGTTTTCTGTACCTTGCCTTACAAATCTTTATTAATTGCCTCAATTACTGGCCTGCACTGACTCCTCTATACATGCCAAAGAAATCTATTTAAAAAAATGACTGAGGGGGCAGCTAGGTGGTGCAGGGGATAAAGCACTGGCACTGGATTAAGGAGGACCTGAGTTCAAATCCGACCTCAGACACTTGACACTTACTAGCTGTGTGACCCTGGGCAAGTCACTTAACCCTCATTGCCCAGAAAAAAAAAAAAAAAGATTCAGTAGAACCTTATAGTTATATGGTCCAATCATAAATTTTTTTTTGAGGAATAATGTTCAGTTTGTCTTAAAGCAGATCTTCCAGAAACCTGTATCTTAGGATATGGTGCAAAATTATAGCGAGAAGTCTTTAGAGAGACAATTCCATGTTTCTCTTAAAAATGGTATACTTTCTGAAGACTGGATGTTGAATGCATTTAGATAGATTTTTTCCATAGATGAAACAGCATAAACGTACATTATATATTTACATGAATTTAATATTCATATACACATATATGCACACATACACATTCTATATTTGTGTTTATATGTGTGTGTTGATATATATAGATATGTAAAGTTAATTTACAGAGATATACATTTACCATCATACAAAAGCCAGAAAAAAAATCACAATGTGCTTATCAAGTCTAGCATGCTTTGTGTTCATATATTGACCTATTTCAAAGCATAATAGATTAAGTCTTGTGGTCTACTTTTAATTTTTTTTTATTTAAAAAGGATTTATTTTCTCTCCCTCTCACTTTAGCCTCATATTGAGGGAAAAAAAGAAAAGGACAACCCTTACAACAACTTTATTCACCCGGTCAGGGTTCTATTCATTTTGTCTGGACCTGAGAGCCTATAAGCATATCATAGTGGATAATAAGCTGACCTGGGGGTTAGGAAGATTTGTGTTCATGCCTTTTATGAGTTGTGTGATCCTGGGTAAGTCACTTAACTAATTAGTGTCCCTGATATTAAGTTGAGATCTACAGATAAGTTGAAGATGTATATTGGTGAAAAGAATTGCCTTGCTGAGAATTTTCTACAGTGATGAAATAAAAAAAAATGTTATGCTTTCTTCTATATTGTGTCCTCATCTGCCCCTAAGCTCATTGTGGCTTTAAGGCTACCGTACAGCCTCTTTTTTTGGAGTCTTTGGACATTCCATCAATTTGTCAACTATTAAATTGCATCTTATCTGACTTTGATTTTGTGATAAAATATAATGGGAATAAGGATTCTCTTCTTTCATCTTAGCTATTAATATCAATTATTACTGTTAACTATTAATTAAAGTCGAATTTTCAGTGGTTAAAAACAACAGCAACAACAACAGACTGGCCATTTTATCCTAAAGTCTAGCCATAGCAAGAAATCTTAATCTATCTTGTATCATGGTCCTTTCTGGAAATTTGTTTAAATATATGGAACCTATATAAGAATGATATTTTGAATCATTAAAATATAAGATAAAGGATCATAAAGAAAAATGCAGTTATTAAAAAAAAATTAAAAGTCTGCAGATCCCAGATTATTAATCTCTGATCTATAGGGTTAGTTATTCTACTAATAAAACCCCAAACATAGCATAATGTTAAATAACTTATGTCATAATTAAACATTAATATGATTTGATATTAGTCTGCTGTTTTTTTTCCCCTTTCTAGCTTTATTACAAAGTACTTCAGCAGCATTATATGGCCAGTCTTAACAAACAAGACTGAATGGCAAACTGTGTCTTTCAGAGCTTCAGAAACTCATCATTTTATCTGGTCTTGTGCTGTTATGTAAAATTTTCCTCAGTGTTTTGCTCAGCAAGATGGAAATTATTAACAATATAGTTCTCTAAAGTGTTGCTGCAAAGCTATTATTCATGCAGGGTTACAACTGAGTTAATTTTGGGAGAGAGCTACCCAGACAAGGCCCAGAGCTGTGGCGCTTATGAACACGGACTTTTCTCTTATTTCTAATTACTGTGAAATGGTTCCAAAGAGGAGTCAGCTCTACAGAAGTCTGAGGCACACAAAGCTGGCCTTGTTAACAGACGCAGGGAAAGGTTTTGTTTGGCTGAATAAATAACTGCGTCATTGGGACTCTTCAAAAAGAACACAATCCGATTTACCACATGCCTCTCAGTGTTCAATGTTTATATGCATCTGGATTTTTTCTATTCAGGATTAAAGGACCTGCTATTATGCCTTGATACAGATGTATATATGTGTGTACTATGTCTCCAACCATAATACTGTCCTAGTAATACATTTTTTCTTGAAAAAAAAAATTCCAACCTTTGCCTTTGATGTGGTATTTCTTAGAACCAAAGCTTGTTTCATCTTTAAAGTTTCATATACTTCCCAGTTATAACATAGTTTTGCCTATGTCATTCAGTCAACATTTAGGAACTTACTCCTAATTCAATTAAAATGGTGTTTAAACAATAACAATATCCAATATAGGCAAATAGGTAATAATTTGTGTCTTTGAAATTTAAATTGGTATAAATATGTGACCATTGCCCAAAGACACAAAGGTACTTTCACATGTGGTTCTTTTTCTTTCATCACATTTTGGATCATAGAATAATAGATTTAGTGGCAGTGGGTTATCTAAACTAACTACTTCACTTTATAGATGAGAAAATGGAAGGTCAGGTAGGTGAAGCAACTTGCCCAAGGTTATATGCATGGTAGGCAACAGAACTGGTATTTCAACTCAGAGCTTTTAATTCTGAATCTAATATTCAATTTCACCATGTTGGTAGAATAATATTATACATCTTTTTCCTTTGACTGTGGAAATATGGTATGATTGTTAGGTGAAATATACCATCTCATCCTCAGGCTACCTAGGGATTGCTATGTGATCCTGTCAGCGATATGCTTGGGCAAGACTCTCAAAAACCCATTGTTAAATTTTCAATAAGCTTATTTATACTGCAGAAACCTAGAAATGCTATAAATAAAAGCTTGATTTATTGTTTAGTTGATTGACTAGACTTAAAAAAGTGAGGAAGAAAATGTTAATAATGGAAATTAAACTTGAAAGTTCTTTATGAATCTATTTCCCCTCAGATAGCTGGTTATTAAACATTTGCAAAAATACCCCTGAATTTTTGCATACTTTTGTTTAGCTTGTGTTTACCCCCCTTCAGTTCAGAGATGATGCCATATTTGCTTTATAAATGCCACACTGCCTGGTGTCAAAGTAAGCAAGAAGTAGTAAACATAGTAATAATTGCATCATAGATTGAGGCTATTTTTGAAATAAAGAAAACCTAAATTTAAGTCCTGCCTAGCACAAACTAGCTGTGTGATCTGGGGTAGATTATCTACTTAATCCATCAGTGCCACTCCTCAGAAAAAATGCAAGGCCACTTCCTAATATTGTAAGTTATAGACTTACATTAGTAAAGGGAGTTTCTACATTTGGAGGCCAAAGAAATCATAGGCTTTAAAAAAAACAAAGATACGGGGGCAGCTAGGTGGCGCAGTGGATAGAGCACCGGCCCTGGATTCAGGAGTACCTGAGTTCAGATCCGGCCTCAGACACTTGACACTTACTAGCTGTGTGACCATGGGCAAGTCACTTAACCCTCATTGCCCTAAAAAAAAAAAAAAAGCAGACAAAATTTTAATATAAGACCATGCATACAGCAAGTTCTTGATAAATATTTATGAATGAATGAATGAATACTAGTGATTATCTCATCAACATGTATCACTACATTTATATGAAGGATAAGTGTTATATGCCAAGTCTCTGATAACATAAATACCTTTAAAATATATGAGAGCATATGTATTGATAAGAGGGAATCATATTTTTGAAAAAAAAATAATATGCTTTGTCTTATCTCCTGTTTTTTCCCCCATTTTGAGTCATTATTGATCATTCTACTAGGTATGAAAGCTATTTCCTATCCTGAGATCAGATAATGCAGATATGGGAGTGGGGTTTTTATACACTAGAGTGTACATGGCAAAAGAAAAATTGCATTTTATATAATTATGAAAAGTAGAAATTTGTCTCCAGGTTTATGTTGAAATCCTGAAGGTTATTTTGGGAGTAAGAATCAGAGAATTTAACTCAAAATGAATTCTTAATTCTATAGTCAGTGGAGGAATTTTTTGTCAGAAAAATGTTACATGCTGTAGAGGGCCAGAGTATTTGTAATAGCATAAAGTAGAAGAATATCCAACAAACTTTTCAGTTTTATAGTCGATTAGCAATAGATGTTTTAGGGGAGAAAATATCAGTGTCTTATTATTATAGTATTGTTATGGTCAGTATTGTTTTATTATTTGGCGGGGGCAGTTTAGAAACCAAATCTAAAATACCATTTCATCATGGGAATTATTACCAATGGTTGTTCAAAAAAGTTAGTCTGAACATAATACCAATAATAACTAGTATTTATATAGTGCCTTAAAGTTTGAAAATTGCTTTTGAGTTTTGTTTCATTTGATCCTTACAATAAATTAGGGAGATAGGTCATCATTTAAAAAATATTTAGTATATCATTGTTCCCAATTTCTAGATGAAGAAATCAAAGAAAGAAAATAAGTATTTTCCCCAAGGAACATAGTACTGATAAGACTTTTGATAGAAGTCAAACTCAGAATTTTTCCCCTTATCACTCTCATTCATTGCACAGTAAATGCCAAAATTCTCTGTGTTCTTCAAAACTCATCATCTACTTTTCTCATCAGTTCCCTACTGTACTTAATGACAGATAGCATAATTTCATTTTACTCAAATTGATATGAATAAATGCTTATTAATAATAAACACAAGAAATCAGATGGACTGCTGACTTTCCCTTAAACAGGCATTTCTAAATCCTTGGAAAAGTATGGTTTCATAGAAATTAGGTTGTATTTAACAATGGGAGACTTGGGATTGAATCCTAGATCCTCTTACTTATATAGGAGAACCTAGGAAAGTAGGTAAACTCGGAGTAATTTCCTCATCTGAAAAAGAAGAGGGTTGTATTAGACAAATTTTAATTTTCCTTCCAGCTCTAATTCTATAAATGTTTTGCAACTCTGGTCTTCTCAAATCTCACTCTTACATGTATCTATGTGTTACCCTCCTCATATAGCCTGTCTTTTTACCCAGCTCTCTTATAAACAGATTCTATGTTCCACTCTGGTTTCCTTCACATTTTGTGGATGCTAATATCCTTTTTATGAGCAGGATAAATTTTCACTTTTTTTGAGTTTTCTGCCCCCTTGTGGATTTTCACCATTGCTTAGCAGCTAAAATCAATATGCAGAATGAATAGGTCCAAGTGAAATGCAGATTTTTGTTTACAGGCTGTTTTGGGAACACTGAAAATGGAGCAATGTGAAAATAAGTTTAAGAGGAACAGGCTTACAGAAAGAAAACACAATGCTATTGATGACATCTCTGTGCTCCATTTCTTTCTGCAATATTTCAAAATTTTACATAGGAAATATATATTTTGAAATCATCCCTAAAAAGGACAGCACAGGTTGATCTCACATATAAGTTGAGGGAAACTTGCAATGAAGATGTAGCTGGGGCTTGTCACTGGTGCTAATTTAGAATAAATGAGCAGAGCAAGTGATTCTCTTGCTCCCACTGCAAGCATTGGGGTATGCCTGGAGCTTACAATTGAAAAGTTCTGGTAATGTGAAGCGAGCATTCATTTAGATTTCACATTAAAAGGACAATCCAGGGTGAAAGTCAAGCACTAGATATCTTTAACATTGTCACAGTGGAGGGGTCATAGATGAAAGAGATGAAGCAGAGATTCCTCCACCTAATGCTCCTCCCCGTACCATAGGATTCCCTTACCTGTAGTTAGCCTAATTAAACTGGATAGGGGACTGTTCTTAATTGGTTCCCTGCTCTATTAAGTAATGCAGATTTTTTTTCCCTAGTTGTATAAGGCACCTTTTCTGTTCAGTCATACTCTGTTCCCTTAAAAACATACATTTCCATTTTTGCAAACCTATGCTTTTCCCTCTGTATGCTTTGAGAATCGTAGATTATTTTAGCCACTTATACACAATAAGAAAGAATGCTCCTAAAATCATAGAGATGAAAAAAGAATACTAGAGCTTCAGTGTACATGATAATCTGATGAAATAATGTATTGAATGATGGAATTTCCATATAATCTACTAGTTTGTTCTTCTAAAAATATTTTATACACATTTCTAGTCTGTAACTTGTTATTCACTTATAGGAGAGAGACTCTTATCCACTTTGCTTCTGCCATTTTGAAACCATTGGTATGAGTAGGAAAATAATTGAAGCAAAAACACTCGGTACTGTTACTACAGCTAACTATGTATACAGGGTTCTTCTCTAGTGATTCTCTGCTTC
The DNA here is from genome assembly GCF_019393635.1 of Dromiciops gliroides. Classification (NCBI taxonomy): domain Eukaryota; kingdom Metazoa; phylum Chordata; class Mammalia; order Microbiotheria; family Microbiotheriidae; genus Dromiciops; species Dromiciops gliroides. Next base: position 519,622,660 of record NC_057861.1, read on the forward strand.
TTTGCTGTGAGGAGGACAGTATTATTCATTCATTATCTTTTCTCCACCAACATTACTATTGTGTGTTTTTTTTCAATTATGCATAGTAGGCCTACCTATTAGTAATATTTTCATTAATACCATTGTATTCAGTTTGCATGTTGTTCTTTCAGTTTTTCTTATTTCAACCTGAATTATCTAAGGAAATCTGCCCATTTTAATTTGAATTCTTCATATATGTTATTAATTCCTTCTGAAGAAGAATATTCCATTGCATTTGTAATCCATGGGTTATTATTTTTAATCTATGGGTACTAATTTTGTTTCTAGGTAGTTGCTATCAAAAGAGTGCTTCTATGAAAATTTGAGTTTATATTGGTCATCTCTTTCTGTCTTTGACTTCATTGATGTAATGCCAAGTAGTAAGTTTCCTGGAACAATGAGGATGAAGTGTTTAGGCATTTTCTAGCATAGTTATAAATTAATTTTTTGAAGAGTTAGCCCAATTTACAGCTCTATCCAGGGTATTTGTGTACTTGTCTTTCCACATTACATGCTACATCAATTCCCACAATTTTTCTCATCTTTAGCAATTTTTAGGCAATGAGAAAATACTTTAGGTTTGTCATTTGTATTTTTGAAATTACTAGTAATAGTTAGCATGTTTTGCAATGATCACTTAATGGCGAAATTTCTCAAAATTGCAGATATACTTTGGTTACTTATCTTTTGTGGAACTGCTCTTTGTGATGTGATGTATGTATGTATTTGTGATGTATGTATGTATGCATATATATCTATGTTTATATATATATATATTATATATATATTATTTATCTCAATTCCTTATATGTTTTGGGTATTTGAATCTTATCAGTAATAGTTGATGCAAATATTTCCCATCACTCAACAACTTCTTTTCGTATTTGATAAGCATTTATTTTATTTTTGCAAAATATTATTTAAATTTTATGTAATTAAAATAATTGACTTTGTATCTTATCTCTTGTTTGTTGACTTTTCCCTTTATACCTTGTTTGATAATGGATTTTCCCTCTAGGCACAGTAGTAAAAAGTATCTCCTCATTCTCCTATACTTAATACTTTAATTTTGTGATTAACAGTTGTTGATATTGCTTATGTAATTATATATATGTATAATTGAAAATTATCTACATTCTTTTTAATGCCTTGTCTACTTTTCCTTTTACACATTATTTAAGAATGTTCCCCCTAGCTGTATCAGTGAAGAGTAGCTCATTGTTTCCATATATGCACACACAAGTTTTAGTAGTATTGCTTTTTATAATTGATCAAGAATCCATTTGAAGAAGATTGTGGTTTATTGTATGAAAAGACCTTCTCATATTACTATCTGGCAAGAATTCTTGCCAAAAAGAAATTCCTTTTAGGTCCTTAATTTATGGTCTTGTGTAAATCACTCACTCAGATAATGTTTTAAACTGCTTTTGTAACTTGCTGATCTAGTATGCTTCACTGACCTGATATATTTTGAGGTCTCATAAATCACTATGTTTATTTACACATTTTTTCTCACTAATTCCCTTGATAATTTAGGTCTCTTATTCCTTCAAATGAGCTTTGTTAGTATTTTGTCTGTTTTACAAATTATCACCATGGTAATTTGACTGATATAACATTAAATCTGTGAATTAATTTAGGTAGCATTATCATTATTATATTGGTGCAGCCAACTATGGGCAATGGCTCTCTTCTATTTCCTATGTTCCTTTATTTTTGGAGAGTATTTGTAATTATAAAAATCTTGGATATGGTTAGGTGAACTTATTCAGAGACATTTTATGAATTTTTAATTATTTCTAATGGAATTTCTCTCATTATTTTTCTCTATCTGGTTTCCTACTGGAATTTGCCACAGGTGTCCCAAACTCAGCATGTCCAAAAGAGGTTCCTCCAAAACCCATCTCTCCTTAGAACATTACTATTACATTAAAAAACTTCACTAGCTTTCTAATTACAAAAGTTCACAACTTTGGTGTCTATTTCCATAATGTCTTTTGTATACATCTCTTTTTCTACAGTAAAACAGATATGCTAGTTCAGACTCATATATATATATGTATGTATATTTTTTTTTTTTGGTGAGGCAATTGGGGTTAAGTGACTTGCCCAGGGTCACACAGCTAGTAAGTTGGCAATTGTCTGAGGCCGGACTTGAACTCAGGTCTTCCTGACTCCACTGCACCACCTAGCTGCCCCTAGACTCATAATCTTTTAACTAGAATATTGTAGTAACTACCTATTTGCTGCACTCCTCCCCCAGCTCATCTTTCCACACTCCTATTCAGCTTCCACAAAATGTCTGTGATTTTCTTTAAGAAATTTATTATTTAACCACCCTACTCAAACTTCAAGTCACTCCCCTTTATTTTTATCATCAAATATAAACTTCTTTAAAACCTGGTGTCTTTATTTCTATTTGTTTTGCCTCATTTCTTACCTAGTCTTAATCACTGAATAGGTGCACCTCAGACAATTCAAAACTTGGAAAAGACCCTAGATTAAAAATGCTAAGGTCTCCTACTGTATCTAGAGCCATTTCCAATTGTACTAATCCATATCTTGATAATGGTCCTAGATGACTCTAGAGAAGAGAATGAGGCTGGTGGCTACTCAGTGCTGCCTCACTTAAAACCAATTCACTTGAAAGTCAAGACATCACCTTCCTTCTCTCATTGGTCCTCTTCAAGAAAGAAGGATAAACAACAATTTTTATTAAACCTTGCCCAACCCAGCCCCCACTTCAGAGTCCAATTATCTTGGCTTATTTTCTGTTATTTATCCACAGTGCTTTATATTATAACATTGTAACTTTGCATTGCCTATTCTCGTGCTCAGAATACTATTTTTCTTTACTTTCATCCCTTAGAGTCCCTAATTTCTGTCAAAATTCATCTCAAATGCTATCTTATTCAGGTGACCCTGCCCAGTTATCCCAGATGCTAGTATCTTCCTCTATAATATTGCCTTGCATTTGTTTTGTAGGTATATTTTATTCACTGATATATGTTGTTTTCATAATCAATTATGCTAATTGTTAACTCGTGCTGAACCACCTTCAGTTATAAATCAAAGTTTGAAGAATAAATTTTAAATATATTCCTATTGTCCATGAGCCATTGTTTAATTTAACATGTTAAATAAATATTAATAGGTAAGATAAATCTATTGTTCTTGTATTTGTCTTATTTTTTTACTTGATTTGGGTAACTTGACCATATTTATATCATAAAAAGAATAATAAGTTACCTTTTATATTTATTTTTAAGAATTGTTGTTGTACTTTAGACATTGATTAACCTTTAAATATTTGGATTACTCACTGTTGGTTAAGTTGTGAAAAGATCTAACTATTCTGGAGAGCAGTTTGGAACTATGGCCAAAGGGCTACAGAACTGTGCGGACCCTATGAGCCAGCAATACCACTGCTACACTTATATCCTAAAGACAACCCAAAAAAGAGTAAAAGACCTATTTGTACAAAAATATTTATATCAGTTCTTTTTGTGGTGGCCAAGCATTGGAAATCAAAGGAATGTCCATCAATTGGGAAATGGCTAAACAAGCTGTGGTATATGATGATGATGGAATATTGTTGTGCTATAATTAATGACAAACAGGATGATTTCAGAAAGGCCTAGAAAGACTTGCATGAACCGATTTATAGTGACATGAGCAGAACAAAGAGAATGTTGTGCACATAGACAGCAATATTGTTTGATGAAAAACTGTGAATGACAACTATTCTCAGCAGGACATTGATCCAAGAAAATTCCAAACTACTAATGATGAAGCATACTATCCACCTCCACAGAAAGAACTGATATTGATTGAAAACAGACTGAGGCATGCTATTTCCCCTTTCTTTCATTGTTTTTTTAAATTCAATTTTCTTATAAAAAATGACTAATATGGTAACATTTTACATAATCGCACATGTATAATCAATATCTGATTGCTTACCTCCTCAAGTAGGGGGTATGGGAGGAAAGGAAGGGGGAAATAAAATTTGGAACTCAAAACTTTAAATACAAAAGTTTATTATTTAAAATAAATAAATTAATATTTGGATTAGCTTTGAAAAATATTCATTTATATATTTATTAGTTTAAATGTAATAAAAATTTTTATTTATAGTTTTGGGTTCCAAATTTTATCTTTCCTTCCCTTCCTCCCCTCCCTCCTCCCTGGGGTGGCAAGCAATCCTTGAATCCTTGATATCCTTGAATTTTTGTTTTTCCAGATGAATTTTGTTATTTTTTCTAGCTCTATAAAATTGTTTTTGTTAGTTTGATTGGTATAGCACTAAATAAATACATTAACTTAAATAGAATTGTCATTTTTATTGTATTGGTTTGACCTACCCATGAGCAAATAATATTTTTCCAATTATTTAGATCTGACTTTATTTTTGTGAAAAGTGTTTTGTACTTCTGGTCATATAATTGCTGTGTTTGTCTTGGAAGGTGGACTAGCAAGTATTTTATATTGGCCATGGTTATTTTATTCATTCATTCATTCATTTATTTATTTTTTGGTGAGACAGTTGGGGTTAAGTGACTTGCCCAGGGTCACACAGCTAGTGTCAAGTGTCTGAGGCTGTATCTGAACTCATGTCCTCCTGAATCCAGGGCTGGTGCTTTTTCCACTGCACCACCTAGCTGCCTCTCCATGGTTATTTTTAATGGAATTTCTCTTTTTTATCTATTGTTATTGGAATTTATTGGTAATATATAGAAATGCTGATGATTTATGTGAGTTGATTTTGTATCCTGCTACTTTGCTAAAGTAGTTAATAATTTCAAGTAACTTTTTAGTTGTTTCTCTAGGATTTTATAAGTATATCATATCACCTGCAAAGAGTGATAGTTTTGTTTCCTCATTACCTATTCTAATTCCTTTAATTTCTTTTTCTTCTTTTATTGCTATAGTTAACATTTCTAGTACAATATTTAATAATAAATTTGATAATGGGCATCCTTGCTTCACCCCTGAATTGGAAGGCTTCTAGCTTATCCCCAGTAGAGATAATGATTGCTGATGGTTTTAGATAAATAATACTTATCATTTTAAGGTAAGCTCCTTTTATTGCTATGTTGTCTGGTGCTTTTAATAGGAATGGGTGCTATAATTTTCAAAGGCCTTTTCTGCATATATTGAGATAATCATATGATTTCTGTTGGTATTGTTATTGATATGGTTAATTATGCTTATAGTTTTCCTAATATTAAACCAGCCTTGCATTCCTGGTATAAATCCCAACTGGTCATAATGTATGATCCTTGTGATGTATTATGGTAATCATTTTGCTAGTATTCTATTTAAGAATTTTGCTTCAATATTCATTAGCAAGATTGGTCTATAATTTTCTTTCTCTGTTTTGGCTCTGTCTGGCTTGGGTATCAGCAACACATTTGTCTCATAAAAAGAATCTGGTAGGACAGCTTCTTTACTTATTTTTTTCAAATAATTTCTATAGTAGTGGGATTAATTGTTTTTAAAATGTTTGCTAGAATTCACTTGTGAATCCATCTGGTCCTAAGGATTTTTTCTTAGGAAGTTCATCGATAGCTTGGTCAATTTTTTCCCCAAAATTGGGTTATTTAAATATTTTATTTCTTCTAATTCTAATCTGGGTAATTTATATTTTTATAGATATTTATGCATTTCATTTAGATTGTCAATTTTATTGGCATATTATTGGGCAAAATAATTGCTAATAATTATCTCAGTTTCTTCTTCATTGATGGTAAGTTCATCCCTTTCATTTTTGATACCAGTTGGTTTTCTTCTTTCCTTTTTTTGATCAAATTATCCAATGGTTTGTCTATTTTATTGGTTTTTTCATAAAACCTGCTTCTAGTTTTATTTATTAATTCAATAGTTTTCTTACTTTCAATTTTATTAATCTCTCCTATGATTATCAGGATTTCCAATTTGGTGTTTAGTTGGGGATTTTTAATTTGTTCATTTTCTAGTATTTTTAGTTGCCTGCCCAATTCATTGATCTGCTTTGTTCTATTTTATTGTTGTAAACAGTTAGGGATATACATTTTCCCCTAAGTACAGCATTGGCTGCATCACATAAATTTTGATATCTTGTCTCATCATTGTCTTTTTCTTTAATGAAATCATTCATTGATTTTTTCTATGATTTTTTCTTTCACCCACTTCTTTTTTAGGATGAGATTATTTAATTTCCAATTGATTTTTTTTCCGGGGCAATGGGGGTTAAGTGACTTTCCCAGGGTCACACAGCTAGTAAGTGTCAAGTATCTGAGGCTGGATTTGAACTCAGGTCTTCCTGAATCCTGGGCCAGTACTCTATCCACTGTGCCACCTATCTGCCCCCCCCCAATTGATTTTTAATCTCCCTTTCCATTGTCCATTATTGAATGTAATTTTTATTGCATTATGATCTGAAAAGGATGTATTCACTATTTCTGCTTTTCTACATCTGGTTGTAAGGTTTTTATGCCCTAATACACGGTCGATTTTTTTGTAGGTCCCATGTACTGCTGAGAAGAAGGTATATTCCTTTCGATTCCCATTCAATTATCTCTAGAGATCTATCATATCTAACTTTTCAAGATTTTTATTCATTTCTTTAATTTCTTTCTCATTCTTTGGTTAGATTTATCCAGTTCCAAGAAGGGAACGTTAAGGTCCCCTACTAGGATACTTTTATTATCTATTTTCTTCTGTATCTCATGTAACTTCTCTGTCAAAAATGTAGATGCTATACCATTTGGTGCATATATGTTAAGTACTGATATGACTTTATTGTCTATGGTACCTTTCAGCAAGATATAGTTTCCTTCTTTATCTCTTTTAACTGGATCTATTTTTGCTTTTGCTTTGTCTGAAATCATGATTGCTACCCCTGCTTTCTTTGCTTCAGCTGAAGCATAATAGATTCTGTTCCAGCGCCTTACATGTATCCTATCTGTATCGCTCTACTTTAAATGTGTTTCTTGTAAACAACATATTGTAGAATTATAGTTTTTAATCCATTCTGCTATCCACTTCCATTTAATGGGTGAATTCATCCCATTCACATTTATAGTTATGATGACTATTTCTTTCCATGTTTTGTTTTTTTGGTTTTTTTGGTTTTTTTTTTTAGTGAGGCAATTGGGGTTAAGTGACTTGCCCAGGGTCACACAGCTAGTAAGTGTCAAGTGTCTGAGACTGGATTTGAACTCAGGTCCTCCTGACTCCAGGGCCAGTGCTCTATCCACTGCACCACCTAGCTGCCCCCTCCATGTTATTTTGAAACTGTTTATCCCCCCCCCTCCCGCCCCAACTCCCCACCCTCTCCTTTCTCACAAGTGTTTTACTTATTATCAGTGCCTTCCCCAATGTCCCTTCCCTTGTATCAGAAACCCTCTCCCTTTTAATCAGAACCCATTGTCCCTTTTTAAACTTCCTTATAGGGTAAGATAGATTTTTATAGCCAAATGAATGTGAGTATGGTTTACTCTTTTCCTATCCCCCCCATCATCCCCTCCATTATGCCATTTCATGGCTATTGTCCTCCTCTATGTTTATGCCTTATTTCTCTCTATCACCATAGTAATTGTCAATAGTTAAGTTTTTTTCTTTCAGTTCTTTTTTTTTTTTGCTCATTTTTGTGCCTTTTTTTGTGCCTTGATTTTTTTTTCCCCACCTGAGTTGGGCTCTATTCCTAAACTGTCCCAGGTTTGTGCTAAGGCTCTGAGTCTTACTGGTAGTTTTCACTGGGCTTCAGGGCTTAGCCACCTGCTTTTTCTGGCTTGCTAAAGTTAACAAACTCTTTCTGGTAGCTGGCCTTGGAGGAGTGATCTTGTTTTTGGTCTGCCCCAGGGGTGATGCCCTGCTGCTGGGTTGCTCTGTCAGCAGGGCCTCTCTGTTAACAGGCTGTGGAAGGGTAGTTTTGTTGTGATCTACTGAGGGTTGGAATCTTCTGCTGCTGGTTTGCCCTGGAAAGAGTCTCTCTGTTGGGAGGTCATATCAGCAGGAACTTGCTGTTGACCAGTCTTGAGTGGAGCTTCACTACTGGTCAGCAATGGGGTCAAAGCCTGCCTGGTGGTCTTTGCTAGCTTTGGGGTGCCTGGTGAGGGTTCCTGCTATGTTGCCCAGACTGCTCACCTGCCCAGGGAGCTGCTGGTTTTCAGGTGGGCAGAGACTTGCTAGTGATTTGCCCCATGTTCAGAGTCCTGCTTCAGTCCCCCTGCTATGAGCCCAGAAGTTGCTGCTGCTGTTGCTGTTCTTCGAGCTCACTTCCCTCCCTCCCAGGTAAGACAGACTTTCCCTACCAGGCTGGTAGGCTGCTTCCCTGCTCTTGAAACAATTCAGTGGCAGTTTTATATTGGTTTGGGGGGGAAATTTAGGAAAGCTCCAGAGGGTTGCTTCCTCATTTGGCCATCTTGGCACAGGAAGTTCCTAAGTTTTATTTATTTAAAAATCATTTTACCTCTTTTCCAATTTATTTTTTTAGGATCATAGACCATATAGGTCTTCTAGTCTAAATCCCCAATTTTTTAGTTGAGACTATTGAAACAAAGAAAGATTAAATGACTTGTTCTTGGTTGCAAAGGGGATAAGTGACAATAACAGATTAGAAACTAGATCTTCATTAGCATATTTTTTTCTGAGATTGAGTTCTTTTAAAAAAAAACTTCTATTTTATGTTTTTTTTAATGTCTTTCCATCCACTTCTTTTTGTATATTTATTTTTGGAGTGAATTCAACTTGGTTTTTTTGTTGTTTTTATACTTTGGTAATTTGACTTCTGTTTTTTTTCTTGATCATATTAGGTATTTTTTTTTAATTGAAGATATTTTTAAAAGAATCTCATAGTTTTATTCATCAGTCTTCCTGTATTTTCATATTAAGTTTCTCTTTTTCTCTGCTAACATTAAAATTTATTCTTCAGAAATTATTTTAAGATTATTATTTTGCTTTTTTCCCAGGCTTTTTATTGTATACTCAAATCACTGATCTTTTCCATTTTGTTAATATATAATTCTAGAAATATAAATTGGCTCTGAGAACTTCTTTAGATGCATTGGAATAAATTTTTATGCAGTCTTATTTTAATTTCCCTGATTAGAAGTATTATGTGTTTTCTATTTTTTTTTAAATCATGAACATATTTTATTATTTTCCAGTTACATGTAGTGAGTTTTCAACATTTGTTTTTATAAGATTACTAGTTTCAGGTTTTTCCTCCTTCCCCTCCCCCCCCCCCAAGACAGCAAGAAATCTGATATAGGTTATATATGTATAATCACATTACACTTTTTTTGCATTAGTAATGTTATAAGAGAAGAATCAGAATAAAAAGAAATAACTTCAAAGAAGAAAAACAGCACCAAAAAAAAGAAATACTATGGTTCAATCTGCATCTATATTCCATAGTTCTTTTTTTCTGGATTTGGAGAGCCTTTTCCATCATGAGTCCTTTGGAACTATCTTGTACCATTGTATTGCTGAGAAGAATCTATGATTTATTATAAAATTATTTTATTATTTATTAAGATATCATTCATTTCTTTTTTGTTTCTTTTTTATTTTTATTTAATTTTTTTTTAGGTAGTAAGCATTCATTATTAATTAAGATCACATATTACTAAAGTATTGACCATGTGTCTGACTAACTTCCCCACTAGTTACATACCAAACACATTTTGCCAAACAGGAGAGGAGAGAATGTGTGGTTCATTCTGGCAGGTCCCAGGTGCAAAAGAGCAAGCCTCTTGTGGTCCAGATGCCTTCCTCCTTTGATAGAGGCCACTCTTACACATTCCTCAAAGCTAATTGGCTAGAATCATTCAATTCCATTCCTTGACATGTCCTGAGGGTAGTCCATATTAAAATGAGTTGTACCATGATAATATCAGGGCCTAGTGCAAAGACAGACCCCCCCCCCCAAGGCAAAGGCACTTTCAGATAAGTGTGGTTTTAATCTCCATTTTTTATTTTTTGCAAAAAAAAAAAAACCCAAAACTTTAGAAAAAGGAACTAACAACAACAACAAAATATACTTCCATCTGTATTCAGGTACCATCAGTTCTTTCTCTGTAGATAGATTGTATTTTTCATAAGTCCTTCAGAAGTATCTTGGATCATTGTGTTATGGGGGAAAATGGGGTACGGGTTGGGTTAGGGGTTGGGGTTCTTAGGAATTCCTCTTTAAAAATTACACCCTCTTGCACACAAAAGTAGTTAGAATAAGGTGGTAGTTTATTTAGGGGCAAGGGAAGGGAAAGGGTGGGGGGAAGGGAAACCATGAAAGAAATCCTTGGACTTCTCATGGGGAGATAGGCACAAATCACGTGGCTCTTAGGTACCAATCTCCTCGAGCAGGAGACTGGCAGGTACTTTTATAGGGGGCTGATGGGGGTGGACCATCTGCCTGTGGAAAGTTCCTTTAGTGAGGGAGGATCATCCCCCACTGGTGGTGACTAGAGGAATTGGGTGAGGGGTGGCTACAGATCTCTTCAGGACACAAAGGCCGCAGTCACACCCAAATTTATCTCCCATGAGGTAAGGGAGATCCGAATGAAGGGTGGAGATCCGGAAGCTAGCTCAGTCCAATTTGGTTCCGCTTATCTCTCTAGGCATATCTGTCCCATATCTGTCCTCTGGTTTAGTTTCTCAAGGAGAAGATTCCTCAATGTGCCCCAGAGAACTTCTGGGGAACTTTGGGCCCACAACAATTGTATTGTTGAAAATAACCAAGTTATTCACAGTAGATCATCTTACAATATTGACGTTATTTTGTATATAGTACATTTCATTTTGCATCAGCTCCTGCAGGTCCTTCTATGTCTTTCTGATAGCATCCTGCTCATCATTTTTTTAATAGTAAGCTACATTTATATAGTACTTTAAAGAGAGATTTCGTTATAATAAACCCATGAGGTTGATTATTACAACAACAGCAGTAGATAACATTTATACAGTACCTTATATCTGACAAAGAATTTTCTTTACAATAGCCTAGCAAAGTAAGTACCATATGTTTTGTCATCATCATAGATTCCTAATAATATGAATTACTTCCTCTATAATTTTAGGGTATTCATTAATCTCTAATCTTATGTTCTTTCTGTGTAAAATGAGGAAATTGAACTAAACAATCTCTAAATTCTCTTCTACCATCAAATCTATGGACTTTATCACAACCTCCAACCCCACCCCCCTACCCCCCCCCCCACCCATCCTTCTGTACTTTTCTTGGTGATTAAGCTTTGCTTTTACTTCATTTCCCCACATTCCAACCTCAATTTCATAGTTAACAAAATCAACTCCAAATTGTTATTAAATCTGGAATCCCTCTCCTCATGTCATTTGTGCTTTTCCTTTATGGAATCAAAGCCCTGCATTACTCCCACCTAGAGTTTCCTTGCTTCCTATTCATATTCTGATGAATAGATATAGAGGTTTGCATAAAATATTCATGTATCCTATACAAATTCAATTGGGCCCTGGAACCAGAGAAGCTTTTCTAAGACATCTATCTCTGCACCTTACTGCATCCCAGTCAAGAATCTTGTGACTTTCCTTCCTGAGCAAATTGGAGACACTTATCATGACTCTTCATTTCACTATCCCTTAATATCATCCCCCACTCCCTTCTCATTTCCTCTACTCTATAGTAACAAATTGACCTTTTTCCTTTCCAAGTCAAACTCTTCTACTTGTGTCTTTGATCCTATTTTCCTGTCTTCATAAACATATTGTCCTTTCAATGATTCCCTCTCTGGAATCCTCAGTCTATTTTTTTTTTAACATATTGATTTTTTTTTGTGGGGCAATGAGGGTTAAGTGACTTGCCCAAGGTCACACTGCTAATAAGTGTCAAATGTCTGAGGCTGGATTTGAACTCAGGTCCTCCTGAATCCAAGGCCAGTGCTTTATCCACTGTGCCACCTAGCTGTCCCCTAACATATTGATTATTTTTGTACTGCTTTCAAATATGCTAAAATCTCTTCAAACCCTGACACCAATTTCTTTATAACCCACTATCCACTGAAACTACTGTCCCATATAACTCTGTACTTTCTCATAAATTCTAAGGTCAATTTATTTACATGTATTGAGTGTATTTCATCCCCTTTCACTATTTCTTCAACTTCTTACAATATGTCTTCTGACTTTTTCTTTCAACTAAAAGTAACTTTTTCAAAGTAACAAATGATCTCTTAATTTGCAAATCTTATATTTCTCCATCCTCAGCCTTCTTGACCCCTCTGCTCCATTTTGCACTGTTGAGAATGTTCTCTCCTGAATACATACTCTTCCTCCTCATCCTTTTTCTTTTTCTTCTTTTCCTTCCCCGTTTCTCCTCTTTATTTTCTCTACAGATGATTCACAGGTCCATATATACAGTGCCAGTCTCTCCCCTGCATTTCAGTACCACTTCACCAACTGCCTATTGGACATTTTAAACTGGATGTTCAGGAGGCTAAGCAAATTCAACATCTACAAAACAGAATTTATCATTTCACTCACCATCTTTAAATACAGTACTCTCCTCAATTTTGTAATTTAATTCAAAAGCATGACCATACTTCCAATCTCCCAGTGCTGAAACTTCAGTCTTATAAGGGTCCTTACTCTGTCCTTTCTTTTTTCTTTCTTTATTTTTTTGGTGAGGCTATTGGGGTGGTGACTTGCCCAGGGTCACACAGCTAGTGTCAAGTGTCTGAAGCTGGATTTGAACTCAGGTCCTCCTAAATCCAGGGCCAGTGTCCTTATTCTCTCTTACACCAGATATCAAATCAGTTAATAAATCTTGCTAGTTCTACCTCCATAACATCTCTTACATCCAACTTCTGCTTTTTATTCACACAATTACCACCTAGTTCAGGCCCTTCTAAGCTCTCACCTATATTACTGTAATGGATTTTTGACTGATCTCCCTGACCCAATCCTTACAATATCTAGTCCACATCAACCACAGAGAAGGTACATCAATTTCCTCAAGCACTAAATTTGACCATGCCACTCCCATAGTCAATAAATTTTAGTGGATCATGATTGTTTCTAGGATGATATATAAATTTCTATGTTTAACTTTTAAATACCTTCACAATCTGATCCAAACTTACTTTTCCCGTGTTTTTATATTACTACCACTTCCTCATTCTGGGGTCCAGGTAAACTTTGTTTCCCTTTGTTCATCATACAAGGTAATCTATCTCCTGCCTGCATACCCATGCAGTGAATGAACATCCTTCATTCCTGGAATTCACTTTCTTTTCATTTCTGCTTCAAAGAATCTCTCTGTTCCTTCAAGATGAAGCTGTTCAAGGAAAACCTTCTCTAAAAACTATTTCTCAATTCCTCCAACTGCTAGTACCCTCTCTCAGTAATTATCCTGTATATAGACTATTTTTAACTAGCCCCCTCCCTCTATAATTGCCTTTTTTCAACTATCATGCATTTAACTATGCTATATTTATAATTAGTCTCACTAACTCTACATGTACTTCTCTCTCTGGTTAGAATGTAAGATCTTTGAGACTAGAGATTGTTACCTTCTTGGATTTGTATCTCTAGTGCCTATAATAGTATCTGATACACAATAGGCATTTAATAAATGAGTACTGATTTCATTACATTTAATAAAACATCCACTCTGGGGTTACTCTTCCAATTCATTTTACTAATAGATCAGTTCCATAGTGAGAAGACTACCTCAATTTCCTGCCTTCAAAATTTTGTGAGTCCCAACTCATAAAACTAGAGAGCATGAGTTCAATTTAATAGTCAATCAGCAGATTCAATATAGCTACCATATTTATCCACTATATTTATCCACAGCATCCATGGGAAGACTAAGCACAAACCTAGGGTATACTTATAATAAGATATAAATGAAGGGAACACATATAGCCAAGGTAACTCATTACTCATGAACTTAAGTAATCCAATTTCCAATTATGAAATCTTCACTGGTTTTGTTTGTTTGTTTGTTTGGGTGTGTGTGTGTGTGTGTGTGTGTGTGTGTGTGTGTGTGTGTGTATGTTTCTGGTGGATTCTGGATTGATTCCTCTTTTTGGTTTAACATTTGATTTCCAGGGACAGTTCTCTTTTGTATCTATTTTTGTTTCTATCTTCTGCTGCCAAAGGTTTTGCTCTGAAGTTGATTTCTGCCAGAAATTCTGCTCCTTTCTATGTCTGTATCAATATAAAGAGTGTATGGCTTTGTTTCCTCAAGGTTGGCAGCCTTTTTTTTTTTTAAGGGATACCTTGGCTGTGGCCAACTTTCATCTAGCCAATAGCTGGTTTTCTCTTTGAATTCAATCAGAGAATGTCTAAAAATGAAGAAAAAAGAGGTTGGGTAATCTTTAAAGTATATTATAGTATGAATGGCCAATTACATCCATTCTCCACCTGTTATTTTATATTATTAAATCAACTAACCTGTTGGAAGTGGTCATAGGAGAAGCAAATATCCTTCCCTCCCCATTACCCTATAAATACACATTCAAGTTCATTTTATTTTGGTTTTCATTATACTCCTTTTTTACATCTCATATAGCTACAGTTAGTATTACACAAGATTTAGCAGTTACCAAGATGAAGGAGCAAAGGATTAGAATATGACATACCAGAAGGAAAAGGAACATAAAAGCCTACTTAGTAAAACTAAGTATAATCCTACAAAGAAAAAAATAGATATTTAAGGAAATAGAGGACTTTCAGGCATTCCCAATGAAAATGTCAGAGTTGAATTAGGTATCCAAATATAATACTCAAGAAGAGAATACAAAAGTAAACATGAGTGAGAAATCATGATTGACCAAACAAGACTCAAATGTTTACATGCCCACATGGGAAAATGATATGTGTAACCCCTAAAACTTTTATTATCCCAATGGTGTTAGAGGAAGTCTATTTAAATAAAGGGTACAATGTGATCTTATTGTATCGGAATGATCTTGAAAGGGTGAAAAAGAGGGCTGCAATAACAGAAGGTAGAAGGAAAAGGAAGAACAGGAAAAATTATTTGACATAAATAAGGCACACAAGGAAGAATTTATACAAGGAAGGAGAAAAGAGGGATTGGGTAATGTTTGACTACCATATGAAGTGGTTCAAGGATGGAAGAATAGCCAAACACACATATTTGGGTACAGAAAATTATCTTAGCTAACAGGGAAGTAGGACATAAATGGGTTAAGATAAAGTGGGGCTGATAAGAGGGAGAGCAGACTAAGGAAGGAGGGAGCCAGAAGAAAAACAGAATCTTTAGGAGGTACAAGGTAAGAGAGAGAGAGAGAAAGTACAGATATAAAAGTATCATATGGAAGGAAATACAGAGCAGACAATCATAAATGTAAATGTTAATGGGAAAGCTCACCTATAAAATAAAGAGTAGCAGAATAAATTAGGAACCAGAATTAAAAAAAATATATATTGTTTACAAGAAACATATTTGAAAAAGAAAGATACATAGAGATTTAAAATAAGGAGCTGGAGCAGAATCAAATTATGCTTCAGTTAAAATTTTTTAAACAGCAATTTCTGGGGTGGAGCCAAGATGACGAGGAAAAGGGAGTAAGCTCTCAGAACTCACAATATGAGCACTCCAGAAAATCCTCCAAATAATGCCATAGAACAATTCCTGGAGCAACAAAACCCACAAAAGAATAGTCTGAGATAGCTTTGTAGACAAAGATGGCTTAGAAAGAAGGCAGGAGGTGACTGCTATGCCAAGGCAGGAGTAGAGCCCAACCCCACAGTCATGCTGGCACAGATCCAGTCCCAGGCAATCCAAGCCAGGGAAAGAGACCCCCAGAGCTTCTGAATCAGCTGCAGTGCCAGTGTCATCTGGAACTAAGCTCATGGTCTGGTGAGAGGGCTGAGCGGTTGTGCAGAGGGAGATTACAGGGATCTCTGTTGGTGCTGAGGCAGAACTTAGGTTTTTCAACCCCCTGGGAACCAGGAAGTAGGCTTGAGTGGTGGTGGTCCAGGTGGGGGAGTGGTGCAGGCTTGTCAGAGCTAACAACCATAGCACACAAGATTTTGCTGTCTGGTTGACTAGCAAGTTGGCCTAGGGTTATCTACAGACCAGAGAACAGGCCAGTTGAGTGAAGAACGTGTCCCTCCTTAAATCATACCACTTGGGACCCAGCGAAGCTTGGGACAGTGCAGCCTGGAAACAGTGCCCCCCTTTAAGGAGTTAAAAGTCAAGTAAAAGATAGGCAAGATGAGCAGACAGAGAAAAGTGAGGACCATAGAAAGCTTTTTTAGTGACAGGGAAGATAGAGGTGCACCCTCAAAAGATGATAGCAATGTCAGGGCTCCTACATCCAAAGTTTCCAAGAAAAATATGAATTGGTCTCAGGCCATAGAGGCACTCAAAAACGACTTTGAAGATAAAGTAAGAGAGGTAGAGGAAAAAATGGAAAGAGAAATGAGAGTGATACAGGACGGCCATAAAATAAAAAACAAACAAACAAACAGGAGTAGCAATCATGATCTCAGATGAAATAAAGACAAAATATACCCAATTTAAAAAGCATAATCTGGGCAACTGCATTTTGCTAAAAGATGCCAGACAATGAATTAACATCAGTACTGGACATATATGCACCAAATGGTATGGCATCTGAATTCTTGAAGGAAAAGTTAAATAATGTATAGAGGAAATATATAGTAAAACTATCCTAGTTAGGGAAACTCAATTTAATCATCTCAGACCTAGATAAATCTAATCATAAAATAAACAAAAAAGAAGTCAAGGAGATGAACAGAATTTTAGAAAAGTTAGATATGATAGCTCTCTAGAGTTTTGAAGGAAAGTAAAGAGGAATAAACCTTTTATCATATACATGGTGCCTTGACAATGACAAAAACAACAAATCAAAAAATCATAATCATCAAATTGACCATATAAATGATTTATAAATAGAATTTGACAAAATATAACACCTATTCCTATTAAGAATATTAGGAAATATAGGAATAAATAGAGTTTTTAAAAAATAAGCTGTTTTTATTCAACCTTTGTTTTCAAAGAGGATAATGATATCAAGGGGGTGATATCTTGACTTGCACATGAATTGAATTTAAGTGATGCAGAGTTGCATAGTCTTCAACCTCACTCTCTCTTCCAGAGTCATTGAAGTCTACCGGCAAGATGAAAGTGAGGATGACTGGTGATGGCTGGGGATGCAATAGATGACCTATGTGTTTCTGTTGTCTGACTGAACTCTAAGCATCCCATGGTACCTACTCAATCCTCCTAAATACTCCATACATGATAAGTAGAAATCTAAGCCAAGAGCAATAAGATTAGGGTTGAGGCAAGAATGTTCATTATCACCAGAAGTATTAAATATTGTACACAGATGCTGATTACAGCAATAAGACAAGAAAAGGAAACTGAAACAATAAACATAGGCAATGAGAAAACAAAAATGTTACTTTTTGTATATCATATGATGATTTACTTAGAGAACTGTAGTCAATCAACTAAATATCTCACTCATCAAAACCATTAACAACTTCAGCAAATTTACAAGATATAAAATAAACCCATACAAATCGTTAGCACTTCCTTATATTTACCAACTAAATACATCAGGAAGAGACAGAAAAATTAATTAAAATAACTGCAGACAGTACAGGATACTTGGGAGTCTTACTACTAAGACTCACATTGGAACTATGTGAACACAATTTAAAAAACTTCATATGAATAAAAACAAATTGAAATTATTGCAGAAATATTAATTGATCAAAGGTAGGCTGAGACAATACAAAATGATAATGCTATCTAAATTAATTTACTTCTTCAATGTTATAACAAACTACCAAAGAATTAAATTTGAAAGCTAGAAAATATAATAATAAAATGCATTCAGAGAAACAAAAGATTAAGGATAGCAAGGGAAGTAATGGGAAAAAAATGCAAAGGAAGGGTGCCTCATAGTAGCAGATCTCAAACTACACTATAAAACAATAATATTTTTTTAAAAAAGGGTATTGGATAAGAAATAAAGTGGTTTATCAATGGAATAGATTTGGTACATAAAATAGAGAACCAAAGTATTACAGTAACCTACTGTCTGATAAATCCCCAAATCCTAGGTATTAGAGCAAGAACTCACTCTTTGACAAAAACAGTTGGAAAACTGGAAAGCTGTCTGGCAGAAACTATCCATAGATAAACTTCTTACACCATAGATAAAAATGGGTACTTAACTTTGACATAAAAGGTAATATCAAAAGTAAATTAATATGTCAGAAATTACCTGTGAGATATATTGATAAGGGAAGAGTTAATGACCAAACAAGAGATAAAGTGATTCATCAGAGGAAAAATAGCTCATTTTCATTACATAGTATTTAAGAGTATTGCAAAAAAGAAAACCAAATGCAGCCAAAATTAGAAGAAAAGCAGGAAACTTGTTAAAAATATTTACAGCAAGTTTTTCACACAAAAGTCTCATTTCTCAAATATATAAGAATTGTGCCAAGTTTATAAGGATAATAATAAGAATCCCCATTGATAAATGTTCAAAGGATATGGACAAATAGATTTCACAAGGGGAAATTTGAAATTATCTATAACAATATGAAAATCTCTAAATTGCAAATAATTAGAGAAATACAAATTGAAACAACTCTGAAGTACCACTTCACACCCTTAAGATTGGCTAAGATGACAAAATAAAAATGGTAAATACTAGGGGTGGGGAATATTGAAAAATAAGTATATTAATGCACTGTTTGCAGAGCTGTGAACTAGTCTAACCATCTGGAGACCAATTTGGAACTATGCTCAATGGGATATAAAACTCTGTATATTTCCTTTGACTCAGCAATACCATCACTAGATACATACCCTGAATATTTTTTAAAAAGTAAAAGGACTCGGGGGCAGCTAGGTGGCGCAGTGGATAGAGCACGGGCCCTGGAGTCAGGAGTACCTGAGTTCAAATCTGGCTTCAGACACTTAACACTTACTAGCTGTGTGGCCTTGGGCAAGTCACTTAACCCCAATTGCCTCACTAAAAAAAAAAAAAAAAGAAAGAAAAGAAAAGTAAAAGGACTCATAAGTAGAAAACATTTATAGTAGTCCTTTTTTTTTTTTTTTTTGGTGGTGGTACCAAGGAACTAAAACTGAGGGGAAGTCCATCAACTGGGGAATGAATGACTGGACAAGTTATGGTATATGAATGCAATAAAATACTACTGTGCTATAAGAAACAAAGGGGGTGGTTTCTGAAAAACTTGGAAAGGCTTACATGAACTGATACAAAGTTATGTGGACAGCATGAGAACAATTTACATAGTAACAGCACTATTATAATGATCATAATAATGAAAGATTTAGTGACTGATCAATACAATCTACCAAAACAAATTACAAATCAAACAGATCAGGTATCTTTTACAGCTTTGATTAGTGGATTAATCCATAGAGGAGATTATGAAAGATGAATAATTTCAGTTACATGAAAATCTCAGCCTCAGGAAAAGGTGTTTTTGTTTTTTATGGGAACAACATTAATTCAACTAGAATAAGAAGGGGAGAATTCAATTAGGAAAAATCTTTGTATCAAATATGTCTGTTATCCTAGACACAAAGACAAAAAAAAAAGAAATATACAAGGCCAGGTAAACCCATTTATTATTAGTGCATTTCTAATTGAGTGCTAAGAGATTATAATTACAAAAATTGTTCCCAAAGATAAAGGAGAAGATATATCCTCTGCCTTCTTGATACAGATTTGGGATTGTGATTTTAGAACATTGCACATAACATATATTTTTGTTTTTGTTTTTATATCAGTTTTGTTGAACTTTTGTGTCTTCCTTTTTGTTTTTTATTACAAGTTATGGGGAAGGGATCATTTATGGGCTCATAGAGACTCATAGATGTAGAGCTAGAAGAGACCTTAGAGGTCATCTAACCTGATTTTGTAGATAAGAAAAATAAGGGCTAGGGAGATCAAATTATCGATGGCTGTTTTAAGAAGAGAAGAAAGCATTCTACATTTCTTCCATTTATGCCCATGCTTTGAGGAGAAAAGGAACAAATTTATGATCATTTATATAAAACTCCATTAAAATAAAGCACTACAAAAATGAGTTATTTCATTATACCCTCCCATTTTGTCACTTATTAATATCAGTTATAATTACATATGTCTTAGTTCCTGAATAAGCTTTTAAGCTCCGCAAGTTCAGGTTCCTGCCTTATGCCTCTTTATAACTCTCTGAAAGCCTTGAAAATTGACACCCAATATGTTTAGTCAATGATATGGATTTACACCCTCAAGTATAAACCTTTACCTTTTTTATATACTTTCTATTTCCTTTGATAATGCCCACCTTTCTGACCTCATATAGAACTTTGTTTTTCACCTCTCTAATATGTCTGTTTGTTATTTACTGCAGCTATTTATGTATATACATAACCATCTACTAAACTGTAAGTTCCATGAGGGAAAAGACTATGTCTTAGATAAATATTGGATCTCATTTAGTCCCTAGCACTGTATGTTATGCAAAGGAAGTGTGAAATAAATGTTGAATGAATGGCAGAATCAATGAATGAATGATATCACCATGGAAAGGTACATCAGAATTGAGTTTACAGCAATGAGAAGGGAGGAATGGCTGGTAGGAAGGTGCTGAAAGAAAAAAATATGCATGTTAAAGACATTTATCATATTGATGATGATGGTGGTAGTGGTGGTGGTTATCATAATAGCAGCTATAGTAACTAAGTATAGTATTATCTATATGTCACTTTAAGGTTTGTAAAGCTCTTCATATGTTATGTCATTTGATACTGACAATAGTGCTTTGAGATTTGCTTTATTATTATTTATGTTTTATAAGTGAGAGAACTGAGTCTAAGAAGAGATAATGACTCGACTGAGTCAAGCAAATATTGTGTCACAATCAGAGTTTGAATTAGGGACTTCTAGGCTCCAAATCCCAATCTTTGTGTTGCTTTAGTTAAATAACTCTCCCATCTGATCTACAGTGTTAAGTAAGAGCCTTCCTGGGGATATCCTTTGTATTACCTAAATAATGGAGAAAATGTTTTAGACTAAAAATCTTAGATCATTATAAAGAGATATGATTTTTGAGATATTTAAAAATGAAATATTCAATATAAGGAATTTAGTTTGCATGCATGCTGCTGCTGTCTTGGCTCACACAAACTAGTTATCTTCGCTCCCAAACTATTATTTATACTACCATGTAAATATGATTTATATGCTTAAGGGCTAAGGTCTGGCAACATTTTGACAAGCTTCTTTTTCAGAGAATGACTTGAGAAATTCTACTTTTCCACTGGAAAAAGGAAAATAAGAAACAGCATGCAAAATAAACAAAATCAGCTGAGGCATCAAAATCAAGTATCTGGAACATTGCTTAGATACTTAGAATAAAACTTGAGAGAAGTGAATTACTTTTTTAAAAAATCATATAATGAACCTGTGGTAGAGTAGACCACTGGATGTGAGAATTTGAACCTTCTCTGTTTTAGTACAATTAGTTCCTTGTTACCCAAAAGATCACAGATGAATTTCAAAGTTGTCTTGAATAGGAAAAAAAAATAAACTGGGTACCAAATAAGTGTTAATTCATTATCAAAATCAAATGTCAGATGATGTAGTTTTTAACATCATTTTGATCATTTTCATATGTCAATGTCTTTAAGCTATAAAGATTTTGATGGAAATCTGCCCCATTTTCCCCTTTAAACAGAAAATCAGCTTTTCAAATGATAGGTACGTTAAAATCTGTTTTCATTTAGGCAGAGAATACAAATACTTCTCTACTTCAGATGCTAGAGTGATCAGGTTATGACAAATGTCAAACCATCATCTCCAAGACTAATTAGGGTATAATGTGTGCCCTTATTCCATCACCTCTTTATATACACCCCTGTCAACCTGTGTACTAAGTATCCAAGAGGGTGATTTAACCTAATAAAGAACAAAAAGCCAAGTAATGCAAGTAGATACTCTTGCTAGAAACCTCCAAATAAATTCTCAGTATAAAAGCAAGAGACAAATTGTTAAATCCAAATTGACTTCCAAAAGTCAAAGATAATGTTTTGGAAAAGTCATAATTTGAAAGATATTTTTTCTTCTAATAAAGTATTCTTTACTATTAGTTCTCTGAGCTGTCATTATTCTTTTTGACTCTATGGTGGCATACCCTTGCTACATATAGATGGCAAAAATCTTTGTTTTCTCATCTCTTCTTTAGGCAAAAAGAAGTTACATATATTCCTGTATCTATATAATTTATACTCATGCCAATGGAGCATGCTACCTCCATAGGCCCATGCTAAAATGAACTGAGATAATTTTCCAAATGAATTAAAACCTGCTGATGCCAAAGGTTGACTGACACATGTGGCAAGAGATTCATATTGAAGGCAAGGCATGAGTGGTGAGGATGGGGCTAAATTGGAAGGTGATGAGGTGAATTTGTTTAAAGTTATTCAAAGTTCAGTAAAAGGAATGATCCTTCTGTATTCTTGCACACATACACACACACACACACACACACACACACACACACACACACACACACACACCCCTTTTTAAAGAGGGATATTTCTGTAGAATTGCTAATTATACCCAACACTGATTATCATGAATTGCTAAATTTGAAAATGGACTGGTTTTTAACACCAGTGCAAAATCAAAACATGCCATTTTGAAATGATTCCCTGTTACCCTCACCTTTCCTAAGAACCCTTCCTTACACTCACTGGCACTCCCTTAATTTGTAATATTGCTGTGTTAGCAGTCCAATTTCATTTTGTACTTTAAGAATGCAAAATGGAGGGAGAGAATATAACAGGGGAGAAAAGGAGCCTTAATAGCTAAACAGGTGCACACTGAAAATAAATGAAAAATGGAAAATCAGGCCCCCAAGGTGCTATCAAAGAACCGTTTGCTGAATAACTAATTTAGTAGCCCTTGTGCCTTATGAATTATTGTCCTGATTTACACAATCACACTGTCTAACAAACTCAAATTGCTTAATACACTAATTATTCTGTTCATAACATAAGGAGAAAGTCCTTTCTCCTTGGTCCTTTATTAGGGAGAGAAGTGCTTCTGTTTTCTCTACTGTACAGGGGGGAAGATGCATACTTGCAGACTCACAGAATTATGTGGTACTTTCAAAGGAGCCCTGTATAATTAAGAGAGCATGGAGCATTGCCTAGAAGCTACAGAATTATTATTATTGCTGTTAGTAAAAAGAATAACCATAGTCTTCTCTTTTTATTCCTCAGTGTCTAGTATGAATGTATTGAAAGAGGAGCTGCCAATCGTGCAACTTACTTCTGTGATAGTATTTTTGATAGGGAAGGCAGATTAATGGGCCTGTATTTCTTTGGCAGAGTTCTATGATAATCATACGGCCCTCATTTTTTCTTTCACTATTCAATCTTGCGAAGTTTGGATCAATACAAGCAGTCCAATTCAATTCAACAAATATTTATTGGGTTCCTTTTAGGTCCACTGTGCTGAGAAAGATTCAAAGATACATAAATATGGTTCTGTTTACATGAAGCTTATAGTTGAGTGTAGGATAGTAATCTTAAGTATATAGAGAAGTTTAACCCAAGGCAAAAGGTAATAGAGACTGAGACAAATACAAATAAAGTTATATGACAGTTCAGGGGGAAAAAAAGATTATATTTGATGAGTTTGTGTGTGTGTGTGTGTGTGTGTGTGTGTGTGTGTGTGTGTGTTCCTGTGAAGGCAGACTTCTTGAAAGAAGTATTATTGAAGTTAGGTCTTGAAGAAGGATTAAGTATTGGACAGGCTTATATGAAGGTTAAATGCAGGTCATCTGGATGGAAAAGCAAGAGCAAAGTAAATGCATTTGGGAAATTAGTAGTATTCTGCTTCAGAAACAGAAAGCCCTGAATTCAAATCCTACCTTTGAAAAATACCAGCTCTATAACCACATGGGCATATCACCTAAACTCTTAAGTGATGTTGGTGTTTCTTTAAGATTACAAGTTACAGATAAAATGCTTATCTATATTGGTAGAGGGTGTTTCCTTACCCAGAAATTCTATATCCCAGTGATATCACTAGTTCTACCCCTATCCTTTTTAGAATATAATGGGTTATCCTCATAGTGAGAGAACCATTTATTTGGAACACAAGCAAGTACTGACAGATAAGGCTGAAAATATGTTAGCAATATATTGTGGAAAGAGTCTAAAGTTAATTCAGTAGGAGATGGGGACAAAATGCATATTTTCATCAGTGGAGTTAAATTATGTATTTATTTCACTAATTTCACTAAAATTAAGTTATATTTAGGTTGTTAGATATTTTGTACTTCATAAAATCTCCTAGTTTTGCTCACTTCAGTCAGCATCAATTGACAAAACTATTCCCAGATTTCTCGGTAACTATCCTCCTTGTTTCTTATAGCACTATGGTATTTCATTAAATGTGCATGCATAATTTGTTCAGCCTTTCTTAAGTGGTGATTTCAGAGGTTTAAGCCAAAAAGGGATATAGCCCTAGTAATGGATAATAGCATTGGTGGGACAAAGTTTAAGCATATGAAAGATATGGAGAACACTGGAAGCAGTAGCAGTGAATGGAGCTTTGACAAATGACAATTACAGTGATTAAGTGAAGCAGGGGTGGCAGGCCACAACAGGAACAGATGTGGGACAGAAAAACAGCAACAAAGATATTTCTGAACTGCACCAGAAAAGGGCATGAGGTGGAACTGAGAAGATGAACATTAGGCTGCTGGAAGATAGAATCTTGAGGTAAAACTCTTTGGAAGAGGAAGAGAATGGAAGCAAGGAGACCTCCACCATGATAGGAAGAGAGTACTAAACTTTAAAGCCTCCTTTACCCCATAAAGTGAGAATTCAGTGGATTTCCTGGGAAGGAAGTCTACATAAATGCATGGATTTAAGTGATTTTTCATCCCCAAGAGGTGAAAATTAATCTTAGTCTCTCCCATCCCTGTCAGGCCATTTCTTCAGCTCTTACCATTTCTCTCATGAACCTTCATACTCTACTTCTCCACTGGTTTTTATTTTTTTGTTTTTTGTTTTTTGTCTTTTGCTTTTTTTACAAAAAAATGCTCAATGATCCCAATACTAAAAAAATAAAATTACTTCTTTGGCTCTCCTAGGTATTTCAGCTGTTTTCCCATATTTCACCAGCGTGGTAGTTGGATGTGTACATAGATGTCAAAAGCCAAAATTCCAAACTTCCAAATCCTCTTCCATTTTTTCCCCTCTATCCTCCTTCAACTCAACCATTATTTAGTAAGCACCTAATATATACAAGATAAACAAAGAGAAAAAAAAAAGGATGAGAAGTTCCTGCCATCAGGGATATGATATTCTATCCCTCATTTAAAATTTTCTAGACTGCTGGGAGGAGAGGAGAAAAGGTAAAGTGAAAGTGAAAGTATTATTGTGTAGTTGTTTTCTCCTCACTCTAAAGTGGATGATTAGAGTAAAATCTACCAAAAAAAAAAAATAGAACTGGAACATTGCTCTTCATTTTGCTTATTCTCAAATATTGTATGGTGGAAAAATTAAGTTGGAAAGATACAAAGAATAGTTCACATTCTACAAACCTTCTAAACTAAGTTCAGCTCATTAGTCTGGGTTAAGGTTCAGTTTAGCAATTATTTTATCCACATTCATGTATTTTTTTCCTAATAAGGGATTTTTCTCCCTGGCTTGAAAATTAAGTGACTCCATAAGCTTATGTGGTTGAGTCTTTGAAAGTTCAGAGAATTATAGTAGTTAATGTTGGCCTCTTCAAGTAAACTGCCTTTCTGTAAAGTAAAGAAAATGAAGCAAAGTTTTTTTTTTTTTCCTGTTACTAATGGCAATCTTGAGGGGAGGTGGGAAACCTTGACCAGTTTCATTCTTCTCCCTCCTTCATCATGTATCTTGGCTGAACACATTCTAGGTTCATGTTTTTAATTGCATGTACATGTAACAAATGAAGCACAAAATAGATAATGAACTCTAATTCAACAAAATAAGAGTATAGCAGAAATAGAAAAGAGCCATTGTTATCTGTTACATGTAAGACAAATTGAAAAGGAGTTTCAATGAGAAGAACTCTGGATGTAAAATGAGACCATGTAGGTTTAAATTCAAGTTCTGCTACTTACTACCAGTGTGATGTTCATCAGATCATAACCTTTCAGCGTCTAGCTTTTCTTATTGGTAAAATGAAAGTGTTAGATTAGAGGAGAGGCACCAAATATGTGTCCCAAGGGCAGCTCTGCATCCATAATACAATCTTGGCTGGCAACACTCCCAAGTATAACAGAACCAAATTAAAATGTAATTGAGAAATATTTAACAAAATAAATAAAAATACAGTTGGACATATATGATGTTAATATTTGTTTTTCTAAGTTAATATGTGACCTACACCAATCATTATAGTAGTTCTCTTTTCTATTTCAGAATGGTACCACTGGCTGAAAGCAGAGGGATCAAACACATATCTAGCAAGTACAGCAAATTAAGATAAAAATGCAATTGTGAAACATTTAACAAAATAAATAAAAATGAAATAAGGAAAATCTATATGTGTGTGTGTGTGTGTGTGTGTGTGTGTGTGTATTTAAGTCATATGCACCTTCAGGGATCCTTATAGTTTAATGACCAATGTTTCTATCTGAGTTTGACAACACTGGACTAAAGCTCCTATCAATTGCCTTTGTTTTCTAAACCCAATGAACTTTTACCTGATATTTCCCAGGAAGCTGATCATACTTTTAATTTTCAGGAAGAAAAGGATAGTTAGGGTTGTACAATATCAAGGATGTCATTAAACATTGTATAAAGTTATTGCTCCTTTTGTTTGTGGAAATATTAGATGCGAAAAGGGGAAGAAAAAAACACTTGTGGAAGGAAAACTTCTAAAAATCAATATAAGATGAAACAACTCATATAAAATTTTGAGGAGAAACACAGATTTATGAGGACCAGATAAGAACTGCCCCTCAGATGAATGTATTAAGAAGACATGTCTGAAGGCAGAGCAATGAATGAGATAATGATGACTTCAGGGCATTGTGGTACATCTGCTCATTGGCATGTAGCTATTTTCAGTATTCTAAAGACTACAATTGAGAAATTGTAAATTGAATACTATAAAATATTATTTTGGGAAAGAAGCATGGACGAAAAAGCAGGGAAATAAGCTGAGCCCTGGAAGAATTAGAACATAGAGACAGAAGACAGAATGTGAAGAGAAAAGCTGCTTCTAGTCAAGGAAGCTAACTGATGATTGGAAAAGAGATGCTGCTTCATGATTAACTGGGAAAAGAGGGGTCATTTGATTTTTCAGTTGTACTGATTAGAGAAGATCATAAAACAACTACCTGACACAGTTGTTTTAGCTCATTGTTCTCTACAACTATTTGTATTCTTGGAGAAGGGAAATCTAGGAGAAGATTAGTTTCCCTTATGTTCCCTCTGCAATTTAAGAACAAGGAATAGGGGAAAAACACAGACTTTACATATATTTTACTGTGATCTGTGTTTATTGAAGAAGATATTTTGCTTTGCTAAAGCAGAGTCCTAATGAATGAAGAGTTGGCTCAGCTTGTCTGCATTTCCCATAAAGCCAACATGAAGTGGTTTGCAGTTCTCTGGCTTAGGTAACTTTCTGTCATGAAGATAACAACGGAAATACATACATGCATTTCCTATGTACATGTACATACATGCATAAATGTGCATATGTATCCTATAAAACATATATGAATATGTATATACATGCACCTATACATATTCAGATATACTACATTGTCTAGCAAATAGTAGGTACTGAAATGATTATTCATTGATTGTATATAAACACAAACATGTATATTTGTTTAGTATACATACATACATACATACCTCTATGAAAAGGAGCATAACACGTTTTAGTGCCCTGTTAAGTATGGCTGTTAATTAGAAAATTTTGTAACTCATACATAGATTCCATAGAAGGTGAGGACTTAATTTTATGGACATATTTTGCTTTGACATGGTTCCTATAAGAGTGGAAATTATTGAATGAAAAGCATATTCATTCTAGATTCAAAGTACTTTGGTTGAAATCCTACCTCTGATAGAACTAGTCCCTTAACCTCCCTTGGTCTCAATTTTGACATCTGTAAAATTAAGTAAATAGTTAAAATAGATGGTTGCTGAAATTCTTTGCATTTAATTGTTGGCAAGATCCTACTCGATTTGCTACTTCAGAGATTGGTACCTGTGTTTTTCCTGAATTGCAGCATAGCTTTAAACTGTGTTCTTCACTCATGGGGTGGGGTGAGGGGATCCTTTTTGTCAACTGGAAAATATACAATAAAGTTTAGCAAATGAAATTAAAACCAACAATTTTGCACCTTTTTAATCCTAATAAAATTAAATAATTTTAACACTCAGTAGAATCCAGTGCTTTCAACTAATATGGAAATTTGACTGCCTTGAGGAGTACTGATTGTATGATATTTAAATAAGTTCTGTTACTACTTCCAGGAGTGTGCTTGTAAATTTTCAACAACTGTCCCTGACCCCCCAAAAAGTTATACATGTTATAAATTTAAATTTAATCTTCATTATTACATTTTCTCCATTCACTTTCTTAAGTATAGACAATAAAAAAAAAATTGTGTGAGGGCAGCTAGGTGGTGCAGTGGATAAAGCACCAGCCCTGGATTCAGGAGAACCTGAGTTCAAATTCGGCCTCAGACACTTGACACTTACTAGCTGTGTGACCCTGGGGAAGTCACTTAACCCTCATTGCCCTGCAAAAAAAAAAACCCAAAACAAAACAAAAAAAAAAACAACAAACAAACAAAAAAACACCATGTTCTCATTTGTAGCATTTGTTGATTTCCAAGGTGTAAATACTCCCACTGTACATTTAATAATTGACTTGAGTTGATGCTGGTGCACCCTGAGTATTCTTTTTTTTTTTGTAGGGCAATGGGGGTTAAGTGACTTGCCCAGGGTCACACAGCTAGTAAGTGTCAAGTGTCTGAGGCTGGATTTGAACTCAGGTACTCCTGAATCCAGGGCAGATGCTTTATCCACTGAGCCACCTAGCTGCCCAAACTTTATTTATTTATTTATTTTTGGTGAGGCAATTGGGGTTAAGTGACTTACCCAGGGTCACACAGCTAGTAAGTGTTAAATGTCTGAGGTTGGATTTGAACTCAGGTACTCCTGAATCCAGGGCCGGTGCTTTATCCACTGCACCATCTAGCTGCCCCACCCTGAGTATTTCTAACACATTGTACTTTATCCCCCATTTCTGTTTCTTTACACTGGCAGTCCTGTATACTTGGAATGCAACTGATGCTAATCTCAGTCTCTTAGAGTTCCTAATTTCTTCCAAAATTCAGCTGTCTTTTTACATAAAGTCTTTTCTGTTTCCCACAGGTATTAATGTATCAGTTAGGCTTTGCCGCAAACCTCCTCCCCCTCCAAAATAAAACAAAATGAAAACCTTGATATTTATTTTGTCTATATTTATTTATATGAGCTATCTCTTTCTTTCTTTTTTTTTTAGTGAGGCAATTGAGGTTAAATGACTCGCCCAGGGTCACACAGCTAGTAAGTATTAAGTGTCTGAGGCAAGATTTGAACTCAGGTACTCCTGAATCCAGGGCCGGTGCTCTATGCACTGCGCCACCTAGCCGCCCCTGAGCTATCTCTTTCAACAGAATATAAGCTCCTTGGGGTCAGGAACTATTTTATGTATGTCTTTGTACTGCCAACATGTAACACAATCCCTATGAGATAATAGGCATTTTAGAATTACTTTCTAATTAATTGATTGATTGATACTATTTAACACATTCCTCATTATCTACATCATTATCTACATCTACTGCCAAAATCATTTTAGTTTTCTTCAGTGTTTTATGCAACCATATTTCAATATTTTATTTTTAAAATTAAGAAATATCT
Source organism: Dromiciops gliroides (assembly GCF_019393635.1). Classification (NCBI taxonomy): domain Eukaryota; kingdom Metazoa; phylum Chordata; class Mammalia; order Microbiotheria; family Microbiotheriidae; genus Dromiciops; species Dromiciops gliroides. The sequence goes on from NC_057861.1 coordinate 519,652,661, forward strand.
CTGCCAATTTTAAGTTATATGATCTTGACCAAGCAATTTCTCATTTTAGTCTCCAGTTTCCTCATCTATTAAATGAAGATATTGGACCAGATGGGAACAAGCATACTTTGTAGCTTTAATATCAAATGGTTCCAAAAGGTCAAGAAGATCAAGAGACTTAATGAAAAAAATTCAAAGAAAAGTGATCTAGCTATACAAGATCTAAAACTATATTATAAAACTGCAACTATCAAAACTATTTGGTACTGGCTAAGAAATAGAGTGGTGAATTCATGGAATAGGTTAGGTGCACAAAACAGAAGATTAAATGAATATAGCAATCTCCTTTTTCTTAAACCTAAGGACTAGCCCCCAGTATAGGAACTCACTATTTGACAAAAACTGTTGGGAAAACTAGAAAATAGTAAGGCAGAAACTAGGCATGGATCAACATCTTACACTGTCTACCAAAGTAAAGTCAAAACAGGTTCATGATCTAGACATAAAGGGTGATATCACAGGCAAATTAGAAAAAGAAGGAATACTTTATTTGTCAGATACATGGGGAAAAGAAGAATTTATAACCAAAGATGAGACAGAGAACATTATGCAATCCAAAATGGATCAATTTGATTACATTAAATTAAAAAGGTATTACACAAGCAAAACCAATGCAATCAACATTAGAAGGAAAGCAGAAAGCTGAGAAACAATTTTTACAGCCAGTATTTTTAATAAAGACCTCATTTCTAAAATATATAGACTGAATCAAATATATATGAATGCAAGTCATTCCTCAATTGAGAAATAGTCAAAGGATATGAACAGGCAGTTTTCAGATGAAGAAATTAAAGTTATATACAGTCATATAAAAATGTTCTTAATCACTACTGATTGGAGAAATACAAATTAAAATGACTTTGGGGTAGCAGCTCACAACTATCCATTTGGCTAATATGACAAAAACAAAGGAAAATAATGAATGTTGAAGATGTGGGAGAATTGTAACACAAATGCACTGTTGGTGGAGTTGTGAACTGATCTAACCATTCTGGAGAGTAATATAGAATCATGCCCCAAATGCTATAAAACTGTGCATACCCTTTGATATAGCCATTACACTACTAAGTCTATATCCCAATGAGATAATACAAAAGGGAAAGGGGCCCACATGTACAAAACATTTATAGCTGCTCTTTTAGTGGTGGCAAAGAATTGGAAATTGAGGGGATGTCCATCAACTGGGAATGGCTGAACAAGTTGTGGTATATGAATGTAACGGAATTCTATTATGCTGTAACAAATGATGAACAGGCATATTTCAGAAAAACCTGGAAAAACTTACCTGAAATGATGCTGAATGAAATTAGCAGAACCAAGAGAACATTGTACACGGTATCAACACTGTGTGGTGATCAACTGTGATGAGTTAGCTCTTCTCAGTAATACAATGATTCAAGACAATGCCGAAAGACTCAAGACAGAAAATGCTCTCCACATTCAGAAAAAGAACTATGGAGTCTGAATGTAGATTAAAGTATACAATTTTCATTTATGTTGTTATTTTTTACATTGTTGTTTCTTGTGTTATTTTTCCTTTTGTTCTGATTTTTCTCTCACAAAATGATTAATGTGGAAATATGTTTAACAGGAATTCAATATATAACCTATATCAGATTGCCTTCTGGCTTCAGGAGCTGGCTTTAGGAGAAAAAAGTGAGTGAGGGAGAAAAATTTAGAACTAAAAATCTTACAAAAATGAATACTGAAAACTATCTTTACATGTAATTGGAAAGAATAAAATAAAAAAAGATATTTACTAAAATACCAACTGGTTCCATTATTTCATAATTGTAACTCATAATCAAATAAAAGTCTAGTCCTATAGAATGTTTAATCTACTCAACACATTCCTACATATCATCAAATGTTCGTGAGAATTAAAAAAAATTAATTTCTGTTTTCGTTCTCTTTATTTAGAATTTAATTTTCCCAAATTACATGTAAAAACAAATTTTAACATCAATTTTTTAAAACTTTGTACTCTAAATTCTCTTTCTCCCTCCCTCCCCAACCACCCTTAAGAACTCAAGCAATTCAATACAAGGTATACATGTGCAGTCATGCAAAACATTTCCACATTACCCAGGTTGTGAAAGAAAACAGACAAAAAAAACTTTAGAAAAAGGAACTAAAAAAAAAGATGTTTCACTCTGCATACAGATACCATCAGTTCTTTCTCTGAGGATGGAATGCATTTTTCATAAGTCCTTCAGAATTGTCTTGGATCACTGTATTGCTGGAAAAAAAACTAAGTCATTCACAGTAGATCATCTTACAATATTGCTGTTATTTTGTACATGACATTTCACTTTGCATCAGCTCATGTAAGTCTTTTCAGGTTTTTCTTATAGCATCCTGCTCACATTTTTATAGTGAACTACATTTATATAGTACATTAAAAGGATATTTCCTTAGAATAAACTTATGATTATTGCAACAAAAGTAATAGATAACATTTATATAGTACCTTATACCTGACAAAGGACTTTTTCACAATAGCCCAGCAAAGTAAGTACCATACATTTTATCATCATCATAAATCAATCATCATCAATCAATCATCATCATCAATCATCATCTTTATCCAATCCAATCCAATCCTAGCTGCCCCCTGATTTTGTTTTAAAGATACCATCCCTTCATATTCAACTCACACCTGTGCCCTCTGTCTAAATATACTCAATTCAACTGCTTTAATAATAAGAATGTTCTTACAAGTTAAAAGTATCATCTTCTCACATAGGAATGTAAACAGTTTAACATTTTAATATCCCTTATGATTTCTTTTCCCTGTTTACCTTTTTATCCTTCTCTAGGATCTTGTCCTTGAAAGTCAAATTTTCTATTCAGGGGCAGCTAGGTGGCACAGTGGATAGAGCACCAGCCCTGGAGTCAGGAGGACCTGAGTTCAAATCCTGTCTCAGACACTTGACACTTACTAGCTGTGTGACCTTGGGAAAGTCACTTAACCCCAAATGCCTCACTAAAAAAATTAAAATAAAAAAATTCTATTCACCTCAGGTCTTTTAATCATAAATTCCTGGAAGTCGTATCTTTCATTTAATTCCCATTTTTTCCCCTGAAAGATTTTACACAGTTCTGCTGGATAGGTGATTCTTGGTTGTAATCCCAGTTCCTTTGCCCTCCAGAATATCATATTCCAAGGCCTCTGATCCTTTAATGTAGAAGCTGCTTGTACTTGCATTATCCTGATTGTGGTTCCACCATACTTGAATTGTTACTTTCTGGGTGCTTACAATATTTTCTCCTTGACTGGGGAGTTCTGGAATTTGGCTATAATATTTCTGGAGGTTTTCATTCTGGGATCTCTTTCAGGAGGTGATTGCTGGATTCTTTGATTTTCTATTTTACCTTCTGCTTCTAGAATATCAGGGCAATTTCTCTTGACATGGCTTTCAGGTAATCCAATAATTTTCAAATGATCTCTCCTGGATCTTTTTTTTCCAGGTCAGCTGTTTTTCCAAGGAGATATTTCACATTGCCCTCTATTTTTTCATTCTTTTGGTTTTTCTTTCTTGTGTCTTGATTTATCATAAATTCATTAACTTCCATGTGCCCAATCCTAATTTTTAAGCAATTGTTTTCTTCAGTGAGCTTTTGTATCTGTTTTTCCATTTTGTTTTTCAAGTTGTTGACTTTTTTTCATGAACCTCCTGCATCACTCTTATTTCTATTTCCTCTACCTTTTTTACCTTATCTTCAAAGTCATTTTTGAGTGTTTCCATGGCTTGAGACTAATTCATATTTTTCTTGGAAGCTTTGGATGTAGAAGCTTTGACTTTGTTATCATCTTCTGAATGTGTATTTTGATCTTCCTTGTCACAAAAGAAACTTTATAGGGTCCACATTTTCTTCTGTTTGCTCATTTTGCTATTCTATTTCTTGACTTTTAACTCCTTCTTAAAGTGGGGCACTGCTTCCAGGGTGTACTGTCCCAAGCTTCAAGGGGTCCCAGGTGGTATGATTTAAGGAGAGGCATGTACTACAATCCCCTGGCCTGTGCTCTGGTACGTAAATAACCACATGCCTGCTTGCTCTTTAACCTGGTAACAGAATTCATTCTCAAGAATTTAAAGGACTTCTGTATACTGGCAATCTATTCTTGAAGGAGGAATAAAAGAAGAAATTAACAAGTTTCTAGATGACATTACATAATCAGAGCAACCCTTAAATTTGAAAATGTTCAGGTCTACTAATGGAAGTTAGAATTAGGGAAACTGTACAAAAAGAGTATTAAAAGTTGTGATTGATTTTTTTTTTGGTAGGGCAATGGGGTTAAGTGACTTGCCTAGGATCACACAGCTAGTAAGTGTCAAGGGTCTGAGGCCAGATTTGAACTCAGGTCCTCCTGAATCCAGGGCCAGTGCTTTATCCACTGTGCCACCTAGATGTCCCTGTGATTGAATTTTGATGCCTGTTAACACCATCTAGTTTTTGAATGACATGACTCAAGAGAAAATAAAAAATACTCAGAACACAATACCTTCATGTCAATTCCAGAATTTTTTTTTAATTTCAGAGGACTAGCCAAGATGGCATCACAGAAAAAAGCAATATTGCCCATGTCCTTTTAAATTACTTTAGGAATAATCTAATAATAATGCCAGATGAAGTAGATATATGGAAATGGTGAAATGGTAGTAGAAACTACAGCAAGACTTGTTTTTATAGCTCAAGACTGTAAATTATACTTATAGAAAAATCAGGAGGGCAGGAACTATGGAACAATGTGGGTTAGCACCACAGACTCAGCTAGAACTCCTAGTTAAGCTAACAGGGTAACACTAACAATTCTTTGCAGACTCAGCAACAGGCGCAGGTCAGCAATATGAAGTTTCTCATAAAGGTAAATATCCCCTCAGAGATTCTATTTAATCCAGAAATGACCAGGTAGTTCAGGAAAGATCTTAAACTCAACACTAGGCCAGGAACAGTCTATAACAGTAGACCTATATCTCCACAGAGCAAATTGTAGACTCAGCCCTGGCCCCATAAGATTGCTAAACAAGCTGTAGTACTGTAGCAGATAATGGACTTAAGCTTATTATCAAAAGAAGTCTTGGCCAGCAGTATGTTTGCTCTTAACATGCTGAGCCTTTCACCTAGCTGTAAGGGAGTGAGTTACTACTTTTTCTACTGGAATGCCATTCAGGGGTCAAGCATTGTGTCTATATACAAATTTTTGACTCGAACCTGTAATTTCCAGAAAGGTAGCAATAAGAGTATGCTCTTTATTTGAATAAATAGGTCCTTATTAATGTTTGCAACTCCTTAAACCTGCCCCAATAATGCTTAACTCAGTGATCAAAAGAACTAGAGGCAAGATGCAAGACAAGACAAGCCAGAATCATACACTGTGACAATGGTGCCATTACCATGGGGCCTGGCCTCAACCTACAGACTTAGTCTGTAAAGTAGGACTGAAAGAATGAGTAAATGAAGATACTAAAAGAACTGTTGTGATACCAGGGATGCCCAAGATAAAAATCTGAAAGGAGTAGATAATTCCCAAGTACCTATTATTGAAGCCTCAACCTCAGTTTCAGAAGAAATATACAGTTTGGCCATAAGATAAATTAGTAGTATGAGAAGAAATGACTTGAGAATCTAAAAAAAATATATTTTATGTAAATGAGACAAATAAAGAAAAGAAACTAAAAATAAATAAGAGATGTGGAGACATGGAAAGAGAATAAACAGCTTAGTAAGAGAATTACAAACCATAGCGAAGCAACAGACTTTAAAAATTAGAATGGACCAAACAGGATTTAATGACTCCATGAAACAATAAGAAACATTAAAATATAGAAGAAAATGTAACATTTCATATATTAGAAAACCTGACCAGTAAAATGGATCAATGAAAGATAATCTAACAATCATTTGACTACCTGAAAACCATGTCCAAAAAAAGGAGCCTGGATATCATTGTTTAAGAAATTATGAAAAAGAATTGTCCAGACAAAATAGAAGACAAAAATAAAAAGAATCATTGCCTGATACCTGAAAGATAACATAAAATGAGGATATAAGCAAAGTCATGAAAATAATCCATAGTTTCCAAGTCAAAGAAAAATAATTCCGTGAAAATTAATTAGAAGTTGAGGGGATGTCCATTAATTGGGGATTGGCTCACCAAGTTGTGGTATATGAATATAATATAAGGCTTTTGTGCTATAAGAAATGATGAACAAGCAGACTACAGGAAAACCTGCAAAGACTTAAGTGGACTGATGCTGAGTGAAATGAGCAAAACCAGGAGAACAATGTACATAATGACAACAACATTGGGCAATGATCGATTGGATAGATTTAGCTTTTCTCAGCAATACAATAATCAAAGAAAATCCCCAAAGATTCACAATTGAAAATGCTATGTATATCCAGTGAAAGAACTATGGAGTCTAAATGAAGATTGAAGCATACTATTTTCACTTTTTTTTTTGTTTTTCATGTTTTTTTTCCTTTTGCTATAGTTCTTCCTTCACAACATGACTAATGTGGAAACATGTTTAATATGATTATAAATGTATAGCCTATATCAGATTGCTTGATGTGACATTTAATATTTAATGTGTGGTTGCCTTATTTGTGTCTCAAGTGTAGGGAAAATTAGCTAAGGTTTACTTATAAATTAAAATACCCCCTTCTCCCCTATGACACTACAGGCCCTCATCACCTAACTACTTCATTACTACTATAACTTACTGCTATTTTTGCCTGCATCAAGTCTCTCATCACTCCAATTAATTTTACATTCAGCCACTAAAGTAATTTTCCTAAAACACAGATCTGACCATATCAACCCTCTACTCAATAAACTCCAGTGGCTTCAATATAAGTTATACATAAGTAGTCATGGAAAACATCTCCACATTAGCCAGGTTGTGAGAGAAAACAATTAAAAAATAAAACTTCAGACTAAGGAATTGTCAAAAAAAAAATGTGCTTCAATCTGTTTTCAAATACCATAAGTTCTTTCACTGTAGATAGGTTGCAATGTTCAGAAGTCTTTCAGGCTTCTATTGGATCATTGTCTTGCTGAAAATAACCACGTGCTTCCCAGCAGATCACCTTACACTACTGCTGTTCTTTTGTATACAGTACATTTCACTCTGCTTCAGTTGATGTGGATCTTCCCAGGTTTTTCTGATAGCATCCTGTTCCTCATAACTTTTATATAGTACCTTAAACTTGACAAAGAATTTTCTTTACAATAGCCCATCAGAGTAGGTACCATACATTTTGCCATTATGGTCAATCAACATAACTATTTCCCTCCATCCTATTCCCTTCCCATATTTACTCTATTTTCTATCTTCTTATGCCCTATTCCTCCTCAAAAGTGTTTTACTTCTGACTGCCCCCTCCTCCCTGCTACCCTCCCTTCTTTCACCCTACCCTCCTTATCCTTTTCCCCTCCTACTTTCCTCCAGGGTTAAATAGATTACTCCTCCTAATTGGGTGTGTATGTCATTCCCTCCTTGATCCCACTCTGATGAGATTAAGGTCTTTGAGCTAATTCTGTGTTCTAAATTTTCTTCCTCCCTCCCTCCCTCCTCAACTCTCCTTGTGAAATCAAGTCATTCAATATGTCATACTTGTGCAATAATGCAGGACATCTTCACCTTCCTTGAAAGTGTTTTGCTTTTTACTTCTCTCTCCCCCAATCTGCCCTTCTTTCCTTCCCCTGTTCTCCCCCTGACCCCTTATCTCCTTCCCCTCCCACTTTCCCTCAGGGCAAAATATATTACTATACCCATTTTAGTACATATGTTATTCGCTCTTTTAGCCAGTTCTGATGATAGTAAGGTTCACTCACTCCCCCACTCATTTCCCCTCTTCCTCTCCCCTCCATAAGCTTTTTCTTGTTTCCTTCATGTGAACCACCTCTCCCCAGTCCAACTCTCCCCTTTCCCCTCCCCCAGTGCATTCCTCCTACTTCTGGACCCTATTTTAAAGATGTCATCATGGGTTAGCTAGGTGGCACAGTGGACAAAGTGCCAGCCCTGGACCTAGGAGGTTCCAAGCCCAAATCTAGTCCCAGACATAAGGCACCCCACCCTGCTTGCCCCACAAAGAACAAAGATAAACAAAAAATAAATGATTTACAGATATCATTCCTTCATAGACAGTTCAGACCTGTGTCCTCTAAGTGTATCAGCTACCCGAATACTGAGAAAGTTCTTATGAGTTCAAAGTATTATCTTCTCATGTAGGAATGTAAACAGTTTAATCTTTTAATGTCCCTCATGATTTCTTTTTCCTGTTTACCTTTTTATGCTTCTCTAGGGTCTTGTATTTGAAAGCCAAATTGTCTATTCAGTTCAGGTCTTTTCATCACAAATGCCTGAAAGTCCTCCTTTTCATTGAAGTCCCATGTTTTCCTCTGAAAGATTTTACACAGTTGTGCTGGATAGGTGATTCTTGGTTGTAATCTCAGTTCCTTTGCCCTCCAGAATATCATATTCCAAGGCCTCTGATCCTTTAATGTAGAAGTTGCTTGATTTTGCATTATCCTGACTGTGGCTCCACTATACTTGAATTGTTACTTTCTGGGTGCTTACAATATTTTCTCCCTGACCTGGGAGTTCTGGAATTTGGCTATAATATTCCTGGAGGTTTTCATTTTGGGATCTCTTTCAGGAGGTGATTGCTGGATTCTTTGAATTTCTATTTTACTTTTGGTTTCTAGAATATCAGGGCAATTTTCCCTGAATAATCTCTTGGAAAATGCTACCTAAACTCTTATTTTGGTCATGGTTTTCAGGTAGTCCAATGATTTTCAAATGATCTCTCCTGGATTTATTTTCCAGGTCAGCTGTTTTTCCAAGGAGATATTTCCTATTGCCCTCTTTTTTTTATTCATTTGGATTAGCTTTACTGTGTCTTGGTTTCTCATAAAGTCATTAGCTTCCCTTTGTTCAATCCTAATTCTTAGACAATAATTATCTTCAAAGAGCTTTTGTATCTCCTTTTACATTTTGCTTTTCAAGCTGTTGACTTTTTTCTCATGACTCTCCTGTATCACTCTCATTTCTCTTTCCATTCTTTCCTCCAGGTCTCTAAATCTTCCTTCTATCTCTTCTACTTTCTCTTCAAAGACCCTTTTGAGCACTTCTTGTAAGGTTTGTATGTAGGGGCCCTGAGGTTGTTATTGTCTTCTGAGGGTGCACCCTGATCTTCCTTGTCACTAAAGAAACTTTCAATAATTCTCAATTTTCTTTGCTTGCCATCTTTTAAATGACTTTTAACTCCCTCTTACAGTGGGGCCCTGCTTCCAAGCTACACTGTCCCAAGCTTCAGAGGGTTCTGGGTGTTTCAGTTTGAGGGAGGGAAAGTTTTTCTCTAGCCTGGCCTGTTCTCTGGTCTGAAGATAACATCAAGCCAACTTGCTAATTAATCAGCCAGCAGAACTTTGTGTGCTGTGGTTCTTAGCTTCAAAGAGCCTGTTCACCTCCCTGACCTGGGCCTCCTGTCACTCAGAATTTCTTCCTGGATCCCTGCTGGAATGAGATAGCTGAATTGCTCCTTATGTCCCACAGATACCCCTGTATTGTCCCCCTGGCCAGCCATTCAGTCCTCTCACCTGACCATAAACTTAGTTCCAGAAGATGCTGGTGCTGCAGCTGATTTGAAGGCTCGCATATAAGTTCTTCTGGTGCTGCATGCCTGGGGTCTGTGTAGGTGCAATCATGGGGTTGGGCTCTTCTTGCAGCCCAGTATATCCCTCTCTAATCTGTCTTTGGCTGGAAAATAATCTCGGCCTGCCTTTTTGTGGGTTTTTCTGTTCCAGGGGTTCTTTTATTGCTGTTTTTGGGGTAAGTGTATCAGGAGCTCTGTGTGTTTAATGTCTCTCCTTTTCTGTCTTAGTTCTGCCACCTTGAATCATATTTTATCCTCTTTTGATAAAGCTAATTGGTTTGCATCATTCAATTCTATTTATTGACATGACTTGAGCATGGTCTAAATTAAAATGAACTCTACAGATGACATCAGAGAAGGTAAAAGACACTTGCTGCAAGACAAAGGCAAAGTCCAATATTTAGGTGTTGCTTAATCACAGCAATCCTTCACTGAGCTAGACAAAACAGTCTATCTCCATTTTTGTTGTTGTTGTTGTTGTTCCTTTCAGTTTATCCTATATAAGATCTGCTGAAGTTCCTCAAGAACTTGACTTTCTAGAGGGGGGGGGGGTTGGGAGGGAAGGGGAAAGGACTGAAACTGATCTCTGTGTCCCACCAAGAAATCCATTATTAATAATTATTTTCTCTCAGGAGGAAATAGGGAGAGGTAAAAGGGAAAAATAAGGACTAGAGTAGATTTAGGGAGGGAATATTCATGACCAATACAAACCTTAAATCTATATGGAAAAGTATTAAGAAGAGGGTCTTAAAACAAAAGAAAGTAAGATTTTGAGAATGGATTCTATAAAAGAGGAAGGGAAGATCAGTAGATGAGTTGAAATTGTCTGTATCAAGCATTGGTTCTGGCTACACAGGAATCCTATTCCGTATCTTTCTTGCTCTAGATAAAGAATGATTAAGGATGGGGGGGTGGAGTTCTGGGTGCAGAGCCAAGATAGGAGAGAAAAGCCAGTAAGTTGCCTGAGATTTCCTGTGTTTCCCTCAAAAATAACATTAAATCAAGCCTCTAAACAGATTCTGGAACTACAGAACCTATAAAAAGAGAGAGACACACAATCCTCCTACTTGAGATAATTTAGAAGACTTCAGGAAAGGTCTGTCTCACCTGGGTGAAAGGGGAGGGTGGCTTAGCACTGCTCGGCTCAGCACAGCTCAATTCAGCACAGCTCAGCTCAGCTGGCAGCTCAGCTCAGCACAGCTCAGCTCAGTGAGCAGCTCAACACTGCTGCAACTCAACAAAGCTGAGAGTGGTGCAGTTGAGAGCAGTAAGAAGCTTGCAACAGTGACCCTTGTGCCCCAGGAGCAGACTTCAACTTTATAACTTTAAAAATAGGCTACAATGTGAGCAAGAAAAAAAAGGACCCTTACCATTGACAACTTCTGTGGTGAAAGGGAAGACCAAAGGAGGGATAGGTTAGAGGCATTCCCAATAAGATCAGGGGTGAAACAGGGATGTCCATTATCACCTCTATTATTTAATATTGTAGTAGAAATGTTAGCTATAGCAATAAGAGAAGAAAAAAGAAATTAAAGGAATTAGAATAGGCAAGGAGGAAACAAAACTTTTACTCTTTGTAGATGATATGATGGTATACATAGAGAATCCTAGAGAATCAACTTAAAAACTACTTGAAACAATTACCAACTTTAGCAAAGTTGGAGGATATAATATAAACCCTCATAAATTATCAGCATTTCTATACATGACCAACAAAGCTCAGCAGCAAGAGATAAAAAGAGAAATTTCATTTAAAGTAACAGTAGACAACATAAAATACTTGGGAGTCTACCTGCCAAGACAAACCCAGGAAATCTATGAACACAATTACAAAACACTTTTTTACACAAATAAAATCAGATCAATGGAAATGGAAAAATATCAATTGCTCCTGGATAGGCCAACCTAATATAATAAAAATGACAATTCTACCTAAATTAATTTGCCTGTTAAGTGCCATACCAATCAGACTACCTAAAATTATTTTATAGAGCTAGAAAAAATAATAACAAAATTCATCCGGAAAAACAAAAAGTCAAGAACATCAAGAGAACTAATGAAAAAAAAAATGCACAGGAAGGTGGGCTAGCCATACCAAGTTTGAAGTTATAGTATAAAGTGCCAGTCATAAAAACTATTTGTTACTGGCTAAGAAATAGAGTGGTGGATCATTGGAAAAGGTTAGGCATAGGAGACACAGTAGTAAATGACTATAACAATCTATTGTTTGATAAATCCAAAGACTCCAGCTTCTGGGATAGGAACTCAGTATTTATCAAAAACTGCTGGGAAAACTGGAAGAGAGTATGGCAGAAACTAGGAATAGACCAACATCTTATACATTATACTAATATAAGGTCAAAATGCGTTCAATATTTAGACATAAAGGGTGATACAATAGATAAATTAGGAGAGGAAGGAATAGTTTACCTCTCAGATCTATGGGGAGGAAAATAATTTATGTCCAAACAAGAAATAGAGAATATCATGAAATGCAAGATGGAAGGCTTTGATTACATTAAATTAAAAAGGTTTTGTATAAATGGAAGCCATGCATCCAAAATTAGAAGGGAGGCAGAAAACTGGGAAACAATTTTTACAGCCAGCATTTCTAATAAAGGCCTCATTTCTAAAATATAATAAGGAAATAAATCAAATTTATAAGAATTCAAGTCATTCCCCAATTGAGAAATGGTCAAAGGATATGAACAGGCAGTTTTGTGATGGTGTCAAAGCTATCCATTGCCATATGAAAAAATGCTCTAAATCACTATGGATCAGAGAAGTGCAAATTAAAACAACTCTGAGGTACCACTTCACACCTATCAGATTAGCTAATATGACAGAAAAGGAAAATAATAAATGTTGGAGAAGCTGTGGAAAAATTGGAACACTAATGCATTGTTGATGGAGCTGTGAACTGATCCAAATATTCTGGAGAACAATCTGTAACTATGCCCAAATGGCTATAGGACTGCTCATACCCTTTGACCCAGTGGTACCACTGCTAGGTCTGTAACCCAAAGAGCCCATAGAAAAGGGAAAAGGACCCACACGTTCAAAAATATTTATGGTAGCTCTCTTTGTGGTGGCAAAGAATTGGAAATTGAGGGAATGCCCATCAATAGGGGAATGGCTAAACAAGTTGTGGTATATGAATGTAATGGAATATTACTGTGGTGTAAGAAATGATGAGAAGGGGGAGTTCAGAGAAACCTGGAAGGGACTTACATGAACTGATGCTGACTGAGAGGAACAGAACCATAAGAACATTATATACAGCAACAGCAACATTGTGTGATCAACAATGGGGATAGACTTGGCTCTTCTCAGCAGTGCAATGATCCAAAACAGTTTCAAAGACCTCATGATAGAAAATGTTCTCATCATCCAGAAAAAAGAATTGTGAATTATGGATTATGAATGCAAATTGAACCATATTGTTTCTACTTTTGGACTGTTTTTTTTCTTCCTTCTTTTTTGAAGTTTTCCCCTTGTGCTCTGATTCTTCTTTCACAAGATGACTAACGCAGAAATATGTTTAATGTGATTATAAATATATAACCTATATCAGATTGCTTTCTGTCTTGGAGAGGAGGAAGGGAAGAGAGGGTGGGAGGAAAATTTGGAACTAAAAGTCCTGTGAAAATAAATGTTGAAAACTATCCTTATATCTATCTGGAAAATAATAAAATACTTAAAAATAAGAAGTATTGGGGAGCTGTGAGGGAAAAAATATCTAGGACAACATGATGTAACAAAATATAAAATTAAGTATCATAAGTGTGAGATCGACATAAAAGGAATAAGAAACACATTAGAAACATAAAGATGCAAATAGTTAAATAGAAGGTAGAGCAAAATCTATCATGTTTCCTCTAAATTAAAAAACAATAGAAATTGTAACCCTGATCTCAGAGAAAGCAATAACAAAACCAGATTATACTAAAAAGAGATAAAAAGGAAAGCTTCATTTTGCTGAAAAGGTGGCATAAAAAAGGATTAATCCAAGTACTTAACACATAAGCATAACAAAATGAATAGCATCTAAACACTTAAAGAAAAGCTAACTGAAAAGAGGTAGCAAAAGTGCAATAGTGGAGGAACTTCAATTTATCTCTTTCTAACTTGGACAAATGTAACTAAAAGTAAAAAGGCATAAAGTTAGGGACATGTATAGAATTTTTGAAAAGTTTGATATTATAGAAATCTTGTGATTATTGAATTGGAATATAAAGGACTACAGATCTACATATACACATATATATGCAAATACTTATATACACAAATACATATACATACAGAAACATATATATGTGCGTGCCAAAACTTAAATGGCAAGAAAACAAGCTTAAAATTAACATTGAATTAGTATCTAAAACTATAAGTTTTTATATAAAAATAAAACAGATTAAATTGTTATTTGATTTTTAAAAATAAATAGTAGAAAATGATCTATATAAATGTGAAATATAGAATTCACAACTAATGAAGAACATTACTACAAATGTTTTCTATGTATATACCAATGAAATCGATAAATTCAGTTAAATATCTATATTAATAGAATAATAAAAAAGATACTGAAGAAATTAAAGAAATTCTAAGTGAATTCTTAGTGGAACAAAACATAAGACAAAACCTAGGACCAGATGTATGTATAAGCAAATTCTTATTAAAACAATTCCAAAACTTACTTCTAATATTTACTAACTATAAAAAACAATAGATCAAAAATAAAACTATCAAAACTGTCAAATTTCTTCAGTGATAGAAATATGGCCTTGACATTTTAGTTTAAGAGTCAAGAGGGTCAAATTAAGAGAGTCAAGCCAACAAAATTAAACTACATCCCTAATGAACACTGATGCAATTTTTAAAAACAGACAAGAGGGTTCAGCAACTTACAGCAAAGATTATACACTATGGTCAGATAAAATTTAGGCTAGGAAAGTAGGGTTGACTCAAAATTAGGAAAATTAGTAAAATTGACTATATTAAAAAAGGACCACAAATACAATTATATCTGTAAATGCAGAAAAATCTTTAAAGAAAATGTAATACTATTTCTGTTTTAAAAAATGAAATAACAGTTAGAAAATATAGGAAATATAGGGAGAAATGGATCTTTCCTTAGAAAGGGAAATAAAAGCCATTAGTTTAAATCATGGAGATAAATTAGAATCTTTTCCAATAAAACCAAGGATAAAGCAAAGGGATTAACTGTCAGCCCTATTTGGCATAGTACTAGAAGTTTAGAATATAGCAATAAGAACAGAAAAATAAGTTTATAAAGAAGAAATAAAATTATCAATTTTATAGTTGAAATGATTGTATACTTAGAAATCTAAAGAGTTAAAAAATTAATTGAAAGAATAATTTCACCAAAGAAGTAGAATATAAAATAAATTTTAAAAATAATCAGTATTTCTGTATGTCATGAATCAAACCCAGCAGGAAGAAGTAAGATAAATTACATCAAAATATGCACAGAAATTAAAAAATATTCAGGAATATAGTTACCATGATACACAAAAGAACTACATGCATATAGCTATAAAACACTGTTTCTAGAAATAATGAAAGAACTAAACAACTGGAGAAATGTTAATTCCCTACAGGTAGGTTAAACCAATATAACAAAAGAAAAAGATAATGCTTTCTATGTTATTTTACTTATTTGGTGCCATAGCAATCAAAATATCAAAAGTTACTTTAGAAAGGAAAGTAGAAATAAAATTAATTCAAAGAGCAAAGAGTCAAAAATATCCAAAGTGAAAAAAAAATAGTAGAAAGGAAAGGGGCTATTTGCTACTAGATCTGCTTGAATGGATCATTTGAGTAGTTCAGTGCCTCTGTGCACCTCAATGCAGTGCCACCTTTAATTGAGTTTTATTTGGTTAATATGTTTGTATCTGACTTATATTTCAGGTTCCCTTCTCCCCTCTTTCTTTTCTCATACTTTCCCACTCTTTTCTATTTTTTTGTCAATAAAACTTGAATATTGAACTGGCCTCCACTGTTATGATATATTATTCACAGTAATCAAATTCATTAAGGGGCTTGTTCACCCAATTGTCTCTGGCTGGCCCCTGGGCCTTTCCTTAGACACAAACTACTTGCTGGACAGGGACTTTCCTTTTTGACAGTTGAATCACTGGTTGGAATTTGGATACTACAAACTGAGTCCTAGAAAGCAAAGGTCAAATGACTAACCTCTGGGGGCAGCTAGGTGGCACAGTGGATAAAGCACTGGGCCTTGATTCAGGAGGACCTGAGTTCAAATCCAGCATCAGACACTTAACACTTATTAGCTGTTTGACTCTAGGCAAGTTTCTCAATCCTCATTGTCCTACAAAACCCCCAAAAAACAAAAAAAAAGGAAACTCTGTCCTCCTAAGAGGGATCCCCTTATGCCAAAGGACTGTGCCAAGACATGGAAGCAGTCTGACATCTTGCTGAGTGACCAAATCTGATGCAAAATCGACAGTAATCTGGAAGAAATTGTGTATAAATCAACACATACCATATATTAAGATAAACATTTTATTTCCAAGGCATATAAGACAATGACTCAAATTCATAAGAGTAATAACTATTCATTTCCCCATTCATAAATGGTCAAATTGTATGGACATGCAATTTTAAAGATACTCATATGGAAAAAAATTCTCCCAACCACTAATAATTAGACAAAAGCAAATTAATACAAATTTTAGTTTTGTCTTACACTCTTTAGATTAACAGGGTTGACAACAAAAGAAAAATAACAAATGGAGCAATTATCATCAAATAGACCTACTGATTCACTGTTTGTAGAGACATTGGTTCAGCTGTCTTGGAAAACAGTTCAGAACAATGCCTGTAAATTTACTGAACCGTGTATACCCTTTGACCAAGGATATCACTATTAGGCCTATGTCCTTCTGTAACTACTATTGACTTGTATGTCTTCTGTTCTTTGTGGCTGATATTCTACTATAGCCTCTTTCCCTCTTCTCTGTCTTCTTAACTCTCAGAAACCTGGCCTCTGACTTCAAGTTTCAACCAAAATCTTTCTCTCCAAAGTTACCAAATCTAATTGCCAAATCTAATCGGTGGCCTATTCACAATCTTCCTCCTTCTTGACTTCTCTGCAGATTTTGACACTGTTGATAACCCTCTTCTCCAAATGTTGGTTTTTTTTTTCCCTTTTGCTTTTCATGACTTTGATCTCTTCTGGTTCTTCTTTTTCCTATCTCCCATCTCCTTTGCTGAATCTTCATCTAGATGGTACACACTAATCTTGGGGGTTCCACAAAGCTACGTCCTTGGCCCTCTTCCCCCTGTATTCTACTTCACTTGGTAACCTCATTGGTGACCTTCCCATGGATTTAATTATCATCCCTATGTTAATAAGTCTCAAATCTTCTTATCTAACCCTAATCAGCCTACCAACCTGCAGTCTCTCATCTCCAATTACCCTTCAGACATCTCAAACTGTAATTCCCCAAACATCTTAAATTTACCCCATCCCAAACTGAACTTAGTATTTTTTCCTCTTAAACCCTTCCCTACTAAATTGCTCTATCCTAGTCCCTCAGGCTCAAAAACAGGTGTCATTTTTAACCCCTCACTCTCTCCCAATCCCACCATCAATTTGTTGTCAAGGCTTATGATTTTACCTTTGCAACATCTCTCTCTAATAAGACACTTTCTCTTTTCTGACAATAAACTGGTGTAGGTCTTCATATCTTCTAACCTGGATTTTTGCAATAGCCTGCTGATTGGTCTGCCCATAACAAATCTCTCACCACTCCAGTCTATCCTTCATTCAGTCAACAAAGTGATTTTCCTAAGGTTCAGGTCCAATCACGTCATCCTCCTAATGGTAAACTCTAGTGACTTCCTATTGGCTTCAAAATCAAATACAAAATCATCAATTTGACATTCAAGGAATTCATAAACTATCCTACCCCTACCTTTCCAGTGTTTTGACACTTTACACTGTTCCTCCCACTTAATCTTCAATCCAGTGACATTAGTCCCCTTGCTGTTCTGAAAATGACACTCTATTTTCTCAGCTTATGACATTTATTTTCTTCCTGTTCCCATGCCTGGAATGCAATCCATTCTCTTCTCTGCCTACTGGCTTCATTCAAGTATCAGCTAAAATTCATCTTTTTTATAGTAACACTTACCCAATCCTTCTTAATTCTAGTGTTTTCCCTCTATTTATCATTTCTTATTTTTCCTGCATATAGCATATTTCTACATATTTGTTTGCATTTTGTCTGTACCATTAGACTGTGAACTACTCAAGGGCAAGGACTTATAGTAGCTCTTTTTTCAAGGTAGAAAGGGCAAAGAACCAAAAACTAAGCAGATCACTTTGGTAATGTCTGAAAAAGTATGATATAAGAATGTAATGAAATACTATTGCACTGTAAGAAATGAAAAATACAGACTATTTCAAAGAAAACTGGGAAAACTTCTGAGGACTAATGCATAATATAGCACAGGATATATAATATATATACATATATATTATATAGATATAATATAGTCACACCTCTGTTCCTTCCAATCAATAAACTTCTACAGCTTCATTTTACCTCCAGGATTAAATGCAAAATCCTCTGCTTAACTTTTAAACTCTTTCATAATCTGGCCCATTCCTGCCTTTCCAGTCTTTTAAAAATTTTTAATGAACATTTTTATTTAAAGTTTTGAGTTACAAATTCCATTCCTCCTTCCCTCCACAAATAGGTCTCTTTCTCTTTTTTGGCGGGGGGATTTCTTTGTTTTCCAGATTTTTTAAACTTCACTCTCCAATTTGGAACCATGCCCAAAGAGCATACCCTTTGATCTTGCAATAGCACTGCTAAATTTATATCCCAGAGACATCCCCCAAAAGAGAAAATGACCTATTTTTACAAAAAATATTTAAGACAGGTCTTTTTGTGGTGGCTAAGAATTGGAAATCAAGGGAATTTCCATCAATTGGAGAATGCTAAACAAGCTATGGTATATGATTATGATGAAATATCATTGTGCTATAAGAAATGATAAGCAAAAATATTTCAGAAAGGCTTGGAAAGACTTGTATGAACTGATGTATAGTGAAGTGAACAGAACCAGAAGAAAATTGTACATAGTGACAGCAATATTGTGTGATGAAGAACTTTGAATGACTCAACTATTTTTAGCAATACAATGATCCAAGACAATCCTAGAGGACTAATGATAAAGCATGCTATCCACCTCCAAAGAAAGAACTAATATTGATTGAACACAGACTGAAGCATGCTATTTTTCACTGTTTTTTTCATTTTTTTCCTTTTATTCAAATTTTCTTATACAAAATTACTATAATGGTCATATTTTTCATAATTGCACATGTATAACCTATATCTGAATGCTTACCACCTTAGGGATGGGGGACGGGAGAGAGAGAGAAAGAGAAATAAAATTTGGAACTCAAAGCATTAAATAAAAAATAAAATAGAATGTTCCTTTGTAAAAGAAAAAAAATGAACCGAATGAATGAATAAACAAATAAATAACCATAATTAAATAATTAACTAAATTAAACAATAATTTATTAAAAAACTAAATAAGCAACTAAAATAAATAAGTAAATAAATAAATAAAAGTTTGAATTAAAAAAAAAAAAACAAATCACAAACTTCAATCTTGTCCATGTATTCTATGACACATAGACACTGGCATCTTTGTCATTCTTAGCAACCTGCATTTCTTCTCTAGAGTCCTTGCATTTTCATTGAATGTCTCCCATCTAGAATTGTCTTCTTCCTCATACACACTTCCTGAATTTCTTCAAGTCTTAGCTACAATCCCATTTCCTGCAAGAATCTTTTCTCAATCCCCTTAATACTAGTACTTCCCTATGAGATTAACTCCCATTCTCTCTCTTTCCCCATATATACATACAAACAATTATATGTATATATGCACATAATAGAGAGTTTGTACATAAGTTTTTTTTTGTTGTTTGTTTTTTAGCATGTTGTCTCTTCTGTTAGAATGTGAGCTTGTTAAGAGCAGGGACTGTTTTATCTTTCTTTTTAACTTCAGTATTGATCACATAGTAGGTCCTTAACAAATTTTTTTTTATTTAACCTAAAGTAAGGAAATTAAGAACAATTAATTCTAACCAGATCATTATTGCTAAAATGAATACTTTTGAAAGACACAAGTCTTTCTTTTAAGTATTTTCATTGAAGCAATAATAAACTATAATTTCAAAGGACCATTGAGGAATAATGCTATCCATCTCTTGACAAAAATGTGATGGAATCAATATGTAGAATGAAAAATATTTTCACTCCTAGTAGAGTGCAAGGAAGTAGGAAAGAGAAAAAATAAATGTTTCATTATTGAAAAAATATAATTACCAAAAAAAAAAATGATCAATGTAGTACTTGTATTCCACTTTTCTCTATGATTGGGCCTTTAGCTTTATATATTTGTTCTAGCAATCTTGTTTGGTTAATCAGTGTCACCTTCATTAGCAAAGTAGGATTATCAATTATGAAGTTTCCAAATAGAGCAGTTCTGCTCTTTGTTGTTGTTCATTCATGTCTGACTCTTTGTAACTCTATGGACTATAGAACACCAGTTGCTTCTATTCTACACTATCTCCCAAAGTCTGTCCAAGCTCATGTTTATTGCTTCCATGACACTATCTATCCATCTCATCCTCTGCCATTCCCTTTTCCCTTTGCTTTCAATCTTTCCCAAAATCAGTGTCTTTTCCAATGAGTCCCATCTTTTCATTATGTGGCCAGAGTATTTAAGCTTTAGATTCAGCATTTAAATTATTAGTCAATAGCTTGAATTAATTTCTTTATGTATTGACTGATTTGACCTCCTTGCTGTTCAAGAGATTCTCAAAAGTCTTCTCTATCACCATAATTCAAACGTGTGGATTCTACAGTTCTCAGCTTTCCTTATAGTTCAACTCTCCCAGCGATACATTACTAATGGAAAAACCATAGCTTTGACCAAAAAGACCTTTGTAGGCAAGATGATATCTCTTCTTTTTCAGTATGCTGTCTAGATTTGCCATAGCTTTTGTTCCAAGGAGCATTTGTCTGTTAATTTCCTGCCTGTAGTCACTGTCTACAGTGACTTTTGAGCCCAAGAACATAAAATCTGATACTACTTCAATTTCTTCTCCCTCTATTTACCAGGAAGTTATGGGAGAAATTGCTGAGTTCTTATGGGTTTTTGTTTGTTTTTGTTTCTATGTTAAGCTCCAAGTCAACTTCTACACTCTCCTCTTTCACCAGCATCAAGAGGCTTCTTATTTCTGCTTCACTTTCTGCTGTCAGAGTGCTATCATCTGCAAATCTGATTCTGTTGATATTTCGCCTGGCAACCATAATTCTATCTTTAGATGTATACAGTCTGGCATTTCGCATAATGTACTCTTCATATAAATTAAATTAAGGACAACATGCAGCCTTTTCGTACTCCTCTTTCAGGCTTAAACCAATCAGTTGTTCCATGTTTGGTTCTAGCTTTGGCTTCTTGAACTGCATATAGGTTCTTTGGGAGACAAAGAAGATGATTTGGCACTCCTATCTCTTTGAGGACTTGCCACATTTTGCTCAATATGTTCCTAATCTCTCTTTCAATAAGGTCTACCCAACTTGCCTCCACTTTCAGATTCAGTTCCATTCACATCCTGAGACCAGTTTTGCCCTTAGTAAGAAATATTTTAGGATCCCTTTAATCACATGACCTTTGGCATAGTATCAGACTTCTTCCTGTTTGTTTTCTGTATCTCATACTTGTCTGTACCCTACATTCTAATATCTTGTTACACAGTATCCTTTCTTGGTTTCCTTATCCCTCATGTCTGACTACATGAAGTTCTCATGGTTGACTGATTCTGCCTCTAAAATTTGTCAGATCCATCAAGTCTTGTCTGCCTACAAATATTCCTAACCGTACGTCTTGGTTCTCAGTTTCAGATTATTCCTTAGTCCTTCACACCCAACTGTGCTCTAGTCACTACTTTACAGGCCTAAACTACATTTTTTTTTCTTTTGACTGCAATTCCACCTTGCTTTGCTGAATCAGCTCGCTGCTTTAGAAGCCCCTGAACATGTATTTGATCAGCTCACTTGATGGGTGGAGGCTTTTCCTGCCCCATGAGCAACTGTTGGCTTTGTGGCCAAAGCTTTCCTTAAAGAGATTGTTCCCTGCTTTGGGCCACCAGCATGCATTGACTCTAATAGAGGTACACATTTTACAGATTCAATTCTCTCCCAGATTTATTCTTTCTTGGGAGTAAGTCCTAGATTTCATACTCCTTACCACCCTCAAAGCTCAGGCCAATTTGAACATATGAATGAAGAACATGATTGACCAATTATGTACTGAAACCCATTTAAAAGGAAGTTGCTGCCTGCTACCTGCTGCTTGGTGTTGACAAGAGTATTAAAAGCCATTCCAGCTATTCAATCAGCAATGCTTCTTACTCCAAAACTACTTAGATATTCATATCTGGGGAATGGGACAATCTAGTACCATCTAAGTGATGAACAGGAATGGATTAACCTTTCCATCTCTTTGAATTCCTAACTTCTTGCGAGGCTTAGCTGAAGTTCCACATTCTACAAAAGAGCTTTCCTGATACTTCATTTGGTAGAGTTCTCTTCCACTCAAAATAACTTTGCATAACCCCTTATATAGTTTGTGCTTACTTATTAATATACATGTTATAACCAATCCCTTCCTCCTCTAGGTAAATGTAAGTTCTGTGAGGAGAGAAAATAATTCATTTTTCTCTCTCTCTGTTTCTAGCACTTAATACAGTTCATAGCACTTTTTTTCTTTCTTTTCTTTTTTTCCAGGATTGTTTTTAAGGTAGAGACTACCCAGGTGAAAAAAATTTCTCTGTATCAATGCAGATCAGCACCTGCTCTGCAACATAGTCTTAGGGAACAGCTTGAGGACATTGAGAGATTAAGTGATTTACCCAAAGTCATATAACCAATACGTGTTAGAGGTATTCTTGAACCCAGGTTGTTCTGATTCTGAGGCTAGTTCTTTCTCCACTTTAATCTGCCTCTACATCCAGCTTAGCAGAACATAGGGAGCTAATAATTTTAGTATATTGAATTTAATTAGATCAAATTGCATTGAATTGAGTCCAATGGAATAGGTGAAAGAATATAAGCATAATTTCAAAATCAGTCAATATGTATTCATTAAGCATTTACTATATGTCAGGCATTGCATAAAATGGTGTAAGAGTAGAAACTAGCTGTGCACAGTGAGGAAAAAGTGAGGCCTTAGATAAGTATTTAATAAATAGACTTAGAGTGGCTTTTTGGAAAATATATCCAGAAAAACAAAAATCTAAGAAGTGGCCTTTTGAAAGGTGTCAGTGATGTTTGAGGGCCTTACCATGGAAAATCCTATTAGTCACATAGCTGTATTTTTAGTCACATTTTTATCTCTGAAGATAATATGGCCAAATATATTACAAGAGTAGCAGATAGCATGTACTGTTCATGGGCAGCTACTCAAAATAATTACAGAAATTATTTTAATTTCTATAGTACCACATATACCACAATTCCTACAGAATTGTTTCATATCCTTATGTTTTGTGAATATCAGCTTGTATACAAGCTTTTAATAGCTTCATCTTTAGTCAAAACTCAAATTATTCCATTTAAAATTATCAGGAGGAAAAGTATAATCTGATCAAGACGTTAAAGTTAATAGAAAACAGTTTTTAGCTAGGCCTTCTACTTCCGTAGACACATTCTATTAAATTGCATGATATTGAACCACAAGAATTATTTCTATCATTGTAACAAAAATGTATTCATACTTTCTCATTTTTATTTCCCTTAAATATAAAAAAGGTAGCATGGCCTAGAGTAGTGAAGACAGTAAAAGATTTGGAGTTAGGAAGATCTGGAATCAAATCTTGGTTCTGCTGTAGTCTGCATGACTCTGGACAAATGACTTCCCAGTACCCCTAGTATTTTTTTTTTTGTGGGGCAATGAGGGTTAAGTGACTTGCCCAGGGTCACACAGCTAGCAAGTGTCAAGTGTCTGAAGCTGGATTTGAACTCAGATCCTTCTGAATCCAGGGCTGGTGCTCTATCCACTGTGCCACCTAGCTGCCCTAATAATTTTAATAAAATTCAAAATTGCTGGCAAGTTTATCTCCATCAAGGGAGAGAAATTTTACCCCCCTGGAGTTCTCTATGCCAATAAAATCATAACTGAACCAAAACAAACATGAGAAATGCTATTCCTGTCTAAAGGATTCTGTGTTCTCAAGATCAGCATTCCCCTTTACAAAATTATGGCATTCAATAATAATTACCAGAATGATAATGATAGGAATTTCTGTCTTTACTCACTATCTGTAGTTAGTCAACGAATATTTATCAGGCATTCATTTTGTGCCAAACATAGTGCTAAGGTGCTGGAGAGAAAAAGACAAAAAAATGGTTCCTGCCTTCAAGTTGCTCATATTGTAATAACAGAGTCTGTCGACACAGTTGTCCATGTAAAATAAAATACACTCAGATTTAGGCTAATAATATAAAGATGTCATGTGGATATAACTACAAGGACATTTCTAGACCCTTTTTTTCAGTTAAGTAGAGTTCCATTTAGCATGTAGATATGTTAAAACTAGCCAGAATATAAAATGTCTTTGTAAGGTTTGACTCATGACAATAAATAGCAATAAGTTTTTGTTTTCTTTTAATTAATTAGGTAGTGCTGTATTTCAGGGTCTCCTTTTACCTGGGTTGTAAACTCTTTTCAGCCAACCTCAATCTGGTGCTCGAGCAAAAGAGATTTTGAAATTTCCACTCGGAATAGATGTTCAGATGGCCTCCAAGGATAGCTTTTGGACACCGTTGGTGTTCCATTTCTAGATGAGATTGTGTTATAATAGAACTGGATACACTATATAGGTGCTACAGATTAAAAATATTTACTGTATATGAATACCCTCCCAGTGACTGTGAGGAAAGTTTTAATTCCCACCACATAATGGTCCATTTGCCTCGAGTGTTTCAGAATGGTTCAATAATCACTAGCCATGTGTGCAGTTTGTTGAATTATTTAAGCTTATTTCCAGGGGGAAAAAAGACAGGGAGGAAGGCAACTGATTCAATGCAAATGAAAAGCTTTTGAAGCTCCCTATGGTGAAGATGTGATTACAGTCAGACAGTTAATAACCTAGACTTAGAAAAATCTGAAGGTTTTAAAACTGTCTGGCCAGTCAGTAAATGAGGTTTTTCCACACTATTGACCAACTGCCATGTGCTTGTAATGGTTGCAGATCTGTTAGGAGTTTGAGTGGACCCACAAATGAAACAAGAATACCACCTCCTTGTACTTTTGATGATTAAGAGGGGGAAAAATTACAAAAAATCCCAAAAGGGTTTTCTTTTGCTCACACAGTAGTATATGTTAAATTACAGTTTTCAATTTAGCAGTTGTAGTTGGGTAGGGGACTAGTCATACATATTTCATCATGGTTAGCAAATTAAAGTTGCTTTGGGGTCAACATCCACACCTATTCTGACTGTCACCTCTCTCCTTTGCTGGGCACTAAAGCCATCCTTGAAAGACTTTACAAAACACAATTAATACTTGGAGAGAAAGATATTTCTTGGGGGTTGAGTAAAGGAAGTGAATCATTCACATACCTCAACCATCAGAGATCACACTGTAAGCCTGAGCTAGAAACTCAATATAAATTCTCTTTTTTGGACTCTATCCTGAATATACATACATACATACATACATACATACATACATACATACATACATACATACATACATACATACATATATACATACATACAAAAATACATACACACAAATGTACATCCCCATATATATATATATATATATATATATATATATATATATATATATATATACACACACACATATCTGAGATTATAAATATGTGTATATATATATATGTATATATATATATAATTTCATTTTATTTTATTAACATATTCTGTGGTGTGGAAGTTCTCAATGGATTATGCCAATGGAGCTTAAGCTATGTCAGGTTTTATTAATTAGGACATATTTTATAGTATAGATTTGGTAATGGAGTCTTATCTATCAGTAAGTTAAATCTGGAGAGGCGTATCAAAAGCCATAACCGTCTTCTAATTTAAGGGTGGCAAATTAATTAAGGAGGGGGCAACCTAGTATCATAGACAGTCTTATTGGTTCAAATTCAAGAAAACCTGGATTCAAATCCTGCCTCTGACATTAGCATGTGACCTTGCAGGAGTCACATATTTTTTATCCATCAATCAGTCAAAGACAAAGAAGAAGCAAACAATCCCTCTTCTTAATACGCTTAAATTCTGTAGCAATTCATGAATTGGTTTATGAAAGACAAGGACAAAAATGGTCCGTGCTCTCAACATGCTGATATTCTCTAGGAATGTATCTTTTGATTGATACATTTCCATAGAATTTAATTTTTTTAAAGAACAGGGATGTTAGGGGCAGCTAGGTGGCACAGTGGCTAAAACACTGGCCCTGGATTCAGGAGGACCTGAGTTCAAATTTGGCCTCAGACACTTGCCACTACCTGTGTGACCTTGGGCAAGTCAATTAACCCTCATTGCTCCGCAAAAATAAATAAATAAACAAATAAACAAACAAACAAACAAACAAATAAATAAAAACAACAAACAACAACAACAAACAACCAGGGATGGTTTCATCTTTGCCTTTGTATCCCAAAGCCTAGCTACAGTTTCAGGTACATAGGAGGTACTTTAAAAAGTTTGGTGATTGATTGATTAATTTACTTTATCTCCCCCACTTCTGGACAATTCCCTGGATCTTACTGAAGAATGTAGTTTGTCCATTTATGGAGGGAGGTTGCCCCATTTGGGAAGAAATGAAACAAATACCTATCCTGTGTCAATTACAAATAATGATAGACCTAATTTTACTGAGTTGTTGAAAGAGGAATATTGACACTTGATACATATTTCTCAGCTCTCTTATAGGGATGAACAAAGTGCATCTATGCATATTATTTGCTCAAGTATGTCTTAAATATGATTTTGAAAATTAGTAAATCTTGAGCTTGGCTCACAATGTGATCAGTGAGAAAGCTGATTCATTCTTTGAAGAAAGAACAAAATAAGTGAGATGCTTTTTTTTGTTTATTTTAACAAGGTCTAGCTGGTCTTAGCTACATAGTTGTTTTGACTAAAAATACGGATTCACTAAAAAAAAAAGTATAAATGACATTTGCCACAGAAAAATAATAGTTTATATTTTTATGGAACTTGAAAAATATTTCATTTTAGGCATTACAATAACCATAGGAACACTTATTCAGAGCTAAAAGCAACTTCAGATGTCATTTAGTCCACTCCTTTCATTTACAGGAAAAGAAACCAAGACCCAGAAGAGTTTAATATCTTGTACAATGTTGTATAGTGGTAAGTGGCAGATCTGTATTTGAACTGAAATCATCTGAGTCCAAATCCAGCACTGTCAACTGAACCAATCCCTGAGTTCAAATCTCACTTCAGACTAAACTTACTTGCTGTGTGACCCTGGGCAAGTCAGTTATCCCCAATTGTCTTAAACATCCGGAGATATCTCCAGAAGTTCTGATAACATATCTTGCCACGGACCCAGATGGCTCTGAAGGAGAGAGTGGTGTTGGTCACCTTGCACAGCCCTCCCTCACTTAAATCCAGTTTATTTCAAGTCATGACAACATCCCAATCTCATGGTCCTCTTCAGGATCGAAGAACAAACAACAACAACCTGAGCCAAGATTTGAGCCTTGTACTTCCTGACTCCATGTCTAGTTTTCTATCAAGTATGACACACTGCCTCGGCAAGCGGTTTGCTAAAGGTCACAAAACTGGATAAGCTGTGATTTGGAACCAAGTGTTTTGACCCCAGTCTGCACAATTTTCCTCTCACTATACCACACTTTCACTGAAAGTGTGTATGTATTTTAGAATGTGCATATGTATTAATTTAATAAAATTGTTACATATAATTAGAAATTGCTATTATTATAATAAGATTTTAAACCAAACTTTTTTTTTCACTTTGATGGGAAATGATATTCCTCTTTCAAAACAATGTTTATATAGAACAGATTTTGTTTAGTTTTTCTTTTAAATCCCTGACTAGGAATATCCCGAGTAAAGAAAAAAATCAAACTCCTGCTATGATATACACTTTCAATCTGACTTTGCCCTTCCCCTGAAAATGCTGATCATCTTTTCTTTGTTTTACAACATTTGAATACTCACAACTATGATAAAGAATTCCCATCTTATAGAAGGAAAATGGAGGCAGAGAGGGACTTTAAACATTCTAGGGTGTCAGTAGTGAGCTCTTCCAGACCTTAAGTGCTGAAATCTCTACTGAATTGTCAATGATGTCAGGTTGTGGCAATTTTATATCCATCTTCAGAGAAGAATTTCATTATTCACTCCTCTTTTAAACATGTATAATCCCATAAATCATGCAAAGAAAATCTTTAAAGGGAGAGAAGATGAATTGTATTGAAAATACAGTGTCTTTTAAGTAGTTGATCTCATTCTCCCCAACCAAATTATTATTAAGATGCTTATCTCAAAAAAAGATGTCTTACTTTTTTATTTCTTAAAGTCAAAGTATTGACTGTTTTCCCAACAGATTTAATCATTGGTGTTTTGACAAAAAGGCATCATCCATCAAGGATGTGAACAATTAGGAAAGAAGGCAGGCCGGTCATGTAATAAGAATGAGATACACTGGATGGAAAACCTCAGTGCTTGACTGTTACTCCTGGGGTCATTCAATAGGAAAATCCTAGAGGAAGTCACTAGTATATTTTGTATCCTCTATAGAGAATTGATGGAAAGACATGGACAGGAATGGCAAAGGATAAGATAGTGTAGGTAGGATCAGACAATTCTAGGATTAATAGAACATTAGAGCTGAAGAGGACTTTATCCATCACTGATCAAAGTAAGCTTTATTCTTAATATACTCCAAATGGATTGTGCCAACCTCTCACTGTGAATGAATACAGATGTCATACCAAGAAAACCGTTTCTCTTATAAATGGGTTTCTATAAAAATATTTAAAGAGCAAAATAGCAAAAACAATGTACTCATATGGGAAAGAGAATGAGGCTAAATCAATCCTATATCCAAAAGTTTATGTTGCCAGTTTACTGTTTTTTCTGTAAATTTCTTAAAATGTAAGTTGGAAAAGAACAAACTTCCATACCCATTGTAGTTTTGCCATGTACTATAATATGTTCACCAGATTTGAGACAATGGACAATTGAAATGAGAATAAAAAATTTTGTCTTTTCCATATCATTATGGAAGATGGAAATATTACTTCCTGATGGGGTTCATCAGGAAGAATTCTCCAAAGTTTTATTTTTGATTTGTAACCATTTTGTGGTGCATAACAATTCGAATGCTTTTAACCCACTAAGTTAGCTCAAAGTATTCAATTTGGCATGTTTTCTGCCCAGAATGAAAATTATCTAAGATGCTCATACAACAACCTCTTTTCCTGTGGGGATTCACCCAGGCTGTTTCTTCAAAAGCAAAGTGAAATGGAATATTGAAGTGACATAGTGTGTTAGAAAATGTACAGACTCATCAAAGGGGGATGAGTCAGCAGGGAAAGAAGGATGAGATCTGCCAAGGTGAAGTGGCATTACTATCATCTGGAGGCAGACACATCTGAAGCAGTTGAGACAGAGCATTAACTTTTCTGTACTTTTTGCATATCTGCTTGCCCTACTTTAAGTAATTTCCTTCTGCTTTGAACTCTGATAACCCAACACACCATCCCTTATCTCTTGGCTATTACTCACACTACAAGTTTTTGGTAAAACTCTAGCCTGGTCATTGGGTGACTTCTTTCTACTATCCATCCCCAGATTTTTCTTTCTCTTCATAGGAATTTCCTTATTTACTAGTATTTACTGGTCCTGTGTCAGGAGGTGAGGAAGGAGGGGAGAGAAGGGAACATGGCAGAAAGAACATCAGACTAGAGGAACAAGACCTATCTGATTTAGAATAAGTTAAAATCTGAGTGACACTTTCCTTATCTGTAAAACAAGGCAATTCTTTTTTGTTGTTGTTGTTTGTTGTTTATTTTTTGGGGGGGCAGAGCAATAAGGGTTAAGTGACTTGTCCAGGGTCACACAGCTAGTAAGTGTCAAGTGTCTGAGGCCAGACTTAAACTCAGGTCCTCCTGAATCCAGGGCTGGTGCTTTATCCATTGTGCCACCTAGCTGCCCCTGAAATATCCTTTTTTTGAGGAGCAATGAGGGTTAAGTGACTTGCCCACGGTCACACAGCTAGTATCAAGTGTCTGAGGCTGGATTTGAACTCAGGTCCTCCTGAATCCAGTGTCAGTGCTTTATCCACTGCGCCACCTAGCTGCCCCAAAACAAGGTAATTCTTACCATCCTGTTAACATTATGGGGTTATTATAAAGTGGAAGTCCTTAATCTAGTTTATATCACATACCTCTTTGACAGTCTGATGAAACCTCAGGACCCATTCCTCAGAATAATATTTTTAAATGAATAGAACAAATTATATAAGATTACACATGAAATACTGTAGGATATATGCATATAAACATGTATGCATACACATAGATGTATATATAAATATATCTGTATACACACATGTGTATGTGTATTGATACATAAAAATCATTAATGCCATGTCAAGTACCTCTATTACAAAAAGGTCAAGTAAGAAAACTATGAAAGCACTTAGAAAAAATAACCCTGCTAATTGTTATACAAACAAATGTAAAGTAGTATTATTTTCATTATTTGCTTGTCTCATTCTTATATATAACAAATTCTTCCTATTATCACCACCTCCTTCCGGAAAAAAAAAATCACCCTGATATTGAGAGACAGTGTAGCAGTGGGTGGAGGGCCAACATGTGAGTCATGAAACAACAGGTTCAAATCTGATCTCTGGTACAGAATAAATATATGGTGGTGGACACGTTACACACTATCTAGACCCTTAAGCAATTAGCAGTTATGAAATGCTATTTGAAACTGATCAGTTCAATTCATCATTGGAGGGAGTTTCCACATTTCCTTCAGTGACAAAATCTCAGATCTAGACCAAATAACTAAACAAATAAAATAGGCTTTCAGAAATCAGATGTCTATATTAGCAGGAATTTTCAGATAACAATTCAAATTTCTGCTTGAATTTGCTTGTATAAACAGCATGAGATTGTAGCTAAAAAAGACCTTAGTTTCAGAATACCCTCAATTCAGGGGACTTAGGTAAAGTTTCCTCAGAAATGGTTTCTCTCACTTGCTTTTTCCTTAAAATCTAGCCAAAAGGAATATGTTAGATGCAATTTTTCTTTTCAGGGCCAAATGTTTTATTTTTAAATAGAGATAATGAAGAATCATATCATCATAATTATACAAAAATAAAAACTGCTACAATCATAATAAATCTTCAGGTAACTTTAGAAATTTATCAACTGTCTCAAAAAAAATCTTTGGACCGAAAAATAAAAAAGCAGAGAGGATATAGCATGTTGATTAAAATGAACATTTTTTAAAATGAAAGACAGTAAAACAGGATGGAGGATACAAAATACATGGATTATAAATTACATACTGATTCCTTCGTCATATATTGCCATGAAACAAATGCCAAATATTTTGCTAAAAGTTAGCATATTCAATTTTGTGAAGCCATTGCCCCACAATTTTAGATCATAATGGTACAAAATGGATGCTGCTAAAATAGCAGTTGAGTCAAACTGCACACTATAAAATAAAAACAGCGCTGATAACATTAAAGCCCTAAGATCATGACTCACAGGTTGCATCCTTATAGCCTGAAATCTCCATATATTCACTATGTACATGTGCACCATCCACACGTGAATATAGATAGAGAGATAGACAGATAGATATAATTCATCATTTTTATCATGAATATGCACAATAGCCTAATGTGTAAATAGAATTACACAAGGAAAACTGTGACTTCATCCTCTTTTCCTATTCCTTTTCAGCTGTGAAAGCATTGGGAAAATATCTTATATCTAAATGGCAAGCAAACCTATCATTTGGCAATGAGAAGCATGTGTACATTACTTTTTCCCCTGGGTTTTTAAGGTTGTGATTGAAGAAGGAATTTCCCCGTCAAAGACGGTACTCTGTACAGACGGCATGTTGCTGACAAATGTCAGTTTCAACACCTAGAGAAACTGCACGTTGTAAAAACAATCACCCAAGCTGGCAAGTCCATTCCTCCTGTGTGCATCATTTTATCTGTTTGAGAGTTGGAAGGAACTGAGTGGTATTCTTGATTCATTCTTAGAAGAAAGCCTGGCAGCAAAGAAAGTTGAAAAGGTCACTATGGGGAATAATCAGGAAATTGCACAGATAAGCTTAAATTGGGTTTAGAAATGAAGTGAGGTGCCACAATTTTAGGAAATGAATTTAGCCACTATCCTTTACATAGTAATAATGGTTAAGTTTAAAGTTTAAGAAAATGCTGAAAATCTCAGAAATATACATTTGAAAACACTATCAAAATGGGTTATTTCACATTACATATTTCAGCAACACATACCCCCTCTCCCAATAACAGGTGTGGCTATATTGTGAGGCATTAAAAGCCTAGATTGTTCATTAATAAAGGAAGAAGCAAGTCTGTAAATCAACAAGGGACTCCTAGGGAGTTTTATATTAGGCAGTAATTAAATAATAGTTCATGTTGCTTTCTTTCACTGGGAATTACATCCTTTTCACCTCTCCTCTGCTGAAGCAGAGACATCCATTACGATGAGTAGCTACAACACTTGTCAGATCTAATCATCTCCAAACAGCTGAAGGCCAACTGACGTGTACTCTCTTAAAGCATGGCTTCTTTTCCCCCAAAAGCCCACTGTCCTTTCACGTGCATGTAACAGTCAAAAGAGATCACATCACAACAATGAAGAAAAACAGAAACATATGGTATGGAGGGGTCTCAGCAGGAGATGGCTAAAATGCCATGGTTCTCCCATAAACAAAATATATGCAAAAATGTGTGTTCATAGAGGATGTCAGCTTCGGTGATGGGAAATAATAAGCCTGCAAAGGAAGATAGAGTTTTACTGTGGCTACAGTTACCTAGGAGTCTGTATTTTTAGTTTAATTTTTTATTACTCTATAAAGTGGTGCACCAGAGTAAGCTAGTCCCAGGTAGTTAATTATGCATAAGCAGTTGCAAAGTTCGATTTTGCTGTATAATATTGAGCCACATAATATTCTTCACCATGCATTTTGCTCATGCCTACTGCAAGCTTCCCAATGACAGCTGAATTGCAAACTGTAAGTGACTTCACTCTCGCATTCTTTCCTGAATCCCAGCACTAGAAAATTGTAGATGTAAAAAAAAAAGTAGGGGGCTATAAAATTGCTACATCTCAACAGAGAAGAAAGCATTCATCCTTTCAGAGGTATATTAACTCCAGAAAATATGCTAGACATTCCTAGATGAGACTCTCTCTTACTGTGTCTTACAAATTTGGAGCTATATAAAGGTAACTGTGTCAACTAGGTTCTTTTTTCCCTCCCCCACACCTCCCCTTTGGTCCATTCCTGTTTTAAGTTGTAATTGCCCTGCTGTGAGAAATTCCAGAATTTGCCAGTGAACACGCAAAGTGTTCTTTCTCTTTTGACCCAGTCCTTTTGTGTTGGGGGCAGCTGTGACGTCAAACTGTACAACCTCCTGTTTGCAGAAAGGACTCTGATGGTAGGTTGACTGGAATCTTCAAAATTTATTTCCCTTTGCTTTAACACAATACATTGAGATGTTTGAAGGCAGACGGAAATGCTCCTTGATTCCTCTTAGTTATCTCTAACTAATTTTGTTATCCATGTTAAGTAAGCTCTTATTATTAAATTTCTAGAGAGAGACTACTACATACCTTGCCTTGGAGATAACTAAAACTGTGGAAGAAGATAATATAGAGCCCCCCAAAAAAGATAATTTCTGTAGTCAGGTAAAATTATTTCACAATTTTAAGTTTAAGGTAAAGAAAATCTTCTCCTTTAATTAAAATGATCACATATTGTTCTATTGGAAATCTTTTTTTTTAACAGAATCTTTGAAATTCTCTTTCTTACCCCTCACCATCTGTGTTCATTGGCACAGTTTTAACTGATATTTTAACAGTAAGGTAGAAAACTTGTTTGTTATTTTAGGAGAAAATTGTATCAGGTCATCTTGTTTTTACTTCAAAAGGAAGATCCCTTACTGAAAAGGTGTCTAGGATTAGGATACAGCCTCCACAATTTTGTTTCTGTCTAAAAACTTTGAATGTTTTTTTTTCCAGTGTGTTGGCAAGCAACTAGTGTAAAAGAAAAATTGGCTCTCACTCGGCTTCAAATGCTTCAAGCCCATTTCTTGACTCATTTGCTTCATTGCATTGGTAAAAATCAACTACTGAAGTTCATGAGGAGTTCATAAGGTCCTATTAGTTCTAACCCTTTAATGATTTTCTTGAATCCAATTCTCTCCCCCCTATTCCCACTGCTGCTAGAATAATTTTTTGTACTCTTTGTTCTGCTCATGTTTCTTTTCTATCCAAAAATTTTCAATGGCCCCTTATTACTCACTGAGCAACATTCAAACTATACTCTGTGGTATTGTTCCCAAAGTTTCCATGATCTAGAAAAATCCTACTTTTCTACCCATATACCATTATCATACTACTCCCCAGAGCAGTTACCATTATGGTTTGTTTGTTTGTTTTTGTTTTGTTTTGTTTTTTTGTGGGGCAACAAGGATTAAGTGACTTGCTCAGGGTCACAAAGCTAGTAAGTGTCAAGTGTCTGAGACTTGATTTGAACTCAGGTCCTCCTGAATCCAGGACTGGTGCTTTTTCCACTGTGCCACCCAGCTGCCCTACCATTATGTTTTGCAGGTAGACCCAGGAGTAAAAATTGGCCTGAGGCCAACAGCATGGTATACCCCCTCAAATGCTGCTGGCTATACAGTCTTGAAGAGATTGAGGAATGTTAGGAAGAGATCTTCAGGGATGCATTAATATACCAACCAGTATCTTCCTATTTTTACTAATTATTTTTTCTATGTTCTGGGTTAAAATATTTCTATACTGCTAAGGGGCTTTAAATATTGTCACTGTCTTCTAAAAGCTTGTTCACCAGGACTAAACTCCAGTTGCCTGTCCTAGTTATGACTCTGTTACTCTCCTGTTTCTCAAACTGAAACTTCACCATTATACCTCTTTGTCTCGTTTTTAGTCTGGTAACTAAAATTAAAATGACTTCCCTCACTCTTTTGACCCATTGAATTCCTATCCACTTTTTGAAGCAGCTACATGGTACAGTGGATTGAGCACATGACCTGTCCTTTTTCCAATTTAGTCTTAAGTACTTTTTTTGTTTTTGGTTTTTTGCAGGGCAATAAGGGTTAAGTGACTTGTCCAGGGTCATGCAGCTAGTAAGTGTCAAGTGTCTAAGGCCAAATTTGAACTCAGGTCCTCCTGAATCCAGGGTCAGTGCTTTATCCACTGCACCACTTAGCTGCTCTGGTCTTATGTACTTAATAGCTGTGTTACCCTAGACAAATCACCTATTTTCTCCCTGTTTCCTCAACTATAATTGGGGGATATAAATATCAAGTCCCTCCTGGGTTGTTGTGATGATCAAATAGGGTATTTGTAAAGCTCATGATATCATTCAGGACACATTGTAAGCATTTAATAAATGCTTATTTATTTCCTTGCCTTAAGCCAATATCAAGTGCTCTTTTCTCTAGGAAGCTTTCAGTCATCCTCATATGCTAACAAATTTCCTCTTTAGTTCTCAGATAGCACCTTGTTTTATCCTTCTGTAATGTACTGCATGTGTAGTATTTTGTAGTATGTGTCTTGGCATCTTACCCCTTTTTCAGAAGATAAGAATACTTAATGTTAATCATATTTTGTTGCTTCCCACCAAACACTGTACCTATATATACAAAAAGCACTTGATAAGTGGGTGCTGCTTCATATGTTCTCTGAGCATTTTTGCTTCTTTGGTTAGGGGTGAGAACCATCTATTTTTATTTTTTTTGAGACAATTGGGGTTAAATGATTTGCCCACACAGCTAGTAAGTATTAAGTGTCTGAGGCCAGATTTGAACTCAGGTCCTCCTGACTCCAGGGCTGGTGCTCTATCCACTGTGCCACCAAGAGAACCATCTTTTTTATCATAGAAAATCAGCTTCTCAAGAATGTTTCATATTTTCTTTGACATGATACATTGAAATCAGATATCCTTATTGATGGTAGCTCAATAAAATGAGCTCTTGACTTGAATTTACTTGATATTTATTTTGTATTTTTCAATAAAGGCAGTAGCTATTTTGCTTTTATTTATGTCTCCCCAGCACCTAGCTGGCATAATGTATAACTTAATAAATGTTATTTAAATTGAATTAACAAGACGGGACAATGGAAAGAAGTTTGGGTTTGGTGTTGAAGGTCCTAGGTTCAAATCTCAACTTTCACAAACTGTGTCAGTTTAGGAAACCCTCAACTTCTCCAGCACTCACTTTCTATGTATATAAAATAAAGGGAGTAAATAACTTGACCTCTAATGTTGTTTCCAGCTTTAAATCTATGCTGCTTTGAATCTTTTCTGGGTTCAAGTACAAATGAAATAACTAAGAAAGCTGAGGTCTCTACCTCCCAACTGAAATTATTTATTTACAATACTCAAAATGAGAAAGTTCAGAGCCTAATGACATTAGAATCCCCCAATATAGTACCCATCCTTTGAGTCATTTTGGACAACTAAAAAATAAATTTTGATTTGAGAATATTCAGATAAGCATTTTAGCTCCCTTACAGAATTGTCCAAATATTATAAATTTATTTCTTAAGTGGAGAGAAAAAAAAATCACCTTTATGTGAATGGAGTTTTGTAGAACTGGGTTCAAAATTCTCCTCAAATATTTCTCCCTGCAGATAATATTCTTCAGGAAGATTCCAAATAACTGTGTTTAGTGTGATGTATTCAGTGATTTGGGGAGACTTCACTCCAGGGAGTAGGGGCCCAGAAATATCAACTTTAAGTAAAACACTGGATTCTTATGAAATGCCTTTGATTCTAGCATAGAAGGTGCCCACAGCATTCTGTTATGCCCCTGATTTATCTTGAAATGCTTAGTGTGCTCACAAAACCTTGGCCCTAAACTGCTTTTTTTTTTTCTTTCTGGAAGCATAGCTTTTCATAGACCTCTGGCAATTTTGCTTCAAAATGTAGAACCAAGGGGCCAGGTTGACAGTGCCAAACCAAAGGAAAATGCAGGGCTGCACAATTACTGGAATCCTGGAATAATGCAGGTAAAAACAGGAGGTTTTGCCTGAATCGACCAGTAATTGTAAAGCCTTCTATGCAGTAAAGATTGACTTGGAATGAGTTGAGTAGACAACTATTTTTCAGCAGCCAACAAAAATGATTTTTTTTAAAACTCCTGGACCTATGACTAAAATTCCACCGTTTTAGTGAAGTGGACTTTGCATATTTAGCAGGTGAAACTAGGATAATCCAATTCTGATAATTCAGCCAAAAAATATTCCAAACACAAACCCTCAAACGAAAATAAAACAACATAAAACAAACCAAGTCAAAGGCCTGTCTTATTCTCCTTGTTACTTATGCAAATGTAAGTTTTTGTAATATTTTTCTTCAGATTCCCACCACCTCCCAGATACTTAAAGCATTAAAAAAATATATATTAACTATTCTGCAAAGTGCCCTGAATTTAGAAATTCTAAACCTTCTCTTCCTAAAAAGAATGATTTGGAAGATTTAGATGCCTGTTAAATAACCACACAAATAAAATACATATACACATACACATACGAACACTGTACATGGTACTGAGGAAAGAAAAGGAAAAATGTTAACAAAGATTCCAGGAGTGACCAATCTCTTTTGTTTAATTACAGCTATTATTATTTGGGAAAATAATATTCCTGGTATAATTCCTTTATACCTTTCTTAAACTATTTTAGATTCAAAGGAAAAAAATATTTTCAAGAAAGTTATATGTCTTATTAGGGAACAAATCCATTTTCTTGGCCTCATCAAACTTAATGTGAATGCAAATTAAAGCCATCTTTTTATTTTTATATAACACTATTGTGCAATAGCCTATGGAATATGGAAATACTGAATAATTTCATATCTTATTTGATCTCCTGAAAATGAAAAGACTATGAAAATCTGACTAAATGCAAGTGGCAGAATCTTGCTGAGTGTGTTTCATAGATTTCATGATATTAAAGACTTTTCTATTGCTGAGCCATGATGTCACATCTATAGCTGTGTGCATAATTGTATTCTCTTCTCAAAGATGCTGCTTTACTAAAGTCAGCACTGAACATGCCATTCCTAGGAAGACACACTGCTTGGGATAGAGAAAAACATACCAAATCACTGAAT
The DNA here is from genome assembly GCF_019393635.1 of Dromiciops gliroides. Taxonomy (NCBI): domain Eukaryota; kingdom Metazoa; phylum Chordata; class Mammalia; order Microbiotheria; family Microbiotheriidae; genus Dromiciops; species Dromiciops gliroides. The sequence continues at coordinate 519,690,895 of NC_057861.1, forward strand.
ACACACAGTTGTGAAATAAAATCATTCCAACCTTTGTCTTTCTTGAACAATTTGAGATGTTGAATATTTGGTGGGAAATAATGAAATGAGTATAAGTGGCATTGATTTTTTTGTTTGTTTCCAGCTAACTGTAAGTAGTAACACAGAGGCATGAGACTGAGAGTTTGTACTTGTCCAGGGTAGCCTGATGTAAAGGTAAAGTCAAATAAATGGGAACTATACTTAGCAGAGAAGGTCAAGGAAAAGAAATCATTTTGATAAAATTAGATCATATCCAATAGTCCCATCCTTTCAAATGGTAGGAGTCATCTAATTATTCCTAGCACCTTAAGTAAAATTAATTAGCTTTTAAGAACATATTTTTCCTTTCCTTGCTTGATTCTCAAATGGAGATTGTGCTCTTAAAGTCATAAGAAGTTCTCTTCTTTTCCTCCTCTTTTTATCCCCAACCCCCACAGTATTTCCAAATAAGGACTCCTTTATCCTATTGTAGTACATGGATACAGAGCAGGCACTCGCACTTTTTTCCCCTTTGTGAAAAGTTTGCACGCATATTTTTATGCCTAAATAATAAAAATATCCAATGAGATCATAGCTGACTAAGGAATAAGCTTGGTAAACAAATGGGAACACTATAGCTCAAGCAAAGGCTTGGTATCTTACAGTTAAGGTAATCCATTACAAGAATTCATAGGTAAACATTTCTGTTCAGGGAACTGTGAGAGTTTGAGTCTGAAGGGAGATGGGGAAAAGCCTGCAATTTGATTGGAAGAATCAGTCAACACATTCATATGTAGAAGTGCTCAGAGTAAGACTTGTTTAGTGTTTATCGACAAGAAAGTATGTGAAACCAGACTCTTAGGCTAAGAGAACCCATGATTCTTATATTTTACAGTGTCAAAACATGTGCATTACATTCCCTTACCCTATGGTTTTTAAGCCATAAGATAATTGCAAATCTCCAAACAGCAGATTCAAAAGGGTTATATTGTTTATGTGCTATAAGTATATGTATTAGTTGACTAGATGACAGATAATTCAATTAGCAGAGTTTAAGTTAAATATTGCATTTATATAGCTTTTCACAAAAGGGATATAAGTACGGCACCACATTTTTTAAAGCTCTATAGTATATAAAAAATAAAACAAACAATGTGGGGGAATCACCAATAAAGTCGATTATAATAAAAATGAATAGATCTATTCTAATTAATTTTTGTATAGCACTTGTAGTTTCACACCCCCCACTGTTTTCATTTGACAGGTAAATGGTTGAAGACAGAAGACTTATTATAGATTTTACATCCAGCCCAGGAGAATTTGGACTGATTCCATTGAGCAGGTTCAGGTCAGCTAAGTCCTTTCCTTCAAAGCATCATGGGTGTCTCTGAGCATCATTGCAAGCTCGTTCTGGCGGTAAGCCAGGCTTCAAAAGCCTTTCACTCTGCAGTCACTGACTCACTAATGGGCAACTGCAGGCTTTCTGATTTTCCTTTCGTTTCATGTGTTCATTTGACATAAATTTAATTAAACCAAATCTGGTGTTAAAGCAAGAAGAGATAAAAGTGATATGTCTCAAATTAAAGAACTGTGAAAGATACAGGAAACAGGACTTTTTCCCCCTTGTTTCTATAAAATATTGTCAATTTTAGTAAGCTCACTACTTAAAGTCTGCAAAAACTATACCAGTATGCATTATTAAGAATAATGTGTATCCAGGGTTAGATGAAGGTCCTGGCCCCATATTCTCTGTAGTAAAACCTTTCAGAGAATGCTTCTGCTTTCTTTCATACTCACACTTCAGGTAGTCACCTCTTCACGGGATATAAGACAAGTTTGCCCTTCTGCTGGGTACATATCTATAGTTGTTAGACAGCTCAAAAGCATACAACAGCAGAAACATGAAAAGATCACATATTAAATATAAAAATCATCATTTTTCAAAGGTCTTTTTTAGTTTTTACTTAAGGCTAAAGAGGAGATTGTGCAAGTGAAAAAGATCACGCTGTTTAAAAGGTTCAATTTAATTGCTTTGAATGCTGCTTTAGGAAACATCCAAGTTTCTGGTTTAAAAAAAAAAGTCTTTTTTTCCATGCAAAGAAATCTCAGGATGGAAATATACTAATATGAACTGAAAGGGGTTTAGCAACCTAGCCAGAGGTGCTCTGAGCCAATGATGTTTCTGTTCTTGTGGGTGTGCAAAAATCATATGTAAGAACAGGATTTAGGATGCTAGTTATAAAATACTCTATTGACAAATACAATAACGACAATCAGGACAACTTCTCTTTCTTTCACACAATAAGGTTTACATAGTATTTTCCTAATACCAATCCTGTGACCTAGATCTTTACACATATTATCATCCTCATTTTGCTGATAAGAAAATAAAATTTCTGGCCACTATCCAATAGACAAGTATCAGCAAAATCTTTAGGATTACAATCAGAAGGCCTGAGTTTGAATCCTCACACTTCTACTTGCTATCTGTATGATCTTGCAACAAAACTCAGTCTTTCTCAACCTCCATATCCTCAACAATAAAATGATAGGTTAGAATTCTGAATGTAATTCTACCTCCAAATCTTATGATCATATGGATTAATGATAAAATAGAATTTTATGTAAGCTTATCTGCTGTCATTTCTATTTTGTAATGGAAGGTTTTTGTGATGAAGGAAAATAGTGTTTATATACATATATGCATATAAATGTATATTTATATTATATATACACATCTATATATATACATAATACATATGTAGAAGCTTAAGACATCACAAAATTCTTCCATTTGTTACACAAGAAGTCACCATTAGGCTACATAAAATTCTCTCATCAGTAATTTACAACATAATAATTCATACAAACGAATTTATATTACCCATAATTGCTTAGGACATTGGTCTTCACAAGCACATCACCTTATAAATATTATTATCTATATGACTGACAGGCCTTGGTACTCAGAAAAGAATTCTTGAAGCAATTTAGGCCAAATGCTACCAAACACTTAAAAGAAAACAAGCTTCTAAATATTGACTGCATGAAGCCTATGATCTACCCACCCCCCAAAATTCTGGATTTATTTCATATCTATTTGGTATTTGCATATCTGCAAGTGTTCTTTTCTCTCAGTGGAATTTAAGATCTTTGAGGGGGCAGGGATTATTGTTATTATTAATATCATTATTATTGCTGTTGTTGCCTTTATATACCCAGCCTAGCCCAGTGGGCTGCATATGGAAGATACTTAAGAAAATGTTGTTTAATTGAATCGACTGTGATCCAAAGTCTTCAGGTCAAAATTATATAAATAAAGGGATTGTCACCATGGAGTGATCAAGATAAGGGGAGTTCCAGCATTTTTTAATCACTAAAAAATGTTTGAGCAGGTACTCCGATATATGTGTAAGTATTTATTTATAAATTTTATAATCTGTTACTGTAGAAATATGTTGTTACAATATAATATGCATATTATAAAATGGATAAAGGTAAAGATGTGAAATCAAGCATATTTTAAAATTGTGAGAAAATAATTATTAATAATGGATTTCTAGGAGAAACCCAGACATTTGTTTAGTTACTCTCTCCCCCTCACCCCAGAAAGTTCAGTTCATGCCAGGGATGAGCCCAGGGAACAAAGGAAATGCAGATTGATTCTTTTGTTTAGCCAGGGGAAGAAACACACCTAGAGACTGGAATTTACCCTTCTGTATACTCTTTAGACCACCTGCAAATCATGTCAATCAATGGAACCGAATGATGCTATAACCAATTAGCTTAGATCAATGTGTAATGACCCGCCTTTATCTAAGGAGGATAAAACACCAGGCCACACTAGGGTCAGCCTCTTTTTGCTCTCTTCATGCCCAATCTGTTCACCCTTTTGGCTTCCTGGATCTGCTCTCTTGGCTCAGAATGCTGTCTTTTAGGGCTATGTAGGTATGAAAGCCTGAAGGGCTAAGACTATGAGGAAGTTAGGGAGACACATGGTCAGTTCTTTACTGGTATATATGATATTAATTAATAAATGCTTACTGCCATAACAGATGCAATAGACATTAATATATAAGTAGCAATAATTTTAGAAAAAAGTCTAGTACAATAATTTAAAAAGCATAAAATAAATTTATTTTCTTTCTTAAACATTCAAAGCATCTTTGTACTTTCAATTAAAAAATATATCTACATATCTATATCTATATATTCTTCACCAGAGGTCCATGAACTTAAAAAAAAAACCTGTTGATAAATACATTACAATATAATTGGTTTCATATGTAATGACATGGATTTTATTTTGTGTTTTTGAAATCATTTTTCTGAGAATGGGTCTTTGGCCTTCACTAGATTGCAAAAGAGTTCCATGACGAGAAAACAAAACAAAACAAAAACAAAACATGCTAAGGACCACTGCACAAAACTGATTACTATTCTTTTAATTACAAATAATAATTTAAATTATATCTGAATTTGTTGTACAGATTATTGAAAGTCAAATTTTATTCTGATTGTGTGAGAGTAATGTGTTTGAATATGGGTCATTATTTATTTATTTTTTTCTTAAATCTTGACAACACAGTGTGATGTAGTAATTCAATTGTTTGGCTATAAGTTCAGTGATAACTGAAAAATGGATCTCACAAAGCTAACCATTATGAGAGCTAATATTTATATAAATATAAAGTAACATCTATATGTTAACTCTTATTATCAGCATAGTGCTTACTATGTGGTAGTTGCTATTCTTGAGTTGTTTCAGATTCCCTGTGTGAAAAACCCATTTTAAGATTTTCTTGGCCATTTCCTTCTCCAGTTCATTTTATAGATGAGGAACTGAGGCTAGTAGAGTGAAGTGACTTGCCCAAGGTTACACAGTTCGTAATTGTCTGATAACAGATTTGAACTCAGGTCCTCCTGAATCCAGGGCCAGTGCTCTATCCACTGGGTCACCATGCTACCCACTATATGGTAGGTATTGTGCTAAATATTTTACAATCATATTACTTGGGGCAACTAGGTGGTGCAGTGGCCCTGGATTCAGGAGGACCTGAGTTCAAATACGGACCCAGACACTTGACACTTACTAGCTGCGTGACCCTGGGCAAGTCATTTAACCCCAATTGCCTCACCAAAACATAAAACAAAAAAACCCAAACAAAACCAAAACCAAAAATAAGCAATCATATTACTTGATCCTCACAACAACCCTAGAATATATGTTATTATTACACATATTTTACAGTTGGAAAAACTGAGGCAAACAGGTGCCTAATACAGGGTCTTGCAGCTAGTAAGTGTCTGAGGCTGGTTTTAAACTCACGGCTTCTTTTTTTCCAGACCCAGTGCTATATCCTCTGTGCCACTAGCTACCCAGGAAAAGACATGTTATTATGGGATGACAGTCATTGAATAAGTTAACAAACTTTTTTTATTGACATTAGCTAATAAATTTCTTTTTTTTCCTGATATAAATCAAGTGTCCTTATAAACTAATCGTAAAATGTTGCATTTTTTCAATTAAGTGTGGAAGGGCAGAGGTTGCATGGGGTGAAATCTTACATGAAAGAAACAGAAATGGGCTTATGGAGTGAGGGAAGAGATAGGGAAGGAACAGGGGACAGTAAATGAAGTTTACACTCATCAGAATAGGCTCAAAGGTGCCAAGTTTTATGGTTGGTATTCTGTAAAGAATTAATTGTTATTTGGGGTTTTTATACCTTGGCACACTGGCCTGGGGCTCCACAAACCCCATGGTGCTCCACCCACTGGTTGTAGCCGTTGCCAGGGCTCTGGCACCTCACGTCATCACCACTCGCGGACACCTACGTGGGCCTGGCAACATTATAATGATTGGAAGCCTAGTGAGGGCAGTCATATGACTGTCACAGTGGCCATCCCATTGGCTGGGGCTGTGTGGGGTGTTTCTAGGTTTGGGGGAGGAGAATTGGGCATTCTAGGTGGAGGCTGGAAAGCGACAGCAGAACGCCTAATGTTTGAACCCCTTTGTTAAATGATATAGATATAATAGCTGTATTTGAAGAGTTGTATATTAATGTAACATATTTTTCCAAATCTTGTATTAGTGATATTTGTGGGTTGTATAATCTGCTGTTGGGAGCATCCTCTTAGGAGAATTGGAGGAAAGCTATGGATAAGAATGTCATAGGATGTGAAGGCACAGAATGATTAAAATCCACACAAGTAGAAGTAGTACCACAGTGATAAGATCATGGTTCCCAGTAAAATATTAAGGTAAGGAAAGACTGTTAAAGGGGTCTTGTTCAATCTGTTCATGACCAAAACATGCTAAGCCTCTATGGTTATTGTTACTCTCTATCACACATTCATCTCCTGTGTTCATAGTTTTCTACAGGGACTTCCAGCTTGCTTTTGCAAGCTGGTTGCTCAGAATTGTTCCAGCACATATATCAAATCCATTCAAGCCTTATCAATAGTGTTTATTATTATCCTAAAACCTGCCACTGTGGGGATTATTCTAGTTCTGGGGTTCTCAATCACTCAGGCAATATGCAAGTTGATGTCCACTAATTTTCATGTTCCAATAGGGCCACACTGAATCTTCATCCCTGGAGGCTTAGGTACTACTGGGCTATACACAGTATCCACTAACTCAGGAATCCATACCAGACCAATTCATTCGTACTTTATCTCTAACTTCCAAAAGTACTCTGCTATACTTGGGTGACAGTGCATAGAGTGCTGTAAGTTCAGTGAGAAAGACTTATCTTCCTGAGTTAAAATGTGGCCTTACTTTTACTAGCTATATAACCCTGGACAAGTCACTTAACACTATTTGCCTCCATTTTCTTATCTGTAAAATGAGCTGGAGAAGGAAATGGCAAACCACTCCAGGATCTTGGTCAAGAAAAACCCGAATGTGGTCACAAAGTGTTGGATTCACCTGAAATGACTGAACAACAAACAACAACATGACCTACTTGCATTCACCAAAGTCTGGCCATTGGTAGATGTGAACTTACTTTAGCCCAGGGCTCAGCCAAAATTTGTCAATTTAGCATAGACAAACTGTAAAAGTACCTTTAGAGTTGCTTTCATGAAGGTGCTAATGTCTTCTCCAGGTACTTAACTGTTAAAGCAGAAATAAACAATTTCTCAGAGCAGCAAATCTCAAGCAAAGAGAAAATTAACTTCATCAGGCTTTTTTTTTTTTAATAATGATGATGTCTTCTCAGAATCTGAATGAATGAAGCCAGCATTCCAGTTCCCCGAATTACTAAGAAATATAGAAATTAAAACATGGAATCCAAACCTAGATGTACATATTCTATTGTAACAGTACTAATATACTATCATCAATGGGAAAAGCATGGTACAAAGGAAGAAGGGTAGAGTAAGGATGACTTAGGGCCCTACACTGGAGGTAGTGATAGAGAGTTGTACATTATATACTCTCCTGCAACTATTCCTCTAAGGAAAACTCTCATGTGTGGAATGATTATATGAGATCCATGTTTTACTCCAGAAATTAGTGCCTTGCTTCCCCAGCCCTGAAAAGTTTATAAATTATTCTAGCAATCAGTCAATAATCTTTTTAATGTTGATATATTGGGCACTATGCTAAGTTCAAAAGGAATGTATAAAAGTATGAAAGTATAAATATATATATTTATGTATATAAATATATTATATATATGTATAAATATATATTAGATTATATACTAAGTATAAAAGGAAAGACAAAATAGATCCTGCCCTGAAGAAGCCCAAATTTTAATGAGGGAAACAAGATTCAAATAACTATGCACATACAACCTATATACCATTCAAATGGAAGGTAATTTCAGACAAAAGATACTACAAGTGGTAGAAACTGGAAGATGCTTCCTGAAGATGGTGGAATTTGACCTGAGTCTTAAGGAAACCAGGAAATTCAGGAGGGGAAAGTGAGGTAGGAGGCATTCCCAGGTATAAGGGATAGCCAGTACAAATGCATGAAGTGTAGAGATGGAGTGTCATGAGGGAGGAACAGTAAATAGGATGGTATAACTGGATCATAGTGGACACAGAGAGTAGTACCCTATAAGAAAACTGTAAGAGTAGGAAAAGGCCAGGTTGTAAATGGTTTCAAATTTCAAGCAAAGCATTTAATATCTGATCCTTTATTAATACGGAGGCTTTATAGTTTATTGAACAGAAAGCATCACAGTAAGAGCTATGCTTTAGCAAATTCATTTTGTCAGTTAAGTGGAGGATGAATTATAGTATGAACAGAATTAATAGATAACTAGCAGGTTATTGTAACAATCCAGATGAGAAGTGATGATGACCTATACAAAGATAATAATAGTGTGAGTGAAGAGAGAAATATATGGGAGAGATGCTGAGATAGTCGAACTGGTAAGCCTTGACTTATGTACTGGGAGTTAAAATTAAGAATTAAAGATGACCCTGAACATGCAAGTCATGATGACTGGGAGAATGGTGGTACCCTTGATAATTATAGTTAAGCTGGGGAAAGAGAAGGGTTTGGGAATAAAGATAATTCTGTTTTGAGTATGTTAAGTTTGAGATGTCTATGGGACATCCAATTTGAAAGGTTCAAAAGGCAGCTAGGAATGGAACTCAGAAGAGAAATTAGGACTGGATATATAGATCTGGGAATCATCTGCATAGAGATGATCTATCAAAGGAGATTTAAAAAAAGGGAATTAAGAAAGGTAGGAGAAGAACTAGGGGAAAGTGGTATCTCAAAAACCTAGAGAAAAGAGATTATCTGTGAGGGGAAGGTGCTTATTGGAATCTAAGGGATCAGGGAGATCAAAAACAACTAAGGTTGTTTGTCCTTTATTTTGAAGAGGACCAATGGCATCACAGAATAATGTCTTAATTTACATATGAAGTGGATTTAAATGAGGCGGAATTGCACAAAGTCATAAGCCTCACTTTCTCTTCCAGTCATGAAAATCCACTTGCAGGACAAAAGTCAAGATAACAGGCAATGGCCTGGAATTCAATGAATGACTTTGGTATCTTTGATGTCTGATCAAGCTCTAAGTATTCCCCTCTGCCTGCTTCAGTCACGTTCATGATCATTAGAACCAATTATTCTCATTTGTCTGTTCCCCTGGGGTAAGTCTTCACAGGCTTGGGCTAACTCACCAATGGATTTGACACTATTGGTTACCCTCAATATAGCTTAATGTATCTGCGAAGATGGTTTTACCAGTATCACCACTGGATATGCTACAGCTTCTTGGAGCCATAGGTGAGAGTTGTTTAAAGGTGGCCCCCAAAGATGGATGAGCTGCCCTGAAAAGGGCTCAGCAAGTCCCCACATCAGAGGTGCTAGTCCTTCCTCATAACCCCATACACTCTTCAAAAAGGATAAAGTTTGAAAAAGGTCATTAGATTTGCAAATTAAAAGATCACTGGTAATTTTGGAAAGAGTATTTTCACTTGAATGATAAGGTGAGAAGCAATATTGCAGAGAATTTACAAATAAGTAAGAGGAGAGGAATTAGAGGCACCTAGTACCTAGCAAATGCCTTCGCATGGAGTTTAGCTGAGAATGAATAAAGGAAAATTGGAGGAAAGTTTAAGGAGATGGTCAAGTATAGAAGCATTTGGTTTTTTTTTAATAAGGATGGAGAGACATAAGCATGTTTATAGGCACCAGAGTTGGGGGGAACAGTACATTTGGAAAGATCAAGAATTAAAGAAATGATAGTGGGGGCAATATGCTGGAAAAGTTGGGAACAATTAGGAACAAAGAATACATCAAGGAGTTTGCTGAGACAAGTAGAAGGCATGTTAAAGGGTTTGTCTTGGCAAGTAGAAGGACTAATTCTTTATATGAGGCAGGAGAAGAGCAAAAGAAAGGGTATGGGGACAAAATGTCTGAATGAGATGAGGTAAAAATTAGGAGGGAATGATTTCTGGAATAATGGATTTAATTTTTTTTAGTGATGTATAAGGGCCTAGGTCCTCAGCTGAGAAGGTGAGGACTTTGGGAGGATTGAGAAAGGAGGAAAAGGTTTCCAGTACCCATTACCGGAAACAGTGGATCAATTATGTGAATATGAAAGCATTGCCTTGACATGTTAAGAGCCCAGTAGAGATAATGTAATATGAATTTACTATAGGTCCTCTAAGCATGTACAATGATTTTCTCAAGCTTTGTTCAGTAGTAGATGATTTGGAGGTGAGACAGGTGGTGGGAATAACTTAAGTTTGGGTTTTGACCAGGATAGGATGAGGCAGGCATGGGCTTTGAGTGTAGAGCTTAGTGTATGGTTGAACTGATTCACTAAGGTCTTGAGATAGGGGAAAGATGAAAGTATATCCTGTGCATGGCAGGATGGCCCACAAAATAGGTAAAGCGTAGAGAGTTTGAAGGTCATGGTAAAGATGAAGGACAGGGTTAACTATTGTAATGCATAGGTAAAACTGGAATGATAAAAAAAAAACAAACTATTTATTAAACAAAGGAATTTTGGAGCCTATGCTGGAGCATAGCTTCTGGAAATTGACTGTCTTGCAAGGCCTAAGTGCCAGAGAAAATGATTTCTAAAAACGTCAACCTTGGCCAACAAATTTGGAGAGAAAATGTGTCAAATGAGAATGTACTATAGTAATAGAGAGTTTCACACAAATTTCTAATTCTATAAAAATGTGCCATACTGCATTAGTGGGAGTTTTCTCTCCTGGGAATTCCACATGTCAATGAAATCAGAGGTCCAGTCCTTCTACTTTTGTAATAAGAACCAAGGAGGGGCCAATGGGGGCCCAGTCCTCTAAGTATGCTCAATCTGCTTTGTGTAGAGCTAACCCTTGTGGCTGCTTGGACATTCTACTTCTGAGCACGCATAGTAAAAGGTCCTGCTCTCTGCCTCAGAAAATTCTGAAGATATTCTGGTACTTCTTCCTATAAGCTTTCTATGTGGTGAAAAAGACACTGTTGATGGAACACTGAACCACCATTATAGTATAAAATACACTAACCAGGAAATCATTCTCCTTTTCCTTCCCCCTGGTTATGAAGTGTAGGGATGACTCTATGAGTACCTACTTTGCAATTAATGAAATGAACTTTCTGGAATATTGCTTTGCGTTTCCCATTTTGCATATACATACATAGATACACATATCATGTATGTGTATATGTATATATACATATATGTACACATGCCAATGTATAATTATCAATGTATATATATTGATACACATATAATCAACATATATGCATGTTTATATATTGCTATCTATACATATATATGTATTTATATACTGTCATAGGCATACGGATGTATATAGGTATATATCATTTAATATATGTCTTTTCATCTATCCATCCATCCATCCATCTATCCACCATTATAAGCCTTCTCAGTTTGTTATAAATGATAAGCTTCCACGATCTTAACATTTGTTTAGGCTAGAGAAGAAAGGAAGCACTTGTTCTCTTCCTGGGCCAACATTGTTGATTCTTCTGGTTCAAATTAGTACTTTTTCATTAATGTGCATAGTACTTTGCATACTAAATGCACTATGTTCAGACCTAGAAGTATAAAGAGAGACAGCATGGCATAATGGGAAAAGCACTAGATATGACTAGATATGACATTAAAGGACCTGTGTTCAAATTCTGCTACTTTCTACCTATGTGCCCTTGGATGAGTCATTTTATCTCTGGAAGCAATCATATCATATCCTCATATGTAAAATCAGACTGTTGTGGGAGATAGGTATTGCATATTATATATGTATTATATGATTATATAATGGGTATTGTATATTATATATGTACCATATAATTGTATAATACAACTATAATAAAAATATATCAGGTATTATATCTTATATAGGCATTATACAATGGGTATTATATATTATATACATGTGTATATATACACATATGTTTATATAAAAGCTATCTATCAAAGAAGGCCTTCTGGATGGCTGAAAATTTTAGTAACTATTTTAGGAATCAGTCTCTCAACTCAACAACAGAAGGAGGCTGGGCCCATGGATCCCCAGAGAGGTAGAAAGGTTGGATTATGGCACAGGTCTCAGTTTGAGGTTCACAGCCTTGGAGTGGGATGTCTGGCCACTTAAAATATTTCTTCTGTGACCTTAGAGCTCTGCATCAGGTCGTGGAATCTATTGATAAGTATTTTGTTTTCTGCTTCCAATTTTGCTTTATGACGTCCCAGACAATATTGCTTTATGATTTCCTGAAATTTGGCTTCCAGGCCTTTTTTCCCTATCATGCTTTATGATGGGTCCAAATTCTTAAATTCTTTTTAAAGTCTTTGAATTTATTTTGAAAAACTTGTAGGAAGGGGCAGCTAGGTGGCGCAGTGGATAAAAGCACCGGCCTTGGATTCAGGAGGACCTGGGTTCAAATCCAGCCTCAGACACTTGACACTTAACTAGCTGTGTGACCCTGGGCAAGTCACTTAACCCTCGGTGCCCCCCCCCCAAAAAAAAACACACGTACATTTGGGGCAGCTAGGTGGCACAGTGGATAAAGCACCGGCCCTGGATTTAGGAGTACCTGAATTTAAATCCGGCCTCAGACACTCTACACTTACTAGCTGTGTGACCCTGGGCAAGTCACTTAACCCCGATGGCCCTGCCAAAAAAACAAAACAACAACAAAAAAATCCCTGTTGGGGGCAGCTAGGTGGCGCAGTGGATAGAGCACCAGCCCTGGATTCAGGAGGACCTGAGTTCAAATCCGGCCTCAGACACTTGACACTTACTAGCTGTGTGACCCTGGGAAAATCACTTAACCCCCATTGCCCAGCAAAAAAAACAAAAACAAAAACAAAAAACAAAACAACAACAACAAAAAAAACAACTTGTAGGCAACTCATACTTTTCCAATTCTGTTTTTTGAGTTTTTCCAGCAATTCTTACATTTTAGACCTCTGCTTTATGCCTCATTTCTTTTTTTTTTCCAGAATATCTTCTGCCTGTTTTGTTTTATGTCCTTAATTTATTATCTTTTTGGGTTTCTTTCACTGAGTTCTAATCTCACTCTTTTTTTCTTCAATTCTTTCACTAGACATTGCAACCACTCTGAGGATTCATGTCACCATTCCATTCACTTTTAGGGAGTTATCATTTTGTCTACAGCAAAATCATTCTGTTATTCTCAGGATGTCTCCTATGATTCTTTTACCCTATAATATTTATTCATTGTTTTAGGAACTTCTCTTTCTTTGATCAGTCTCTTTGCTGTTTTTTTTTTTTTCCTGTAGGGATTTCCTTTTGAGAATGTCATAACTTTTCTTTTTTATTCTTTTACATTTGGGGGGGGGGAGGGGGGCTGTTTTGGGATGATGGCCTGGAGATGGACATAGAGACAACCACTCATTCAACCATTTCTCCAGAAGTCCTACTTGCCTATTTTTAACAGTATTAAGAAACTAGATACAAAAAATAGTTGTTGGAAGGCAAGGAGAAGAAACTGGGCAAATAATTTTAACCCAAGTGGCCAACATAATGGTGACTATCCATTCTGTACTTGGCTATACTGGACTCTGGAAAACAGACAAACAGTTTGTCATCAGGACTATACTGCAAACATTTCCTAGCATGGCACAAGTTGCCAGATCTTTATTTTTTGAATATTCTTGCATATAAATAGTTTTCCCCTGGAAAAAAATGCAAGCTCTTTGTAGGAAATGACTGTTATTTTTTTTCCCCAATCTTTGCATCCTCAGTGCCCAGCACAGTGCCTGAAACATAATAGGTATAGCTAGATGGTAGAGTAAACTGGTTTCTACATTTGGAGCTAGGAAGGTATTCATTTGAATTCTTCCTCAAACTTACTAGCTCTGTGACCATTGACAAGTCACTTAAACTTTCTGAGTTTCAGTGTCATATCTGTAAAACAACAAATTTAGACTCAGTGACCTCTGTTTTCATAACCAGCTAGACATCTATGATCCCTATGTGTTTGTTAAGAGTTTATTGATTGCCTGCTGGAACTGTGAGGTTATCTAACTAATCTAACACAATTTAGACCCCGTCTAGAAAAGTGACCAAGTTTTTCAGACTTTTTGATCCTGTTATCTCACTATTTATAAGGAAAGTTCCCATAAATTCTGCTATATGTATAAGAAAAAAAAAGAAGGGGAAGGATAGATGCCTTTTGAATGGGGAATGGCTGAACACTTTGTATTTGAGTGTTACAGGATATGAGTAATATAATTTTTTCATGAAGAATATGAAGAATTTAGAGAACCTTTAGAAGGCATATGTGAACTGATGCAAGCAAAGTTAGGAAAACCAACAGAACATACACAGTTACCATAATGATATAAAGAAAAACATCACCAAGAGATATCAGAACTTAGATTAATACATTGAAAAAATTTGTTTTCACATGATTAAAAATGAAACATCTCCCTCTGCATAGAATGGTGGCAAAGTAGACTTTTACAGTGAGGAACATTTTATTATATGTGGCCAATGGGTCAGGTTGTTTAAATCATGCTTTTTGTTACTATAAAGGTTTTGTAGGGGGGGTATGTTAAAAAACGTTTTTAAGAGTGGATAGGGGGGCGGAGCCAAGATGGCGGAGGAGAGGCTGTGACTCCCACAAGCTCCAGATAAACCCGTCCATTCATGCCCAAATAATGGGGTAAAAATCAAAACCCAGAACAGCCTAATGCACATAAGAACAGAGTGAGACTGTTTCTCTGCAAAAGAGGGCGATTCTGATCACCTACTGATCAGGCTGAACAGCTCAGCGCGCGGTCCGGACCCAGCCAGGGACAGTGCTTCCAACACGTCAGAGTCTTCAGCACCAGCAGCTTCTGAGGCTCCGATCACGGACTGGTGAGGGGGTTCAGAGGTAGGCCGGGGTGAAGTGGAGGCAGTATCTGCTGGAGTTGGGGCAAAGCGCCCTGGGTCTGAACCAGTGGGCTGAATTGAGTGGTGGTGGCCCAGTGGGGGAGGGGTAAAAGCACGCCAAGCTTCCGACCATAGAGAATCAGAGTTCAATCAGACTTCTGTTTCCGGGTAAGAAAGCGGCTGTGATTACTCACAAGCCAGGCAGGCTGAAAAGAAGCCCAATCACCCCCTGGGCCACGCTGTAGCACCAACGGTGTGTCCGGGAAGCAGCGCTACACTTTAAGGAGTAAAAAGCCAAGAAACAGTAAGCCAGGATGAGTAGGCAGAGAAAGCAGAAGACCATCGAAAACTTCTTTGGGGGAAAGGTAGACCACAATACATCCTCAGAAGAAGAAGATAATAATAGGGTCAAAGCTCCAACATCCAAAGCTTCCAAGAAAAATATGAACTGGTCTCAGGCCATGGAAGCTCTCAAAAGGGACTTTGAAGAGAAAGTAGGAGAGATAGAACGAAGATGTAGAGAAAGAGAGGAAGGAATGGAAAGAGAAATGAGAGCAATGCAGGAGAGTCATGAGAAAAAAGTCAACAGTTTGAAAAGCCAAATGGAAAAGGAGATTAAAAAACTGTCTGCTGAAAATAATTGCCTAAGAATTAGGATTGAACAAATGGAAGCTAGTGAGCTTATGAGAAACCAAGACACAGTAAAGCAAATCCAATTGAATGAAAAAATAGAAGGCAATGTGAAATATCTCCTTGGAAAAACAGCTGACCTAGAAAATAAATCTAGGAGAGATAATTTGAAAATCATTGGACTACCTGAAAACCATGACCAAAACAAGAGTTTAGACACCATCCTCCAAGAGATTGTGAGGGAAAATTGCCCTGATATTCTTGAAGCAGAAGCTAAAATAGAAATTGAAAAAATCCACCGATCACCTCCTGAAAGAGATCCCAAAAGGAAAACCTCCAGGAATATTATAGCCAAATTCCAGAACTCCCAGGTCAAGGAGAAAATATTGCAAGCAGCTAGAAAAAAGGAATTTAAATACTGTGGAGCTCCAATAAGGATAAAGCAAGATCTAGCAGCTTCTACATTAAAGGACCGGAGGGCATGGAATATGATATTCCAGAGGGCAAAGGAACTGGGACTACAGCCAAAAATCACATACCCAGCAAAACTAAGCATCCTCTTTCAGAGGCAAACATGGAACTTCAAGGAGAAAGAAGACTTTCAGGCATTTGTTATGAAAAGACCTGAACTGAATAGAAAATTTGACTTTCAAATACAACACCCCAGAGAAGCATAAAAAGATAAACAGGAAAAAGACTTCATGAGGGATATTAAAAGATCAAACTGTTAACATTCCTATATGGGAAGATAATACAGAGGACACAGGTCTGAACTGAATACGAAGGGATGTTATGTTTTGTTCTTTGTGGGGTGTCTTATGTATGGGGCCGGATTTGGGCTTGGTGCCTCCTGGGTCCAGGGCTGGTGCATTGTCCACTGTGCCACCTAACTAACCCATAATGACATCCTTAAAATAGGGTTGAGGTGTAGGAGAAATAGACTGGGGGAGGGGGAAGGGGAGAGATGGTCTGGGGAGAGGTTATTCACATGAAGGAAACAAGAAAAAAGCTTATGGAGGGGAGGGGAAGAGGGGGAAGGAATTGGGGAGTGTTTGAATCTTAATATCATCAGAATTGACTCAAAGAAGGACTAACATACATACTCAAGTGGGTATAGTAATATATTTTGCCCTGAGGGAGGGGAGGGAGATAAGGGGGGGGAGGGGAAGGAGGGAAGGGCAGATTCTGGGAGAGAGTAGTAAAAAGCAAAATACTTTCAAGGAAGGTGAAGACGTTCTGCATAACGGCACAAGTATGAAATATTGAATTGCTTGATTTCATAGGGAGGGTTGAGGAGAGAGGGAGGAAGAAAATTTGGAACATAGAATTAGCTCAAAGACCTTAAACTCATCAGAGTTGGCTCATGGAAGGAATAACATTCACACCCAGTTGGGAGGAGTAATCTATTTAACCTTACAGGAAAGTATGAGGGGAAGAGGATAAGGAAGGAAGGGTGGAAAAAAAGGGAGTGTAGAGTAGGGGAGGGGACAGTCAGAAGTAAAATATTTTTGAGGAGGAATAGTTTAAAAGAAGATGGAAAATAGAGTAAATATCATGGGAAGGGAATAGGATGGAGGGAAATAGTTATGATGACTTTGCTGGGCTAATACGAAGAAAATTCTTTGTCAAGTTTAAGGTACATTATTTAGGGTATGATGAACAGGATACTATTAGAAAAACCTGGAAAGACCTACATGAACTGAAGCAGAGTGAAATGCACTGTATACAAAATAACAGCAATAGTGTAAAATGATCTGCTGGGAAGCATGTGGTTATTTTCAGCAAGGCAATGGTCCAATATAACCCTGAAGGACTATGAAAATGGCAACCCATCTACAGAGAAAGAAGTGATAGTATCTGAAATAGTTGGAAACACATTTTTTTTTCTTTTCTCTCTTTTTTTTCTTTTTTGGTGAGGCAATTGGGGTTGGGTGGCTTGCCTGGGGTCATGTGGCTGGTGGGTGTTGGGTGTGTGAGGCTGGATTTGGGCTCGGGTGCTCCTGGTTCCAGGGCCGGTGCTCTGTCCGCTGCACCACCTAGCTGCCCCTGGAAACACATTTTTTAAAAAAATGTTTTTTCTCTTTGACAATTCCTCAGTCTGAAGTTTTGGGAGTTTTTTGACTGTTTTTTCCTCACAACCTAGTTAATGTGGGAATGTTTTCCATGACTACTCATGTATAATTTATTTTGAAATGCTTGAGTTCTAGTGGGTGGGGGTGGGAATAGAGGAGGAAGAGAAGTTGGAACAATTTTTTTTTAATTGATGTTAAAATTTGTTTTTACATATATTTTGGAAAATAAAATTCTATTCTAAAAAAAAAAAAAGAGTGGATAAAGTGGGAGCAGCTAGGTGGTGCAGTGGATAAAGTATCAGCCCTGGATTCAGAAGGACCAGAGTTCAAATCTGACATCAGACACTTGACACTTACTAGCTTGGTGACCCTGGACAAGTCACTTAGCCCTCATTGCCCTGCAAAAAAACAAAAACAAAAATAAACAAACAAAAAACAAACAAAAAAACCAAACAAGAGTGGATAAAGCACTGGCCCTGGATTCAGGAGGACCTGAGTTCAAATCCAGCCTCAGACACATGACACTTCATAGCTGTGTGACCCTGGGTAAGTCACTTAACCCTAATTGCCCCATCAAAAACCAAAACAAAATAAAATAAAAAACAAAAAAAATTAAGGAAGAAAAAAAAACCACTATGCCAAGATACTCAATGGCTTCCTGCAATTTCCCATTTTTATTCTAATTTTTCTTGTTTTATGGTTTTGCAAGACTTGATTTTTGCATATTTTGAACATGCAGCATTGTAAATTCCTTTTCTGTTTGACTGATTTTAGCATCTAGAAGAATCTAAACTCGATTTCATTAAGCCTAACTACTATATGTTTGCAATCATATCAAAGGTTTATAGCTATCATTTTAGTCTTGGGCATTGTTTTCTTATACAATACAAATTATTGTCCTGACATGAAGTACTGTCCTGATAAATTATTGTACAGAGATGAAATATATTTTTATATTGTAAAATAAAAGCTAGAAGGTTAATTTCTATGGGCCCCAAGTTTTTCATTTATAGTGGGTTTTTTGGTTTTGTTTTCTTTTTTGCAGGGCACACAGCTAGTGAGTGTCAAGTGTCTGAGGCCGGATTTGAACTCAGGTCTTCCTGAATCCAGGGCTGGTGCTTTATGCACTGAGCCACCTAGCTGTCCCCCATTTATAGTGTATTTTAAAGATGCACATTTAAAAAACGAGGTGTGATATATAATGGACAGAAAATTGGCCTTTGAGTCAGAAAGGCTTGGGTTCAAATACAGCCTCTAATAAATAGTATCTGCACAGTTCTCCCTTAGTTCCTCATTGTCTGAGGCCATGCTCTAAGACTATAAACTAGAATAGCTGCTGGTTTGTTCTGACAGTGTGAATTTGCTTACTGAGATTTTCTTATTTAAATTGAATCACAGGTTTAGTTTACACAGACACACACACACACACACACAAACACACACATATACATACATATATATATGCACATATATACATACACATAAACACATAAATACTGTATGTGTGTAAATGTAATATATTTTAAAATATTCTTAATAGACAATGTGTTCTATTGCAATTACTTGATTCACATGGATTGAGTTTATACAATTTTTTATTTATTGTTATTTCATATTTATTTTTGACATTCTTTTTAAATTTTGAATTCCATATTTTCTCCCTCCTTTTTACCTCTTCCCCAACCATTTGAGAAGGCAAACCAATTATACATGTGAAATAATGCAAAACATATTTCCATATTAGCCATATCACAAAAAACATGCAAAAAATAAAATGAGAAAATTCTATTTCAATTTGTACTCAGAGTTCATCAGTTCTCTCTCTGGAGGTGGATAGTGTTTTTTTCATCATGAGTCCTTTGGAATTGTCCCGGATTGTATTGCGCAGAGTAGCCAAGTCTTTCACAGTTGATCATCATTACAACATTGGCGTTACTATGCACAATGATTTCATAATTCTCACTTCGCTTTGCATCATTTTATATAGGTCTTATGATGTTTTATCTGAAATCATTACACTCGTTATTTCTCATACACAATAATATTCCACTGCAATCATATGCCACAAATTGTTCAGCCATTCCCCAACTGATGAGTATTCCCTAAATTTCCAATTCTTTGCCACCACAGAAAGAGTTGCTATAAATATTACCTCTACTGGAATCTAGAATACCTAATATAATTATTGAAGTCTCAAATCATATATTATCCCCTACTCCTTCCCCCCTTCCTGCCATTAGTGCCCTCTTCATCCTCCAATTTTCTTCCATATATTTATTTAATATATGTGAATTTCAGAGGCCCTTAGTAGACTATAATTTCCTGGAGGGCAAAGACTATTTTTCATTTTGTTCTTTTATTCCCAATACTTAGCAACTTGTTAGATTAAAGCATGGTAGTAGTACAGCTCTGGATTTTTTTGTCACCTGAGTGCCAAAGTGGATTAGATAATGATGTAATTCACTGTGAAAATGTTGGATTTCTTCCAGAAATGGAAGATTGGTTTGACCCTGGGAAAATTATAAATCTAAGTCATATCAACAAATAACCATGAAAAATGTGGAGTAGGGCTAGCCTTAGAAGCAGGAAAAGCAGTTTGAGTCCTGCCTCAGCTATGTGATCCTGGGTGACTTCCTTAACCTCACTAACCATGGCTATGTCAACTTATACTGGTAGAGGGAGTTTCCTCATATCAGTGAAATCACAGGCCTATCCTTATCCTTAATCATTCTACAGCAATAAATGCAGGAAAAAAGATTAAAAAACATATCACAGTACATGATTTTTTTTAAAGCACAAGGGTAAAAAGATCCTCAATGTGATCAAAATTATGCATTCTAAAGTGTTAGCATCATCTCACTCTTTCAATTATTTATTGATTTATTCACTTATTTATTCATTCATTTACTCATTTCATTCATTCATTTAATTTATTCTTTAGTTTATTAATTCATTCATTTGTTTATTTACTTATTCATTCATTCATCTATCCATTTATTCATTTATTTATCTATCCATTTATTTACTTTTTCATTCATTCATTTATTCATTCATTCATCTCTTTATTTATTTATATATAGTTATTAATTCATGTATTTATGCATTCATTCATTTATCTATCTATTCATTCATTCATTCATTCATTCATTTATATATATATTTTAAGGGTAATGAGAGTTAAGTGACTTGCCCAGGGTCACACAGCTAGTAAGCATCAAGTGTTTGAGTCCAGATATAAACTCAGGTCCTCCTGAATCCAGGGCTGGTGCTTTATCCACTGAACCACCTAGCTGCCCTGAAGTTAATATCATTTGTAAGGGAGAAACAGAAGATTTACAATAATGAATGACCTCTCTGGCAAAAAAAAAAAAAAAAAGTATAATTCTACAGAGAGGGAAAGGGACCTTTAGTGGGAAAGGGATTTCCAAGTCTTTTTGATGAGAAGACCAGAACTGAGTAAACTTTTAGTAATGGAATTGCAAGGACCAGAAGAAACAGAAAGGTATACAATTGCATGTTTGGAAAGAGAATATGTGGGAAGGATTTGTATATGTGTTGTTAAAGGAATAAGAAACAAGTGTCTTCTCTGGTCATGAAGGTTAAAATAATAGTATGTGGGTAGCTTTGTTCTATTTTAATAGTCTTAGAAGACAAGAGTGGGAGGGAAATCACTTACATAATTGAGATGCATAAGATGAAAAGTGGAAGAAGGTGTAGGGGGAAAGTATATACCATGAGCCTTTCATCTGAATGAGGGGCAGGTAGGTGGCACGATGGATAGAGCACTGGCCCTGATGTTGGAAGGACCTGAGTTCAACTCTCACCTCAGACATTTATGTGACCCTGGGAAAATCACTTTAACCCCAATTGTCTTAAACATCTGGGGCCACCTCCAGTCATCCTGGATTATATCTTGCCACTGGACTCAGATGGCCCTGGAGGAGAGAGTGAGGTTGGTGACCTTGCACAGCCCTCCTTCATTTAAATCTAATTCACTGTAAGTCATGACATCACCCTGATGTCATGGTCCTCTTCGAGAACAAACAACAACAAGAAGGAACTCATGCTCCCTGAAACTGTTTTTTCTAGAATGACTGACTTCTGACTATTGTGATGTCTCCTGTTAATTCAGAATCTCTCATTTCAACTAGATAGACTGTCTGCTACTGGACCAATATCTCTGATGACATAGAATTTGTGGAAGGAGATATTCTTTTTCCCCTCATCCACCCAAAAGATTAAAACAAGGACTGAAGGATGAATGTCACAATGTGAATGACTGACAAGAAGAATGATAGTATCCTTGATACAAAAAAGGGAAATTAAGAGAAGGAATGGAATCAGGAGGAAAAAAGATTCATTTTTCCGTGTATTGATTTTGAAATGTCTATGGGACATTCAGGTGAAGATATCTATCATGGAATTAGAAATGAAAGACAAGAGAGAAATAAAGACAGGGTATGTGTATCCACACAAATACACCATATCCGTATAATTTTTAGTACCTGTATTTTTAAAGGACATTTTTTTCAGGTATAACCAGTTTTAGAAGAAAAGACACTAGCTTTTAATAGTATTGTTCAGTTAAGTTATTCTTCAAATGGGAATTTGTGGACTACCCTAGAAAACTATACACCAATACTCTTCCACTGGGAAACTGAATATTGTTCTAATTAAATTGAAACATTCACTGCATTCATTGAAACACGAGCTACTAGTTATTTAGAAATTGTGCATGCAGAGCTATGAATGACAGAAAGAAGAAACATATATATATATATATATATATATATGTATATATATATTTGTATATACCATATACAAAACTTGAAGTATGAATGGCTGCTATATATATGCATATATATGCATATATATATATATATACATATACACTATTTTGTGTGTGTGTGTATATATATATATATACACACACACATGTGAAAAATCATCATGTATACATAAAATTGTGAATGAGTGAAGAAAGACAAGCACAGAAATAAACACAGGCCACTATTCATGAACCGGTCTCCATCTGGGTACACGTGAAACCCCCTGCAGATTTCATCAGAACTCACTGGCAGCCAAGCTTTGCTTAGGAATGGTTCAAGTCTGAAAATAGCTCTGGTTTTTCAGATGAAACTCAAGGTGTATTAGCAGACCAAGAACATGTATGAACTATTCTTGGCCTTAGCAACTTCTTACTCATACTCAAATGTGATGGAATTCATACTTCAATTAAAGTTTGGTATATGACATATACAAATATATGTGTTTATATATATGCATATACAAATATAGGTATATTTATAGTTTACATATTACATGCATTCATGATAAGATATTTTCATATATATTGTATAACTTTGGAACTCTATTTTACAGTCCCCTCTTTTATCAGCCCGATCTCAAGCAAATTATTTTTTTTTTCACAAAGGAAAAGAAAAAATGTGAGAAAATGACACTGGAGAAATGATTGACTGCCATATGTGGAGCTAATAGAATCAATCTGATAGGATAAACTTACATTTTAGTGGAAAATGTGAATTCTATAGTTAGTTTCTCTTGAATAAGATTAAAATATCTTCTGTCATTAGTACTGTTGCCATATTTTTCACTATCATGTAGCAATGATTTTAAAGTAAGACTTTAGATTGTTCTATTTAGTTTATTGTGATGAGGACTTTTCAGGATTTTACTTAGACCTGTAATGAGACTATTTTAGCTCTGTGAGAAGTGAAGTCCATAATATAGTAGCTTCTAAAAACCGAGTAAACATTTTGATATGAAAACAGGAGTCAAGGAAAAACATAGAAAGGCACTGTTTTCCATTGGAAGAGACTATGGGACAAAGTGTTTATATGTTAATAAGGGGATAAAAAACAGAGACCCCTAATATCCCCAAGGGTCACTGAGAAATGTAAAAAAGACAGAGATCTTAAGGGTATTTTTCTTCTTTTTGATGGACTTAGGAGAAGACAAAAATGGGAAGTTTGGATACTATACTTCTGAGGAAACAAGGAAGAACTAGAGATAAATCACTATCACACATAATAGGGTTGCATAAGATGAATAGTAGACAAAGGGGTGGGGGGAAAGTCATCTCATGAACTTCGTTTTCATTTGGATTAGACAAAAGATTTAGCACTTTAGCATCCCTCCCACACTCATACAATTTGATATAGAAATAAAAATAAACTCAAAATGTAAGTGGGGAAAGGGGGTGATAGTAGACTTAGAATGGGTAAAGAAGTAATCATAAGAAGAAGGGAGTTGAAGGGTAAGAAAAAAAGAGAAAAAGCAGAAATAGATTTTAACTAATACATCACAAGTGTTAGACAAATGTTCTCTCTTATTATATGTGAAGAGGAGTATGGTGGGGAACAGACTGAATTAGTTCCAAAGTACCAAATTACTAATACAAATTGAATTTTGAGATAGTGAAATACAACATCTCTTATAGATAGAAAGCTGATATTGAAGCCAGGAAGGCTCTGAAGCATAATATCTGTGTGACCCTAAGCAAACTTAAGACAACTTTTTCTAAGGTTATAATTTGTAGAGAAACTGCCAACTTGCATTGGTAGAAATTTCCTCATTCTGGAATTTTATTTTACCAATGAAATCACAGGCCTATGTGCAGCCCATATTCATATCCAAATAACCTACAATAGTTCCACACAACACACAAGCTTACCTAAGAATGATGGTTAAATTCTAAGCCATACTATGGAATTTTAACAGAACAAACTTGCCCTGAAATTGCAATCAGTTATTACCTAATAACAGAAAGCTAGCTAGGAATGATATTGAACTCGATGACAAATAGAGTTAATGCCTTCCTTGTGTGTGTGTGTGTGTGTGTGTGTGTGTGTGTGTGTGTGTGTGTGTGTGTGTGTGTTTCTGTGAGGTAGCAGTCTTTTACCACATGCCATCAGAATTAGGGAACTGTGATCTGATTCACTATCTAATGAAAGCCATGTAATAAACATAATGGAATTTTCTGTATTCCCCAACATAAATGGTGCTAATACATGTTAAAATATTTTTAAAGCTTTTCCATTTATCTGTAAAATAGGCAAAGTGATCTTCCACATACCTCACAGGAAAACTATCTTATATTTGTGTGAGGTCAACTACTTTCAAAATTCCTCCTGAAAGTAAGGCTATTCTTTTTAATTCTTAAAGAATCAAAATGTTCGACAAAGGCACAAAAAGTGTTTGGTTTTAAAGGAATTCAGTATTAAAAAGATGTCATTTGAAAAATTTAGAAGAAAAATCTTCTGTGTTTTGAGAACAAATATATGGGTCTAGAATTCAGTCTATTGCCAACTTTCAATTGAATGAATGAACAAATGAATTAAAAAGCGTAGATAGGATCTATTTTGTACAATGTGCTGCACTAAGCATTGAACACAGATAGAAAATCTGGACAATCCTTGTTTTCATGGAGCTCACATTCCAAGGGTGGAACACCTGCACGCATATTTGTGGGTATAGATGCACATATATGTGTATATGTATACACACATGTGTATGTATATGATGTGTAAATGCACGTGTATACACACACATATATACATGTGTGTGCGTGTGCACACACACACACACACACACACACACACACACACATACACTTGGGATAGCTTGCCAGTATCCTATGAGCCAGTGTGGATCAAGTTGAGCCCAGGCAATGGACAATTGATAATGGAGGATCCATTTTTAATGATCCTCCAGCCTGACCTGGAGAGCCAGGAAAGCCTTTTGAAGGACTATCAGATTATAAAGGGATGGAGGCATTTTTCTTGAAGGATGAAACCCAGCAATTATAGAATTTGGATTTTGTCCTCATGGACAACATCTGGTGATTTTCCTAACCAGCAGAAGATAATCATTGAAACAAGAGATTGCTTTATCAGTTGAAGTGTCTGGACATGAGAAAACATGTGAAGGTAAAGCTCATCTTCCTCGAAGTTATTTTCCTGCTGGTATAGAGAAATTTAATTCTTTTGCTCTTCATGGATCAAAAACTGAAAGAACTTATGAAGCACTTTACCTCATACCTCAAGATGAGATAAAAAGGACAGAAGACTGATTTTCATCACCCAGAATACTTCAAGTCTTTTAGTTTGAAAACAATTTTTTGAGAGGAGTGGAAATAGCCTGAATCAGTTCTTTAGATGTCACTGAAACCTACTACAAAAAAGGAGTGTAAATAATTTCATTTCTATTTTCTGCCTTCTTAAAAATCAATAAATTACAAGCCGCAGCCTCTTAAAGGAAACTGTGAATGTTTGAACAATACATATTTGCAAAGATGATTTAGTAAAGTGAATTTTTTTTCAATAACTACATGGTAAATAGAATAGTGCTCAAGATAATAAAATGTTTATGAATGAAAAAAGATATACATATGTGTGTGTATAGTTTTCAAGTACAAAACAGATGGAAAAGCTCAATATTCTTAATGGTATGTGACTGTATAGTTCATAGTAAAGCCCAGTGGTCCAGATGGTCTAGAGACATGGCAGATATCAATGTCTGTGAATCTGGAGAGCAGTATTAGCACACAAAATAATCTAGGTGGCAAATAATCCAGGTTAACTGTAGCATAGAAGAAAGTTTATGGACAACACAAAGTTCAAAATCAAGAAGTAGGGTGGAAAACTGAGCAAATCGAAGAAAATATCCTGACCATAAAAAAAAAAAGCTACTAACAGGAAAAATAAAAACAAAAACTCCGAAGACATTGACATCAAAACATCTACAAGAAAAGCCTCACAGAAAAAAAATTGAATGGGACATAGACTCAAAAATAATTCTTGGAAGAGATTTTTAAAAATTGATTTAGAAAAAGTGATAGAGGGAAAGTTGTGTAAAGAAATGATATAAAGGTAAGAAAATACGAAAAGGCAATTAATAGCTTGGAAAAAGAATTACAGAATAACATTGAAGAAAAAATAGGTAAAAACAGAATTGGATAAATGGTAAAAGAAGTTCAAAATTTCACTGATGAAAATAACTCCATAAAAAGCAAAATTAGCCAAAAGGAAAAAAGAGGTACATAAGCTCATTGAAGAAAATGATCTTAAATGCAATTTTTTAACTTTCAAAATTGGCATTATTTAAAAAAATACTTATTAATAATAAACATTTATATTTATATTTTTGGATTGAAATTTTTATCTCTCTCCCTCCCCTCCCTGAGGTATAATATATAAGGTAATCATATATGGGTTATACATGTATGATTATGTAAAACATTACCATATTTGTCATTTTGTACAGGCAAACGATTAAAAGAAAAAAAGATGAAAGAAAGTGAAAAATCACATGCTTCAGTCTGTTCCATCAACATCAGTTCTTTCTTTGGAGGTGGCTAGTATGTTTCATCAATAGTCCTTTGGGATTGTCTTGGATCAATGTATTGTTGAGAATAGTCAAATCATTCAAAGTTCTTTAGCAAACAATATTGGGGTATCTCTGTACAATGTTCTCTTAATTCTGCTCACTTCATAATACATCATTTCATATATGCCTTTATAGGCTTTTCTGAAGTCATGCTGTGTATCATTTCTTATAGCACAATAATATTCCATCACTATCATATACCATAGTTTGTTTAGCTATTTCCCAATTGATGGGCATTCCTTTGATTTCCAATTCTTAGCCACCACAAAAAGAGCTGCTATAAATATTTTTTGTAACAAATAGATCTTTTTCTCTTTTTGGGGATGTCTTTGGCATATAAACCTAGCAGTGGTATTGTTGGATCAAAGGATATGCACAGTTCTATAGAAATTTGGGCATAATTCCAAATTGCTCTCCAGAATGGTTGGATCTTTAAATGCAATTTAAAAAATGCACAAATGGAAACTAATGACTCCATGAGACATCAAGAAACAATTAAACAAAATCAAAAGAAAGAAATTAATAGAAGTGTGAAATATCTCATAAGAATAACAACTGACCTGGAAAATAGATTAAGTAGAGAAAAAATAAGAATGATTTGATTATTGAATGTCAGAATCAAAGAAAGATCCTATACATCATATTTCAAGAAATTATAAAGGAAAACTGCCCAGATATCCTAGAACCAGAGGGTAAAATAGAAATTGAAAGAATCTATTGATCACTAAAGGAAAGAGATCTCAAAATGAAAAGTCCTAAGAAAATTAAAGCTATATTTTAGAGCTCCCAGGTCAAAGAGAAAATACTTTAAGGAGCCAGAAAGAAACCAATCAAATATCATGAAGCCACAGTGAGGATCACAGATTTAGCAGCTACTGCATTAAAGAAGCAGAGTGATTGTAATATGATGTTTTGAAAGGCAAACAAATGAGGATTACAACCAAGAATAACCTACCCAGAAAAACTGAGTATAATCCTTCAAGGGATTATATAGATATTTAATGAAATAGAGTAGTGTGTGTGTGTGTGTGTGTGTGTGTGTGTGTGTGTGTGTGTGTGTGCGCGCGCGCGCGCGTGTGGCAATTGGGGTTAAGTGACTTGCCCAGGGTCATACAGCTAGTAATTGTTAAGTGTCTGAGGTCAGATTTGAACTTAGGTCCTCCTGAATCTAGGGCGGGTGCTCTATCCACTGTGCCACCTAGCTGCCCCGAAATAGAGTACTTTTAAGCATTGTAGACAAAAGACAAGGAGAGTAGAAAATCTGACTTTTAAATAAAAGACTAAAAAGGAGCATAGAAGAGGTAAACATGAAAGAAAAGTCACAAGAGACTCAATAAAGTTAAATTATTTACATCCCTATATAGGATAATGAGACATGTAATGCCTAAGAACTTTATCATTATTAGGGCAATTAGAAGGATTCTAACTGAAAATAGAAGTGATTCAGTTATGTTAGCATGATTAAATGGATGGGTGAGAATTAAGGATGCACTGAAAGAAAGAGAAAGGGAGAGGACATATGGGGGAAAATAAATTAAATAAAAGAGCCATGCAAGGAAAAGCTTTTACAGTGAAATGTAAAATGGCAGGGTGGGCAGCACTTGAACTTTACTCTCAATGAGAGAGAGAGAGAGAGAGAGAGAGAGAGAGAGAGAGAGAGAGAGAGAGAGAGAGAGAGAGATTTGTTATAGAAATTTATCTTTTCCAATAGGGAAGTAGCAAGGGAAGAAAATTAGAGAAAAGGTGAAGGGTGATAAAAGGAAGAGGGGATAAAAGAAGAAAGTGGTCAAAAGCAAAATAGATATTAGAGGAGGAAGAGGATAAAAAGAAAAACAAGGACAAACAAAACACAGTGGAGGGAAACCCAGCATTAGTAATCAGAATTTTTAATGTGAATGGGATGAATTCACACATAAAATGGAAGCAGATAGCAGAATGGATTAGACACTAGAATCCAACAATCCACGTTTACAAAAATGATATAGAAACACACAAAGAGTTAATATCAATGTCTGGAAGAGAATCTATTATGCTTCAACTGCAGTAAAAAAAGACAGGACTTAGAACATATATCAGTAAAAGAGGCAAAGGGTATATTAGTGAATTATGTAAGCAACTAAAAAAAAAAGGAAAAATTAAAAAGTCCCTGTTAAACCCCCAAATGGAAATACTGAAAATGAAAGAGAGAGATTAATAAAATTGAAAGTAAAAAGCCATTGAAGTAATAAATAAAACTGAAGACTTTTTTCATTAAAAAAATGAAAACAGATAAAGCATGGATTAATTAGACTTTAAAAAGAAGGAAGAAAACCAACATGCCAGTACCACACCAAATAGGATAAAATTAAAATAATTATTAGGATCCATTGTGGCCAATTATATATCAGAAAAACTGGCAACCTAGATGAAATGGAAGAATATTTACAAAAAAATATAAATTTCCCAGATTAACAGAAGAGGAAATAGAATATTTAAATAAACCTTTCCTAGGAAAAGAAATTGAACAATCCATAAATAAGCTCCCTAAGAAAAAATTCTCATGAACAGATGTATTTATGAGTGAATGCCACCAAACATTTAAAGAACATTTAATCCCAGTATGTATAAACTATCTGAAAAAAAATTGGTAAAGAAAGAGACCTAACAAATTTTTATGACACAAATATGGTTTTGATACCTAAGCCAAACCATATATCAATTTCCCTAATGAATATTGATGCAAAAATTAACTTATTAGCAAGGAGATTATAGCAGTATATATCACAGACCATATAGTATAAACGGGAAGGATTTATTTATTTTGATAAACAGTTTTACTTAAACTTTTGAGTTCCAAATTCTATTCCTTCCTTGGCCCTTTCCCCATCACTGAGGCAGTAAACAATTATATATAGGCTATACATGTGCAATTATGTAATGCATTACCATACTAGTCATTTTGTAAACTAAAGATTTCAAGATTCTCAAGGGAATCAATGAAAAAAAATTTAAAATATAGTCTAGCCAGAACAGGTCTCAAACTGTATTTATTATAAAATGGTAATTATCAAAACAGTCTGGTACTGGCTAAGAAACAGAATGGTAGATCAATGGAATAGAATTACACTATAGTAAATAATTATAGTAATATTGTATATGATAATCTCAAAGCTCCAAGTTTTTGGAACCAAAATTCATTATTTGACAAAAACTGTTTGGAAAATTGGAAAACAGTATGACAGAAACTGGGTAATATACCAACAACTCACACCATATACTAAACTAAGGTCAAAATTGGTATATGATTTACATGTAAAGAGTGATACCTAAGCAAATTAAGAGAGCATGTCAGATTTACAGAGACTATTTATACCAGCAATTCAGGACTGCTTCAATATTAGGAAAAATTATCATCATAAATGACCATATCAATGACAAAAACAACAAAAATATGATAATATAAATAGCTGCAGAAAAACCTTTTCGCAAGTACAACATCCCTCCCTATTAAAACCTTAGAGAGCATAGGAATAAATGGAGTCTTTGTTAAAATGATAAGTAAGGGGGGGGCGGAGCCAAGATGGCGGAGGAGAGGCTGTGACTCCCACAAGCTCCAGATAAACCCGTCCATTCATGCCCAAATAATGCGGTAAAAATCAAAACCCAGAACAGCCTAATGCACATAAGAACAGAGTGAGACTGTTTCTCCGCAAAAGAGGGCAATTCTGATCACCTACTGATCAGGCTGAACAGCTCAGCGCGGTCCGGACCCAGCCAGAGACAGTGCTTCCAACACGTCAGAGTCTTCAGCACCAGCAGCTTCTGAGGCTCCGATCACGGACTGGTGAGGGGGTTCAGAGGTAGGCCGGGGTGAAGTGGAGGCAGTATCTGCTGGAGTTGGGGCAAAGCGCCCTGGGTCTGAACCAGTGGGCTGAATCGAGTGGTGGTGGCCCAGTGGGGGAGGGGTAAAAGCACGCCAAGCTTCCGACCATAGAGAATCAGAGTTCAATCAGACTTCTGTTTCCGGGTCAAAGAGAAAGCAGCTGTGATTACTCACAAGCCAGGCAGGCTGAGAAGAAGCCCAATCACCCCCTGGGCCACGCTGTAGCACGAACAGTGTGTCCGGGAAGCAGCACTACACTTTAAGGAGTAAAAAGCCAAGAAATAGTAAGCCAGGATGAGTAGGCAGAGAAAGCAGAAGACCATCGAAAACTTCTTTGGGGGAAAGGTAGACCACAATACATCCTCAGAAGAAGAAGATAATAATAGGGTCAAAGCTCCAACATCCAAAGCTTCCAAGAAAAATATGAACTGGTCTCAGGCCATGGAAGCTCTCAAAAGGGACTTTGAAGAGAAAGTAGGAGAGATAGAACGAAGATGTAGAGAAAGAGAGGAAGGAATGGAAAGAGAAATGAGAGCAATGCAGGAGAGTCATGAGAAAAAAGTCAACAGTTTGAAAAGCCAAATGGAAAAGGAGATTAAAAAACTGTCTGCTGAAAATAATTGCCTAAGAATTAGGATTGAACAAATGGAAGCTAGTGAGCTTATGAGAAACCAAGACACAGTAAAGCAAATCCAATTGAATGAAAAAATAGAAGGCAATGTGAAATATCTCCTTGGAAAAACAGCTGACCTAGAAAATAAATCTAGGAGAGATAATTTGAAAATCATTGGACTACCTAAAAACCATGACCAAAACAAGAGTTTAGACACCATCCTCCAAGAGATTGTGAGGGAAAATTGCCCTGATATTCTAGAAGCAGAAGCTAAAATAGAAATTGAAAGAATCCACCGATCACCTCCTGAAAGAGATCCCAAAAGGAAAACCTCCAGGAATATTATAGCCAAATTCCAGAACTCCCAGGTCAAGGAGAAAATACTGCAAGCAGCTAGAAAAAAGGAATTTAAATACTGTGGAGCTCCAATAAGGATAAAGCAAGATCTAGCAGCTTCTACATTAAAGGACCGGAGGGCATGGAATATGATATTCCAGAGGGCAAAGGAACTGGGACTACAGCCAAAAATCACATACCCAGCAAAACTAAGCATCCTCTTTCAGAGGCAAACATGGAACTTCAAGGAGAAAGAAGACTTTCAGGCATTTGTTATGAAAAGACCTGAACTGAATAGAAAATTTGACTTTCAAATACAACACCCCGGAGAAGCATAAAAAGATAAACAGGAAAAAGACTTCATGAGGGATATTAAAAGATCAAACTGTTAACATTCCTATATGGGAAGATAATACAGAGGACACAGGTCTGAACTGAATATGAAGGGAAGTTATGTTTTGTTCTTTGTGGGGTGTCTTATGTATGGGGCCGGATTTGGGCTTGGTGCCTCCTGGGTCCAGGGCTGGTGCATTGTCCACTGTGCCACCTAACTAACCCATAATGACATCCTTAAAATAGGGTTGAGGTGTAGGAGAAATAGACTGGGGGAGGGGGAAGGGGAGCGATGGTCTGGGGAGAGGTTGTTCATATGAAGGAAACAAGAAAAAAGCTTATGGAGGGGAGGGGAAGAGGGGGAAGGAATTGGGGAGTGTTTGAACCTTAATATCATCAGAATTGACTCAAAGAAGGACTAACATACATACTCAAGTGGGTATAGTAATATATTTTGCCCTGAGGGAGGGGAGGGAGATAAGGGGGGGAGGGGAAGGAGGGAAGGGCAGATTCTGGGAGAGAGTAGTAAAAAGCAAAATACTTTCAAGGAAGGTGAAGACGTTCTGCATAACGGCACAAGTATGAAATATTGAATTGCTTGATTTCATAGGGAGGGTTGAGGAGAGAGGGAGGAAGAAAATTTGGAACATAGAATTAGCTCAAAGACCTTAAACTCATCAGAGTTGGCTCATGGAGGGAATAACATTCACACCCAGTTGGGAGGAGTAATCTATTTAACCTTACAGGAAAGTATGAGGGGAAGAGGATAAGGAAGGAAGGGTGAAAAAAAAGGGAGTGCAGAGTAGGGGAGGGGACAGTCAGAAGTAAAATACTTTTGAGGAGGAATAGTTTAAAAGAAGATGAAAAATAGAGTAAATATCATGGGAAGGGAATAGGATGGAGGGAAATAGTTATGATGACTTTGCTGGGCTAATACGAAGAAAATTCTTTGTCAAGTTTAAGGTACATTATTTAGGGTATGATGAACAGGATACTATTAGAAAAACCTGGAAAGACCTACATGAACTGAAGCAGAGTGAAATGCACTGTATACAAAATAACAGCAATAGTGTAAAATGATCTGCTGGGAAGCATGTGGTTATTTTCAGCAAGGCAATGGTCCAATATAACCCTGAAGGACTATGAAAATGGCAACCCATCTACAGAGAAAGAAGTGATAGTATCTGAAATAGATGGAAACACATTTTTTTCTTTTTTTTTTTTTCTTTTTTGGTGAGGCAATTGGGGGTGGGTGGCTTGCCCAGGATCATGTGGCTGGTGGGTGTTGGGTGTGTGAGGCTGGATTTGGGCTCGGGTGCTCCTGGTTCCAGAGCCGGTGCTCTGTCTGCTGCACCACCTAGCTGCCCCTGGAAACACATTTTTTAAAAAAATGTTTTTTCTCTTTGACAATTCCTTAGTCTGAAGTTTTGGGAGTTTTTTGACTGTTTTTTTCTCACAACCTAGCTAATGTGGGAATGTTTTCCATGACTACTCATGTATAATTTATTTTGAAATGCTTGAGTTCTAGTGGGTGGGGGTGGGAATAGAGGAGGAAGAGAAGTTGGAACAATGTTTTTTTTAAATTGATGTTAAAATAAATTTGTTTTTACATATTTAAAAAAAATGTAATTGGGATGACCCTGGGCAAGCCATAAACTTCATCGTCCCACAAAAAAAAAAAAAAATGATAAGTAAGTATCTATCTAAAACCAAGAGCAAACATCTGAACCTTTTTCACTATGATAAGGGGGTGAAGAAAGTATATCAATTATCACTACTATTATTCAATATTGTATTAGAAATGTTAACTATAGCAATAAGATAAAAAATAATTGAAAGAATAAAAATAGGCAATGAAATAACAAAACTATCACCTTTTGCAGATGGGATGATGGTATACTTAGAAAATCCTAGAGAATCAACTAAAATTAAAAAAAAAAACTTGTTGAAACAATTAAGTTAAACAAAGTAACAGAATATAAAATAAATCCACTTATATCATCATCACTTCTATTTACTAAGAATAAAACCTAGCATGAAGAGACAGAAACATAAATTACACTTAAAATAACTGTAGACAATATAAAAAACTTGGGAGTCTACCTACCATTCACTATCTGAACTCAATTACAAGAACCTTGTCACAAAAATAGACAGATATAAACATTAAGAGAAATAGTAATTGTTCATGGGGAGACTGAGCCAATATAATAATTAAAATGACAATTCTACATAAGTTAATTTACTTACATTCAGGAATATACCAATTCCAAAAGTGATTTTATGGAGCTAGAAAAAAAATAACAAAATTCATCTGGAAGAACAAAAGGTCAAGAATATCAAGGGGATCAATTAATTTCTTTTTCTTTTTTTAATATAAGCATTTTTAGGGGCAGCTAGGTGGCGCAGTGGATGAAGCACCAGCCCTGCATTCAGGAGGACCTGAGTTCAAATGTGACCTCAAACACTTGACACTTAGTACTGTGTGACCCTGGGCAAGTCATTTAACTGGCATTGCCCCCAAAACAACAACAACCATTTTTACAGTTTTAAGTTCCAAATTTTATCCCTCCTTCCCTCTCTCCCCTCACTCCTTCCTGATGTCATAAGCAATCAGATAAAGGTTATACATTTACAATTATGTAAAACATTAGCATATTGGTCATTTTGTATAAGAAAACTTGAATAAAAAAAAAATGAAAGATAATGAAAAATAGCATGCTTCCGTCTGTGTTCAATCAATATCAGTTCTTTCTTTAGAGGTGTATTAGTATTCCTTTGGGATTGTCTTGGATCATTGTATTGCTGAGAATAGTTGTCATTCACAATTGTTCAACAAACAATAGTACTGTCTCTGTGCACAAAGTTCCCCTCATTCTGCTCACTTCACTATACATCAGTTTATACAAGTCTTTCCAGGCCTTTCTGACATCATCTTGCTTGTCATTTCTTATAGTAAAATATTATTTCATTACAATCATACAGAGCGCATCTTGTTTAGCCATTTCCCAATTGATGGGTATCCCTTTGATTTCTAATTCTTATCCACTATAAAAAGAGCTGCTATAAATATTTTTGTAGAAATAGGTCTTTCTTTTCTCTTTTTGGGGATGTCTTTGGGATATAAAGCTAGGAGCAGTATTGCTGGATCAAAGGGTATGCACAGTTTTATAGCGCTATTGTCATAGTTCCAAACTGCTTTCCAAAATTACTGAATTCATTCACAACTCCACCAACAATAAATTAGTGTACCAGTTTTCTCACATCCCCTCCAATATCCAATATTTTCCCTTTTTTGTTATATTTCTTACTATGATAGGTATGAGTTAATAACCTCAGAGTTGTTTTGCATTTCTCTGATCAGTAATGATTTAGAGCATTTTTTCATATAATTTTGATTTCTTTGTCTGAAAATTGCCTGTTCATATCCTTTGACCATTTATCAATTGGGAAATGACTTGTAGTTTTTTTATAAATTTGACTCAGTTCTCTATATTTGAGAAATGAGGCTTTTATCAAAAAGACTTGTTTAAAAAATTCTTTCCCAGTTTTCTGCTTTCCTTATAATCTTGGTTGCATTGGTTTTGTTTCTACAAAAGCTTTTTAATTTTATATAATCAAAATTATCTATTTTATATTTCATATTGCTTTCTGTATCTTCTTTGGTCCTAAATTTTTCCCCTGTCCATAAACCAGAAAGATAAACTATTCCATCCTCTCTTAATTTGCTTCTAGCATCACCCTTTGTGTGTAAATCATGTACTCATTTTGACCCTTATTTTATTATATGGTGTGAGATATTGTTCTATACCTAGTTTCTCTTACTTCTCAAGGTGTGTCTGTCTGTCCCTTTGCTACTAGGCCACTTTAAACTTTAATAGCCCCAACCCCCATGTCAATAATATAGGCATTTTTTTTCTATTGGATTGTAAAAATAAATAAATAAATGAATAAACAAGGAGATTCTGGCGTATAATTCTTGTCCCTTCATCATATCTTTGTAGGAGTCTTTTAATTGCAGCATGTTTCATAGTTTCTAACACTTTTTGTAATCAATAAAATGAGGTTTTGCAATCTGGAACTTCCTGCAACTTCTGGTGGCAAAGATCTGGTTTAGCTGGCTAAACTAGCTTGTCCTTTCTGTTTCTTTAAGGAAGGAGAGACATGAATTGACTAGCAGTAATCAAAGGGAGGGAACTAGGTGGTGGTCCATTCTGAGAACAGAGAGCGCTTACCTCCACGGAGTTACTAAAAGATTTCTTCCCATGCGGCCTTGTGCTGTTGGAGCCTTACGTTTTATTCCTTTATGCGGTCTTATTGGGAGAGGGGAAGCCCCAGCGGTCCCACCCCATGTTTTCCGAATAATAGCAGTGTTTCTAACTGCAGGTTGTGCAAAAGAAGCCTACCCCGCCCCTTATGGCCCCAAGTGGTATTAGCTCTGGGGGAGGGAGGGGTTCATTTTCCTGGTAATGGACGGCTTCCCCCTCCAACTGGGTCACGTTCTATCTTCTTGGAGTCTGCAAAGGGGAGTTCATCTGGGCCATGGAGGGCGGGGGTTATTCTCCTGGCGTATGCTGAGCTGTGGGATCACTCAAATAATCCTGATGGGCCGCTGCTTTTAGCAGGTTTCAGCAGGCATCTTTGGGGTTCTTGACTTTCCTAAGAATGTCGGCTACTTTCTGGATTGTTTTAGGCTGGGAGGGGATTGGGGTGTGTGTCCAAGCCCCTTACGTGCTTTAGGAGTGACTTGGCGGGCTTATGCCAGGCGTGTGGGGGCCAGGGTCCCTCCAAGAATGCGCTGCTGTTCCACTGGCAGCAGCAGCCTAGGGACGACCACCGGCCCTTATTGTGGGGCTCAGTGAGTTTCCCTACTTAGGCCTTTACAATGCTCGGGCTCCCTTGGGGTCATCATACTTGTGGTTTCCTGCTCCTTCTCCTCCTCCTCCAGGTGGGGGCGTCCCCCTTCCTGTTGGGGAGGTTTCTGGAGCCTAGGCCCACTTCTTTCAGCTCTTGGTCTGCGGTTCTAGTTGGAGGCTAAGGCGTGGAAGACTTATGACAGCAGCCAGTGCTGTTTCACCTTCGGCACAGCAGAGTTTTAGCACAAAGGCAAGAGCCCCCTCCCACAGTACACGCCGCAGCAACAGCAAGCAATGGCCGACTGCTTGTTTCTGGACATGCCTTAGACTGCTCTAATGCGACTACAGGTGCGTATTCACTGATCTGGCCATATCTTCTGCTGACATTGCAGAGCCCGTCCCTGCGAATCCCATCCTAGTGGCCAGTTGAGCTGGCTAAGCTAGCCAGTGGGTTCAGATTCCACAAGGAGGGAGACACACCTGGAAGGACTAGCAGTAATCAAGAGAAGGTGACAGGATGCTAGTCCCCTGTAGGAGGACAGAGAGCCTTCATCGCCACTGAGACCCAAGGAGCCTTCTCCCTATGGGTAGTCAGCATGGGGTCATCTCTAGATGAAGAGTGGCCCTGTGCTGTTTGTGCATGGGCATTTTATTCCCTTCCAGGGACTTCTTATCAGGAGGCTGCAGCCCCAGAGCTCCAGCTTGTAGAGTTTTTGAACGATTAACCAGGTTCTGGTTCACAGGCTATTCAAGTAATGCCCACGCCCCTTATCACCAGGAGTGAAGGCCCAAATCCTTAGTCTAAGGCTTTCTCTTTGCTCACCAGTGACAGGTCTTCTGTAATGAGCCCCTCTATTTCTGTATACCATGATAATAATTTTTTCAGTGATTCATTGTACATATCCATTGTTGGTTGAGCTAATGTAGAGGTTATCCATGGAGCACCTTTGGTTCTCTTATCTATTTCATAGGCCTCTTCTAGACATTTAAAACACACACACACACACACACACACACACACACACACACACACACACACACACACACACACACACACACACACACACACCCTAACCAAAACCAGTTATACTCCATTATACTCCATTCCAGCAATATGCATCTAATATCAGTTTTGACTGTTACTCTGTAGTGGTCTTGTTAAAGAAGTCTTCCCTCCTTCCCTCCTTCCTTCCTTCCTTCCTTCCTTCCTTCCTTCCTTCCTTCCTTCCTTCCTTCCTTCCTTCCTTCCTTCCTTCCTTCCTTCCTTCCTTCCTTCCTTCCTTCCTTCCTTCCTTCCTTCCTTCCTTCCTTCCTTCTTTCCTTCCTTCCTTCCTCCCACCTCCCTCACTCCCTCCTTCCTTCCTTCCTTCCTTCTTTCCTTCCTTCCTTCCTTCCTTCCTTCCTTCCTTCCTTCCTTCCTTCCTTCCTTCCTTCCTTCCTTCCTTCCTTCCTTCCTTCCTTCCTTCCTTCCATCCTCCCACCTCCCTCATTCCCTCCTTCCTTTCCTTCCTCACTTTCTCCCTTCCTTCCTCTGTCTCAGATCATCTATCAATGTAACTCCTTCTTGAGTAGGAATGTGTGAATCTCTTTTATAGCTGCCTTGGGATAGTTGGCCCTGTGTTTTTGTTCATATATAATGGAGGTTGGATTCCATGCTTTTGGAATCCATTGTTATCTATGTTACTACTCCAGAATTATGTGTAAAGGCTGGTAAAGGCATTGGTTCCGTTAAGCTTATACTTCCATTGTGTCTCTTTATCATTAAGTCTCTTGACATAGGGAGTCTCAGTTTTCTCCTTTATAGCTGTTTAGTATTTCTTGCCTGAAGAAGACCAAAGTGTTTATAAGTGTCACCATTGTCCATTTATTCTATTTTACCTCCTAATTCAAACTCAAATTTTTGTTTCTATTTTTCATTCCCAATACATTGAGAGTTTTTAACTTGCTGAGTCTGTCTGACATTTTGGGATCAGTGGGCAAAGTTTCTGTGAAATGAAGTTATTTAATGTGTTTCTGATGGACCTATACAACTTGATTTTATCCATTGATATATACTGTTGCAATTCCCACTTTGACATAGAAACCATTCTTAATTTTCTGCAGGAGAAATGGTAATGGATTTAGGACTAGGCAGAATCACAGTGGGTTTAGCATATCTTCCTGCAACTAGGCATCATTTGTATTGATTGTTCCTGCCAACATTGGTGGTGTTTTAAATAGAGAATAATTTCCCATCTTGACATAAACACTTGCATTTTTGTCATCTATTTACTTTACATGAAAAACCATGAGTTCAGAATAAATTTTTTTTTTTTTTTGCAGTACTCAATGAAAGTGATATACATTTTATCATGCTGGCAACTTGTCAGTGATTACCAAATCAATAATGATTACTCGTTACACTCTTGGAGCTTTTTGGTATATTTAGCTATTTTTGCTTTTTAACCAATGTATTATTTTCACATATGAGTCAATACATTTGAGGGATGTGATTGTATAAGATATAGATGGTTTATGTAGAAGATATAAACGTTATTGGCCTCTATTTGGAGGGGCCTTTGATATCCTCATTTTTATTATTTATTTATTTGAAACATTTTCTCAAATATTGCAAAAAAAGCCAAGAAAATACAGTGAAAAATATGCTTCAATCTGCACTCATTTCATTAGTTCTCTCTTTGGAGGTGGATAGCATTTATTAATATAAGTCTTTTGGAACTGTCTCAGGTAATTATATTGACTGGAAAAGTCATTCCCAGTTGATCATCATACAGTATTGCAGTTCCTGTGTACAGTATTCTGGTTCTGCTCACTTTACTTTCCATCAGTCCATATAAGTCTTCCCAGGTTTTTCTGAAATGATCCTGTTCATCATTTCTTATAGCAAAATAGTATTCCATCACAACCATATACCACAACTTATTTAGCTATCCCATAATTGTTGGGAATGCCCTCAATTTCTAATTCTTAGCCACCAGAAAAAGAGTTGCTATACATCTGTTGTTGTTCTTGTTTTTGTTCAGTCATTTCATTTGTGTCCAACTCTTCTTTATTCACAAAGATACTGGAGTGGTTTGTCATTTCCATCTCTGGTTCATTTATATATGAGAAAAATAAGGCAATCATGTTTAAATGACTCGTCCAGGATTACATAGCTAGGAAGTATCTGAGGCCAAAACTGATCTGGGGAAGATGAGCTTTCTTGATTTCAGGCCTAACACTCTATACATTGTGCCACATACCTGCCCAAATATTTTTGTGCATATAGCTCCTTTTTTTCTTTGATCTCTTTGGGATATAGACCTAGTGGTATTTCTGGATGAAAGGTATACACAGTTTTATAGCTCTTTGGACATAGTTCCAAATTATTTTATAGAATGGTTGGATCAGTTCATAACTCCACCAACAGTGTGTTAGTATGCAATTTTTTCCACGTCCACTCCAACATTTATCATTGTCTTTTTCTGTCATATTAACCAATCTCAAATGTGGGAGCAGTACTTCATAGTTGTTTTAATTGGCATTTCTCTAATCAATAGTGTTTTAGAGCATTTTTCATATAGAATGCATGGATTTCTTCTTCTGAAGAAAACCTATCAAATCCTTTGGCTATTTATCAATTGGAGAATGATTCATTCTTCTAAATTTGATGTTGTTCCCTATATACTTTAGAAATAAGGCTGTTATCAGAGAAACTTTGATATAAAATATTGTCCCACACTTCTGTTTTTTTTTCCCTAATCTTGGCTTCATTGGTTTTGTTTATGCAAACTCTTTTAATTTAATGTAATCAAAATTATCTATTTTGCAGTCCATACTATCTCTTATGTGGTCTTAAATTCTTCCATTTTCCATAGATCAGATAGGTAAACTTGTCCACACTCCCAAAATTTGCTTATGATATCACGTTTTACGTCTAAATTATGTACCCATTTTGTCATTATTGTGGCATATGATGTAAGATGTTGGTTTATCCCTACTTTCTGCCAAATTGCTTTCTAGTTTTACCAGCAGTTTTTGTCAAATAATGAATTTTTGTTCGAGAACTTTCAATCTTTGTGTTTATCAAATAGTAGAATGCTATGGTCTTTTACTATTATGTTATGTACCCTATCTATTTCACTGATCCATAGCTTTATTTCTTAGAGAATACCTAATTATTTTGATGATTATCCCCTTTGTAACACAATTTTCTAGTCATAAAACTATTTTGTTATTTTACAGTTATATGTAAAGATAGTTGTCAACATTTTTTTTTTAACATTTTGAGTTCCAAATTTTTCTCCCTCCCTCCCTTCTCCTTCCTCCTCTCCAAGACAGAAAGCAATCTGATGTAGTTTAAACATGTACAATCACATTAAACACATTTCTGCATTAGTTATGTTGTGAAAGAAGAATGAGAACAAAAGGGAAAAACCTCAAAAAAGAAAAAAAAAAACACAACAGAATAGTAACACTATGGTTCAATCTGAATTCAGATTCCACAGTTGTTTTTTCTGGATGTAGTGAGTATTTTCCATCACGAGTCCTTTGTCTTAGATTATTGTATTGCTGAGAAGAACTAAGTCTATCACATTTGATCATCACATAAAAATGTTGCTATTACTGTGTACAATGTTCTTCTGGATCTGCTCACTTCACTAAGCATCAGTCCACTTAAGTCTTTCCAGTTTTTTTCTGAAATCTTTTACATTCATGTACTATAGCTTGTTCAGCCATTCCCCAATGGATGGGCATTCCCTTGATTTCCAATTCTTTGCTAATACACAGAGAGCTGCTATAAATATTTTTGTATATTTGGGTCCTTTTCCCATTTTTGTGATCTCTTTGGGATACAGACCTAGTAGTGATATTACTGTGTCAAAGGGTATGCATAGTTTTATAGCCCACTAGGCATAGTTCCAAATTGCTCTCCAGAATGGGTGGGTCAGTTCACAATTCCACCAACAATGAATTAGTGTTCCAATTTTTCCACAACTTCACCAACATTTATTATTTTCCTTTTTTGACATATTTGATAGATGTGAGGTGGTACCTCATAGTTGTTTTATTTTGCATCTCTCTCATCAATAGTCATTTAGAGCATTTAACTGCCTGTTCATATCCCTTGACCATTTCTCAATTGGAGAATGACTTGCATTCTTGAAAATTTGATTTAGTTCCCTATATATTTTAGAAATGAGGCCTTTATCAGAAACACTGGCTGTAAAACTTTTTAATTTAAAGTAATCAAAATGGCCCATTTTGCATTTCATAATATTCTCTTTCTCTTGTTTGGTCACAAATTCTTCTCTCCATAGATCTGAGAGGCAAACTATTCCTTCTTTTACTAATTTATCTATAGTATCACCATTTATATCTAAATCATGTACCCAACTTGACCTTGTTTTGGTATAACGTGTAAGATGTTGGTCTATGCTTAGTTTCTGCCATACTATCTTCCAGTTTTCCCAGCAGTTTTTGTCAAATACTGAGTTCCTATCCCAGAAGCTGGAGTCTTTGGGTTTAGTAGATTACTATAGACATTTACTACTGTGTCTCCTGTGCCTAACTTATTCCATTGATGCACCACTGTACTTCTTAGCCAGTACCAAATAGGTTTGGTGACTATACTTTATAGTATAGCTTCAGATTTGGTACAGCTAGACCAACTTCCTATGCATTTTTTTTTCATTAGTTCTCTTGATTTTCTTGACCTTTTCTCCTTCCAGATGAATTTTGTTATTATTTTTTCTAGCTCTATAAAATAAATTTTAGGTAGTCTGATTGGTATGGCAATGAATAAGTTTTTGTATGTTGTCTCCTTGTTGTCATTCTCTTGGATGAAATTTTTGATTGTTTCTATTATTTGTTGCTTTACTTATTCTTTAGTATGAGATTATTTACTTTCTAATTAATTTTCAGTCTATCTTTCCATAGCTCTCTGTTACATATAATTTTTATTGCATCATGATCTGAAAAGGATGCATTTACTATTTCTGCCTTTATACATTTGACTGTAAGGTTTTTGTGCCCTAATACATGGTCAATTTTTTAGTATGTGCCATGTACCACTGATAAAAAGGTATATTCCTTTCTATCCCTATTCAGTTTTCTCCAGAGTTCTATCAAATCTAACTTTCCTAAAATTCTATTTACCTCTTTAACATCTTTCTTATTTATTTTGTGGTCATATTTATCTAGTTCTGAGATGGGGAGATTAAGATCACCCACTAATATAGTTTTACTATTTCCTCTTGTAACTCATTTACCTCTCCTCTAAGAATTTGTATGCTATTCCTCTTGATGCACATATGTTTAGTATTCATATTACTTCATTGTCTGTAGTACCTTTTAGCAAGATGTTGTTTTCTTCCTTATCTGTCTTAATTAGATCAATTTTTACTTTTGCTTTGTCCGAGATAAGAATTGCTACCCTTTCTTTTTTTTTACTTCAGCTGAAGCATAATACATTCTGCTCCAAACTTTTACCTTTACTCTGTGTGTATCTCTCTGCCTCAAATGTGTTTCTTATAAACACATTTTAATGTACTCTGCTATTTGTTTCTGTTTTATGGGTGAGTTCATCCCATTCATAATCACAGTTATGATTACTAACTGTGTATTTCCCTCCTTCCTATTTTCCCCTTTGTTTATACTTTTCTTTCTTCTTTCAACCTATTCCCCCTCACCAGCTTTTTGCTTCTGACCACTGCCCTCCTCAGTCTGCACACCCTTTTATCAGCCTCCATCCCTTTTCTTTCCCCTTTCCTCCTTGCTTCTGCCCTCCCTTCTATTAGTGCCTCCTTTTACACTTACCCTTCTATTTCCCTAAATGGTAAGCTAAATTTCTTTATCCAAATATGTGTATATGCTGTTCCCTCTTTGAGATGAATCTGATGAAAGTAAGGCTGAAACAATGCTTACCCATCCCTTCTTTTCTTTTAATGTAATAGATTTATTGCACCTCTTCATGTGATGTAATTTACCCCATTCCACTTCCACTTTCCTTTTCTCCCCATATACTCCTTTTTTAATAATAAATTTATTTATTTATAATTTTCCCCAAGTTACATGTAAAAACAAATTTTCACTTTGATCTTTTAAAACTTTGTGTTCCAAATTCTCTTCCTCTCTCCCTCCTCATCCCTCCCTAAGAAATCAAGCAATTCAATATAATTTATACATGTGCAGTCATGCAAAATATTTCCACATTAGTCAGGTTGTGAAAGAAAACAGACAAAATAACTTTAGAAAGAGGAACTAACAAAAAGTCTGCTTGACATTTCTTATAGTACCATCAGTTTTTCTCTGTAGATGGATGGCATTTTTCATAAGTCCTTCTGATAGCATCCTGCTCATAATTTCTTTCACAGTTACTATTGTTAACTGTATTACCCTCCATCCTATTCCCTCCCCTTGATAG
This sequence comes from Dromiciops gliroides, assembly GCF_019393635.1. NCBI lineage: Eukaryota > Metazoa > Chordata > Mammalia > Microbiotheria > Microbiotheriidae > Dromiciops > Dromiciops gliroides. The sequence continues at coordinate 519,735,266 of NC_057861.1, forward strand.
TTACTCTGTTGTTTATTTTCTTTCACCCTATCCCTCCTCAAAAGTGTTTTTTTTTTTTATTGCTCCCTCTCCCAATCTGCCCTCCCTTGCTTCACCTCTCCCCACTTATTCCCTTCCCCTCCCACTTTCCCTCAGGGCAAAATATACTACTATACCCACTTGCGTGTATTTTATTACCTCTTTGAGCCAATTCTGAAGGGTAAGGCTCACTCATTCCCCTACTCCTTCCCCATCTTCCCCTCCACTCCATAAGCTGTTTCTTGTTTCTTTTATGTGAGCTACTTTATCCCATTCCCCCTATCCCTTTCCCTTTCTTCCAGTGCATTCCTCTCACCCCTTTAGTTTACTTTAAAGATGTTGTCATGGGGCAGCTAGGTAACACAGTGGACAAAGCACTAGCACTGGACCCAAATCTGGAGCCAGACATAAGCCACCCCAGCCTTCCTGCCCCACAAATAAAAGGATAATCAAAAAGTAAATTCTTTACAAATATCATCTCTTCATATTCAATTCACACCTTTGCCCTCAGTTTAAGTATATTTATTTCAGCTGCCCTAATACTGAGAAAGTTCTTATGAGTTAGAAGTGTCATCCCATATAGGAATGTAAACAGTTTAACCTTTTAACATCCCTCATGATTTCTTTTTCCTGTTTACCTTTTTATGCTTCCCTAGGGTCTTGTATTTGAAAGTCAAATTTTTTATTCAGTTCAGGTCTTTTCATCACAAATGCCTGAAAGTCTTCTTTTTCATTGAAATCCCATTTTTCCCCTGAACAATTATAATCATTTTTGCTGGGTAGGTGATTCTTGGTTGTAATCCCAGTTCCTTTGTCCTGTGGAATATAATATTCCATGCCCTCTGATCCTTTAATGTAGAAGCTGCTAGATCTTGTGTTATCCTGACTGTAGCTCCACAGTATTTGAATTGTTTCTTTCTAGCTGCTTGCAATATTTTCTCTTTGACTTAGGACCTCTGGAATTTGACTGTAATATTCCATGAAGTTTTCATTTTGTGATCTCTTTTAGGAGGTGATTACTGGATTCTTTCACTTTCTATTTTGCCTTCTGTGTCTAGAATTTCAAGGCAATTTTCCCTGACAATTTTTTGGAAGATTATGTCTAAGCTCTTTCCTTGATCGTGGTATTCAGGTAGTCCAATAATTTTCAAATTATCTCTCCTTGATCTGCTTTCCATGTTAGTTCTTTTTCCAAGGAGATTTTTCACATTGCCCCCTATTTTATTTATTCATTTGGATTTGCTTTATTGTGTCTTGATTTCTCAAAAATTCATTAGCTTCTATTTGCTCAATCCTAATGTTTAAGCATTTATTTCTTTAGAGAGCTTTTGTACCTCCTTTTCCATTTGGCCAATTTGGCTTTTCAAGCTGTTGACTTTTTTTCCATGACCCTCCTGCATCACTTTTATTTCTCTTTCCATTTTTTCCTTTAACTGTCTTACTTTTCCTTCTACCTTTATCTTCAAAGTCCTTTTTGAGTGCTTCCATGGCTTTTCTTGGAAGCTTTAGATATTTTGTTATCCTCTTCTGAGGGTATATTTTGATTTACTTTGTCACCAAAGAACCTCTCGATGGTTTGCATCTTTTTCTGTCTGCTCATTGTCCTAGCCTATTTCTTGGCTTTTAACTCCTTCTTAAAGTGGGGCACTGCTTCTAGGACACAGTGTCACAAACTTCAGGGAGTCCCAGATGGTACTATTTAAGGAGAGACACAGTCTCAACTCACCTGGCCTGTGCTCTGGTCTGTAAGTAACTACGGGCCTGCTTACTCTTTAACCTGGAAGCAGAAATGTGTTTCACTGTGGTTCTAAGCTTGGTGTGCCTGTGCCCCTCCCCCACTGCACTGCTACCACTGAAATCTACTTCCTTGGTATGAACACAGGCAAAACAACAGTGCTCTGCCTCATCTCCAGCAGAGACTCTTGATATCTCCCTGCTTGGCCAACCATTGGACCCCCTTACTGGTCCATTAGCTCAGTTATAGAAGTACTTGCTGATGCTGATGATTCTGAGGCTCTGGAGGTGTGTCCTGCCTGGGGCTAGATCTGCAGTCTATGGCTGCACTGCCCTCTCACCCCAGTACAGCAGACCTTCCCTGCTGTCCTTTTAATCTGTCTTTGGCTGGAAAATGATCTCATTCTGTTCTTTTGTGGGTTTTGCTGCTCCAGGAATTGTCATATGGCATTATTTGGAGGTATGTGGATGAATGGTGTGGGGAACTCTGAATTTTTCAGCCTTTCCTCAACAATCTTGGCTCCTCTGCACATATACTCCTTACCCCCCCCCCCCTTATTTTTTATATCATCATATTAAAGTCAATTTATACCTGTACTCTCTATGTATGCTCCTTCTATCAGCCCAAATAGAGATACAGTTCTCAAGAATTACAAGTATTATCTTCTCATGTAGGGATATTAACAGTTTAACCTGATTGAATAACTTTTTTTTCCCCTGTTTGCTTTTTTATACTTCTCCTGAGTCTTTTATTTGAATATTGAATTTTCTGTTTTGGTTCTAGTCTTTTCATCAGGAAAGCTTGAAAGTCACCTCTATGGCTTGTGGATTCCTTACTGGTCTGGGATTGCTTCCTGCATGGGATGGCTTGGCCCAGTCATGTCTGTCCTGTGGGTGGTTCCCTAGCTGGCAGTTTACCCTCTTAGCCAGGGATGGGGGGCATCTCACAACTGGCCTGCTGTGCCACCAGCCTGCTGATCCAGGACCAACGGGCCTCAGCTACTAATCTGTGCTGTGGCCAAGAGCCTCCTGCTGACTTGCCCAGACCCATTTGGCATGAAGTTGAGCTGCACTGTGCTCCTCTTTTGCTCAAGTGAGACCGACCTTTCCTAAAATCTTCTAAATTATCTCAAGTTGGAAGATTGTGTATCTCTGTCTTTTTGTAGGTTCTGTAGTTCCAGAATCCATTTTGAGGCTTAATTTAATGTTGTTTTGAGGAAAACTTGGGAGAGCTCAGACAACTTGCTGGCTTCTTCTGTCTGCTATCTTGGCTCGGCCCCCATAATACAATTTGAGATCTGATGTTTCTAGGCCTCCTTCCTTCACATTTTTCTTTTCATTGATTTCCTAGATATTTCTGACTTTTTGTTCTTCCTAGTAAATTTTGTTAATTTTCTAGCTCCACAAAATTTTTTTTGGTCATTTGATGGGTATGAAACAGAAAAAGTAAATTAATTAATGTAGAATTTTCCTTTTTATTATATTGGCTGGGCCTACCCATGAGCAATTAATATTTTTCAAACTTTTTAGTGCTGTCTTTATTTCTGTGAAAAGCATTTTGTGATTGTCTTCATATAGTTCCCGGGTTTTCCTTGGTTGGTTGACTTCCAAGTATTTTATATTATCGCCAATTTTTTTAAATGGAATTTCTCTTTACATCTCTTGTTGCTGTACTTTGTTGGTACTTTACAGAATTGCTGATGATTTATGTGAGTTTATTTTATATCCTGAAACTTTGGTGAAGTTAATTGTTTCAGTTAGTTTTTTAGTTGATTCTGTCACATCATATTCAATGATCAATACTTTTGGTTCCTCTTTCCCTATTCGAATTTCTCCAAATTTTTTTTCCTTTATTACTATAGCTAGCATTTCCAGTATAATTTTAAAAGGAGTTTTATAATGGACATCTTTGTTTCAACCCTGATTTTATTGGGAAGGCTTCTACTTATCTAGTTGATGGTTTTAGACGAATACTAATCAATTTTATTAAAATTCCATTTATTCCTCTGCTTTCAAGGGATTTTTAATAGGAATGAGTGCTATGATTCATCAAAAGCTTTTTCTGCATCTATTGAGATAATATGTTTTGTTGGTTTTGTTATTGATATGGTCAATTTAGCTGATAGTTTTCCTAATATTGGACCGATCCTGAATTTATTATATAAATTTCATCTTATCATAGTCTGTATTCTTTGTGATATATTGCTATTTTTGCTAGTATTTTGTTTCTTCTTTTTTGCATTAATTTTCATTAGAGAAATTGCTAAGTTTTTTTGTTGTTGTTTGCATTCTTCCTGGTATAGATATCAGCACCATATTTTTGTCATAAAAGGAAATTGGCAGAGTTCCTTCTTTGCCTATTTTTCTAAATAGTTTATGTGGTATTGGAATTGATTGTTCTTTAAATATTTGGTAGAATTCATTTGTAATTTGATCTGGTCCTAGAGATTTCTTTTTTCTTAGGGAGCTCATTTATGGCTTTTTCAATTTCTTTTTCTAAGATAGGATTAAGTGTTCTATTTCCTCTTCTGTTGATGAATTGCAGCATAATAGATTATGCTCCAGTCTCTTATTTTTAATCTCAGTGTGTCTCTCTGTTTCAAGTGTGTTTCTTGTAAACAATATAGTGTTGAACTCTGGTTTGTTTCTAATTCATTTTGTTATCCATTTCCTTTTGATGGATGAGTTCATGCCATTCACACCCACCATTATGATTACTAACTCTGTACTTCCTTCCATCATATTTTCCCTGTTTATACTTTTCTCCCTCTCTTTGTACCCTGTCTCTCCTGAAAAATCTGTTTTGCTTCTGACTACCCCTCCTTTAAAAAACCTTCCTTTCTAACAGTACTCCCTCCCTTTCTCTTATGTCATATCCCTCCTATTTCCCTGTTGGATGAGGAAGATTTCTATAAACAACTGAGTATCTAAGTTATTTCCTCTTTGAGCCAATTCTGAGAATAGGTTCAATCCTTTCTTGCCGTGCCTGCCATATTGCTTTTCATTGTAGAAGCTCTTCTAAATGTACATATTTTTTTGTCATCTAATTTCCCCCATTCTTCTCCCTTCTCACAGTGCATTGCTCTTTTCCACTTTTTAAATTTTTTTTACATCATCCTATCATAGTCAACTCATACCTGTGCACTCTATCTAACTACCCTAATAATGATATACTTCTTAGGAGTTACAGGTATCATCTTCCCACATAGGAATATAAACAGATTAAGCTTATTGGGTCCCTTATGATTTCCCTTTCATGTTTACCTTTTTATACTTTTCTTGACTCTTCAAATTAAAAGTCGGATTTTTTATTCATCTCTGTTCTTTTCATCAAGAATGATTGAAATTCCTCCATTACACATTTTTTTCTTTAGTTTTGTTGGGTAGATTATTCTAGATTGTAATTCCTAGCTCCCTTGCCTTCCAGAATATCATATTCCAAGTCATCTGTTCCTTTATCATGGAAGCTGCTGATGCTACTGTCATAGCAACCTCAAAGGCTTGCTGCTGGTGTTATATATAGCATTATTGTGGTTTATTCTTCACTGAGCACCAAACCCCAAAGTTTGCTTCAGCTAGAAGATATTTCACCCCAAAATTTTGTTGGCTCTGTCACTGTAGAATTCTATTTTAGGCAATATTTTAAAGTTGTTTGGAGGGGGATTTTGGAAGAGCTCAACTGAGTTGTTGACTATGTTCTACTCTCTTAATTCTAATCTACACATAGTTAACTTCAGTTTATTTCACACACGTAAATGGTTTGCTTTGCCTGCTTTAGTGGTCAGTGTCATATGCATTGAACCCTCTCTAGTTAGTATGTTAGTACCTATGTGGTGGTGTCTGTGTGTTTAATTTCTTTCAATATTTTTTGCTTTCTTGTGGAGCTCAAACCCCAAACTTGTCCCTCTCTGCTCTATCATTCATGAAAATTAACTCTTGTTTCTTGGAATCTTAGGAATACTTAGATCCTATTGAGAGGGGTGCTACCCTAGTCTGTATTATTTCCATTTTCCCATCCACCCTACAGAACTATTTAAAAGGTCTGAGGGCCTCCAGAGTACCTGACATAAATCACTTTAACTGTGAATACAAAACTGTGTTATTTTCTTTTCCCTCTCCCCAACTGAAGTAGAGAGTGGGTTGAGATTTGAGAGAATTGTTAGTGTTGAAGATATTGTTTTTTATTATAACTATTTTTATTTACATTTCTATAGCACTCTGATGTTTTCTATTGTGATGAAATAATGGGATTTAGCAGATACTCAAAGACCCACCTGGAGATTAATCTATACTGATTGAATCAAGTGAGAGTGATTGACTGCTGATTAAGCCTACTTCAAGTTAATTGGATTTAATCACACCTGGCTATCCCTTAAGAAGGTATTGTTCTCAGAAGCTAGACTGTGAACTCAACTTGAGAAAACCGTCAAAACCAATGGATTTGGATGACCCAACCAATCAACTTGAAGCAGTGTGTAAGGATCGCCTCTGTTCAAGACCTATAAAAAGCTTCCACAATCAGCTTGCTAGGGAGTTCCTGATTAAAGAAGGCTCATGGAGGAGGACTTGAGGAAGAACCCAATGAGGCTGGAACTCTAGGCTAGATAGACCTTTTCTTAATTTTCTAAACTCCATGTTAATACCTGTATGCTTTAATAAATGTTTAATGCCCAAAGACCGGTGCTAAAGCTTCTAATTTAAGGCGACTACAATTTAGCTTTTAAACATCACACTACATATGTATATATACATATATAATTACACATATATTTTTGTATTTGTTTTTGTTTTGCAGGGCAATGAGGGTTAAATGACTTGTCTGGAGGTCGGATTGGAACTCAGGTCTTCCTGAATCCAGGATCAGTGCTCTATCCACTGTGCCACTTAGCTGCCCCGAAGTACACATATATTTTTATGTATTCTTCTTCTTTGATCCTCACAACAACACTGTCAGGTAGGTACTGCTATTTTCCCCATTTTATAGTTAAAAAAATGAGATTCATTGATGTTAAGTGACTTGCCCTGTGTCCTCTAGTTCATAAGTGTCTGAGGTAGAATTCCAGCCTAAATTACTCTATAAAATAGTGTTTGATTCTTTTTAGTTTTAGGTGAGATGTTTTATGCTCATTGTCTGGGATTTAATCAAAATTTACATATACAGCACACAAACTTTATATATATATATGTATGTGTGTAAATATATGTATATATAGAGAGATATAGATACATTATAGTATGTGCATATATATATATATTTGTATATTTTTATAAATATGCACTTTTTGGATGCCAATCAATTGGAAATTGGATGAAGAAATTGTGAAATAAGAATATAATGGACTATTATTATATTTTATCAATGATTAAAAGAATGGTTTTAGAAACTTGGATGACTTCTTTGAACTGATCCAGAGTGAAGTGATCAGAACCAGAAAAACAATTTAAATAAAACAGCATTGTAAAGGAAAACAACCTTGAAAAGACTAAGAACTCCATTCAGTGTAACAACCAACTGTGACTCCCGGAGAGTACTTATGAATATGTTATCTATGTTCTGACTGTAGGATGCTGAGCTCAAGTTGTACAACTAAATGTGCATTTTAGATATGATGAATGCATGGACCTGTTTTGCTTAAGAAAGATTCTAATTATTACTATCAATTGTATATTTTCTTTTCCTTTTTAGGAGGAATTTTGGAGAACAGACATATTGTACCTACATATTTAAATGTTATTTCTTTTCAATTTATTTTCTCTAAATACATATCATCTCAGTGTTTTTAATTTTACTTAATATACAAGTTAGTAGATTTATGTTAAAATATTTATCTAAGAAAGCATTTTCATGGATTCTCTGGGTAATCCATTTTGCTTCATTTGTTGTTTACCCCTAACTTTTATACTAAAAAATTGGCAAGCCAACCTTTTCAGAAAGATGAAGGTAAAAATAATGTTTTTATGGAAGTCTCATTGTGACATGGTTTTATTAGATTTATTAAGATCAATTTATTGCTAGAAGTCCAATCTAATTATCAGGGTCACACAAGTAGCAAGTGAAGAAATTTTATTTTATCTGAGGTCCTTTATCTCTATATCCAACATTCTAGGTTATCATTGTGTAGCACACTGCAAAAGGATGTTCACAATTTGAAAAAAACTTTGAGCACAGCCTGCCCAAAATGTATTTCTTTTCTTAATCAAACTTTACATACATTCATCATCAGAAATTTGCCTACCAGATAATCAATTATTTTGGCCATATGAACTTATGAAACCATTTCTTTTTTTTGTCACCTCTTCTTAGTCAGTCTTTTAAAATATTTTATTTTCCCCTAATGACCCATAAAAACAATTTTTTCTAAACATAAATAAAAATAAACATTTTTATTTATAGTTTTGAGTTCCCAATTTTGTCCTCCTTTACTGCCTCCTCTCCCCCTTCCCTAAGGTGGTAAGCAATCAGATATAGCTTATACATGTACAATTATGTAATACATTACCATATTGGTCATTTTGTACAAGAAAACTTGAATAAAAGAAAAAAATGGAAGAAAATAAAAAATAGCATGCTTCAGTCTATTTCAATTAATATCAGTTCTTTCTTTGGAAGTAGATAGTATGATTTTTCATTAGTCTTTTGGGATTGTTTTGGATTATTGTATTGCTAAGAATAGTTAGGTCACATTTCTTCATCAAACAATATTGCTATCAGTGCATAACATTCTCATGGTTCTGCTCACATCACTATACATCAGTTCATACAATTCTGCTTGTCATTTCTTATAATACAATAATATTCTACTACCATTTTATACCACAGCTTATTTAGCCCTTCCCTAATTGATGGGCATTTCTTTGATTTCCAATTCTTAGCTACCACAAAATGAGCTGCTAAAAATACTTTTGTACAAATATGCCTTTTGTACAAAAATGTCTTTGGGATATAGTGAAAACAATTTTTAACATTCATTCTTGTTTTTGTTTTGTTTTTTTGGCGGGGCAATGGGGATTAAGTGACTTGCCCAAGGTCACACAGCTAGTGTCAAGTGCCTGAGGCTGGCTTTGAACTCAGGTTTTCTGAATCCAGAGCCAGTGCTTTATCCACTGCGCCACCTAGCTGCCCTTAACATTCATTCTTTTTTTTTTTTTTTTAATGAGATATTTTATTTTTTCCGTTACATGTAAAGATAGTTCTCAACTTTTGTTTATACATGCTTTACAATTTCAGATTTTTCTCCCTCCCTCCCCTCCCTCCACCCTCCCCTAGACAGCAGGTAATCTGATATAGGTTATATCTATATATCTCTATACATATACATATAGATATATATATATATACACACACATATATATATACACATAATAACATTAATCCTATTTCTGCATTAATCCTGTTACAAGAGAAAGAATCAGAGCAGTGATGCAAAACCTCAAAATAGAAAAAAAAAACAACAGCACCCAGAACAAAAGAAATAATATGGTTCAATCAGCATCTATACTCCACAGTTCTTTCTTTCTTTTTTTTTCTTGGATTTGGAGATCCTCTTCTATCATGAGTTCCCTGTAACTCTTCTGTACCATTGCATTGGTGAGAAGAATATAGTCCATCACAGTAGGTCAACACTCAATGTTGATGATACTGTGTACAATGTTCTTCTGGTTCTACTCATCTCACTCATCATCAGCTCACGCAAGACCCTCCAGGTTTCTCTGAACTCTTCCTGCTCATCATTTCTTACAGCACAATAGTATTCCATCCTTAACATTCATTCTTAAGTTTTGAGTTCCAAATTCTGTCACTCCTTTTTTTTCTGCTTCCCACTTCCCTGAGATGGTAAGCATTTTTATATAGGTTATACATCTGTATAAATGTATATGTAAGTTATACATGTGTAATCATGTAAAACATTTCCATATTAATCATTTTGTAGGGAAATGAACAAAAGAAAAAAAGAACATGAAAAATAGTACATTTTGATCTGTATTCAGACTCCATCATTTCTTTCTCTTGAGGCAGATAGCATTTTTCATCATGAGTCCTTTGGTATTGTCTTGTATCATTGTGTTGTTGAGAATAGCTAAGTCATTCACAGTTGTCCATTGTACAATATTGCTGTTACTGTGGACAATGTTCTTTTTGCTCTGCTCAATCCACTCTGCATCAGTTCATGTAAGTCTCTCCAGGTTTTTCTGAAATCATCCTGCTCATTCATTCTTTCATTTTCATTTTTTTTTTTTTGGTGGAGCAATGAGGGTTAAGTGACTTGCCCAGGGTCATACAACTAGTAAGTGTCAAGTATCTGAGACCGGATTTGAACTCAGGTCCTTCTGAATCCAGGGCCGGTGCTTTATTCACTGTGCCACCTCGCTGCCCCTCATTATTTCTTAAGTTACAATATTCCATTGCAATCTTATGCCATAATCATATGAACAAGTGTTCAGCCATTCCCCAGTGGAAGGCTATCCACTCATTTTCTAATTCTTACCTACTACGAAAGGAGATGCTCCAAATAATTTTTTTACAAATAGGTTCTTTTTGTTTTTAAAAACTATTTTTGAGGGGCAGCTAGGTGGCACAGTGAATAGAGCACCACCCCTGGAGTCAGGAGGACCTGAGTTCAAATCCAGCCTCAGACACTTGATGCTTCCTAGCTGTGTGACCCTGGGGCAAGTCACTTAACCCCAATTACCTCACCAAAAAAACAAAAACAAAAAACAAAACTATTTTTGGTATACAGACCTAGTAATGGTATTGCTAAATCAAAGGGTATACACATTCTTTTTTGTCCTGTGCTCATAGTTCCAAATTGCTCTCCAGAATGGTTGGATCAATTCACAACTCTACCAAAAGTGCATCAGTGTCTCAGTTTTACCACATCCCGTCCAATATTTATAATTTTCCTTTTCTGTCATAATGTCCAATCTGATAGATGTTATATGGTACCACAGAGTTGTTTTAAGTTACATTTCTCTAGTCAATAGTATTTTAGAGTATTTTAAAAATATGACTATAGATAGCTTTGATTTCTTTGTCCAAAAACTGCCTGTTCATATCTTTTGACCATTTATCAGTTGGAGAATGACTTGTAACAGAATTGTTTTTGTAGGTTTACAGGATTGTGATCTGAATTGTTAGAGGGCATACTCACACTGATGAACTTCTTGTTCTTTCAAATATTTTCATGTAAGAGGCACACCAAAATAAAATAGAAATGCTAATGGATAGGGAAAAAATATTAAGCTTTAATTATTTTTATAAGTTAGAATATATTTAACACATATTTTTCTTATATTTTGGGAAAAATATAAATGCTAACATGGCAAATTGTCTTATCACCTTTTTTTTTTCCCTACTAAAAGATACAAATGAGGTGTGGTAAGTGAAATGATTAGTTTCCTTCTGGACAAGTACCAATCCATTACTTGCCAGGCTGAGTTGGGCAGTGGGGATTTTTGAGGTTACTGTATTGAATTTAGGATCAAAGTCATCAATGGATAAGGAAAGGCCACTGAATGACTCATTCCCCTCTCAGGGTTTTACAGTGATGATCAAAAAGCATACGGATTTACAGAATATTCCCATAAAAATCAATCACTAAATCAAAATTTCATTTGTTTTCTGAAATTAAGAGGTAATGGATATTGCCAAAGTCATTGGATTCCTTGGGAAATCATTACCTGCATTAGAGAGGAAATCTAATTTCATGTGGAAGCAAGCTATCAGGGTTCTTTGATATGATCTACGGTTTGACTATATCTTTTCATGAGCATAAATAATACATTGCTTTCATGTCTCTGAGATTATCTTCTTGAACAATTTCAGACCAGAGTCTAAAATGACTTTCCAGTCATTCTGTTTGAAATTTTAATTTTCATCCTTATCTATCTATCTATCTATCTATCTATCTATCTATCTATCTATCTATCTATCTATCTATCTATCTATCTATCTGTTTGCTTGTCTATCTATCTATTTTTAGGATATTAACATGTTTTGGGGGGAAAGGGATTCTGCATATTTTGCTTTCTGAAAAGGTGTCTAGATACAAGGCCACAGTCATAAACAATTTTAATTCAGCTTGACATAGTTTGAGAATAAAGAGTCCTGGTGAGTTAGTTAAATTAATGCAGAACTGTTAACCACATGATCAGCAAGATGGTAGAGTACTTGCTCTCTGAAAATATCTATAAACCTAAAACCTCAGTAAAAAAATAATTGAGTCAAAAATAAAGTAACTAATGGTAAAGACAAAGTAAGAGAACAGTCATATCTTCTGAGGTAAAGAGGACCCTGACTAGTCCTTTCATATCAATGACTTGGCTGGCATCAACCCCCGACCTAGTAGGAGGTAAAAGATAATAATTTAGAGTAAACGTGAAACAGAAAGAAAGAAAAATTTGGGGCTAGGGGAGTTAAGAAGACTTGGGTAGCACAGAATTGGATAGAAGTGAAAGATTTTCTACCATTCATGGGAGGGGGAATAGAAGCCCATAAGCAGTCTTTTCAATGCCCTAGTGTTTGGACAGGAAGGAGACTTGGTCACGTTTTCTAAACCATCAGTGTCAGTAGATTTAGGCTACCTAGAATTGACTGAAAATTTCAGCTGTGAAAGAGGGAGAAGTCAAGAAGCAAGGAAGACAGTGAGAGACAAGTTACTGGGACTAGAAAAGGGATCTAGAGAGACCAAAAATCCAAGGGAGAAAGATCAAGTTTACACCCACTTGTAAAAAACAAATCACATGCAAAAAACCTCCAAATAAACAAATAACAAAATCCCAAAGTACTCTTTAAAAAAGAACAGGGGAATGAATAAAAATTCAAAGGAATATCAGGATGGAACAAATTAGTTTTATACTATAGAAAAATATTAATCCAGAATCATTGATGGAAAAAGAAATCTGGACTGTCCAGTGGAAATGGAAGAAAGAAAAGAAACTCTGGAATGATTCTAGAGAAACCTTTTAAAATAATATCCTGGAGGTTTAATTGGGTTAGAAGTCATAAGTTTTATTGATGAATTAAAGATGGCATACAAAAAATTGTGATAACAAAAGCAAAGAAGGAGAAAACCAGGAAGAAAGAACGAAAGAAAATTGTAACACAGAAAAAGTGAAAGAAAATTTGCTAGGAGATTAACAAAAGGCAGCAACTTGAAAAGGTCACATTAATTCTACTGCACAAGCCATCCTGACATTGAAAACAGTATTTGAAGATGTAATTTAAAGTTTGTAATTCTTCCAAAAGAGTATGGTAAAAATAAAACAAACAAAAACCCACAAATACCATGTTAGAAGAAATGATACTAAAAATAATAATAATGCTAAAAATTCCCCAGAAATTCTGAATATACATACCACATTACTAATTGATAGACTTTATATATTATTGCTAGTTAATAAATAAAAGGTAGCTAGATGGTACATTGAATAGAACACTGAACATGGTGTCAGGAAGGCCTGAGGTCAAATACTGCCTGAAACACTTTAATTGCTATGTGACACTAGGCAAGTCGTTTAAACTCTATGCCTCTGTTTCCTCAGCAAAATAGGCTTAAAAATAGCACCAGACACTCAGAGGTGTTATGAGGATAAAATGATATGAAGACAAAACGCTATTAGGTGCTGCTTTTAAAAAAGGAGTAATGACAAACTATTAGATGTTGCTTTTTTTTTTTAAACAAAGGTCAATCCATGGAATGAATTAGGAGCAAACAATATGAACTAAAGATACACAGTAGCACAATATTTGACAGATACAAAGATTCCAGTTACTAGAGTGAAAGACTCACTATTTGACAAAAACTGCTAAGAATGGTGGAAAGCAACCTGGCAGAAATTGTTTAAAACCATACATAGCATCTCACAAGATAAGTACCAAAAGGTAAGATTATAAGTAAATTAGAGAAGCATGGAAGAAATTATGTATGGATGGGAGAGAATTTTATGGCTAAAAAAGTAATAGAGAAGACCACACAAAATTTTAAAAAAATATTATAAAATTAATAATTTTTGCACAGATTTATTAAAGTAAAAATTGAAAGGGAAATAGAGAACCATGAAACAAAATTTGCAAAAAGTATAGCTGATAACCAGTACTTCTGATAATGGCCTCATATCTAAAATATATAGGGAATTAAATCAAATTTATAAGAATCCAAGTCATTCCCCAATTGAGAAATGGTCAAAGGATATGAACAGGCAGTTTTCTGATGAAGAAACCAAAGCCATCTATTCCCATATGAAAAAATGCTCTAAATCTCTAATGATTAGAGAGATGCAAATTAAAACGACTCTGAGGTACCACCTGACACCTATCAGATTGGCTAAAATGACAAAAAAAGGAAGATAATAAATGTTGGAGAGGCTGTGGGAAAATTGGAACACTAATGCATTGTTGGTGGAGCTGTGAGCTGATCCAACCATTCTGGAGAGCAATTTGGAATTATGCCCAAAGGGCGATAAAGCTGTGCATACCCTTTGACCCAGCAATTCCACTTTTAGGTCTTTTGCCCAAAGAAATCATGGAAGGGGGAAAGGGACCCACATGTACAAAAATATTTATAGCTGCTCTTTACGTGGTAGCAAGGAATTGGAAGTTGAGGGGGTGCCCATCAATTGGGGAATGGCTGGACAAGTTGGAATACTATTGTGCTGTAAGAAATGATGAGCAGGAGGAGTTCAGAGAAACCTGGAGGGTCTTAAGTGAGCTGATGATGAGTGAGATGAGCAGAACCAGAAAAACATTGTACACAGTATCATCAACATTGAGTGTTGACCTACTGTGATGGACTATATTATTCTCACCAATGCAATGGTACAGAAGAGTTTCAGGGAACTCATGATATAAGAGGATCTCCAAATCCAAGAAAAAAAAAAAAAAGAACTGTGGAGTATAGATGCTGATTGAACCATACTGTTTCTTTTGTTTTGGGTGCTGTTTTTTTTTTTTTCTATTTTGAGGTTTTGCATCACTGCTCTGATTTTTTCTCTTGTAACAGGATTAATGCAGAAATAGGATTAATGTTATTATGTGTATATATATATATGTGTGTGTATATATCTATATCTATATGTATATGAATATGATATATAGATATATAGATATAACCTATATCAGATTACCTGCTGTCTAGGGGAGGGGGGGAGGGAGGGGAGGGAGGGAGAAAAATCTGAAATTGTAAAGCTTGTATAAACAAAAGTTGAGAACTATCTTTACATGTAACGGAAAAAATAAAATACCTTATATGTAAAAAAAAAGTATAGCTGATAAAAGATTTATCAGTGTTTGTATCCACACACACATATATACATATACATGCATCTATATATATATATACATATATGTGTGTGTATGTATACATACACACACACAGATATATATGTTGTGAGAAAATTATTAATAATAGAGCTAGGCCTGACCTTTCTTAAGGTCAGCCCAGAATCAGGAAGTTACCTCATTCAAAACTATACCTACCTGAACTCATGGACTGCTGCCCTCAAATCCAGTGAACCAATGGATTTGGGTGATGCAGGCCAATTAGCTTAGAGCGCTATGTAGGGACTACCTCTCTTTAGGACCAGCAGGTAGCTTCCGCTCTCACAGGTACAGGAACTTTCTCTTTCTGGCCTGGAATTCCAGTGGTGGGCGTGCTGGTTCTAGGTATGTAGGGCTTCTGAACTTTCTGAACTCCATGTGTTCTCTATTTATTAATATCTAATATACTACAATAAATGTTTAATGCCCCAAACTGATGCACTAGCTTCTAATTTCTAAGTAACAAATATATTAGAAACCCCAGCTAATTTTCCCTACACTAGGGACAATAATAGGGCCACCATATATAGTTTTACACATCACAAGACCTGATTAGAATCATCCATATATGTATAAACAGAGAGAGAAATGAGATGTATATATGGTTATTATAATATATCTGGCAATATTACTATATCTCTATATTTGTACCTATATTTATATAGCAACAGCTAGGTGGCACAGTGGATAGAATGCTGGGCTTAGTGTCAGAAAGACATCTTCCTAAGTTTAAATCTAGTCTCAGACACTTGGTAGCTGGGTGACCCTGAGCAAATTACATAACCCTGTCTTCCTCAGTTTCCTCATCTGTAAAATGAGCTAGAGAAGGAAATAGCAAACCAGTCTAGTATCTTTGCCAAGAAAACCACAAATGGGATCATAAAGATTCAAAAACAGTTGAAAAATGACCAACAACTATATTATATATACATATATATATGATATATATGCATATACATACATGTATATATGGGCCTGATTCAAATTTATATCTAAGAGCATTTCTCCAACTAATAAATGGTTAAATGAGATGAACAGGCAGTTTTCAAAGGAAGAAATCTAAGTTATCTAAATTATATTAAAAATACTGTTAATCAGAAGTGTCAAACATGTTGCTAGAACACCCTTGACTGTGAGATGAACTAGATTAAAACAATTTGGGAATGCTTAACAAAATAGATGAAAATACAATAGAACATAAATAATGTTAATATGTAGTTTTCTTAGTCAATACGTGGCCTCTATGGATTCTTATATATGGGTTAGTGGCCCTGCTTCTATTTGAGTTTAACACAACTGCTCTAGATCACCAACAAGCAAGGAAAAATAATTGAAGCAATTATGAAGTTTCATTTCATACCTGTCAGACTAGAAAAAATGACAAAGAAAGAAAAATGACAAATATTGGAAGATCTATGGGAAAGGAGATACACTGTATTGTTAGTGAAGCTGTGGATTGGTCCAACAATTCTGGCAAGAAATTTGAAAGTATGTCAAGAAGGTTACCTAACTGTATTCTCGTTGACAATGCTATACCTATTCATATAATATGAAGAAATCAGAGATAGAAAAATTATTTAAATGGAAAAAATATTTGTAGTAGTTCTTCATGTGTTAAACAAAACTGAGAAACTAAAAGAATGTCCTTTTGGGGCATGGCTAAACAAACTGTTGCATATTAATATAAGAGAATACTGTCATGCTAGAAGAAAAATGAAATGATCATTTTTCGAGGAAGCAAGGAAATCCTCTATGAACTGCTCAAGAATGAACTAGGAGAATAATTTGTACAGTGATAATAATAGTCTAGAGAAAAACACTATGAAAGACTTTTAGATCACTTATCAATGGCATGATAAACCATGATTCCAAGAATAAAGAGAAAAGATTCCACTCACCTCCATACAGAGAGGTGATGAACTTAGGATATAGAGACATACCTATTCAGAAATGGTTAATGTTTTGCTTTATCCAGTTTTTAAAAATTACTGAATGGGGGAATGAAGGATAGTAGAAGTGACAGATTCATTTAAAATGATTAGAAATAAAATGAAGGGTTAGAATATATATTTTTTTCTAAGGTACCAATCCACTCTCTTTTTTTTTTAATGTATAAGGTATTTTATTTTTTCCGTTACATGTAAAGATAGTTCTCAACTTTTATTTATACAAGCTTTACAATTTCAGATTTTTCTCCCTCCCTCCCCTCCCTCCACCCTCCCCTAGACAGCAGGTAATCTGATATAGGTTATATCTATATATCTATATATCATATTCATATACATATAGATATAGATATATACACACACATATATATACACATAATAACATTAATCCTATTTCTGCATTAATCCTGTTACAAGAGAAAAAATCAGAGCAGTGATGCAAAACCTCAAAATAGAAAAAAAAAAACCAAGAGCACCCAAAACAAAAGAAATAATATGGTTCAATCAGCATCTATACTCCACATTTCTTTCTTTCTTTTTTTTTTTCCTTGGATTTGGAGATCCTCTTCTATCATGAGTTCCCTGGAACTCTTCTGTACCATTGCATTGGTGAGAAGAATATAGTCCATCACAGTAGGTCAACACTCAATGTTGATGATACTGTGTACAATGTTCTTCTGGTTCTGATCATCTCACTCATCATCAGCTCACTTAAGACCCTCCAGGTTTCTCTGAACTCTTCCTGCTCATTATTTCTTACAGCACAATAGTATTCCATTGTATTCATATACCACAACTTGTCCAGCCATTCCCCAATTGATGGGCACCCCCTCAACTTCCAATTCCTTGCTACCACGTAAAGAGCAGCTATAAATATTTTTGTACATGTGGGTCCCTTTCCCCCTTCCATGATTTCTTTGGGCAAAAGACCTAAAAGTGGGATTGCTGGGTCAAAGGGTATGCACAGCTTTATCGCCCTTTGGGCATAATTCCAAATTGCTCTCCAGAATGGTTGGATCAGCTCACAGCTCCACCAACAATGCATTAGTGTTCCAATTTTCCCACAGCCTCTCCAACATTTATTATCTTCCTTTTTTGTCATTTTAGCCAATCTGATAGGTGTCAGGTGGTACCTCAGTGTTGTTTTAATTTGCATCTCTCTAATCATTAGAGATTTAGAGCATTTTTTCATATGGGAATAGATAGCTTTGGTTTCTTCATCAGAAAACTGCCTGTTCATATCCTTTGACCATTTCTCAATTGGGGAATGACTTGGATTCTTATAAATTTGATTTAATTCCCTATATATTTTAGAGATGAGGCCTTTATCAGAAGCACTGGCCTCAAAAATTGTTTCCCAGTTTTCTGCCTCCCTTCCAATTTTGGATGCATTGCTTCTGTTTGTACAAAAATTTTTAATTTAATATAATCAAAATCATCCATTTTGCATTTTATAATATACTCTATCTCTTGTTTGGTCAAAAACCGTTCTCCTTTCCAAAGATCTGATAGGTACACTATTCCTTTCTTTCCTAATTTACCTATGGTATCACCTCTTATGTCTAAATCATGTATCCATTTTGACCTTATTTTAGTATAAGGTGTAAGATGTTGGTCTATGCCTAATTTCTGCCATACTATCTTCCAGTTTTCCCAGCAGTTTTTGTCAAATACTGAGTTCCTATCCCAGAAGCTGGAGTCTTTGGGTTTATCAAACACTACATTACTAGTGTCATTTACTACTGCATTTCCTGAGCCTAGCCTATTCCATTGATCTACCACTCTCTTTTTTAGCCAGTACCAGATAGTTTTGATGACTGCCGCTTTATAGTAAAGCTCCAGGTTTGGTACTGCTAACCCACCTTCCTGTGAATTTTTTTTCATTATTTCCCTGGATATTCTTGATTTTTTGTTTTTCCAGATGAATTTTGTTATTATTTATTCTAGCTGTATAAAATAATTTTTAGGTAGTCTGATTGGTATGGCACTGAATAAGTAAATTAATTTAGGCAGTATTGTCATTTTTACTATATTAGCTCTGCCTATCCATGAGCAATTGATATCTTTCCAATTATTTAGATCTGATTTGATTTGTGTGAAGAGTGTTTGGTAGTTGTGTTCATAGAGTTCCTGGGTTTGTCTTGGCAAGTAGACTCCCAAGTATTTTATATTATCTACCGTTACTTTAAATGAATTTCTCTTTCTATCTCTTGCTGCTGAACTTTACTGATCATGTATAGAAATGCTGATGATTTATGTGGATTTATTTTATATCCTGCTACTTTGCTAAAGTTGTTAATTGTTTCAAGTAATTTTTGACTTGATTCTCGAGGATTCCTTAAGTATACCATCATATCATCTGCAAAGAGTGATAGTTTTGTTTCCTAGCTTATTCTAATTCCTTTAATTCCTTTCTCTTCTCTGATTGCTAAAGCTAACATTTCTAGGACAATATTAAATAATAGGGGTAATAAGGGACATCCCTGTTTCACCCCTGATCTTATTGGGAAGGCCTCTAATTTATCTCCATTGCATATAATACTTGCTGATGGCTTTAGGTAGATACTGTTTATTATTTTAAGGAAAGCTCCCCCTATTCCTAAACTCTCCAGTGTTTTTATTAGGAATGGGTGTTGTATTTTGTCAAAAGCTTTCTCTGCATCTATTGAGATAATCATATGATTTTGGTTGGTTTTCTTATTGATGTGGTTGATTATGTTAATAGTTTTCCTAATGTTGAACCAGCCCTGCATTCCTGGTATAAATCCCACCTGCTCATAGTGTATTATCCTGGTGGTCACTTGCTGTAATCTCCTTGCTAATATCTTATTTAAGATTTTAGCATCAATATTCATTAGAGAGATTGGTCTATAATTTTCTTTCTCTGTTATTGTTTTGCCTGGTTTTGGTATCACCACCATATTTGTGTCATAAAATGAATTTGGTAGAACTCCTTCTTCACCAATTTTCCAAATAATTTGTATAATATTGGAATTAATTGTTCTTTAAATGTTTGGTAAAATTCACCTGTAAACCCATCTGGCCCTGGGGATTTTTTCTTAGGGAGTTTGTTAATAGCTTGTTCAATTTCTTTTTCTAATATGGGTTTATTTAAGGATTTTATTTCCTCTTCAGTTAACCTGGGCAGTTTGTATTTTTGTAAATATTCATCCATTTCATTTAGATTGTCAAATTTATTGGCATACAGTTGGGCAAAATATTTCCTAATTATTGCTTTAATTTCCACTTCATTGGTGGTAACATCACCCTTTTCATATTTGATACTGGTAATTTGGTTTTCTTCTTTTTTTAAATCAAATTAACCAATATTTTATCTATTTTATTGGTTTTTTCATAAAACCAGCTCTTAGTTTTATTGATTAATTCTATAGATTTTTTGCTTTCAATCTTATTAATTTCTCCTTTAATTTTCAGGATCTCTAATTTAGTGTCTAATTGGGGATTTCTAATTTGTTCTTTTTCTAGCTTTTTAAGTTGCATGCCCAATTCATTAATCTCCTCTTTCTCTTTCTTATTCATGTAAGCATTTAGAGCTATAAATTTTCCCCTAAGCACTGCTTTGGCTGCATCCCATAGATTTTGGTATGTTGTCTCATTATTGTCATTCTCTTGGATAAAGTTATTGATTGTTTCTATGATTTCTTGTTTGGCCCATTCATTCTTTAGAATGAAATTATTTAGTTTCCAATTGATTTTCATTCTACTTTTCCCTGGCTCTTTCTTACATGTAATTTTTATTGCATCATGATCTGAGAAGGATGCATTTACTATTTCTGCCTTTCTACATTTGACTATGATGTTTTTGTGCCATGTACTGCTGAGAAAAAGGTATATTCCTTTCTATCCCCCTTCAATTTTCTCCAGACATCCATCATGTCTAACTTTTCTAGTAATCTATTCACCTCTTTCACTTCTTTCTTATTTATTTTTTGGCTAGATTTATCTAATTCTGAGAGGGGGAGATTCAGATCCCCCACTAGTATAATATTACTGTCTAATTCCTCTTGTAACTCATTTAACTTCTCCTCTAAGAACTTGGATGCTATACCACTTGGCGCATACATATTTAATATTGATATTACTTCATTATCTATAGTACCTTTAAGTAAGATGTAATTTCCTTCCTTATCTCTTTTAATGAGATCTATTTTTGCCTGCACTTTGTCTGAGATAAGGATTGCTACCCCTGCTTTTTTTACTTTAGCTGAGGCATAATATATTCTGCTCCAGCCTTTTACCTTTACTCTGTGTGTATCTCTCTGCTTCAAATGTGTTTCTCGTAAACAGCATATTGTAGGATTCTGGTTTTTAATCCACTCTGCAATTCGCTTCCGTTTTATAGCACAGTTCATCCCATTCACATTCACAGTTATTATTACTGACTGTCTATTCCTCTCCATTCTATTTACCCCCTTTGTACTTTTCCCTGCTTCTTTCACCCTATTCCTCCTCACCGACGTTTTACTCTTACCCCTGCCTCCTCCGATCTGCCCTCCCTTTTTATTACCCCCCTCTCTTTTCTTTACCCTTTTCTCCCTTGCTTTTGTCCTCCCTTCTATCAGTCCCCCCCTTTCCCTTCCCCTTTTGTTTCCCTAAAGAATGAGTTAAGTTTCTTTATCCTAATGAACGTATATGTTATTCCCTCTTTGAGTCAAATCTAATGAGAAGAGGGTTGAAACAATGTTCCCCCCTCCTTTCTTTCCCTCTGTTGTAATAGGTTTTTTTTTCCACCTCTTCATATGATATAATTCATCCCATTCCACCTCCCCTTTCCTCTCCTCCCCATAGATTCCTTTTTTAACCCCTTAATTCTTTTGTATCATCACATCAAAGACAATTTATATTTATACCCTCTATATAAAGTCCTTCTCTCTGCCCAAATACATTTACAGTTCTTAAGAGTTATGAGTATTATCTTCCCATGTAGGGATATAAACAGTTTAACCTAATAGGGTAACCTTTTTTTTTTTCCCCCTCTGTTTACCTTTTTAAACTTCTCTTGAGTCTTGTATGTTGAGATCAAATTTTCTATTCAGTTCTGGTCTTTTCACCAGGAAAGATTGAAAGTCCCCAATGTCATTAAATGTCCATCTTTTCCCCTGAAAGAAAATGCACATTTTTGCTGGGTAATAGATTCTTGGCTGCAATCCAAGCTCCTTTGCCTTCCGGAATATCATATTCCAAGCCTTGCGGTCCTTTAATGTTGAAGCTGCCAGGTCCTGAGCAATCCTGACTGTGGCTCCATGATATTTAAATTGCTTCTTTCTGGCTGCTTGGAGTATTTTCTCCTTCACCTGATAATTCTGGAATTTGGCTACAATATTCCTTGGAGTTTCCCTTTTGGGGTCTCTTTCAGGAGGTGATCGGTGGATTCTTTCAATGATGATTTTGTCCTCTGATTCTATGATATCAGGGCAGTTCTCCTTAATAATTTCCTGGAATATGGTGTCTAGATTCTTTTTCTGGTCATGGCTTTCAGGCAGTCCAATGATTCTCATATTGTCTCTCCTCGATCTGTTTTCCAGATCAGTTGTCTTTCCAATGAGGTATTTCACATTTTCTTCTATTTTTTCATTTTTTTTATTCTGCTTGACTGATTCCTGGTGTCTCATGGATTCCTTATCTTCCAACTGTCCCACTTTAATTTTTAAGGCATTGTTTTCTTCAGTGAGATTATGCACCTTTTTTTCCATTTGGCTAAGTGAATTTTTTAAGGTATTGTTTTCTTCAGTGAGATTATGCAGCTTTTTTTCCATTTGGCCAAATGAATTTTTTAAGGCTTTGTTTTCTTCAGCTTCCTTTTCCAAGCTGCTGATTCTTTTTTCATAGTTTTCTTGTTTTGCTTTCATTTCTCTCCCCATTTTTTCTTCTACCTCTTGCAATTGATTTTTAAAATCCTTTTTGAGCTCTTCCAGGAAGGCTTTTTGTTCTTGTGACCAATTCACCTTCCCTTGTGAGGCTTCAGATGTAGACAGTTTGAGGCTATTGTCCTCATCTGAGTTTTTGTTGGCTTCTTCCCTATTGATACAGAAGCTCTCAATGGAGAGGGCTCTTTTTTGCTTCTTACTCATTATTGCAGCTTATTTATTTATTCTTTAAGTTGAGGTCTGCTCTGGGGGCACCAGGGTCCCTGTTTTGGGCTTCTTGTGCAGGGGTATAGGTGCTGTGTGAGCGGGTTTTTACTCTGAGGCCTTTATGGTGTGTGGAGATCCCCCGCCCTGCACTTCCTGTCTGATTGTGCTCGGCCAGCCAGGCGCCAGACCCCGGCGTCTGATCCCGCCTGACCCGTTCGTCTCCCTCCCGGCCGGTGCAGGTAGGTTTTTCTACTGTCCTTCTTGGCCACCAGATTTTTGAACCAGGTTCCAGGAGCCTCAGTTGTCCGGCTGTGGTCCGCAGCTCCTGCTGACTTGCCCCAACCCCCTTGGTGCTGGGTTGCTGCCCTGCGCTGGGCCTCCGTTTTCCCCGAGTCAGACCGACCTTTTCCTGAAGTCTTCTAAATTATCTCTGGTTGGAGGACTGTGTCTCTCTGTCTCTTTGCAGGTTCTGTAGTTTCAGAATTTGTCCAGAGGCTTGATTTAATGTTCGTTTTGAGGGAACAGAAGGAGAGCTCAGGCAGCTTGCTGCTTCCTCTCTGCCATCTTGGCTCCGCCCCCACCAATCCACTCTTAATCTATGCCCTTGTGGTACTACTAAGTATAAAAAAATCAACAATACTAAGTAAACCCTTTGTAGGTAATTTCAAAATACAAATAGAAATGAATACGTGGAACATGGGGGAAATAATAATAATAACCATAATAATAACTAGCATTTATATTGTGCTTTCAGTTTTGCTAATTACCTTACAAATCTTATTTCATTTGATTCTTGCAACAACTCTTGGAGGAAAAGCTATTAATGTCATTTTAAAGATGAGAAAACTGAGGCAGAAAGATGTTAAGTAACTTGCCCAGCATGACATAGGCAGTGAGTATCTGAGGCTGGATTTGAACTCAGATCTTCCAGACTACAAGTCCAGTACTCTATTGACTGTACCACTTAGCTACCCATTTGAATAATGAGTGGATCAAAGAATAAATCATCAGAACAATTATTAACTATGTGAAAATAGTAATAACTATGAAACAGTTATACCTACATTTCTAGCAGGCTGATAAAGCAGTGACCTGAGAAAAATTTCTCTATGTAAATGAATATTAACAAATAAAAAAGGGAAGATCAGTGAACTGAGTATATTTTTTAAAATATTTCCCAAAAATAGAGATTTGCCAAATAAAGAAATCCAAAATAAGAATAAACTAAGATATTTTGAAAATTAAAGAAGATGATAAAATGGGAAAAGGGTACAACCAATAATTTAAAAACTAAATTTTAGAAAGACCAATAAGAACAAAAAGAAAGAAAAAACAACCTTAACCAACCTCATAAAAAAGAGGAAAATTAAAGTGCCTAAACAGGAAATTAACAAGGTGATATCATGACAGGGAAGAATACAAAATAATATTTTCATAATATGTTATACTTAATTGTATGCTAACAAACAGCATTTAAAGAAAATTAATGACAACCTAAAATGTGAAATATCCAAATAGCAGTCTATAAAATACAATCCAGGCTCAGAAAAATAAAATTTAAGAGTTAAAGAAAATACTAACAAATAAAACCCCAGGTCCAGGCAAATTTAAAGCTAAATTATATAAAATATTTAATGGTATGCTAAAACCTATGCTTTATAAATAATTCTTAAAAGTTAAGAAAGGTAATACCTTACCAAATTGCTTTGTGAAGATAAATTAGAAAAGTAGAACTCTAGGCAAATGTTACTGATGAGTACTGATAAAAAATAAATAGAATCATTGTAAAAAGATTACAGAAATATATTTAAAGTATTTTTTACTATGACCAAGTTGGATATATATTGTGTCAGTGATCAGTGATAAAAGAATGGATTAACATTAGAAAAAGATTTATTAATCACACTAAAAACAAACAAAAATCACCATTCTACCATTAGATGCATATAAAACAGCCTTTCACAAATTACAACAATCACATTAAATCCATAAAAATAAAAACATGGGACCATTTTAACATAATCAAGTATATAACTCTGAAATCCAAAGCTAGCATTATTTGTGGTGGGGAAACAGAGGCACTATGTGCACATGTTCAACCTCCTCCATTGTTTGTTCTTTTCCCCTGTTTTTGTGTTTGCCTGTTTCCTCAATTGTAGAATGGGGATAACAGTAACACCTCCCAGTGTTAGTTGTGACGATCAAAGGGAATAATATTTGTAAAGCATTTAGCATAGTGTCTAGCACATAGTAAGCACTATATGTTTATTATTGTTGTTACTGTTGTTTTTGTTACACCTGGCTCTGGGAACATGGTCTTGCTAGGAAGGCACCACAGAGAAGCTTTCAGCATGGGGATCGAACTGGAGTATCTGCCTGCTGATTGCTTCTGTTCTCATTCCTTTCCCACTACATAGTCTTAGACCCACAACTACACCTTGCGTAAGATGATGTGACCAATACTCCTTTCCCTGAACTGTGGTTTGGCTACCCTTAGGCAGAAATTCCTTCTTTAGTCTACCCTGGATCTGGGACCTCTTTTGGGGGTCAAAGTAACAGAACTACTAGTTGACTACTCTTTCTGCTCCCTTATGATCTAGTCCTCTCCTCATGGATCTTTAAGGTTTCCAAAGTGTTTTATAAGTATTATCTCATCTAAGCCTCATAATACCCCCAATAGAGGACGAGTCTTCAGTCAAGCTCATAGGTGGCACTATATAAATGTTATTTTTCTTGTTACTTTCAAGTCCTATGTTTTCTATGTCTAAACCCTACTTTTGGTACATATTAACTGTATGACTCTGAGTAATTCACTTACCCTCTCAGCACCCCAAACATCTCTTTAAGACTATAAACTTGAGAAAAGCGCATTTGTAGAAAGGGGTTATTACCAAGAATTACCATATACTCAGGAAATCATAGGTCTGGATAAAAAAAACTTACAAGGGGCATGGAATTTGTGGAAGTTTGCTTAATGTTTCATGAGATAGATACTTATTTCTGGGTGAAACATCTTTTCTAGGATAAACATCCCTATGTACCTTCAATCAATCTTCTGAGGATGACAGATTGTAGAAGGGATAACCTGGATGCAGTGTAAGCCAATTGGATTGGCTTCAAAAGGGACTCTTATTCCATCTACTCTCCCCTTGCTCAGATCCTACTTATTAAAGATGATCATTTGCTTAATGAATTTGGGTCTCTGGGAGTGCTCTTTTAAAAATGCAAACATCTCTGGAAGCAGAACATCACCTCTTTCATTTGTGAATATTTTTGTGGGGGTTATTTTATTTTATTTTTGTGAAGCAATTAGTGTTAAGTGACTTGCCCAGGGTCACACAGCTATTAAGTGTTAAGTGTCTGAGGCCGGATTTGAACTCCGGTCCTCCTGAATCCAGGGCCGGTGCTCCATCCGCTGCGCCACCTAACTGCCCCATGCGGATTATTTTAACAGACTGTTCCAGGACAACAGTTAACTCAAAGGTGTTGTTACCCAGAAGTTTAAATGTGGGATGAAGAGTGGAGGACCTGAAACATGGTCCTTAATTGTACTGTTTTTAGTTCTTCTACTAAAGTTACATATGCATTTATCTTTTAGGCTTTTGTTCTTTTTTTTTTTTTTTGGTGAGGCAATTGGGGTTAAATGACTTGCCCAGGGTCACACAGCTAGTAAGTGTCAAGGGTCTGAGGCTGGATTTGAACTCAGGTCCTCCTGAATCCAGGGCCAGCGCTCTATCCACTGTGCCACCTAGCTGCCCCGACTTTTGTACCTTTTGGCTACTTCCACCTAATGAAACAACAACATCATAGAGTTTCTAATTTGCTACAATATCTCTCTCATCTATTCTCTTTTCTCCATTCTCCCTGTAACCATCCCAGTTCTAATGTTCATCCCTTCTTAACTAGACTATTTTAAAAGTCTTAAAAGCATTCTCCTTGCCTCCTGACCCTCATTTCTACTATCCATCCTTAAAAAGGATTAGTTGAAAGCACAGGAATATTTAATCTGCAAGACTTTGGAAAGACTTGAGAACCATCTTTGAGTTTTCAAAGAGCTGTTATGTTGAAAGGGTCCCAGATGACAGAATTAGAAGCAATGGGCAGCAATTGCACATAAGGATTTCTTGGCTGAATAGTAAGGATGAAATATTTCTATGTATTAGTACTGTGTAAAAGTTTAGGTTATGGGGGCAGCTAGGTGACACAGTAGATAGAGCACTGGTCCTGGAGTCAAGAGGACCTGAGTTCAAATCTGACCTCAGGCGCTTACTAGGGTTGTGACCCTGGGCAAGTCATTTAACCCAAATTGCCTCAAAAAAAAGTATAGGGTGTATCACTTGTAAATATCAGTGGATCCTGGATAACTAGACTTTGTAGCAGGATCTTGTTCAAGTGTAGGTTGGACAATATGAACCTCCAACTTCAAAAGACCAATATTCTATCTCATAACAACATGGGAGTGACCCTGAATTCCTCAAGACCATGGCATTATATTCTCTCTGATGGATTTAAGGCCACTGGCAAGTGTTGTACGGGACACAGAAGCATGGATGAGTTGTAAACTTTTTAGAGGGAAGAGCCAAATTGATGAGATCACAGACTCTTTTGAGTATTCTAGTTTGACATATGCTCTGGGAAACCTTCCCTACTGGGAAAGGCTTTTAGTATGAGCCTTATGATGGACTCCATGTATTATTTGATGATCACCACGGTTAAGTTCGCATATGCTCATGACCCAAAGTTTGACCACTGGGAGATATATTTTCTTGCTTTGTGCTACTCAGAAAGAGCCCTCTACTAAGGCATGGAAGAGTCATAACCTACAAGGGAATAAGCAGCCCTTATACCAAGAAAATAACTAATCCATAAAGAATTATAGAAAATCTAATTTAACTTTTTTTTTTCCTTTTCTACCTGTGTCTTGAAATTTTGTGCCTTTCTACCTAGGAGGGTGTTGGTGGGAAGGAAGTGAGAATGACTCAGTTTTGTGAAGTACTCACAGTTCTCAGGAGGAAGCCTGCTATATTCAGTAAGTGCAAAGTATGATTATTAATCTTAATATCATATTTTTAAAACTGCTGACAGATGGTGAATACAATGAAATGTTTTGATAACTCCTTGTTATATTTTCGGAGACTCAAAGGCTTAGTGAAAATATGAGGTTCTAAATATTTGAACACCCAGATGCTTTCCCAGATCATTGTGACCAAAGAGTGTCTGCAAATACTGTACCTATGTTTACAAGGGAGGAGAGGGAGAATGCATTCAGAGGAAAAAGAAGCCCACAAATATTGGATTCCTGCAGAAAGTCTAGTGGAACATCGGGCCTTACACCTCCAGGGCAATCTATGCATCTTTTTAACACAAACTCTCTCAGATAAGATTGTCTAGGAACTCAGGCCAAGTATGTCAGCATTAAAAATACAGAATTGGCTGGAAATGCTGTTGTGTGTCAACTTTTATTTGTCCTTTAAACCAAGAAAAAAGAACAAATGTATGCCTATAGGCCAAATAAAGGGCCGCCCCCCCCCCCTTCTACTCTCCTTTCTTCTCTCTCCCTCTTTCCAACTTAGATGAAATTTGTACGGTGGATTGTAATAGAAAGTTCAGATGACAAAAAATTACAGTGGTGTGGCCAAGAAAAATACCCATGGGGCTTTTAGCTTCCCTTGTGCCAGGACTGAACTATCAGATCAGCCTTCTGGACTCAAATGCAACACTGTCAATAAGGATACATCATCTTTTTTGTGGTGTAGAGGAGCTGTCGGTTGCAATTCCCATTATTCCAAAGCCAGGATTTTCCATTAGTGTAGCCACCTGCTGGGTTTCTCTACTCAGGTTTAATGGAGTCTGAATTTGAATTTATCACCATCTGTGGGAAGACAGGAAATGAGAGGAGCATCACTAATTCCTTTCTTCATTTACTAAGCATAAGCATAATCTGTATAAGGAGACAGGCAGAAGCCAGAGCAATAAGGGAAAGGGGAAGGGAGACTGTTTTAACTCATATTGACATCTGAGCTCCAGACCAAGGGAAAAATGCTGTCTGTTCTACAGCCAATTGCAGCAACAAAAAGAATGTTTTAATTTCCTATGCACCCCAAACATTCAGATTCAGGATATGGTTTCTCCTCAGCTTCCAAGCATATCACTGAAGATTTTAATCTTTCTCTGGCTAAGAATAAGGACTTCGATGTCAGTGAGGTCTCAGGAAGAGCTTAGGATGCCTAATTACAATACTGAGCTACATATGGAATCTAAGTGTGTCTCTTTGGTTGTAGAGAGATACATCATTCACCCCCAAATAGTGGTAGTGAACCAAAGTAGGACTCACCAGAGGCTAGAGAAACACCACTGGGCATTAAGCCCTCCAGGAAAGGCTCCAAAGAACATGATGAGGTGTCAATGACTTAGGTTTTTGTTGTATATATCTCAACAATTCTGACAAAGTCAGTGGTAGAACATTTCAGTCATTTCCAATTAAAAATGGAAAAGAAAACAGGCAGGACTTCTAGAGGGAAAATCTGTTATGCAGGGGAAATCTGGCATCGGCTGGTGGATAAAGACTTGCCAGTCAGATCTGCCCAGATCACATGCCACTCCCTAGAGTGGCTGCCCTGAGGAGGGTGCTGTCCATATTCTGAGGATCTAGGGTGGGCTGGGGGTGGGGAGAAGATGCCGCTGTCCTAACTCAGTAGCTGCACGAAGTGTCAACGACCACCTTCAGACAAGTGCCAGCCAGAGGAAGAAGGGAGGGAAAAAAGAAAAATCCATCAAAGAATGAGGATTTCAGAAGGAAACACACACACACACACACACACACTCACACATATACTCATATACATGCACATACATACACAGAGGAATTCTAAAGAAAGACTGCCTGCCATTGTATTTCTTTAGGGACCATGAGTTTACCTCTTTCTCATGAATTTCTTTCCATGTTTATAATCTTTGGATTAATGCTTCTTAAGAACAAGGCTACTCTAACGTCATGGGGGTCAACTTGGTGGAGTTTAGGAGCTTGAATAATTGCAAGGGAAGTTTCCTTATTACTGTGAGGAGGAGAGAGAAAGCACAACAACTAATAATGCTGTTGTACTTTAAGGCTACCAAGAGAGTTAACTCTCCTATCAGGGAGGCTTTGAATACTGTATTGTGACAAAGCAAAATGCCTCGTGGGTGCCTGCTACTCGTGCAACTTGTTTGATGTTTGATCCATAATGAGATGGAAGGGGAAAACAGTTCCCCTGCTTATCTACTATATGCTGTCTATGCACAGATTTAAAGATTTAAGATTCACTTCTGGAACAACATCTCTCATTCTACTAATTTATTATTTAGAAAAAATCTGTACTTTTTTGGGGGTGAGACATGGGGGACATCAAAGTTGATAAATCTAACACTTCAGCATTAACATTTGACTTCCATAGTCTCAGCTACCAGAAATCTTTTTTTGGGGGGGTGGGGAGCTCATTTCAATTGAACAAGCATTTACTGATCATTAAGGATGTGCCAGGTACTGAAATAAAAGGACAAAAATGAAGCAGTTGGTCTTACTTTCAAGGTGGTTACATTTTACTGGGGCTAGAGAAATATAGCATGTAAACAAATAAGGAAATAAAAAGGGTAAGGGGGAAGGCACTAGACCTGATTCTACTGGTATTCAGAATTTGAAAATGAAGAAACTCCCTCTACCAATGCTGGATAGCACCTCTTCAATTTAGTTTTATAGAACTGCTTAGAGCATCAAGAGATTATAAGTGTTGGAGGTCAGATTTGAACCCAAACATTGATGGCTTTGAAGTGAGCTCTCTATCCACTATTCTATTGCCTACTTTTTCAAAGTATACACAAATGAATAAAATGTAATTTCAAGAGAGAAAAGTGCTAATGACTGAATGGGGATCAGGAGAGGCTCATGTAAGTGGTGCTGCCTAAGATATGTTTTGAAGGAAGTAATGTGTTCTACAAGGCTGAAGTAAGTAGAATCCATCAGGGGTGAGGGGGTTTGTGGCTTAAAAAGGGGGGCTTTGTGTTGGAAAGCATCTCTTGGTGAATGACCAACAGGGAAAAATACATGCCAAGGAACTCATTGGTGAGGGAGGAGAGAGGAAAAAATGAAACAATGTAAAATAAATAAGCGGTTAATTCTAATCTGAATGTAATGGATGATGTCACACATATGGTTATTCATACCAGGCGTGGCCACTTTTAGAGATTCCAGACAAACACAAGAAAATCTGTCAGTTTGGGTTAAAGGAACATTGTTATTACCTCAGGTCAAGCAGATGGAGGGCAAACTTCTCTGCTGGATTCTGCTGCTCTTTAATTAATGTCCACATTTGTTATGTCAACATAATGCATCACGTTGGGTTTAAAGATTTGTTTTCTTTTCCAACATGAATGAATCTATCATTTAATATTCAACATTCTCACAGTTGAGCAGGAATGTGGATGGATATGCAGATTCTTACAACTAATTTTTAATCAGCCACAGGAGTGAAAAAAGAAGAAATACAAAGCACTGTTTTTGCATATTTTATTTCTTGATGTAGAGATAGATTTGATACTTCACTAATGAGCATTTTTGATTGAAAGCTTCTGAGTGTGTATATGTATGTAAGAAAAATAAGAATATCAGAAAAGAAAATAATTCAGAATAAAGGATTCTTCCTAACCCCATATTATCATCCTTTCAATGGGTTTTCTTCATAAATGATTAAATAGCCATAGCCTTTTGGCATATCTGTATGTTCTTACCAACATCAGATGGCAATTTGGAAAAAAAAAAAAAGGAAAAAGAAAAGAGAAAGAAAAATTATTTACCTCAACTTGCTTTGTTTAGTAAACTGGGCTTTTCTTCCCAGTCTACCAAAGGAAGAGGTTTAGCCAGATTGAGGTTATGCATGTGAAATCTTGGTGATAAAACGGAGCTATTTGCCCGATGCTGAAGCCAAAGTATAAGCCTATTATGTAGCAGTAAATGAGGAGCTGTAGACTAATAACCAGTGTTCTTTCTTAAATAGATGGCAGGCTGGCATTGTTCATTTTGGGGAAATATTTTTGCAGTGCCAGGCTCCAGTCTCTAATTATTTAAGCAACTACAAAGATATTTGTAGTGTAAATGTGCAAATATCACTTGGATTTATTCCAAGCTAGAGCAGTAGGCAGCGATCTGGGCCAGTTGGGTAGAGAGCTCAATTGGTAGTTAGATATCTTGCAGATCCTGGGACAGAGACTCACTCAATAAAAGAAAACAAAACAAAGCAAGAAAGTAGTCTCCATTAGTACCTGATTTCACCTAATTTGGAACATTTTTGGAAAAGAATAGTTCTATCCTACTTGAATACATGCCTATCTAAAATTAAGCCACTTTCTGAGATGAGATATATAAAAGTGTTAAGATCAGTATCCTAACTGGCAAGGACTAACTATTCTTCCTTTAAAGAATATTTATTTTATTCTGAATTTATTAAACATTGAATGATATAGCCATTCCATATGGATAGTAGAACAGAAAAACAAAATTATATATTTAAATATTAATATTATATATAGCTTATTTATGAAAAAATTAATCTGAAACTTGCAAAGATTTTTGATTTCCTCTTTTCTTCTGCACATGAAATAGATTTCTCAACAAACCTCTTTTGTTTGTTTTATGTGTCCTTTTCTTTTTCTACTACCTTATTCTTTTTTTTCCTGGATTGAGAAAAAAAATGATAAAAAGAAATATTATGTCTTCTTGACATTCAGTAGAGCTGCCAGTGTCCTCTGAGGGCCCAGGGACAGGTCACATATTGACTAACCATTTTCACGGTTTCAAAAATTTCATACAATAATTTGTAATTGAAGGATTATTTTTTATGAAGTGGCATGACAAAGTAGACTTGAAGTAAGGCAGACAGGCTTTAAAACCTACCCCAGAAACTTAGGATCATGGATCTCAAAGGGAAGGGACTTTCAAAGCAGTTAAGTTCAGCTCCCTCATAACCATTAGCCTCTCTGTGTAGATGGAAGAAATTGAAGATAAGCATATTCCTAAATGCCTGTGATGTAAAAAAATATCAATAAGGTTTGAAAATAAAATAAATTTCCTCTCACCTTTAGTTACCCAGTCACCTATCAATTATTAAGCATCTATTCTGTGTCAGGCATGTAGCCAAGTTCTGGGAATATAGAGAAACAAAAAAAAAATCCTGATCTCAAGGAGCTCAAATTCTAATGAGAAATAATTTTCAAATAACTAAGTACAAACAAGATATATACAGGAAAAAAATAAGTCTCAGTGGGCAAACTAAGTTTAAGGAGGATTAGCAAAGTTTTTTTTGTTTTGTTTTGTTTCTTCAGAAGATGAGATTTGAAGGAAGCGAGGGAACCTAGGAGTTTGAGGCGGGGAAGAGGAGTGTTCCAAGCATACAGGACAGCCAGGGCAAAGGCTTGGAGTCTGGAGATGTAGAGGTGCTTATTTTTCCCTTTTTCTTTTTATATTCCCCTGTGGAACAGCCATGGGGCCAATACCACTTGATTACAGAGCACATAGAGGGGAGTGAGGTGGAAGAACACTGGAAAGGTAGAAAGGGTTCAGCTTATGAAGGTCTATGAAAGCCAAACAGAGGTCTTTATGTTTGATTCAAGAGGAGATGGGGGACACTGGAGCTTATTGAACAAGGAGATGACATGTGTTTTGAAAGATCAAATTGACCTTTACTGATTCATTCATTCAACAAACATTGACTAAGCAATTCATCTGCTTGCTCTTGAGGAATGTAAGGTTTAGATAAGACATAGTCCCTGTCATCAAGAACCTAACTTTAGAATATGGGGATAACATGGATACAGAAAACTATAATATAAAGTAGTGTGTGTGTGTGTGTGTGTGTGTGTGTGTGTGTGTGTGTGTGTGTGTTTGCGCACGCACGCATGCGCTTGTATGAGAGAGAGACAGAGAGACAGACAGAGAGACAGAGACAGAGAGTATTATAAGGAAGCTTTTATATGAGATCCAGGGGGCAGGCCAGTACTGGTAATAGAGACTCAGGAAAGCTTTTTTGGATTTTCTGTATCATAACATTATTTAGAGGTGGAAGGAAGCTCAGAAATCTAGTCAAATTTTTATCTAGTTAACCCCCCACACAAAATATATTCTTTAAGATAACATACTATAACATACCCAACAAGTGTGTAATTCAGGGTCTGATTTAAGATCCTCAAGTAGTGTAACCTGCCACTTGCAGAAGCTGAACATTGCCCTTTGGGATATTTAATTGTAAGGAAATTTGTTTTTGTTTTTGTCTTTCCCTTACACCAAAACTAAACTCCCCTCTCTTCACATGCTATCTATTCCTCCTGGTTTTGTCCTCTGTGACAAAGCAGAACAGATCTCATCTGTCTTCCACATAACACATAATGTGTCTTCAAACATTTGAAGGTAGCTATCATGTTGCTATTTAGTCTTGTCTTCTTCAGAGTAAATATGCTAATTTTCTGCAGGTGACCCCCATGAGATAAACACAAGATCTTTCACCATACTGATTACCCTCCTCTGGCCACTTTCTAACTTATTTTTTTTCTCTGTTTAGAATTTTATTTTCCAAATTACATGTAAAAACAAATTTTGACATCAGTTTTTTTTAAATGTTGTCTTCCAACTTCTCTTCCTCCCTCCCTTTCCACCTCTTACCCCCAAGAACTCAAGCAATTCAATATAAATTATATATGAGTAGTTATGGAAAACATCTCCATATTAGCCAGGTTGTAAGATAAAACAGATAAAAACAAAACTTCAGATTAAGGAACTCTCAAAAAAATGCTTCAGTCTGTTTTCAAATATCATCAGTTCTTTCTCTGTAGATGGATGGCAATTTTCATAAGTACTTCAGAGTTATATTGGATCATTGCCTTGCTGAAAATCACCATGTGCTTCCCAGCAGATCATCTGACAGTATTGCTGTTATTTTGTATACAATACATTTCATTCTGCTTCAGTTCATGGAGGTGCCCTACTTCCAAACTACACTGTCCCAAGCTTCAGAGGGTCCCAGGTGTTTTGGTTTGAGGGAGGGCAGGTTTTTCTCTCTCCTGGCCTGTTCTCTAGTCTGAAGATAACCTCAAGCCAACTTGCTAATTAACCAGCCAGCATAACTTTGTGTGCTGTGGTTCTTAGCTCCGAGGAGCCTGTGCCCCTCCTGAACCTGGGCCTCCCTTCACTCAAGATTTCTTCCTGTTTCCCTGCTGGGGTGGGATAGCTGAATTCCTCCTTAGGTCCCACAGAAACCCCTATATTTTCACCCTGGCCAGCCATTCAGCCCTCTCACCCAACCATAAGCTCAGTTCCAGAAGATACTGGTTTTGCAGCTGATTTGGAGGCTCAGGGATAAGTTCCTCTGACACAACGTGCCTGGGGTGTGTGTGTTGGTGTGATCATGGGCTTGAACTCTTCTTACAGCCCAGAACAGCCACCTTTAATCTGTCTTTGACTGGAAAATAATCTCAGCCCATCTTTTCATGGGTTTTGCAGCTCCAAGGGTTGTCTTGGGGGGTAATTGTGTCAGGTTCTCTGTGTGTTTAATGTCTTTCCTCCACCATCTTGGCTCCACTCCTGGAAGTTTCAGGGGTTCATTCCACTTTCTAACTTATTGATGTAACTATAGTGCTCATAACTTACTATAT
Organism: Dromiciops gliroides; assembly: GCF_019393635.1. Classification (NCBI taxonomy): domain Eukaryota; kingdom Metazoa; phylum Chordata; class Mammalia; order Microbiotheria; family Microbiotheriidae; genus Dromiciops; species Dromiciops gliroides. The sequence goes on from NC_057861.1 coordinate 519,771,049, forward strand.
CATTATTATCACCACCACCACCACCTTCATCACCATCATCACCATTATCACATTTACAAACATTTTAAATTTTGGAAAACACTTAACAATTATTCTCTCAGTTAATCCTAATAACAACTTTGTAAGGTAAGTGCAATTAAGGGATTAAGGGACTTGCCCAGTTTCATATAATTAATAAATATCTGTGGGTGGATTTGAACTCAGTTTTTCCTATCTCCAGGTCCAACGATCTACAGTATTCACTGTACCATGCAGCTGCCTCATAGGGCTATTGTAAGCATCAAATGAGCTAATGTGGGTAAAATAACAGTTATTATTATTATTGAAAAGTATTACATATGTGTGAGATAGTATTAATTTTCTTGAGACTTTCCTCTCCTTCCTGCCCCTCTCCTATCCCCCATTTCATCCATTAGACTGTGTACTCCTCGAGAGCAGGGAGTGTTTTTCAGCTTTCTTTGTACGTCCAATGCTTAACACAATGCCTGGCACATGGTAAGTGCTTTTTATCTTGATTCCATCAATCTCACAGCTCTTAAAATAATGAAAAAAAATGCAGCATGTGTTCAGAATGCCTTCATTGACTAATAGAGCCATTTACAGAAGGAGCAGGAACCCTAGAACTAAAAAATCCTTCATTTTCCACAGACTGGCAGGGATAAATACTTTATCTGAAAAACCTTTCATTCTGCAAAAGCATATTCTATTGGTGATATTAATTAACTGTGAATCTTATGATACTATTAAGTTAGAAGAATTACAAATGCAAAGAATCCAAAAGGACAGATACTGGATGGATAGATTTAAGCTTCAGAATATTGCCAGATATAAGATCTATATGACTAAAAAGGATGATTTCATGACATAGCAATAATGAGAGACAAAAAAATGGACAACCAAATTGACACATTGATATCCTAAAGTTATTAAAAGAACAAGGGGAAAAGCCTCCATGTGTGTTGGGTAAATGAATCCTTTTTTTGAGGATTTATGGGGAAATTTGGACAAGTGTCATATAGGGTAAGAACCATACATTCATCATTCAAAAATAACCTATGGTACATATATTGGATTAGCAAACATGGAGAAATGAAGACAAAAACAGCACAGTCCCTGTTTTTAAAGAACTTGAATTCTGATGGTATTGGGTGGGAGAAAAATGATAGAAAAGAAAATAATAAAAAAGGTTGTGATCTGTGCTCATGGAGTGTTAATTCTTTACAGGAGGAAGTACCCACAAAATGATACAAAGGATCTTTCCAAGTATCAAAAATTCTTTTGTGTGTGTGTGTGTGTGTGTGTGTTTGTGTGTGTATGTGTGTGTGTGTCAGTTGGGGTTAAGTGGCTTGCCCAGGGTCACACACCTGGTAAGTGTTAAGTGTCTGAGGCCGGATTTGAACTCAGGTCCTCCTGATTCCAAGGCCAGTGCTCTATGTACTGTGCTACATAGCTGCCCCTCTGTATCAAGAATTCTTAATGCAAAAAGAAGCAGTTTTCATGGAACTGGAAAGATGGCAGAGCCAAAAACAAACAATAGGAAGAATAAAGCAGGTGTCTGGACAGTAATTATAAGATGATATCTAACCTCTTCTAAAAATTAATAAAGATTATGGCAAATTTTCTCAATTATAGTACCTGTTATAAACCAAGACCTCAGTCCTAAACCATCACTAGCCATATTTTTACCTTTTCCATGGAAGTGAAAACTATTCTAAATCTTCCTTCTATTTTTTTTTTTGGCGGGGCAATGAGAGTTAAGTGACTTGTCTATTGTCACACAGCTAGTAAGTGTCAAGTGTCTGAGGCAGGTTATGAACTCAAGTCCTCCTGAATCCAGGGCCAGTGCTTTATCCACTGTGCCATCTAGCTGCCCTCTTCCATATTTTGTGACCTGCATTGATAAGAAACAAATATATTTTGAAGGAAAATTAGAAGTTAGTTAATTCAACATCCCATCCTAGGAAGGAATGAATCTCTCTCTACCTTAAAGTCCAAGAGAACATTGTTCTACTCCAAACAGTCCAGTTACTCCCTGTTGCTTCTAGGATTAAAAAGAACAAGAACAACAACAACAGCAACAGCAACAGCAACAAAACAAAAACTTATTTTCTGCTTTGCATTGAAGCCTGTGATAACTTGGATCCAGCCTGTCTTTTTAGCTTTGTTATATATGAACCCCTCTCATACATGTTTCCAGCCAAACTGGCTTTCTTGCTCTTTCTTACTTTCACCCCATGACCTCTATTTATATATCTTAGTTTCCATGAAAGCTTAGCTTAGAGGCTACCTCATTCATTAAGCTTAGTTCCCCCATGTCTGAAGACCTTCCTGATCTTCCTCCATCCCCATAGACCTTGCTGACAACTCTCCCCCAATTGATAATTTCTCCTCACTCTTGAAGTTTCCATTTATTTATTTTATATGTATTTTGTATAAACTTAACATAGGGTAATAGATTTAGAGCTCAAAAAAGATTATGGATGCCATCAAGTCAACTTTTTCATTTTACAAATGAGGAAATGAATGCATAGAAAATGTAAGTGATATGGCCAAGGTCACATAAGTAGTGTCTGAGGCAAGATTTGAAAACAAGTCTTCATGAATCCTACTGTAATACTCTACAATCAAATGATAGTACCTTCCTTACTGTTTCTCAAATAATACACTCTCCTGATAATGGGCATTTTTACTGGTGTCCCTCATGCCTACAATGCTGGCCTTCCTTGTGTCTGCTTCCTGACTTCTTTCAAGGCTCAGCTAAATGGCTGTCTTCTACAAAAATCCTTTCCCCATCCCTGAAGGTAAGAAGAGGATGAGAATAGTAAGCTATAAAAAAGAAAAAGAATAGAGTATATATTTGAGGAGACTAAGGTGGTGTTATTTTTATTAGTCCTTTAAACCATTTTAAATCTCTTAAATCAAGAACAACAACAACAACAATAACGCTAAGTTGCTATCCTTTTTTTAATTTAAAAACATTTTCTGGGGAAAAGGATGTGATCCTTTTAACAGAGGTAATTGGTAAAAAGTTGCAGGGGAGCTACATCTGTTGCTAAGAAGAGTGCTATTGTATTTAAAATGCAAGTTAACACAACAGCTGGCAGCTGGAAATAATCTATTGGGAGGCACAAAGTTTCTCGTCTCTTAGAGAGTGAAAAGTTTTCATTTATGATTATTTAAAAAAGAGATCTTAAAATGTTTTGGTGATTTATAAAATTAATTTTTGATGCTTTTCTATATATAGGGGAAGATGAAAACCAGTCAAAGGGAATTACACTCCTAATTAGCTGATAAAGAAATCAGAGGGTTAAACTAAGGCCATTCTTTAAATTAATTTATTCAAAACAGATGAACAAAATTCTATGACCAAAGTGAGAGAAAACCACTACCAGATATTATACATTAGAAGGACTTTTAACATCTAGATAGGCAGAAGTCTAAAAATTGCTGACCATACCTTGATGGATCGGATATTAAGCTGTAAATTAAATATTCAGAGTGAGTTAAAAAGAAACATTCTTAAGTGTGGTGTTAGACCACAATAAAAAAATTATTGAGAAAGGTAGCATTGTTATGCTTAGGGATTTATCTGATTTTAAAAATGTTTCCTAAGTGAGAATTGGGAATAGCTTGTGATTTGGAATCAGAGAATAGGGTTTAAATTTTGACTCTGATGCTTAATATTGTTGTTTTCATAACCACTCTAGGTCAAAGAAGACAAGCTATTGGAACAAACTCAGTAGTCGATTGATCTAATGACTGAAACATTGCTTCCTGCTTGGAGCTAACACAGTTGAAGGGCTTAGCGAGGATGCTGGAAAGGGAGAAAAAGCCTACCAGGGCTAGGAGATACCTTTTGGTCACGAGTACTCCCTTTATGTGCGCCTAATTTAAAGCATCCTTGTCCTTTAAATTTGAGCCCAATTTCTCAAGTGAATGAGTATGTACTTCAGAAGTGGGAGTGTGTCCCAGCTTTTAGGTAATATTTTTGGAATTTTTTTTCTTGATAAGCCTGCTCAATAAACGTAATTTTGTCAAAACTGATGAATAATAACTGGTTAACCATATTGAATTAAGCATAGTTGAATGCAGATCATGAGTGATAGAATTAGAAAATAAAGCCTCAAAACAGAGTTGCTGTCATACATGTGGGCTTCAGTTGGGCTAAATATCGGATCTTTCATGACAAAGGATATAGTTATTCTAATTTTTGGATATCCAAGTTTTGGTTATGCAATATAGAAAATTCATTCTCTCAGCCTCTTTTTATTTAGACAGTCTATTTTATGGTTGATTTCCATGCAAATAAGACCAATCTCTTGGTGATAATATTGGCTTGTTTGAAAGCTTAATTACTAATATCTTTTGTATTACTGTTCCCTTACCAGTACAGAGGATAAAAAGCAGTGTGGATGTGTGAATCCCCAAAATACTGGTGCCTATTTGATAATCCCCATCATACTCCAATAGCTCATACATATTCCTTTTTTTTTCTTTTTTACTTTTAAGCAGCTGCATATTAGTTGGCTTATTTGCAATACAAGTCCAGACAGTTTGACGGAGATCTTTATCAAGTGCAAATTCATAGAATAAGGTTTGATTGTTGGCTTAGAAACTCTTGAGAATAAATGGATGAATGAATGACTGAATGAAAAACATGCAAAACATTGCTCTTAATATGGGGAGCAAAAAAGACAATTCCTTCTTTCAAGTAGCTCACATTTTAATAGTGACAACACACATGGGAGATTTCAGCTACAAGTTGGATGGAAAAGCCTCCTCATAGTGCTTAGGGTGCATTGGCAAAGCAGATGGAAATGTATCTTGTTTAACTTCTCTTCCTTGACCCCATTGGTTAAACCATATCCATTTCTTTTTTCTTTCTTTCTTTCTTTCTTTTTTCTTTTTTTTTTTTTTTTTTGCGGGGCAATGGGAGTTAAGTGACTTGCCCAGGGTCACACAGCTAGTAAGTGTCAAGTGTCTGAGGCTGGATTTGAACTCAGGTACTCCTGAATCCAGGGCTGGTGCTTTATCCACTATGCCACCTAGCTGCCCCCCATATCCATTTCTAATATTGAAACATTTGGCAGAGTAAAGGACTTTGGTTGCAAGAACTTTCCTTTAGGGATCTTCAGTAGATGTGGCTATTGATGAGAAAGGAATTATAGAGCTTTCAGGATCCATTTTGCATTTTGATAAGGTTTGCTTCACTGAATGATGGCTATAAGGCCCAGATGGATGTAAAGTACTTTCTGGGGGTTGAGGGTAGTGCTGCTGTTCCTGGGGCTTTTGAGCTTATGATCCTTCACTTTCTTTATCATAACTTGAGGGCAGATGATGGTGGTGTTTTGACTCACCTGACATATACTACTTGTCTTTTCCTCAGGGTGTTTTGCTGCTTCTGCTAGTCTGAATTACCTCCCCATGGGAATGCTATTTGGTTGCATTTTGGAAATTATATTCAACCCTGTCTTTATTAACAAATCCCCTGATTATAGCTATGGGGGCTAGATTTGAAGTAGAACACTTGGTCTTCCCGACTCAGCTATTCTAAACTGGTAAGATTGGGGGCTTACCTGTTCGGAAATGGCAGTTGGTCAATGGTTGCTGATTGTGGAGTGGAAGATGGTGAGGTAATTTTTTTCCAGAGTTTTTTCCTCTCAATGACAGCTGTAGGGATCAGAATGGGAGTAGGGATTGACTGGGGACTGATGCTCTGTTGGTATTTGAACTTGCTTGGTACCTGCCAACTCCAGCCTCTCCCTCAGGGTCCTGTCATGCTTAAGCAAGCACTTAATCTGAAGGAAGCTATGTCTTAGTAGTGGACACTTTATCCATTTTGAATTTTATTTTTGGTCACAATGAAACTCACAAACTTTTTGAGCTTCAGTTTTCTTATTGGTGATGGAATTTTGCTCACTATTTTCTATGCTGTTGTCATTTTTGGATTGAATAATACTATAAATGTATTTTGTCAGTATATAAATTCTATGGCAATATAACCTATTAAAGAAATGACTAAGTCAAATACACTATGGAATAGTCACAGAAAGTTATTTCAGTCATTGCTTGCAAAAATAAGAATTTGATAAATTCTAAAAGGGATAAAAAATATGTATTTATCAGCAATAATGGGAAAAATGAGAAGTATTTGAAAAACGAAATTGGGAATGGACTTGGACATGGCCTTGAGTATAAGAAACTCAGAGAGACACAATAGTGGACTAGTAGAAAGAATATTCAAAATACCCCTCGTGTCTTTTACAAAGGAACCAAGTCCTAACTTAGAAATCCAAGAAATAAATCATGAGTCACTTTTCCTAGCCCAGGCTGGCATAGGAAAACAGATAAATGTGGATACTAGTGACACAGTCTGGTTTGGAGGATACCACATGGAGGATTCCAGGGTGCAGGGACTGAAAACATAGCAAAGATGTGTTCAATAGCAAGAAGAGGACCCATATCCACACAGAGGCACCATGACCTTGGACAGGATCTGAAAACAGGTGCCAGTTTGCTATCACTCACTATCTAGTTCTAGGTCAAAGATCTAGGATGAACTGAAGAGGGGGCCTGCACCTAGGGGTAACATCCAAATGTAAGAAATGGTCAGAGATCCTAGACCATGTACTGAGTTAGGAAAAACTTCAGAAACAAATAATAACTAGTTGCCTCTGATCCCAGGAATATAGCTGAGTCTCACTTCTAGCCTCTAAATGAATCTGAACCCTGCAATGGAATAACTAAGAAAGAAATCCTAGATAAAAGGGGAGACTAAGATTCTGTCTGTATTAACTGACAAAGGTTTTCAGATGGTTGGTAGTTACTCAATTTAGCAACAGTCTATGGGAACTTCCAACAAGAGTATTGCCCAGACCTAAATCCAGGTCAGGAACTTTCAGAGCTCAAAGAGTTAAGGAAAAAGTACTTTGATTTGAATTATATCATTTTGGAAATACTTGAAGATTGGGGCTCTTTGTAAGTTGTGCCTTAGATCCCTATACAACACAACAGTCAATACCCCCAATAAAATAGCAGAAAGACCCAAGAGAACAAAAGGTCTATGGAGACAGTCACCCAGAAGTGTGCAGAATCCTGAGATCCTGTATTAACTCAATAAAAGCAACAGCATGAATGACTCAGACATTCTGTCCAAAGTTCATAACATAGCATAAAGTCCAAAGTCAAAAAGTAGGCTAGAAGAAAGAGCATACAAAAATATTCCCATTATAAAGAGCTGCTAATGTGATAAGGCATAAACCTAGCAAAAGAGAATGACTCAAAAACATCTACAAAAAAGAAAAGCATAACTTGGATAGAAATCCACTCAGAGTTCCTGGTAGAGATGAAGCAAGAGATTTTTTTGTTGTTGTTGCTTTTGTTTTGTTTTGTTTTTAATGGCTAAAATGATTTTTAAACCAAATAATATTGCTAAAAGATAAAATGTTAAAAGAAATGACAATTATGGAAAAAGATTTTTAAATTAAATTCATATCTTGGAATAAGTGGTATAAAAGCTTATCCTAAGGGCAAAACACCCCCTTAAAATAAAAATTGACCAAATAGTAACAAATGACACTGAGATACCAAAATATACTATAATAAATAAAATGACCGAAAAATAGAAGGAAGCATAAAGCATATCTTACAATAAAAATGACCAACCCTCTAAAGTTTACTTAAGATAAAGAATTTATGGATTATTGAAAGACCCTGACATCCATGACCTCTACTCTAACAAAAAATAAAGAAATAAAGCACACTAGGATGCTATATTTTAAGACGAAAACTACCTAGAACTCTTAAAACCAGAGAGTAAAGTAGAAACAGAAAGAATCTAGTAATCACCACTGTAAATACATGCAAAAATTGAAACTCCCATTAATATTGTGACCTTCCAAGTCAAATATAAAATATTGTAAACCATTATAAAGGAAGAATTAAGGTACTGACAAGCCAGTCAGGATCACAAAAAATTTAGCAGTCATCATTATAAAGGAGTGTAGAATTTGGGATACGATATTCCAGAAGGCAAAAAACATTATAGGCTTACAACCAAATGTAATGGGCAAAAATCTAGCTATACTATCTAAAATCTAATTAGTGGTCGCCAATAAATTATAAGCTTTAGCAAGAGTATTTAAGTGTTTAAGTATTTATTAAAGAGCATTAGGATCAGATTGAAAGGTAAAACTCTATTTCTAAGAGACCCCATCATCTGACCCACCATGGTGAAGTCAGGAACCAAAAGAAACAGAACCCCTCCTCCAGTGTCCACTTCCTACTTCGTGCCCTCCTCCTAGAAATGGGAAGCTCCTCAAGTTGACTGGCTAGTAGCCTTGATAGACAGTACCCATGAGCAAACGTCACTTCCTGACACCAAGGACCTTGACTGTATGACTTGCCCTCAGAGGCCTTCTCCTCATGGCAGAGCTTTTCTACAGTAAGTCTCCAACAGGTGGCATCATTCCAATCATTACACAAAGAATTTTCCCAGCAAAACTGAATATACTTCTACAAGGAAAAGATAAACTTAAAATGAAAAACAGGATTTCAAAACATTCCTCATGGAAAGACCAAACCTGCAGAGAAAATGTGACTTGAAAACATCACTGGAGAAAAAGAAAAAAATAAAGTAATTATGAACAAACAAATAATCATGAGGGACTAAACATGGATAAAGAGTTTATGTTCTAATATGAGGAGATAACACATTTATCCCCTCAAAACTGTTATCATGTTTCACAGAGAGAAGCTAGTAGTGATTCTGTTATATTTTGATTATCTTTTTAAAATAATAAAACATGCAGAGTTGAAATGAAGGGCTAGAACAAATTCTATTGTTTCAGCTGAAGTGCAGAGGGCAGAAGTGGCAGTCATTAACATAGATAAAGAAAAAGTAAAAAAAGACCTAATTGAAAGAGATAATCAGGGAAGCTACATTTTGATAATAGGTACCATAGACAATGAAGTTATATTAAAAAAACAAAACAAAACATTTTCAGCAAATTTCTCTGATAAAGACTTCATTTTTCAAATTTATAGGGAACTGAGTCAAATTTATAAAAAAATAAGAGCCATTCCCCAATTGATAAGTGGTCAAAGAATAAAAATAGGCGGTTTTCAGAAGAAAACAAAGCTATCTCTAGTCATGAAAAAATGCTCTAAATCACTGTTGACTAGAAAAAGGCAAAATACAACATTTCTGAAGTAACACCTCACATGTATCAGAAATGACAAATGCTGTAGGGGATGAGGGAAAATAGATATATTAATGAAATGTTGGTGGATTAGCAACTGGTCTAAATATTCTGGAGAAAATCTGGAACTCTGACCAAAAGAATAGAAAACTCTCATACCCTTTGACCCAATAATACCACTATCAGGTCTATATCCAAAGAGATCAAAGGAAAAGGAAAAGGAACTATATGTACAAATATATTTATAGCAACATTTTTGTGGTGGCAGAGAATTAGAAATTGAGAAGATGCTTATCATTTGGGGGAATGGATAAACAATTTCTGGCATATGCTTGTTATGGGGTACTATTGCACAAGAAGAAAATATGATGGATGTGGTTTAAAAAAAGCATGCATGGCAAGACCTATAGGAATTGATGCAAAGTAAAGACAAGAATCAGGAGACACTTGTGCACAGTAACAGCCAAGTTAGAGTAATGATGAAATATGAGAGACTTGACTATGATCATTACAATGAGCCAAGGTAAATTCCAAAGGACTCGTAATGAAAAAAGATAATCCAGAGAAAGAACTGATGAATTCTGAGTGAAAATTGAAATATAATTCTCTTGCCTATTTTTTTTTTGCTTTTTCTACTACATGACTATATTTTTATCATGGTTTCACATGTATAATATATATAATATTGTTTGCCTTGTGAGTGGTTGGGAAAGGTAGGAGGGAGGGAGAGAATCTAGAACTCAAAATTGAAAAAGAAAAATATGTTAATAATAAATAGATAAGATTTTTAATTGCACAAATGAAAATACACATTAACTCTTAAATAAATCATTATCATTATGGTGGTGATCATTTCAGGGTTGATAGTTTGAGGTTGGGGAAACAGGAAGCAATGTTCCTCAGATGATGGGAAAGGAAGCAAATAACTGCAGGGGTATTTTAGAAGAACTGTGAAGCCTGACTTCAAGAGAAAAGGGGGAAGTGATAGCTTATATATCTCAAAGTACCTGAAGTATATGGGGGTAAAAAAATCTGGCATTAGGAAGGAAGCGGGTAGATCTCACTATAAGTACAGAAGTAATGGGGAACATTGAAGATTATAAATATGAATGTGGCAAGAATAACAGAGACCTTGTAACAGATTTTATTCAGTTGGGGGCATCCTAGAAATCCCCCTTTGTTAAGCAAGTATTCTAATGTTGGAACTATAACCTGCCTGATCTAGCATCTAGGGCACAATGGGGAAATATGGGTTGAGAGGTAGCTATAATGGCCTTAGCACAGACAAGTTGTGACTGTTAAAGTAGTAGTAGGATCTGTTACTGGAGAAACAAAGTAGCTTATACCACACCATACTGCCTACTTGTTGAATTAAGGTCTTAGGAAGTCAGGCTCATGAGATACAAGCCTCTTAAAAACAGAACAAGAATCAAAAAGGTGTGGAAGAGTTTGTGGAATAGGGATAATCTGCAATCATAGTAATAAATTATAAATGAGAAAGAATTTAACATATACACCTATTTGTTTCATTCTATCTCATAGATACTGATATTGATAAGATGAATGAAACATAATATGAATGAAACACACATATATAAAATATAAATGAGATAGAATAAAACATGTGAGTTTCATTCTATCTCAATCATATCTCTTATTTTTATTTCCGATGGACAATAATTTTACTGACAGTAGCTTCATATAGCTCTATTCTAGTGTGTATGTATGTTTGTATACATACGTACATCTATATTTGTCAATACACACATATATAGACATGCATGTATCTCATAAATATATACACATGCATATATATGTCTTCATGCATTATTTGTATATATGTATCATAGCAATCAACCAGCATTTACTAATTGCCCATTATAGGGCAAGTAGATGGCACAGTGGATAGAGCACTGGCCTTGGAGTCAAGAGAACCTGAGTTCAAATCTCACCTCAGACACTTACTAGCTGTGTGACTCTGGGCAAGTCATTTAACTCCAATTGCCTCAAATATTCAGGGCCAACTCCAGTCGTCCTGATATATATCTTGCCACTGGACCCAGATGGCTCAGGAAGAGAGAGTGAGGTTGGTGACCTTTCACAGCCCTCCCTCACTTAAATCCAAGTCATGACATCACCTCCTGATGGCATGATCCTGTTCAAGAATGAAGGACAAACAACAACAAACAATACTGCCCTTTATATTTCAGGCATTATTCTAGAAGTTTGAATTACAACAACAAAGGAGAGACAGACACACCTAGCCTCCTCAGCAGAACCCACTCTCTAAACTTCTCCACCTCCTCACCAGCAACTTGATTACCCTTGAAATGACCTATCCCTAGATCCTACTCTCATTAGTGAGTCCCTGCCTACCATCACCATTTCATAAGAGACCTTAGTCATATGGACTTCACCCCAGGAACTTAACAACACATTTTTTAGATGATTCAAGCTCTTCTCTAGCAGCCTTTTTCTGGTGCTGGTATCCTCCTCCCTCCCTACTATCTCATTACTATACCCTTTGATCTACTTTTTATGTCCCCCCCCCTCCTATTAAAATATTAGCCCCTTCCTACCCCACCCATGTCACTTCTGGAAGTGAAGATTATGAGCCATATTCTAATCTATATTGGGATAAAAGGGATATTAAAAAAGACAAAATAAATAAAAAATAAGGAAGAGAGTAATAATTTAATTAAACAAGACAAGTAGTATAAGGCAAGGAAATGTCATTGTGGTGGGGAAACTGGTATGGATTAGGGCAGATGGGGAGCCTATGTGAAAGGACTTCAATTAAAGTAGTAAAAGCAAAACTAATAAGGGTCAAGTGCCAACCTAAAAGAGGAAGAGTTGGGGGTAAATTAACATAAGTATATGGAGAAAAACACAAGCTTAACCATTACAATCTTAAAAATGAATATACTCAAAAAATGAAAGAATGAAAAGTAGGTCAGAGTAAGTAGAACCAGGAAAATACTATAGTCACTAACTACAATAACTATACGCACATAGATGTGTGTGTACATACACCCATTTATATAGATACATATATATGTGTGTATATATGTATGTAAGTATATATATATATATATATGATCAGCAGAACTAATTTATTTTATTTTAAAATAAATCTTCAGTTCACTAAATTCACTGTCGCTAAATTTCTCCCCATAACCCTTTCCCTTCCCCTTCTAGAGAGCCATGCCATATAACAAATGTTATTTTATAGAAAAAAGAAAAAAATGAGAAAATTTAGTTAAATTGTTTAACCTTCATCTGGGAGAAATGGAACAGCTCCCTCCTCTCAGTAGAGAGGTGAGGGACTACACATGCAGAAAGTGCTTTTCATTGTCAGATATGCCCACTGGGTTGGTTGGCTTTGCAAAGAGCTTTTCCACATTACAAGAGAATTTGGGGTGTGTATGTGTGTATGTTGAGGGGTGACAAGGGATGTTTAAGGGGAATGACTATAGTATAAAAATGCATCAAAATATCAAACAATAAACAGTAACAACCACCACCTGTAATCTGCATTTTTCCATCTCAAACTGGACTTAAGTATGCTAAATACAATGTCTTTTGTAGCACAGAGTTTTGGAATATACACTTATTGCAAAGGTAGAGTTTTTTTCCTGTGGTTGCTCCCAACTTTCTAGAGGAACCCCTGTGATGCCTATTTTCTTAGGAAGATTTGGAAGAAATCTCCCACATTCCATTCTCATTAACGAAAGTCTTTATATGTTTCTCAGGATATGCTGAAGGATATAATTAGGCAGGGTGACAGTTATCCTTTAAGCTCTTTTAGATGTTGGGCATATGGGAGGAAGAAATACCTCTTAAGTAAAGATTCAATAATCAGTTCCTGATGTCACTCTCTTGAATCCAAAATTTGAAAATAATTCTCTGGAAATACAAGTAGACCTGTTCTATGACAGATGCTCTTTTATGCAAAGGTCCAGGGTAACTAAAGTTACTCATGTTCAAGTTTGATTCTGTGGAATTGCCTTATACTTTTCTTGATATTGCTAAAGACAGTTTCCTAGACCTCAGTTAACTAAGCTAATTCAATCAGGAATTGAGACTGTCAGAATCAATGACATCGTTGCTTGTTGAAATACAAAGCTTGTAAATGAAGAACATAGCCATTTTCCAAAGGGCTGTGTGTTAGTACTAAAGGGAAGGCATACTCTTAAAAAGACATCTCTGTTGAAACAGCTGCAGCTCATAGGCTTTAGTGGGTTCTCATCCCCGTGTAGATTTCATTAAACAATAGATAAGGTAATAGAATGAATGCTATTACTAGTCTGCTCTGAAGTATTCTCTGTCTATTGACCTTTGGGGGTGCAACAATTCAATATGTTGATTGGATCTATGTAGCTTGAACCATGATAGATACTACATCTGTCCCAATGTCCTGTTGTCACAGATGAAATCATTGGAGATGCTTTTAATGACAGTTCTGTGTTCTAACATAATTTTAGTGGAGAGTCCTTATCACTGGAATTTATTTTACCCCATAATGCTTGACAGACTATGAGTGTGTTGACCTTTTCTAGAATAAATTCAGGGCAATGCCCATCTGTTCTTTCAGGCTTTTGCCTAAAGAGCTTATAAAATAGGGAAATGTGAGGGTCATGAAAAGGGAGCTCTGAGATTTGTCCAATTTATTTTTGCTTTGCTTTTCATCAATAAAAAATAAATAGTAACTCAGTCCAATCCTCCTTAATTTGTGAAAACTGATGAGAACACAGCTTCACGAAGTATGTCTGTAGAGCATTTAAAGAGGTGAGTTCAAGCATGCCTTGGATAAGGGAAATATTAGGATAAATTTCCACATGAAGGCATGACTAAATTTCATCTACACATTTAAACACATTCAAAGGGACAAAATTAGGGAAATTGATAATGAAATTCAACAGATTGTGCAGCATATGATGAAATTTTGTTTGGTAATTATCAATAAGAAATGTTAGAATTATATTTTATCTCTGTTCTTATAAATTTGGCCAAATAATAATGAAAATGATGATAGTGGTTATGATGATTGTAAACAACAACATCTAGTATTTATACTTCGTGCTCTCTTTATTGGGTGGTTATTCCTTTTACTTCAAGTCTGTCATGGTTTTTCAGGGACTGAATTTTAAAAACAGTTTTCCCCTAAAGCCATGGATTTGGATCTGGAAGGAAGTTATTCAACCTCTTTATTTCGTAGTTGAGAAAACTGAGATCTGGAGGATTTAATTCACTTGGCCAAAGTCAAAGAGAAAGTGGAAGGCCTAAAATTCAGTCAGGTTTTTTGATCCAAACAGTACTCCTTCCACTGTACAACAGAGTACTCATTAAGAGTAATTAATTGGGGCAGCTAGGTAATGCAGTGAATAAAGCACTGGCCCTGGAATCAGGAGGACCTGGGTTCAAATGCAGCCTCAGACACTTGACACTAGCAGACACTTACTAGCAGTGTGACCCTGGGCAAGTCACTTAACCCTCATTGTCCCACCAATAAAACAAAAAAAAAAACCCAAAACAAAGCCCAGTGATTAATAATAATAATAATAATAATAATAATAATAATAATAATAATAATTATTATTATTATTATTAAGTGAAGCAATTGGGGTTAAGCGACTTGCCCAGCTAGTAAGTGTTAAGTGTCTTGAGGCCGGATTTGAACTCAGGTACTCCTGAATCCAGGGCTGCTGCTCTATCTACTGCACCACCTAGCTGCCCCCAGTGATTAATTAATCATGGTTCATTAACTCTCTCTCCAGCTCTCTTCCATTTTCTGTCTCTTTGTGAATATATATCAATCTTTCCCTCCTATTAGAATATCTATCAATCTATTGATCTATTTCATCTCCTTATCTATGTATTATCTACTTATCTATATTTATATCAAGAAAATATTACCAAAGCAGTCAAATAAAAATACACAAGCAACACTTCTGAGAGGCCTAATCCAACTTTGTCATGAAAAATAATTTGCTTATCTTCAAGTCTGCTTTCCTAGAGCAAATTCTGTAACTCTTCTCATACTATTAAAGCCCTAAGACAATATACTAAAAAATCTATGTGTAGTATACAAAAGGTTTACTTAATTTAATTTTTTTTGAAGAGCTGGCTATTACTAGTACATCGTCAAAATGTCCTTGCTTTCATCATCATTCAGATTCTATCTTAAATGATGAATTTAATATTTTATTTTTTCCACATAAATACTTTATACCATATCATATGGTGATTTTTAAAAGAATGTGACCATGAAATGTCCCTCTGCCCTAAAAAAGTTAACTTTCTTAAGATTTCTATTCAATATTTGCAGAAAGTCTATCATGTCTAGTTTTTATATTATCAAATTCATATCCATAATTTTTTTATTTTCCCATTAGATTTTTCTAACTCTTTAAGGCCATCTTGAACTCACCATCAAGTATTATTTTTCAGTCCAGCTCCATTTTCAAATTCAGTTAGCTTTTCATTTGATTACTTATATGTTATATCATTCAATACATTATATGATAATATATTATACTGTTGTATTATGATTTATTATATTGTCTTATGTGAACATGCTATACACATATGATATTAGACTGTAAAAATAGCTTTGCTGTCTTCAAGCAAATATATACATATGTTTGTGTAGATGTATGTATACTTGTATATGCATATGTATATATCTATATTGAAATCTTTTTCTACATGTAATCTACCTCTATATCTGTATCTATACCTCATCTATTTCTAGATCTCTATCATTTGTATCTACATATTTCACTTTCTCCTCTTTTCTTTCTTTCCTATCTTCCTTCTCTTTCTTTCCACCCAAGCTTACTTCTCTTTTCATCTTCAGTGATACATACTAAAGGTAGAGCCAGAAATAGGAAAAATAAATGTCTCTCTTTTTTAATATGTAAATGCTAATAAATCAACTAAGCATTACAGGATATTCCTATTTCTTCTCTTTGTTTTAGATAGATATACACACATACATATATACATACACACACACACAGATATATATATACACACACATATATACACATACTTTTTTCAGCATTTTTCTTTCTATATTTCAAAGACTTACTAAATTTAGTTTATTTTTAAAAGAAGTTTTAAAAAATCAATCATCTTTTAACCCATTTTCCTCTATAGATATAAGGTATCACAGGAGAGGAATTTTTTTTTCTTTTTAGTTTTTTTTATATTTTTTTTAGCATTTCTGCCAGTTTTCTAGATCTTACTTGTAAGCATAAATTTCATTTCTCTGCCTATTGTTATTGTTGATGTTGATTATGAAGAAGAATTTGATTTTGCTATTGTCCTTTGTTATTGACACATTATTTTTAGAAGAAAAAGGAAGCTAGACATAGGCATGACCTCTGATTAAATCATCTTCCTCAATATTTCATATTCAAAACTTATAGGAAAAAATTGAAGATTAGGTATGTCAGAGAGTATGCTTCATGATAGCCTTGCTACTTCAGGAATCAAGTGTAGCTCAGTACTCAAGGACAGTAGATTGGCAGGGCCCTATCTGGAACTAGAAACTCCAGAGTCCCATTTCAGTGTTCTTTCAATGATATCAGGGAATAAACATATAGATCCTTTTAATGTTAAACATGGAGGTGATGATACTAAAGTTCAGAGGGGTCATATGTGTCATTTCATCATATTATAATATAAAACTACATATTTGTAATTAGTTCCTTATGATTTTATTCATATTTGTATTTTAAAAATATTTCTCTTAACTTTAGTGTTGGCACTTCAAAGTTGCTTCTCAACTTTGGTGTTTTCATCAGAAAAGTCATTGTCAGTCCTCTATTTCATTAAAAGTCCATTCCCTCCAACATAGGATTTTATACACACACACACACACACACACACACACACACACACACACACACACACACACACACACACACACATATATATATGTTTTTCCCCCATAAATTATTCTTGGCTGTTGACCCACAAACTCCATTTTGCATATAATATTCCTGAGAGTTTTCATTTTGGTGTGTTTTTTCAAACCTAAGAAATGAACTCTTTCTTTTTTTTATTGGTGAGGCAATTGGGGTTAAGTGACTTGCCCAGGGTCAGACAGCTAGTAAGTGTCAAGTGCCTGAGGCCGGGTTTGAACTCAGGTCGTCCTCACTCTAGGGCCAGTGATCTATTCACTGTGCTACCTAGCTGCTCCAGAAATGAACTCTTTATATTGCTTCTTGTTTTATTATCAATTGTATTCAATTTCACAGACCTGATGCAGGCAAGAAAAGTATAAAATTCTTCCTATGGATATGCATGAGAATTTCCATATAAGAAATTCTGTTGCAGAGAATTAATTCACATTTATTTAGGGTGAATTCACCTTGCCTGTCATAAGTAACTTGTTTAACTTTATGTTTCTTCAAACATATGCACTTTTTGACAGTAAATGTTTTGTAGACCAGTAAAACTTTGCCAAGGAACAGGTAACAAATAGCTGTTTTAGCAATGCTTAGAGAGATGTGACTTACAAAGACAGATTACTTCAGTGATGACAAATGTTACAGTGTCTTAGCATGAAACTCTTTGGCATCCACTGAGATGTGTCCTCTGAGGTATAAGTAAGGACAAGTTCTGCACTATTCAGGCAAAGAGGGGACAGAGTGGCATCTGGAGTGACACAGATGAAGGATAGAAAGGGAAGCAGTCTCTCATTCATTAAACAAATAAAGGTCTTCACTTGACCCTACTCTCCTTTCAAGGTTTTATACTTAAGGGTTTTTCCATACTTGTTGCCTCCATTTCCTCGTTTCACACTCACTTCTCTAGCCCATGCAATATGGCTTCAAACCCTACTTCCTTATTGCAATTGTTATCTTCAGGTTACCAGTTATCTCTTAATTTCTAAATCCAGTGCATTGACCACAGGCTTCTCTGGGACAGTCTCTCCTACTCAGGTTTCCCTAGCTAGACTTAATCAATTACTAAGCATTTTTTAAGCATCTATTATGTGTTTTGTAATGTACTAGATGGTGGAGATAAAAAGACAAAAGTGGGGCAGCTAGATGGTGCAGTGGATAGAACACCGGCCCTGGATTCAGGAGGACCTGAGTTCAAATCCGGACTCAGACACTTAACACTTACTAGCTGTGTGACACTGGGCAAGTCACTTAACCCCAATTGCCTCACAAAAAACAAACAAAACAAACAAACAACAAAAAAAAAGACAAAGGTAAAAATTGTCTCTGCCTTAAAGGAATTTACAGGATATATATAAGAAAAAAATATGTATACATATTCATATATACAAAACAATATGAGACAATTACCTAGGGCCATAAAATAAGGCCTAATGTTCTTTCTCTTAATTGTCCTTTTATATATCTTGCCAAAATAAAACTGTGTTATCCCTACAGTTAAATGATGTAAGCTCTTTGAGGGCAGGGCCTATTTTCTTTGTATTGCTCAGTGTCAAGCAAAGTACAGATGTTCAATAGATGTGTAGAGTTGTGAATTGCTGAATAATGGTACATAAGATAACTTTTCTCTCTTTTTTTTTTGGCGGGGCAATGAGGGTTTAGTGACTTGACCAGGATCACACAGCTAGTAAGTGTCAAGTGTCTGAAGCTGGATTTGGACTCAGGTCCTCTTTGAATTCAGGGCTGGTGTTTTATCTACTGCACCACTTAGCTGTCCAGTAACTTTTCTTGTTATAGATTACTTCTCTCACTTGTTCCATGATTTTATATTCGTGCCTGACTTTTCCTTAAATATTTTTAATATTTTGATAAATGTGATTCTTTTGCTCAAGTATATAATCCTCTATCTTTCCTCTTCTATGTTACACATTTGAATTGGTTCATTTCTAAAGTGTTTTCTTTTCCTATGTCCTCTCTAACTAAGTATTTTATTGATGAAAGAGCTATATTCTTTAATCATGACTAGTCTTCCTTTAAACTTATTTTCTGCAACAAAGATCCATTATGGAATCTAAAAGTAGAAACCAATATATATATATATGTGTGTGTGTGTGTGTATATATATATATATATATATATATATATATATACACACACACATTAATAATTATATATACTGTGTGTGTGTATATATATATATATACACACACATTAATTATTATATATACTGAATTAATAATTAATGTGTGTGTATATATATATATATATATATATATATATATATATATATATACACACATTAATAAGTTCAGTATGTTTATTAATAAAAGAATGATCATTTGGTCATCTCTCTTAGACCAAATACATTCATGGCAGAGGGCTCAGGGCTTATATGTTCTTTTGGAAGAAGAATAGTAATCAACTCTGAAAGGTTACTAATGAGAGAAAAAATATTAAGATCAGGGTCTGAGAATGACATCATGTTACCCTTGGACAGAAAGATTTATCTCTATATCCAGACCATCCCCAGCCTTAGGCAATTTATTCAAAGAGTTTATGCCCCACCTAAGCCTGATCCGAACACAATGGCTACTCTATTTAAGTGGGGTCTGAACAAGAAAGTTATTCTAATCTCATTATCAGCAATATCCTTCAAGATACTGAACTTCAAAAACTTAGGACTTTAGAGAAAGGGGAAAAATATGAATCTCCCCAAATCATTGGTTATTAACAATAACCTCTCTCTCTCTCTCTCTCTCTCTCTCTCTCTCTCTCTCTCTCTCATTTTCTCTTTGGGGTGTGTGTATTTCCCTTTTTTGCCTTTTATAATTACTCTGTCACATATGTAAGGTGGGAGTTTAAAACAAAAACAGAAAACAAAATATTTACTATAACACCTAAGGTTATATATGATAACTTTTCCCTACTGAAATCTGAACAACAAAATGGCATCAGATAATCTGAAAAAATATTCGAATATAGAGGAAAATACTCTATGACAAACAAAGCCAGTATTAATAAAATTAGCTCATTTTAATTTTAGAGGCAATATATTAGTCCCTTAGGTCCAAGAGGTTCACTTTTCTGCTTTTAGGGAGTTTATATTAAATGAAAAACTAAGGAATACAATCACATTCACTTCAGTCCCTGAGTTAGAAAAATTTTAACATTTATACAAAATGTGTTTTTATGTCTTTATACTTGTATTTATTTCTTATATTTTATGTATGCATTTACTTATATGTAGTATATGTATTTATTTTATTTTATATCTTTAAGTGATATGTTGTAATTGTACCAATCCAATTATTTTGTGTGCTTTGGTAAATTGATATGCTTTTTTTTGGGGGGGGTGATATCTATCATTTCCAGAAATACTATTTACATTTATGGGTTTAATTTGCATTCCACAAATTTTCTTAAATTACTAATAGTGTCAATTAAAATCTTTTGTGGATACCCTAGGATTTTTTAAGTAAGCCATTAGGTCATCAACAAATAAAGAAAATTTTATCTCCTATTTGTTTATGTTTAAACCTTTAAAATCTTCTTCCTCTTATTGTTATTAATAATTTTTTCTAGAACTATATGAAGAGGCAGATGGGGCCAAGATGGTGGAGGACAGGCTGTGACTCCCACAAGCTCCAGATAAACCCATCCACTCACTCCCAAATAATGCCATAAAAAAAACCCAGAGCAGGGGCAGCTAGGTGGCGCAGTGGATAGAGCACCGGCCCTGGATTCAGGAGTATTTGAGTTCAAATCCAGCCTCAGACACTTAACACTTACTAGCTGTGTGACCCTGGGCAAGTCACTTAACCCCAATTGCCTCACTAAAACAAACAAAACAAACAAACAAACAAAGAAAAAAACAAACCCCAGAGCAGCTTAACACACATAAGAACAGAGTGAAACTATTTTCCAGCCAAAGACGGCAATTGGGATCACCTGCTGATAGAGCTGAGAGAGAAGCTCAGCATGTGGTCTGGACCCAGCCAGGAACAGACAGTACTTCCTGCACCACAGAGCCTTCAGCGCCAGCAGCTTCTTCTGAGGCTTGGCTAGCAGGCTGGTGAGGGGGGTTTGGTGGTTGGTTGTGGTAAAGTGGCTCCAATCTCTGCTGGGCTTGGGGCACAACTCCCTGGTTCTGGACCAGTGGGCTGAGTCAAGTGGTGGCGACCCAGTTGGGGAGGGATACAGGCATGCCAAGCTTCCAACCATAGAGAATCAGATTTCAATCAGACATCTGCTTCCAGGCTGAGATGGGTAGGCAAAAAAGACAGTGGACAATAGACAGCTTCTTTGGGGGGAGGGGTAGACCAGAATACACCCTCAGAAGAAGATAATAACAAAGTCAATGCTCCAACATCCAAAGCTTCCAAGAAAAAAATATAAATTAGTCTCAGGCAACGGAAGTGCTCAATGGGACTCTGAAGAGAAAGTAGGAGAGAGAAGGAATATTTACAGAGATGGAGGAAAGAATGGAAAGAAAAATGAGAAAAATGCAGGAAAGTCATGAGAAAAAAGTCAACAGCTTGAAAACCCAAATGGGAAAGGAGATACAAAAGTTTTCTGAAGAAAATTATTGCTTAAGAATTAGGATTGAACAAATGGAAGCTAGTGACTTTATAAGAAACCAAGACACAGTAAATCAAATCCAATTGAGTAAAAAAAAAAAAAATGGCAATATGAAATGTCTCCTTGGAAAAGCAGCTGACCTGGAAAATAGATCCAGGAGAGGTAATTTGAAAACCATTGAGGGGGCAGCTAGGTGGCACAGTGGATAAAGCATGGCCCTGGATTCAGGAGGACCTGGGTTCAAATCCGGCCTCAGACACTTGACACACTTACTAGCTGTGTGACCCTGGGAAAGTCACTTAACCCTAATTGCCCTGCAAAAACCAAAAACAAAACAAAAAAAACCCCCATAATTCTTGGGGACAGCTAGGTGGCGCAGTGGATAGAGCACCGGCCCTGTAGTCAGGGGTACCTGAGTTCAAATCTGGCCTCAGACAATTAACACTTACTATCTGTAACCTTGGGCAAGTCACTTAACCCCAACTGCCTCACTTTAAAAAAAAAAAAAAAAGAAAAGAAAAAAAAACACCATTGGACTACCTGAAAACCATGATCAAAAAAAGAGCCTAGACATAATCTTCCAAGAAATTATCAGGAAAAATTGCTCTGATATTTTAGAAGCAGAAGGTAAAATAGAAATTGACAGAATCCATTGATGACCTCCTGAAAGAGATCCCAAACAGAAAACTTCCAGGAATATTATAGCCAAATTCCAGAGCTCCGAGGTCAAGGAGAAAATATTGCAAGCAGCTAGAAAAAAGGAATTCAAATACTGTGGCACTACAATAAGGATACAAAAAGATCTAGGGCAGCTAGGTGGTGCAGTGGATAGAGCACTGGCCCGGGATTCAGGAGTACCTGAGTTCAAATCTGGCCTCAGACCATTGACACTTATCCCTGGGGAAGTCACAACCCCAATTGCCTCACCAAAAAAACAAAAACAAAAAAACAAACACCAAGATCTAGGAGCATCTACATTAAAGGACTGGAGGGCATGGAATATGATATTCCAGAGGGCAAAGAAAATGGGACTACAGCCAGAAAATACCTACCCAGCAAAACTGAGTACAATTTTTCATGGGGGGAAAATGGGGATTCAAAGAAAAAGAAGACTTTCAGACATTTGTGATGAAAAGATCTGAACTGAACAGAAAATTTGACTTTCAAATACAAGATCCTTGAGAAGCATAAAAAGGTAAACAGGAAAAAGAACTCATGGGGGATATTAAAAGATTAAACTATTTACATTCCTACATTGTAAGATAATACTTCTAACTTATAAGATCTTTCTCAGTATTAGGGCAGCTGAAAGGAATATACTTAGACAGAGGGCACAGATGTGAATTGAATATGAAGGAATGATATCTGTAAAACATTTATTTTTTTGTTTATTCTTGTTTTTTTGTGGGGCAGGCAGGGTGGGGTGGCCAGATTTGGGCTTGGGGCCTCCTGGGTCCAGGGCTGGTGCTTTGTCCACTGTGTCACCTAGGTGACCCAAGATGACATCTTCAAAATAAAGTTAAGGGGTAAGAGGAATGCACTACAAGAAAGGGAAAGGGAGAGGTGGATTGGAGAAAATTAGTTCACATAAAAGGTATAAGAAAAAGCTTATGGAGTAGAGGGGAAGATGGGGAAGGAGTGGGGCAGTGAGTGAGTTCTACTCTCATCAGAATTGGCTCAAAGAGAGAATAACATACACACTCAAGAGGGGATAGTAATATATGCCCTATGGGAAAGTGGAAGGGGAATGAGATAAGGTAGGGAGGCAATGGAAGGAAGGGAAGATTGGGTGAGGGGGCAGTAAAAAGCAAAACACTTTCAAGGAGTGATAGGGTGAAGGAAGATAGAATATAGAGTAAATATCAAGGGGAGGGAGTAAGATGGAGTATAATACAGTTAACAATAGTAACTTTGAAAGAAATGATGAGCAGGATTAAATCAGAAGGATGTATGAAAAATGCAAACCATCAACAGATAAAGAACTGATAGTATCTGAATACAAATTGAAGCATAATTTTATTTGTTAGCTCTTCTTTTTTAACAGGTATTTTGTCTATTATCTAAGGTATTTTGTCTCTTATCTTTCACAACCTGACTGATTTGAAGATGTTTTGCCTAATTGCTCATGTGTGACTTATATTGAATTGTTGGATTTCGTAGGGAGGGATGAGAAGGGAGGGAAAAAGAAAATTTAAAACATCAATGTGAAAAGTAATGATGAGCAGGAGGAGTTCAGAGAAACCTGGAAGGACTTACATGAACTGATACTGACTGAGAGGAGCAGATCCAGGAGAACACTGTATATAGTAACAGCAATATTGTGTGATGAGCAATGGTGATAGACTTGGCTCTTTTTAGCAAAGCAATGGTCCAAAACATTTTCAAAGAACTTCATAATAGAAAATGTTCTCAATATCCAGAAAAACGAATTGTGGTTTATTAATACAGATTAAGCCATGCTGTTTCTACTTTTGGGCTGGTTTTTTTCCCCTTCTTTTTTGACATTTTCCCTTGTGCTCTGACTCTTATTTAACAATATGACTAATGCAGAAATATGCTTAATGTGATTGCACATATATAACCTATATTAGATTGCTTTCTGTCTTGGGGAAAAGGGAGGGAAGGGAAGGTGGGAGAAAAATTTGGAAATAAAAATCCCATGAGAACAAATGTTGAAAACTATCCTTATATGTAACTGGAAAATAATAAAATACTCAAACAATAAAAAAGAAAGAAATTAAAAGTTTATACAGAGCTAAAATAGGATAACATGATAGTTTATTAAGAAGGTCTAATGAATCAGTAAAGAAACTAATTGAGTTAGTCATAAACTACTTTTTTTAATTCATGACACTTTACTTTCTTTTTTTATGTCCTCTTCATTCACTGAAAAGCAAAATAAAACTCTTATAATAAATGTGCATTATGAAATAAAAAGGTGGCTCTAAAAAAACTATATGAAGTCATAGTGAAGTTAGTAGTCACCTTGATTTCCTTCTATATTTATTTCCTTATTTATTGAATAATATTTTATTTTTCTATTTATAATTTAAAATATTTTTACATTCATTTTTAAAAATTTTATCTATATTAGGTGTATTGTTGAAGAAAACACAGACAACAACAAAAAAGTAAAATATAGTATGCTTCATCTGCATTCATATTCCACCACTTCTTTCTCTGGAGGTAGACAGCATTTTTCATCATGAGTATTCTGGAATCATCTTGAATCAATGTACTACTGAGAATAGCTAAGTTATTCACAGTTGATCATCATACATTATTGCTTTTACACTATACAATATTTTCCTTACTCTACTCACATCATTTTGCATCAGTTCCTGCAAGTCTTTCCAGTGAAATAAACTTGCTCATCCCATAATAGTATTACATTAAAGTCACATACAACTCATTTAGCCATTCCCTAATTGATGGGAATCCCCTAGATTTGTAATTATTTGCCACTGTAAAAGGAGTTGTTATAATTATTTTTGTACAGATAGATCCCCTCTCCCCCTATTTTAAATCTCTTTATATTACAGCCCTAGTTTGGTCAATCCCTATTGCTGGGTCAAAGGGTATGTACAGCTTTGGGCGTAGTTCCAAATTACTCTTCAGAATGGCTGGCACAGTTTAGAACTCCACCTATAGTCAATTAGTGTTCTGATTTTCCTACATCCCCTCCAAAAGTTATCATGTTCTTTGTTTGTCCTATTAGCTAATCGGATAGATGTGAGGTAGTACCTCAAAATTGTTTAAATTTGCATTTCTCTAGTCAGTAGTGATTTAAAGCATTTTAAAAAAACAAGTATAAATTACCTTTCCTTTATTCAACTGAAAACTTCCTGTTCATATTTTTTGACTCAATTACGGGATGACTTGTGTTCTTATAAATTTGACTCAGTTTTTCATATATTTGAGAAATGAGGCCTTTATTAGAGAAACTTGCCTTCTAACCTTGATTATACTGGTTTTATTTCTGCAAAAACTTTTTAAAAATTTGCTATAATAAAAATTATCCATTTTACATCTTGTAATGCTCTCTTTATCTTGTTTGTCAATAAATTCTTCCCTTCTCCATAAATCTGACAAATAAGCTATTTCTTGCTATCCTAATTTGTTTGGGGTATCATCCTTTATGTCTAAATCATGTACCGATGATTATTTCTTGTTACACAGTATAAGATGTTGGTCTATACTTAGTTTCTGCCATACTGTTTTCCAGTTTTCCCAGCAGCTTTTGTTAAATAGTGAGTTTTTATCTCAAAAAATAAGGTCTTTGAGTTTATCAAACAATAGTTTATAATCAATATCTTGGGGGACTCAGTAGCCTCTCCTTAACTCTTAGCCTTCCCCCCCTCCACTCCAAAAATTTGAGTTCTCCTTGAGAGATTCCATCATAACTTTCCATTTGGTACAAGCCCAAGACAAGCTCACAAAAGGAGCCTTGGGTAGAGACAGATTCTTTTGTGTAGATAGCCCAGGGAATTCACCAATGAGATTGAACCAAACCTAGATAAATGGATTTTGCTCTGACCAGCTTGAGTGGGGATTTTCCCACTCTGGTCTCATTCTTGGACTTCATTTTAATATAATCTACCTTGAAATCATTTAATCCAATTAGATTTGAATAATGCTCACCTATGAGATTTGTGTACTACATGATTTACCTCCTACAGTAGAAGGGAATATGAACTGAGATCTGACCATGAGGAGGGTGTCTTTGGTCTGAGAGAGATGGCCACAGACTTGCCTTTTATCAAAAAGGGATAAAAAACCTGAACAGGTAGCCATGAGCTCTCTTGGTACCACAAGAAGCTAAGGAGATGCTTGGTGAACCTTACTGGTTGAAATGTATAAATTGATAATAATTTTACCCACAGTTTGTGTCTATACTAATTATTTTAACTGTCACAAACATTCACAGCTCTATTAAGTAAGAAGCAGATTGTTTTGATGATTACCACATTATAGTAGAGTTTGAGATCTGATGTTTTATTGCTATGACCAGGGATAAGTAAAATAAGTAGTATTGTCATTTTCCTTATATTGGCTCGGCCTACCCATGTGTAATTGATATTTTTTTTCAATAGTTTAAAGGTGATTTGATTTGTGTGAAAAGTATTTTTGTAATTGTGTTCATATAGTTAGTTCTAAGTTTTGTCTTAGCAGATATACTCCCCCAAATTTTATGTTATCAGCAGTTATTTTAAAGGGAATTTCTTTTTCTATCTCTTGCTTTGGAAATTGGTTGGTAATATATAAAATGCTGATAATTTATTTGGATTTATTTTGTATTCTGCAGTGTTGCTAACGTTGTTGATTATTTCAAGTAGTTTTTTAGTTGATTCTCTAGGAATCTGTAAGATACCATTATACCATCTACAAATAGTGATTATTTCCTCATTGCCTATTGTAATTACTTTAAATTTTTTCTTCTCTATTTTTTTGTGGGTGAGGCAATTGGGGTTAAGTGACTTGCCCAGGGTCACACAGCAAGTAAGTGTTAAGTGTCTGAGGCCGGACCCGAACTCAGATCCTCCTGACTCCAGGGCCAGTGCTCTATCCACTGTGCCACCAAGCTGCCCCAACTTTTCTCTTATTACTATGCCTATTATTTCTACAACAATATTGAATAATGATGGTGATAATGGGCATTCTTGTTTCACCCCTGATCTTATTAGGAAGGCTTCTAGCTTATCCTTAATACATATAATGCTTACTTTTGGTTCTAGAGAGATACTACTTATCTCTTTAAGGGAAACTCCATTTTATCTGTTTACCTTTATATTCCTATGCTCTCTAGTATTTTTAAAAGGAATGGGTATTATAATTTGTCAAAAGCTTTTCCTGCATCTATTGAGGTAATCATATGATTTCTGTTGGTTATGTTATGGATATGGTCAATTATCCAGATAGTTTTCTTAATATTGAACCAGCCCTGGATTCTTGATATAAATCCCACCTTGTCATAATATATTATCTTTGTGATATATTGCTTTAATCACCTTGATACTCTTTTATGTAATTTTTTGTTTTAATATTCATTAGGGAAATTGTCCTAGAGTTTTCTTTCTCTGTTTTTGCTCTTCCTTGTTTAGGTATAAAAACCATATTAGTGTCATCTAAAGGAATTTGGTAGGACTCCTTTGCCTATTTTTTTCTAAATAGTTTATATAGTATTAGAATCAATTGTTCTTTAAATGTTTGGTAGAGTTTACTTGTGAATCCATCTGTTCATTGGAATTCACCCTTTTCATTTTTGATACTGATAATTTGGTTTTGTTCATTTAAAATTTTTTCCTGGTTTTTCATAAAACCAGCTTCTAGTTTTATTTGTCCATCCAATAGTTTTCTTATTTTAAATTTTATTAATATTTCCTTTGATTTTTAGAATTTCCAATTTGGTGTTTAATTAGATTTTTAATTGTTCTATTTAAAAAAAAACTATATGCCCAATTCATTTATCTGTTCTTTCTCTATTTTATTGATGTAACCATTTAGAATTTAAAATGTTCTGCTAAGTATTGCTTTTCCTGTGTACCATAAATTTTGGTATGTTGTCTTATTGTTATTTTCATTAATAAATTTATTGATTGTTTCTATGATTTGTTCTTTGACCTACACATTTATAAGATTTGCTTATTTAGTTTCCAATTAATTTTTCACCTATTTTTCCATGGCCTTCTATTGAATGTAATTTTTATTGCACTATAATCTGAAAATGATACAATTAATGTCTTCTTTTCTGTATTTTATTATAAGGGTGTTATTCCCTAATATAAGGCAATTTTTTGTAGATGTCATGTATACCTGAGAAAAAGTTATATTCCTTTCTGTCCCCATTCTGTTTTCTCCAGAAGTCTATTATGTCTAATTTTTCTAAATTTCTATTGAAGTAAATTAACTTCTTTAATTTTTACTTAGATTCATCTGTTTCTGTGAGGCAAAAATTAAGGTCTTCCATTATTAGTTTTACTGTCTGTTTCTTCCTCTATTTTTGTTTTTGCTTTGAGACAATAATTGTTACCCCTGAATTTTTTTTTACTTCAACTGAAGCTTAATAGATTCTGCTCTAGTCCCTTATATGTGTGTGTCTCACGTGTTTCTCATAATCAACATTTTATAAGATTCTGCATTTTAATCCGCTTTGCTATCTGCTTCCATCTTATGTGTGAGTTCATCCCATTCCCCTTCACAGTCATGATTACTGTGTACTTCCCTCTATCCTATTTCCAAGCAATGCCTTCACCTTTCCCTCCACTGTAATTGGTCTTTTGCACCTCTTCATATGAGATAATTTATCCCATTCCAACTCTCTGTTCCCTCTTTTAGCAGTGCAATTATATTTCTCACCTTTTTAAAAGAAAAAAATTTTTGGATATTATTGCTTCAAAGTCAACTTATACCCATGCCCTTTGTTTATGTATACTCCTTCTAACTGCCCTAATAGTGATAAAGTTCTTAAGACTTAAAAGTATCACCTTCCCATCTAGGAATATAAATATTGTAACCTTATTGAATCTTTTATGATTTGTCTTTTCTATTCACCTTTTTATACTTCCCTTGTTTTGGAAAATCTAAATTTGTGTCAGTTCTGGTCTTTTCATCATAAATGCTTGAGAGTCCTCTATTTCATTGAATATTCAGTTTTTCCCTGAAGGATTACACATAGTTTGGCTGAGTAGATGATTTTTGGTTGTAAACCTAGCTCCTCTGCCTTTTGAAATATCATTTCTATGCGCTCTAGTTCTTTAATTAGAGACTGATAAATCCTGCCTATTCTGGACTGTGGTTCCACTATATTTGGATTTTTTTCTTTCTGGCCATTTGCATTATTTTCAGCTTTCCTTGGGAGCTCTGGTATTTGACTGTACTATTCCTGGGGGTTTTCATATTGGGATATCTTTCAGGAGATAATTGGTAGATTATTTCAATTTCTATTTTACCCAGTTGTTCTAGGACATCGGGGCAGTTTTCCTTGATGATTTCTTGAAATATGCTGTTCAGACTTGTGTGTGTGTGTGTGGGTGTATGGCTTTCAGGAAGTCTAGTAATTCTTAAATTACTGTTCTTGGATCTGTTTTCCAGGTCTGTTGTTTTTTCAGAAAGATATTTTGCATTTTCTTCTACTTTTTCATTCTTTTGCTTTTTAAAAATTGTTTCTGGAAATCTCATGAAATTGTTATCTTCCAATTGCCCACTTGTCATTTTTAAAGTATTTTATTCAGGGAGATTTTTGTAATTCCCCCCATTTTTATGCTTCCTTTACCAAGCTTTTTACATGATTCTCTTGTATCATTCTCGTTTCTTTCCCTGACTTTTTCTTCTATCTCTTTTATTTTTTAAAAGGATTTTTGAGCTTTTAGACATTATTTTTGTTCCTGAGACAAAGTCATATTTTTCTTTGAGGCTTCCCATGCAGCGACTCTGATACCATTATAACTCTTCTGAATTTATGTTTTGATTTTCTTTGACACATAATAACTTTCTATGATCAAGTTCTTTTTTTGCTCAGTTTTCCAGTCTATTTCATGATTTTTAATTTTATGTTAAAATAGAACTCTGCTCCTGAGTTAGAAAGGACACTATCCCAAGGTTTTCGATCAAGGGCCATGGAACCTCACTGTGGGCCTAATGATCCAGGCATTTCGTGCTTCACCTCTAGTCAGCTACAGCTGGGGTTTCAGGGTCTCACAGCTAGCCTATCTTTGACCTACTGTGCTGAGTGGTTGGGCCCTTGCTCCTGGCCTACTACACATGGAGTGGGGATTGTGGGGCTTTGCTGCTGACTTGCTGAGAAGTGACCTACTAGTGGCTTACCCAGATGCTGTCTGCAATGGACTGTTCTCCCTTTTTAGTGGAGTGAAACATACCTTTTCTGTTGACCTTTTAAGTTGTCTTGGACAGGAAAATTGTTTTACCCTGCCCTTTTGTTGGTTCTGCAGCTTGAGGTATTATTTTAAAATTATTTGGAAGTGAATTTGGGAGAATTTGGGGGAGTTCCTTTTTTATTTCACCATCTTGATTCTGCCCCTTCCTCCTATAGTTATGGAAAAGCTTCTAATATATACCAATTACATAAAATTATTGTTTTTGGTTTTAGATATATAATATTAATGATATTAAAAATAAACCTATATGCCTATATTCTTAGGGTTTTAAGTATAAATAAGAATTTATATGTGTCAAAGACTTTTTCTGTATTTTCTCAGATAATTTTGGGGGTTTAGATGTTGATGTTTTGAATATGATTAATTATATTGATTGTTTTCTTAATATTGAGTCATTCTTGCTTTCCTGATTTTAATTAAACTTGGAAATAAGGAATGATTTATTGAATGAATTGCTGTACTCTGTTTGAGAGGATTATATTTAAAATTTTTAAACGTATATTCATTTATATTAGTCCATAGTTCTCCTTCTTTGCTTTATTCTTTTTTTTTTTTTGCAGGGCAATGAGGGTTAAGTGACTTGCCCAAGGTCACACAGTAAGTGTCAAGTGTCTGATGCCAGATATGAACTCAGGTCCTCCTGAATCCAGGGCAGCTGCTTTATCCACTGCACCACATACCTGCCCCCTCTTTGCTTTATTCTTCCCTTGTTAAGGCATTCAGATTATATTTTTCTCATAAAATGAATCTGGTAGAGTTCTTTCTTACTAAATTTTTGAAAATATTTTTTAGTGTTGGTATTAATTGTTATTAAAATGTTTAAGAGAATTCTCCTGTAAATTCATCAGCACAACTTGCAGCAGTTCTTTTATTATTACTTGGTTTTCTGCTGGTTTTAATATTTTATATTTTTGAAAGTAATCTATTTTATATTCTCATTTTTTAGCATATATCTGCACATATTCTGTTCTGGTGCTTTAAAAAATTCTTCTGATGTATAGCACTTTCACCATGTTTTGTTAATTTGGTTTCTGCCTTCTTAATCAGATTAATTGATGGTTATCAATCTTGTTGGTATTCTTAAAGAATCAAGTTTTAGTTTTGTTTATCACTTCTACTATATTTTTTGTTTTCATTCATCTATTTCTCTCCAAATTTTCAATATCTTATCTTTTTAATTATTTAGGGCTTGCTTATTTGGCTTTGCAATTTTTTCAAGTATATATTTAGTTCATAGACCTTGTCATTTTCTATTCTGGTAATTTATATTTTTTAGGGATTGTGTTTTTTCCTCAACTACCA
This sequence comes from Dromiciops gliroides, assembly GCF_019393635.1. Lineage (NCBI taxonomy): Eukaryota > Metazoa > Chordata > Mammalia > Microbiotheria > Microbiotheriidae > Dromiciops > Dromiciops gliroides. The sequence goes on from NC_057861.1 coordinate 519,802,939, forward strand.
GTTTAAATGTATTCCAGAAAATTTCATATGTAGTTTCATCATTGTCATTGTCTTTTGCACAATTACTAATTATTTGTATGATTTATTCTTTGAACTAGTTATTAGTTAGGATTTCATTTTAAAGAATGTATTCGAGGCTTCCATTTGCATTCCCTGAATTGAACAATAATTTTCATTTATTATGGAAAGTAAAAGATGGATCTACTAGTGCTATCTTTTTACATTTATTTGCAATGCCTTTGTTAATAATACATGGCCATTTAAAAATATGTTACATGTGATACTGAGAAATATGCATTTTATTAGCAGTCTCTTTTAGAAGACATGTCTTTTGCTCTTCATTCTTGAGAGATTTGTTCAATATATTATTTCCCCTTTTATTTATCTTTTTTAGATTTTTCCAAATCCAAGAGAGGGACATTAAAGCCTTCTACTTATTATTGAAATACTTCTTGTAATAAAATTAATTTTCACTTTGTGAATTTAGATCCTATGACAATTGGTACATGTATATTGAATATTGATAGTAATTTGTCATCTGTTTCAACATAATGAAATTTTCTTATTTCTTTCTTTTAACATTGTGAAAAAAGTCTGATAGCATAATTTCAAGGCTTGTCATTTTTATTGACCTGATATACTGTACATTTTATTTCAACTTCACATTTTTTTATTTTATGTATGCCTTTGCTTTACAGGTATGTTTCTTATAAACAACAGATTGTGGGGTTTTTTTAAATTCATTATGTCACTTTTTCTTTTTTTATATCAATTAATGCATTCATATTTTATGCTATGAAACTTAGGTTCATATTTTCCTACATTTGTTTGTCCCATATTGCTTTTTCTGAATCATTATTTTCTGTTCTTTTCCCTCTTTTAAAGCAATACTTTGTATCTTCAGTTATTTGTGTTTAATCTATATTAAAGCAACCCTATTTGTTACCTTTTTTCAGTAGTTTTGAAGTTTCACTTAACTTCTTGATTCTTTTTTCTTTCTTCATTTTATTTATTACCTGTTTTCTTTCTTTATCATCAGCTAAGCGGTTAATCTAAATCCTTTTCTCTTCTCTCATTCAACTTTTTGCATTTGTTAGATTCCTCCCAATTTTCTATTTATTTCTAAAAATCTTTCTTTGCCTTTTTCTCACTAATTCACTTCACTTTCTGCCTATTTTAAGCTTTTATTTGATTCATGGCTATTATTTTTTCCTTTTTTAGTATGTTTCTATAGTATATAGAAAGTATATATTATAGTATCTATAATAGAATTAAACTTCTAAAAACTAATTATGAATTTCAATTTCTAAGCAATTTCTATGCTATTGCTTTGTAGATCATATCTCCTTCTGCTTATTGTGTTGTGCCTTACTCTTAGAACTATCACTTCTTATGGGAGGTAATGATGGTAGAATTAATGATTCATGTTAGAAATATACCCATATCTCTGTATCATCTAATTCTACCCACTTTACTACCAATATTTATGTTCCTTCTCAGTGGCCATGTCATCTCTCTGGCTCCATGCCCTTCTACCTTTCTGGATGTCAGCTGTTCACAGGAGCTGATTCCTCTTCTAACATAGCATGTAATTCACAGAGGTTCAATAATCTCTTGGAAGAAATGATCTCCCTTGAATTCTAATTCCCTGCAGATTATAGCCAGGGTAAGATCATTATCTACCATTACAGAACATCTCTTCACATTTAGGATTATTTTGCTTGTTTTTTTGGAGGCTAATTAAGAAAATTACATATTAATATAAACAAAAGATTGAAGGGCTATATAATTTAATACCACTGCATATCAAAACTTGGTACAGATCCTGGCAGTTGCAGATACCTGAATTAGGTTCTTTGACTCACAGAATTCTCTAATTGGAAGGCACCTTCCAACCATAAGAATGTGTCTTGCCAAGTCATTCCCCAATTAAGAAATGGTCGAAGGATATGAACAGGTAGTTTTCTGATGAAGAAATCAGAGCTATCTATTGCCATATGAAAAAAAATTCTCTAAATACTATTGAATAGAGAGATGCAAATTAAAACAACTCTGAAGTACCACTTCACACCTATCAGATTGGCTAAAATGACAAAAAAGGAAAATAATAAATGTTGAAGAAGCTGTGGAAAAATTGTAACACTAATGCACTGTTGGTGGAGCTGTGAACTGATCCAAACATTCTGGAGAGCAGTTTGGAACTATGCCTAAAGGGACTATAAAGCTTTGCATACCCTTTGACCCAGCAATACCTCTATTAGGGTTTTTCCCCAAAGAGATCATAAAAAAGGGAAAAGGACCCACATGTATAAAAATATTTATAGCTGCTCTTTTTGTGGTGGCAAGGAATTGCAAATTGAGGGGATGCCTATTAATTGGGAAATGGCTGAACAAGGTGTGGTATATGAATGTAATGGAATACAATTGTGCTGTACAAAATGATGATCAGGCAGATTTCAGAGAAACCTGGAAGGACTTGCATGAACTGATGATGAGTGAGATGAGCAGAACCAGGAGAACATTATACATAGTATCAACAACATTGTGTGTTGATCAACTGTAATAGACTTGATTCTTCTCAGCAATACAATGGTCCAAGATAGTTCCAAAGGACTCATGTTGGAAAATGCTCTCCAAATCCAGAAAAAAACAAAACAAAAAAGAACTGTTGAATCTGGATGCAGATCGAATCATACTATTTCTATTGTTTTTGTTGTTGTTGTTTTTCTTTTTTGAGGTTTTTCCTTTTTGCTCTGATTCTTCTCTCATAACATGACTAATGCATAAATGTTTAATGTGATTGTACATATATAACCTATATCAGATTACTTGCTGTCTTTGGGAGGGGGTAGGGAGAAAGAAAATTTTGAAACGAGAAATCTTATAAAAATGTTGAAAACTATCTCTAAATGTAACTAGAAAATAATAAAATAAAATATTTATATGGTAAAAATAAAAGAATATGTCTCATATGGAAGACAGGTGAGATCTGTTTTGGTCCCAGAGGGCAGAGAGGTATCCTTGAAATGGAAGGAAATAGAATGGAGTACATTGGGAGGTTGTGGGCTTTTTACCTACAGATAATCTGTAGGCAGAAAATGGATGACCAATTTATTAAGTGTACTATTGAGGAAATTTGAGGTTGGTTGGATTAAATGACCTTTGAATTCCCATCAGACTCAGAGATGCTGTGATTCTGAGGAACTAGAATTATGACAAGCAAAGTGACTTGCTCAAGAGCATCCGGCTTCTTAAATTTAGACATAAAGATAAAACTCAGGTCTCTTCCTAGTCCACTTTTCTTTCTACTATTTCATATATCCTAAATGTTCGACTTAGTAGTATTGAATTTAATTAAAAAATATTCAGGGTAACACTAGATACTATGAGAAAGTATGACTCTTCATTCTATTTATTTGTTATACAACTAAAACTAGTGTGCCCAGGATTTTGTCAACTAGAAATCTATCATATGCACATTTTGTCAGTGCAGGGACAAGTAGTTGTTCATATTGGTGCAGAGCCACTGGCAGATCTTAAAGTTCCCTCTGAAGAGTAAGGATTTTAGGAAACTACATCTTATATATCGGTAGTTATTTTGAGAGTAGTTTCTATTTTTAATTATGTATTATTTTTCCTTAAACCAATGTACAATGTATGTACAATATGTTATATATAAATTGTTACCATATATGTATATATAATTGTGTATATGTATAATATAACAGTGTATTATAATATAGCAAATATACCATAGCCTAATAAATATATATGACAACATAATGTGACAATATAATATAATGTAATATAAACAAATAGAATGTGTGCTCTTACGCTAGACACATTTTATACATGTTTGTATGTTTGTTAATATATACATATAGATGAATATATATACATAAAGACAAATGTTTATCTCCATGTATATACACATTTTCATATATTTATCATATATACATCTATCATATGTGCATATATCTCCATAGATGTTGTGGGGACCAATTTTTAATTGGGGTGTGCTAGATAAGTGGCTCGCCGCAATATTCGGGCAAGGAAGGAAACCGGCAGTCTCCCTCAAAACAGAATAAGATTTATTTTAACAAAAACGAACTTAAAAAAAAAAAAACAACATAAACAGGATCAGTAGGATCAAGAGAAAGGAAATAAAATGGGGAAAGGGAAATTGTAATACCTGAAAAATACCACCGCCCAGGAATCAGCTGAAAATATGCGGCAGAATACCTGTCGCTTTCCAGCTTCCACCTAGAATGCCCAATTCTCCTCCCCCAAACCCAGAAACACCCCCACACAGTCCCAGCCAATGGGATGGCCGCTCTGACAGTCACATGACTGCCTTCACTAGGCTTCTAATCATTATAATTTTGCCAGGCCCATGTAGGCATTGGTGAGTGGTGATGACATGAGGTGCCAGAGCCCTGGCAAGGGCTACAACCAGTGGGTGGAGCACCGTGCGGTTTGTGGAGCCCCAGGCCAGTGCTCACAGAGGCATGAAAACCTCAAATAACAATTAATTCTTTACAATGTGTTTAGACATCCCTGTGTGTATATACATATGTAAATGCATATTTTTCTAACTTAGTTGAGTGCGATGAAATATCAATATAGGAAAAAAAAATAGGAATGTTAAAGTTCAGATATTTTACCTGAGCTTTACTCACCTTGTCTAATTCCTGCCTGTGGGTCAAATGTGATCAAAAGGGACTAGATGAGAAGTCAGGCTTAAACACTCCAACTCCTGACTGGTATTCACAGAAAGAAGCCTTCTTTCTTGTAACATTCTCTTCTTGGTAGCACCATAAATACTGATCTCTTTTGTTTCTGTAATAATTTATGGAATTATTTTATATCCATGATTTCTTAACCCTCAAAATAACCCAGTGAGAAAGGAAAATTAGATATTACCCCAGCTTTACAGATGAAGTATCTGTGGCCTATTCAAGATCACATCTTAAATAGGAAAGTCAAGAGTAGAATCCAGGTATGCCCTTTACAAGTTTAGGTCTAATGTCAGTATATTAAAAAATTCTCATGTATAAATATGACTTTGGAGCAGAAAACGAGCAGCTATTTAAACTTGACATGAATCTTAGGACTCTAGAACAGGGGTAGGAAAACTATGGTCATTTTCTTGAATATTAATTTTGAGGCTAAATTTGTGTTTTTAGATGATTGATGACTGAAACCTAGTTGCAAAGAGAAACTTAATTCCTTCTTATACCTGAGGATGATCACTCGAAATACATAAGAAACATTACAGATATTATGTCATAAGGAATCTTAAAATTTCAGCAATCCATTAAGTTGTTAGGAAGTATAAGCCATGATGGCTTTTACAGTGCCTTTGAAAAACAAGGTTAGCAAAGGACAAGCTATAGCTGCCACTTTTGGGTAATTAATTTTATTCTAGGGTTTGGCAACTTCTTTAGTCCAGAGTACTGCCCACTGAGCAAAAAGGCAAAGATAACAACAAAGGCCCATAGATGTCTGTGTGTCACTGATTGTTCTGGTTAGCCCTAAACAACAGCAAGAGAAATGAGGAAAGGGAGAAGGGAGAAATAGGGGAAAACAAAAGAAGTGGCAAAAAGTAAGAGAAATGAGGGATTTGAAGAAAAGCTCAAATGGTGGAAAATAGTAGAGTGATAATACCATTGAGCTCAAATGCCACATTTATATCCTATGTGGCTAATCCTTGGTTCATTCAATAATTAACTGGGTATGTGTTATGTATTATTTTTCTGCTGTTAATGCATTAGCTCAAAAGTATCTTTTTCTTTTTTCAAAAAATCATCACCCATCCATTTATTTAGTTATCTATTCATTCATTCATTCATTTATTATTCATTCATTTATTTGCTTGTTTATTTACTGTGATAAACATTTTTATTTATAGTTTGGGTTTCCAATTTTTATCCCTCCTTCCCTCCCTCTTCTTCCCCCTCCCCGAGGTGGTAAGTAATCAGTATAAGTTATACATGTACAATTATGTAAAATATTACCATATTAGTAATTATGTATAAGAAAACTTGAATAAAAGAAAAAAATGAGGGTGAAAAATAGCATGCTTCACTCTGTGTTCAATCAATTTCAGTTCTTTTTTTTTTTTTTTTTGGTGTGGCAATACAGGTTAAGTGTCTTGCCCAGGGTCACACAGCTAGTAAGTGTCAAGTATCTGAGTCTGCATTTGAACTCAGGTCCTCCTGAATCCTTGGCCAGTGCTTTATCCACTGCACCACCTAGCTGGCCCTATCAGTTCTTTCTTTAGGGGTAGATATAGTATGTTTCATTGATAGTCCTTTGGGATTGTTTTGTATCATTGTATTGTTGAGAATAGTTAAATCTTTCACAGTTCTTAAGCAAACAGTATTGCAGTCTTTGTGCACAGTGTTTTCTTGGTTCTGCTCTCTTCACTGTATATCAGTTCATACAAGTTTTTCCAGGCCTCAAAGATATCTTTCTAAATGATTATGCCATAAGATTTATTTTAACACTTTAATTTCAAGAAGACATTGTATATTAAATCACTGAACCTGGAATGAAAGACAAAAATCTATTTCTTGCTTTTCTGTTAACTAGTTACGTGATGTTTGGGGAGTTACTTTAGCTTTTAGGATCTTAGCTTTTTCCTGGTATAGAATGATGATATTGATCTAGATATCCAATGGTCCAAAGTCATAAAAATCATTTTCATATAATGTTAAGGAGTAGAAGGAGCTTTGAAGTCATATAGTTCAATCCCTCTCATTTTACAGATAAGGAAACTGAGGGCAATAGTGAAGATTTGACTTTGTTAAAGTATCTTTTTCTAATTAGACATAAAGACAATTTTAACTTTCATTTAAAAATAATTTCAAATTTTCTCCCTCCCTCATCTCCTGCTTCAATAAAAAGCTAAGAATTTTAAACAGGTTATATACATGCATCTTTCTATATTTAGTCATATTGTGAAAGAAGAAACAGATCAAAAGAAAAAAAAAGAAATACAAGGAAGATAAAGAAAGTAAAAAATAGTATGCTTCAACCTGCATTTAGACTTCATCAATTCTTTCTCTGGATGTGGATAGCATTTTCCATCATGAATCCTTTGGAATTGTTTTGGATTTGATTGGGGGCGGTCCCTGGGGAACAATAGAATTTACACTATAAGTTGTCGAAGGTATTAAGGAAGCAATAATTTACTTATTTGAAGCCTCACTGGAGTTAGGAACTGGAAACACTGGAAGGCAAAGGGCAGGGGGGTGTCTTCTCTATCCCCTATCTATTCTACTTTTTTCCATGGCCAAGGGGAAAATAACAATAATACAAATAGAAGAGAAGTCAAAGTATGTCTACCAATTACAATAAATTTAGTCAGAATCTCAGTCAGGATCTCAGAGGTCATCTTATCTGAGAAGATAAGTTCTGAGAAGATCTAAATAATTCATAGTTGATCATCATACAGCGTCATTATTCTGTACAATGTTCTCCTGGTTCTGCTCACTGAAGAAGTGACTTTATTGAAAATCATACAATTAGTGCCTGGGTTGAAATTTCTCATAGATATCAAAATCTGATTTAATGCTTACTCCATAGAAAACCCACCAAATGTAATTTAATTACATGAATATTCATTAAGCATCCATATCATGTACCAGATGTTGTTCTATGGAATAGGGATGCAGTAAAATGGAAAATAGCTCCTGCCCTTAAGAAGCTTACTTTTATCGGGGGAAATAACATGCACACAGATAAATAAATACAAAATATAAACTACTCCATTTTGATCAGTTATCTCTGTCACCTCTAATTTCCTTCCGCAAATCATTTAGTTTTCTAGACCTAAGTTTCTTTAACTAATAAAAGGAAGTTGAATTAGATGACATCTAAGGTCCTTTCTGGTACTAATGTTCTATGAGTCTATGAGCCTTAAGTATGCAACTGCTTCAAAAATGTGGTACAATTTGTCATTGATGGCATATGCATTGAAACATAATTGCCAACTTGTACTTTGCATAAGAGAAGTCTGTCATTCTTATAGCAACTGCTTTGAGCAATGTGATTGTGTGTTCTGGTCCAGGATAAGAGACTTACAGTAAACTCATTTTATCAGCTTATGGTGGGTTATCACAGTTCTACCAATACTTATAATGAAAAAAAAAAAAAAAACAACCCAAAGGAATCTGTGACAACTCAACACAGTGAAATTTGCCATCTTGTTTGTAACATCTTTCTAAAGTGAAATTGTCATGATTTTTTAAAAAATTTGACACTTTAAAAAATAGTGACACTTTAAAAAATAGTGACACTTTAAAAAATAGTGTCATTAGGATAGACATAGGATTTGTTTTGTGGTTGTCTTTGTCTTGCAGAAACATTGCATGATGGCACACCAAAACTAGAATAGTATGGAAGGAATGAGAGAGAAAATGGTGGTATAGTAGAAAGTGTGTTGTACCCTAAGACCAGAGTTTGAATCTGGGCCTCAGTTGCTTCATTTGTAAAATGATGCATTTAGATCAGAGGACCTATGTAAGGACTTCTCCAGCACAAAATTTTTGCTTCTATGATCTATGAAACCAAACTATTATACTTATTGTCTATATAATATTGGGAAATTTGCTTAAATTCTTTAGACCTCCATTTCCTTGCATGTAAAATGAAGGTTTTGGATAAGATGACCTCTGAGATCCTGCCTGAGATTCTGACTAAATTTATTGTAATTGGTAGACATACTTTGACTTCTCTTCTATTTGTATTATTTTTATTTTCCCTTTGGCCATGGAAAAAAGTAGAATAGATAGGGGATAGAGAAGACATCCCCCTACCCCCTTTGCCTTCCAGTGTTTATAGTTCCTGACTCCAGTGAGGCTTCAGATAAGAAAATTATTGCTTCCTTAATACCTTCCACAACTTGTAGTGTAAATTCTATTGTTCCCCAGGTACCCCCCCCCAAAAAAAAAAGTAGTATGTGGTTTGACTGGCCAAGCATCCTTAGGGGATTAAAAAATACTTTATTATATTCAATAAACTATATGATCATTACAAAGGTGATTGTTTTTACTATAGAGAGAAAATAGGAATGACCTAATAAGTTTCCTTTCCAAATATGGAGGAGGGGGAGGAGGAGGTAGATCCAGAGAGTTACCCATCCTTCTCCAATAATTTGGAGTCATATTTCTAATTACTTCAGATCAAAATTGAACCCAGATCACTGAGAACTTCCTCTCCTTTTTTTTCAAACTCAGTAATCTTTTATTCTATTTCAGTTACATGTAAGGCTAGTTTACATCCTTCATTTTTTTTTTCTGGTGAGGCAATTGGGGTTAAGTGATTTGCCTAGGGTCACACAGCTAGTAAGTGTTAAGTGTCTGAGGCCAGATTTGAACTCAGGTCCTCCTGACTCCGGGGCCAGTGCTCTATCCACTGTACCACTGTAAGGAATTAATCACAATTAATTCCTTATACCGCCTAGCTGCCCCGTAAAACATTTATTTTATAAGATTTTGAGTTTCAAATTGTTATCCCTTCCTCCTTTCCTTCCTTCCTCCCCAAGACAGCAAACAATCTGATATAGGTTATACAATCATGTTAAATATATTTGCACCTTAGTCATGTTTTGAAAGAAAAAAAGGGAAAATTCTCCGGAAAGAAAAACAAACAAACAAACAAAAACAAACAAAAAGAGTGGAAATAGTATGTATGTTTCGATGTACATTTAGATTCCACAGTTCTTTTTCCTTGAAGTGTATAGTATTTTTCACCATGAGTCTTTTAGAATTGTCTTGAGTGATTGTATTGCTGAGAAGAGCTGTCTCTCATGATTGATCATATCAAAATGCTGCTGTTACTATGTACAGTGTTCTTTTTCGGCTGACTTCTCTCAGCATCAGTTCATGTAAGTCTTTCAAGGTTTTTCTGAAATCGGCCTGCTCATCATTTCTTATAGTACAATAGTATTGCATTACATTCATATACCACAAGTTGTTAGCCATTCCCCAATATATGGGCATCATTCCCCCAATTTCCAAGAATTTCCTTTCTTATTGAAAGGAAGTCTAAAGCACTGTTGCTTGGCAGAAGAGGCAGTTGGCATCTTGTATACAAGAGAAGATCTATGTAGTAACATAAGGATGGTCTTCTCTACAGGTTAATTAAGAAAGTGACAGCCTACTTTTCTGTAGGCTATCAGCAAGCAGAAAACAAGTCAGTTTGCGTTGTCACAATTGTCCACTGAGGTGACACTCTAGTGCACAGTCTGTACCAAATCTACAATACAACTCTACATTCTTATTAGTTTATATTAAAGCAGGGGGTGAGATCCCAGTTTTGCTGGTCAGAATATTTACAAGTTTTAAAAAATTCCTTGACATTTATAGGCCATAGTTTTCTTTTCTATAACATGATCCTAAGATTGAGTGAGATGGGGTGTGAGGGAGTGTGGTGTAATGGAAATAGTTTTAGGGGACCTGGACTCATACCCCACCTATGCCCCTCAGTATCTGAATTAACTTTAGCAAGTGACTTAAATTTTCTTTGCCTCAGTTGTTTCATCTACAAATTGAGGAGGTTGTTGTGTAAATCTATGATCCTTTAATTCACTCTTCTACCTGTCTTCCCACCCCACCTAATGCTCCTTTAGATAATTAAATTCTATATCAACAGCTCTGTTCTTTATAGCAGGAGACCACATCTCTCTACCTTTTCTAAAATATATCTTCAGGAAATGTGAAAAAAAAAATATAAGAAAACCCATTCTCCCTCACCACACTTTCACATTTCTTCTCCAAAAACATGCTTTCTTCACTTAAGTTGAGCATGGAAAAAGGGCAGCCAATTTAAGTCATTTTGTCTCTTTCTTTCAGTGTACAAGGTCATTAATTGCTGTGGGGACCTTCCTAAACCCTCGCCTGCTGATGGGGTGAGAACTCTATTGTTAAATGTATTATGGCAGGGCTGTCTTTGGAGATTGCCTGCTTGATTGCTTTGTACAGGCCCACTGGCACACAGCAATTAAAATCCATAGACCTTTATAACCCTTCTGATGTTTTATGGGCCTTTTTGTGTCCTTTGGTATGGTTTACCATTTGTGTGTTTCCCACTGGATCTTCCTTTCAGAATTCTAAGCGGGGAGGCTTTTTTTTTCTTTCTTTCCAAGAGTGATAAAGCTAGTTATACATCATGTGAAAGGTTAATGAATATTTTCAAAAAGGAGCATATGTTTTAAGTCAGAGGGTGAAAGTTATAGTAAAGAACAATTATGTAAAATCTAATAACATTTCCCCCAATCTTACCACTGTTGCTTCTTAGAAAACCCAACCAAGTAAGGCAGTTCTTGGTTTCAGAAACAACTTCAAATTGAAAATGTCATTTCCTCCTCTCCCTAAGTAAGTGACTTCTCATTTTTTGGGACAGCCTGCATGAAGCCACTGAAGAAAAAATGAAAATATCTAACTGGGTTGCCTCTGGGGCTATATGTGTAAGCACACACAGATATTCCCTACTCTTTGCAGTATTGAAAGGGGAGCTGGAAGAACTTGCAAAACCTGGGGCCTCTGTGCTGTCAGAGCTTTCTGATGTCTCTAGGCTGTGAGACATGTTCTAATGTAATGTTGGGGAGTCAGGAGTGGGAGATAGAGGGGAGAAAATGAGTGATAGTGGGGCCAAGGGAAAATATTGCAGCCATGCCTCACCAGATAGATAAGAGGTCCCAAGATACCTGTCCCTCCCCTGTTCCCAGAAACTCCACCCTCAGCCCTCCCAGACTTAGATCACAAATCATTAGACATTTCTTGGTGCCCTCAGCTATCTGAAATTGTAATTGCTTTCTTCCCCAGTATACCTTTTTGGCTTCTTTTTTTTCCATTCCCTTTTCCCATTCCCTTCCTTGGGATCTCATGCTCCCAAGTCAAAAGATATTTAGAAACATTCATTGGAAAAAATGATTTATAGAGTTTAAAAGTTAATTGTATATTGCCTTGAGCTCTTTGAAGACAAAGTATTACTAAAATTTATTGAGTTTTGGAGCACATGCTATATAAAGTATGGAACAGAACCATATAAAATGGGGTTTTTAACCTGGGGTCCCTGAATTTATATATTATTTTAATATCTATATTTTAAAACAATTAATTTCTTTTATATCCCTATATATTTATTGTATGCATTTTAACACATTATTCTAAGAAGCGCTTCAAAGGCTTCATTATCCTTCTCAAAAGATTCCATCAACACACACAAAGATAAAGAGAGAAAGAGAGAGAGAGATGGCAAGAGATTAAGAATCCTTGACCTAGGAGTTGTGGACTATGTGAAATAATGTGAATTTGGGAAAAATAAGAATGCTTCCCTAGATGAAATATTTATATGGAGGCCAGGCTATTCCAGAAGGAATATCAGATTTGGAGGCCTAAGAGCTGTGTTCAAATTCCAACTCTGTGACTCACTACTCTAATCCTGAATAAGGCATTCAGCTTCTCTAGGTTTTAGTTTCTTCATTTGTCAAACTAGGAGATTGGACTAATGACCTCAAAGTTCCAGATCTAAATCTATGCTCAGCCTTCAAGGTACTAAATTGATATCCCTTCCAATAATAATAAAATTACATTTTATGCAATGCTTTAGGGTTCATACAGTTCCTTAATCATAATAGTCCTTTGAAATAAGTAGAAATATTCTTAATCCAAGTTCACAGAGGAAGTAATTCAACCTCCTGTTTTCTTCATACAGCTAGTAAGTATTGGTTGCAGAGTTCAAGTCCTAGCACTCCTGCCTACAGCATTTCTTTCCATTTAAACTTCATAATTTATCTAAAAACAACTCTTTTCTCCTATAGAGCAAGAGATTACACTCTATCACATGTCTGCAAATGTTTGTTGATCATATTTGGCCAAAACAGCCATGAATTTTGATGATCAGCAACATAAAAGCCCTGGGCATTAGGAAAGATCAAAGGCAAAAGGAAAAGGGAATGACAAAGAATGAGATGGATAGACAGTGTGATGGAAACAATGAGCATGACCTTGGACAGACTTCAAGATATACTAGAGAACAGGAGGCCTGGTGTGCTATGGTCCATGGGGTCACAAAGAGTAAAACAATATTTCAATATTTCTAGCACAAGCTTTGGAGTAAAATATCCAAAGAAGACTGCTCTTGGCTCAAGTAGAGCCACCACCTGTGGCTATAATACTGTTCAATGGCATGTTAACAGTACCTGCAATATGTGTTCTGAGTTTTAACTGGGATTAGTAGTAGTTCTAAGTAATTTAATTTAGGTATATGCCTGCAACTGCAGCTTTCTTCAAAGCATATAGTTAGCCTTGTCGCTTCAGAACAAGGGGTGGGCATGAGGGCAAAGAGTCTCTCATTTTCTAGGCCATTCAAGAGAAACCTCCCCATGTTTTCTGGTGCTTTTCTCTGCCATCATAGTTTAAAGTTCAGTCAACTTGCAATGCGATAGGAAGTACTAAACACTCTTTTGTCCTCACTCCTTATCCAAGTCTTAACTGTGTGAGCAGAGAGATAAAAACTTTGACTAAAATCTGTCTCCTTCCAACAGTGATACTTTATCCTTTTGTATTCTATTGATTCAGCATGTCAAAGTTAGAAGTATAGGGTCAGTATGCAGAGGGCAGTCACGTGTGGAGCTTTTTCTGAAGTCAATAAGCCGTCAAAATGGAGTTATGGAAATACTTTTGGACTATAGGTAAAATGCCCCTGTGATTCAATAGATATATTTGTGGATACTTTGATACTGACTATTGGTTATTGACTACTTATATTAAACACTTAACCAATTTGTGATTTCATAAAGTAACAGTACCATAATACCACTGGGTCATAGATCTAAAGCTGGAAGCATCCCCAGGGACCATTTATTCCAACTTTCATTTTACAGATTAAGAAATAGGGGACTAAGATGTTTTGTGACTTGCCCAAGGTAAACAGAGAGTATAAGGAGTGGGATTTGAATACAGGTCCTCAAATTCTAGAGCCTAGCATCTTTCCATTGTACCAAACTACCTCATCAATATATCATGAAAACATTATTAAAATATGCTGATTAGGTCATTACACCTTTATGCTGTCTAACTTCTACCAAAGTCCTACTCCATTGTGTCCTCATGGAGTGGAAATGACTTTTTTTTTTTTTATCAAAGGCTGCAGGATTCTGTCAAATAGGAAGGTTTAGAGTGTGGTTCTGACAGTAGATTGTATCTACTAGATAAGGGCCAACCTAGCAAAGTATGGAGAGGCTCATCAAAAACAAGTTTGTCACTAGGTTATGAATTCTTTGATAATAACTGATAAAATAGGCAGAAATACAAGATGACACTTAGGCCTTTGCAGCTTGCTTTCACTTGCTCCTTACATAGCTCACAATGAGCACCTGCAAGAAAACCACAATAAAGCCACTACTAACTTATGCTAATAAACATAGTGATATATAGAGAGGTATAGATATGAATATATATATATATGTATATATATATGTATATATAAATGTAACAAATAACTGCTTCATTAGCCCTTCCCCACAGAGTCTGTGAATGCATTTTCTTCCTTCCTTCCTTCCTTCCTTCCTTCCTTCCTTCCTTCCTTCCTTCCTTCCTTCCTTCCTTCCTTCCTTCCTTCCTTCCTTCCTTCCTTCCTTCCCTCATTCCCTCATTCCCACCTTTTTTCTCTTTATTCTTTCTTCTAACCTATTAGCAATTGTTCATTTTTATTTTTTTATCTTTTTTTGTATGGGGCAATGGGGATTAAGTGGCTTGCCCAGGGTCACACAGCTAGCAAGTATCAAGTATCAAATTTCTGAGGCCGGATTTGAACTCAGGTCCTCCTGAATCCAAGGCCGGTGCTTTATCCCCTGTGCCACCTAGCTGCCCCCATTTTTATTCAAGATATTTGAACATTTTGAAGGATTTACTTAGATATTTTTTTAAATAAGTTAGAAATATGAGAGAAAAGAATGTTGCATGAAAGAAACAATGCAAACTGAAGTGCTAAACTGTTATTAGACATAACCCTGAATTACTTCCCTTCTTTTATTTTTTTTTGTAATAAACATTTTTATTTATATTTTTGGGTTCCAATTTTTATCCCTCTTTTCCTCCCTCCCCTTCCCCCTTCCTAAGGAGGTAAGCAATCAGATATAGGTTATACATGTGCAATTATATAAAACATTACTATATTTGTTGAATAGTTGCTGTCTGTATGGTGGCTAAGATTCTAGCTATACTGTCTAAAAATCTGAGTAGTCTCCAACAAATTAGAAGATTTAGCAAGAGTTTAGACTTTTAAGCATTTATTAAGGATCATAAGAATTTGGTGAGGAGAGAGAAAGAGGCCTAGATGGCTTCATCTATCTATCTAAAGAAGCTGGCATTTCTGCTTCCCTCCACTTGAGGTGGGGGGTGGGAAGTGAGAGCCTCGCTGCTTCTTAGTCCTACAAGCCTCCTGTGAAAACCGGAAACATCCCATTCACTCACAAACAGCTCCAAGCTAATTGGCTGGTAGCTTTGATCCACAGTACCCATGAGCAAATGGAGCAAATGTCACTTCCTCACAAGGAACTGACTTTCCAAGACACATGGTTTGCCCTCAGATGCCTTCTCCTCATGGCAGAGCTTTCCTACAGTATCTGACCAGCAGGGGGCGGCAATCCAACTTTCACATTGTCATTTTGTAGAAGAAAACTTAATTTTTAAAAAAAAACGTCCCTTTTCCTCCGCTCCTTCCCCTCTTCTCCCCCTCCCCCTCCCCTCCTGTCCTTTCCCCTCTCTGTCCCCTTCCCTCCCCTCTTCCCAACCCCTGGCCTAGACGATGCAGTGGTGGAGACTGTGGAGGAGACCACAGAGCCAGCTGAGGCGGACATCACTGGAGCTGTGCCAGGGCATGTTCTCCAAAATGGCCACTGTACTTGACAGGAGAGCTGATGGCTACCAGTGAAGACTATAAACTTCTGGATAATATGAACAAACTGACTAGCTTGAAGTACCTAGAAATGAAAGATGTTGTAGTAAACATAAGTAAAAACCTAAAGGACTTAAACCAGAAATATGCAGCACCTAAGCCTTATCTGGATCGGATCACTTTAACTGAGGAGCAAGTAGCAGCTCTTGAGCAGGCAGCCTACAAGTTGGATGCATATTCAAAGAAACTAGAAGCAAAGTACAAGAAGTTAGAGAGGCGATGAACGCTTCTCCATCACAAAGATGGACTCCAGGAATGACTGTGAGGGGATATCGCGCTTGGACACTTCGACTCCAAAAGGGAAGCTGTCCGGCCGATCCCCGGAGGGTCCTAGCCCCCTTTTGCTTGGATGAGTGACTGGCTTCCCCCTAACGTTCCCCTAAAACTCTGCCCTGACCCCTTCATCTGATCATTGTGTGCCCTGGACCAAGGCTCAGACATCAGGATCAACCCCAGCTGGAGCTGACTCTGGGCTCCCGATTCCTCCCCGCCCCCGCCCCCCATAGGGCTCCTATTTGACTGTTCTGAATGTGCCCCTCCCCCATCCCCCCTGTTCTTGAACTTGGATAATAAATGCTGATTTCTAAAAAAAAAAAGAGAAAAAAATGAAAGAAACTTAAAAAATAGCATGCTTCAGTCTGTTCCTTCCATATCATTTCTTTCTTTGGAGGTGGATAGTATGTTTCATCAATAGTCCTTTGGGATTGTCTTGGATTGTTGAGAATAGTCAACTCATTCACAGTTCTTTATCAGACAATATTGCTTTCTCTATGTAAAATGATCTCTTGGTTCTGCTCACTTTGCTATACATCATTTCATACATGTCTTTCCAGGCCTTTCTGAAGTCATCCTGTTTGTCATTTCATATAGCTCAATAATATTCCATCACCATCTATACCACTGCTTCATGCCTTCACTCATTCTTGGATAATTCATGAAAATTGAGAAAAGAAGACTTACCACATTTAATGGATCTTATTTGAGTAAATTGATATTTTTAATAAAACTCTTACTATTTTCAATTTGTTTTCATGGAAATTTTATTTCCTCTGTTTAAAAAGAAAGGTTTTTAAAGGCCTTTTAAAAGTCTCAAAAGAATTCTGAACATCAAAAAACCTTTAAAATAGAATTTAATAATTTGTGTCAATGAATCAGAAACATCTGGAATAAATACCTAAGAATTAAAAATGGATTCCCATCTTGAGGAAAAATTTCAGAGAGAAACATGTTTTGTATTTCATGGTACTTAGAATTTAAACAAATTTGAAGATGACACCATGCTAAAAGAGGTGACCAGTATTTTGGATATGATAACATCTCAGACTGCTAATGTGGAGGGGCTGTATTGTGAATGGAGACATTGTCCTTGGTGATGGCAGCTTTTCATTTAGCAAGATGAGTCTCATCAGCTATTTGAAGTTTTTCTGGGAAGAGAACTTAGAAAAAAAATGTTTTCTTGACCAGGCAATTAGATTCTGTGATTGCACAAGAATAGGGAATGAGAGGGTTGAAGAGAGCAGTATTAGCCTGCTCCATAATAAGATACCTAAGTGGCAGAGTAGGAAGAACAGTGGGCTTGAAGTGAGGAAGAACTGAGTTCAAATCCAGGATCAGACACATACTAGCTTATATGACCATGGGCAAATCACTTAACCACTGTCTCATTTTCCTCTACTATAAAATTGTGATAATAATAACACTTACTTTACAGAGCTCTTATAAGGATCATATGACATAAATTTGTAAAGTGCTTACCTCAATGCTTGTCACATAGTAGGTGAATAAAAATGTTTATTACCTTATTTTCAGACATTGCTAACTTTAGCTTATCCTTTTCTAGTGGAAGCTAAGGGCTTATAGGGAAAGAAGTACTGTTAAGATTTCAGAGAATGGAAATTCTCAAGGCCTAAGAAGATGAAACAAAAAGAATGAAGTGTGACAATTTAAAAAATACATATACTAGACAAAGAATCAAAACAATAATTATTTTAACTCCTCTAATATAGGAAAGGAGAGACAAGCAGAGACCTTGTATTTTACCAGTTAGCCAAAAACAAAAGAATTTTGAAGAATGATTGATGATGGCCAGGGAGATGGAATAATTAGAAAGCTAAGCATATGGGTAATACCAGAAGGAAAATATACTATTTGCAAAAGAAAATAATAATAAAGCACTTCACAAAAATCCTATAGAAGGAAAAGCAAGAAGTTACAGAAGAAGTAGGCATATTGGACCAAATATATGCTTCTTTCTTTCTTCCTTCCTTTCTTTCTTTTTTTCTTTTCTTTCTTTTTTCTTTTTTCTCTTTCTTTCTTTCTTTCTTTCTTTCTTTCTTTCTTTCTTTCTTTCTTTCTTTCTTTCTTTCTTTCTTTCTTTCTTTCTTTCTTTCTTTCTTTCTTTCTTTCCTTCCTTCCTTCCTTCCTTCCTTCCTTCCTTCCTTCCTTCCTTCCTTCCTTCCTTCCTTCCTTCCTTCTGATATATCTTCTATGCTGACAACTATGGCTTATACATAGTAGCTGTTTAATAACTATTTTTGATTGATAGATCTACAAAAATCCCATTTTTATTTGCCTCAACTCCATTATTTTCCCCAAAAAAAGTCCCATTAGTACTATTAGAATGGTACTTTTTCCAGTTCAATATCCTATTCTTGGAGATGCTTTCCTTAGTAGTCAAAGCTTTTAAACCTTTCTCTTTAAAATTTATAATCCTGCATTTTCTCAGCACAATCTTTTTCTTTTCTGGGGGGGGGGCAATGGGAGTTAAGTGACTTGCCCAGGGTCACACAGCTAGTAAGTGTCAAGTGTCTGAGGTCAGATTTGAACTCAGGTACTCCTGAATCCAGGGCCAGTACTTTATCCACTGCTCCACCTAGCTACCCCTCAGCCCAATCTTTAACAATAATTCATATGTCATATCACTTAAGATTTGTAAAACATTTTTCTTGCTCTGACCTTAAAAGGTAGTATTATTAGACCCCTGTTTTAGCCAAAGAATCTAAGTCTCACAGTTAAAGCCGCTAGAGCATCTAATATGAAACAGAGCTGTTATTCAAACTCAGTTCTTCTGATTCCGATTCTACTGTCCTTTTTCATTATGTCAGAATGGTTTTCATTACTGTGTGTATGCCATTCTTAAAGCCAAACAGGTTCCCAGCCTCATGCTCATTGTGGACTTCTCATTCATAATCACCCCACATATCTAATTAATTATACATTTTTCTCATTTCTATCTTGACATTTCTTGTATATATTTCCTTTTATTCCTTACATTTAGTTTTTATTTTTTCTCAGTTACATGTAAACAAAATTTTAGCATTTAAAAAAAAATTTTGAGCTCCAAATTAAAAAAAAATTCAGTCTATTACATTCACTTTCCTTTTATGGGTGAGTTTATCTCATTCACATTTAAAGTTGTGATTATTAACTGTGTATTTCCCTCCATCCAATTATTTCCCCCCCCTGGTTATCCACTGCTTTTATTTGTTTTTTCCTTCTCAAAAATCTGTTTTGCTTCTGACCCCTGTCACCCTTAATCTACCCTCCCATCAGCCTCCCTTCTTTTCTCTTTTTTTTTTCCTTCTTCTCCCATTTCCCTGTAGGGTAAGATAGGTTTCTATACTGAACTGAGTGTGTATTTTATTTCTCTTTGAGCCAATTCCAATGAGTGTTAGGATTGTGTTGTTGAAAATCTAAGCATGGGTTCTAATCTGTCCCCCACAGTTTTGGGGGGAAACTGACTAAAATCACTGATAAATTCACCAAGAGTTTAGGGTTTTAAGGGTTTATTAAAAGATATAGTGAAGAGAGAGAAAGATTGAGAACAGATTCCTTATAGCATGGAAATCCTAGCTTTCCTAACAGCCCATGTGAAGTCCTGGCACCAAGCTGATGTCTCAAACCAAAAGAGCAAGATCCCCTCCACCCACCTCAGCTTCCTACTTCCTGTCCTCCTCCCAGAAATAGGATGTTCTTCAAGTTGATTGACTGAGAATGGTCTCCTATTGATGTCCCAGTTCATAGCCTCTGAGAACACACTCTCCTCAGGGTTGTCCACGTGTGATCTCAATTTAATCAACCTTAACTAGGTTCAACTTCTGAGAGCAACGCCCTACTCAGGGCCAGCCAGGTGTGGCCCTCAATTTAATCATCACAAGTAGGTACTTAGTCTCTCAGTTTCACCCAATTCAATCAATTCCAAATCAAACTTCAGGTGGGGGATCCCCTGGGCATCTGCCAAGTCCCATAATTTTATCACAGGATCAAGCATATTCCACCATTCCATTTCTTTTCCTCCATTGTAATAGTTCATCCTTTCTTTCCCCTTTTATATGAGAGTTTTCCTCATTATTCCTCTTCTTTCTCCATTCTCCCATTGAATCCCTCTTTCTTATCCCATCATTTTAGTTTTTTGAAATCATCTCATCATAGACATCCTACTTCCCCACCTTCTGTCTATCTATGTATACTTTCTAGCTGCCCTTATAATGAAAAAGTTCTTAATAGTTATAATTATCTTCCCATATAGGAATGTAAAGTTTTGTTTTTTTTTTACTTATAGATTCCTTCATTATTTCTCTTTCATGTTTATTTTTTATGCTTCTCTTGAGTCATGTCATTTGAAAGTCAAATTTTCCATTTATATCTGGTCTTTTCATTAGGAATGCTTGAAAGTCCTCTCTTTTTTAAAAGTAATAAACATTTTTATTTATAGTTTGGGGTTCCAATTTTTATTCCTCCTTCCCTTCCTCCCTTCTCCCCTCCCTAATGTGGCAAGCAATCAGATATAGGTTATACATGTATGATTATGTAAAACATTACTATATTAGTCATTTTGTATACAAAACTTGAATAAAAGGAAAAAATAAAATAAAGTGAAAAATAGCATGCTTCAATCTGTTCTATCAATATCAGTTCGTTCTTTCTTTGGAGGTGGATAGTATGTTTCAATAGTCCTTTGGGATTGTCTTGTTGAGAATAGTTAAGTCTTTCACAGTTCTTCATCAAACAATATTTCTGTCTCTGTGCACAATATTCTCTTGGTTCTGTTCACTTCGTTATACATCAGTTCATATAAGTCTTTCCAGGACTTTCTGAAATCATCCTGCTTGTCATTTCTTGTAGCACAATTATATTCCATCACCATCATATACCACAGCTTGTTTAGCTAATCCCCAATTATGGACATTCCTTTGATTTCAAAAAGAGGTACTATAAATATTTTTTGTACAAGTATGCCTTTTTCTCTTTTTGGGCACATCTTTGAGATATAAACCTAGCATTGGTATTGCTAGATCAAAGGTATGCACAGTTTTTGTTTTTTTGTTTCTTTGTTTTTGCGGAGCAATGAGGGTTATGTGATTTGCTCAAGATCCCACAGCTAGTAAGTGTCAAGGGCCTGAGACCCGATTTGAACTCAGGTTCTCCTGAATTCAGAGCCAGTGCTTTATCCACTGTACCACCTAGCTGCCTCTGGGTATGCACAGTTCTATAGACTTTTGGGCATAGTTCCAAATTGCTCTTCAGAATGGTTGGATCTTTTCACAACTTCACAAACAGTGCATTAGCATCCCAGCTTTCCCATATCCCCTCCAACATCCAATATTTTCCATTTTTGTTATATTTGTCACTCTGATAGGTTTGAGGTGTGATAACTCTGAGTTGCTTTAATTTACATTACTCTGATCAATAGTGATCTAGAGCATTTTTTCATATGATTATAGATAGCTTTGGTTTCTTTATCTGAAAACTGCCTGTTCATATCCTTTGACCATTTATCAATTGGGGAATGACTTGTATTTTTATAAATTTAACTCAGTTCCTTTCAAAGGACCTGAGTTGTACCTGATTTTGCTGGTTAGGTTATTCTTTGTTATAATCCTAGCTTCTTTGCCTTCTGGAATACCATATTCCAGTCCCTGCAAACCTTTAACACAGATCTCTTTCATGAGGGGTTTAATGGATTCTTTCAATTTTACTCTCTGGACTTAGGATATCAGGGTGGTTTTCCTTGATAATTTCTTGAAATATGATTTCTAGGCTATTTTTAAAAATAGTGGCTCTTATATAGTCCAATAATTCTTAAATTATCTCTCCTTGACCTATTTCCCAGGTTGGTTGTTTTTCCAATGAGATATTTCACATTATCTTTTATTTAAAAAAAGTTCTAGTATCTCTTGGTGTCTCATTGAGTTGTTAGCTTCCATTTCCCTGATTCTATTTTTTTTCTTTTTTTTTTTGCAGGACAATAAGGGTTAAGTGACTTGCCCAGGGTCACACAGCTAGCAAGTGTCAAGTGTCTGAGGCTGGCTGTGAACTCAGGTCCACCTGAATCCAGGGCCAGTGCTTTATCCACTGTGCCATCTAGCTGCCTCTTGATTCTAATTTTTAAGGAATTATTTTTGCCAATGATTTTTTTATGCATCTTTTCCCATTTACCCGATATATTTCCTAAGGAGTTCTTCTCTAATGTGAACTTTGTAAATCTTCCATGTGGCCAATTCTACTTTTGAAATAGTTCTTTTCTTCAGTGGATTTTTGTGCCTCTTTTACCATTTGGCCTATTTTTTTAACATAGTATTTTTTTCATTATTTTTGTGCATCTTTTGCCCAATTGTTGACTCTCTTGCCATATATATTTTTTTATTACCCTTACTTCTTTCCCAAAATTTTCCTCTAACTTTCTTATTTGATTTTTAAATTATTTTGAGCTCTTCCAGGAATTCTTTTTCACACTGTGTTTAATTCACATTTTTCTTTGGTCCATTGAATAGTGCTACTTTATCATTGTTGTCTTATTCTGGGTTTGTGTCCTTATTTTAGAATTGTTTAAAGGACAATTTGTAAGAACTCAGCTGAATGCTTCTCTTCTCTGCCATCTTGTCTCTGCCTCCTTGTGTATACATTTTTTTCCCTAGATTTATTCAGACCATCCTAACCTATTTCAATTTTGAAATATTCTCCTCATTGATCTTACTTCCTCAAAGTTCTCTTCTCCAATTAATTTTCCACATAGATGCCCAAATAAATTTTTTAAAATGCAGATCTGACCATAATGTCCCGCCCTCTCCTATTTAGTAAAATGTAGCAGCTCCTTATTACTTCTAGGAATAAAAATGAACTTCTCCATTTAGCATTTAAAACTGTTCACAACCTATTTTCACCCCACTTTTCTGGTCTTCTTAAGCATTACTACTGTCCAAACATTCTATAATCCAGCCATGGAATGGACCAACCACACTGTTCTTTTTGCTGTCCTCCACACCAAGTATTCCATTTTCCATTTGTGTGAATCCATACTGCCTCTTCACCGTAACTAAGTACGCCTTTCCTGGTCATTAGAATTTCTGGCTTTCCTTCAGTACTCAAATCAAGCTCTTCCTACTAGAGGAAGCCTATTTATGATCCTGCTAGCTGCCAAAGCCTCACCCTTGTATCTACATTTTATATTAAAGACAATTATTTACTTAAGATACTTGAGGATAGATTCCTTTTTGCATTTTCTTTGTGGTCCCAGAACTAAGCATGTAGTAAGTCCAACATATAACATTTGTTGATTGACTGCCTTATAAGACAAATCATGTTTTTCCATAGGTGTATTCAATATGTACCAAAACACTGGAGAAGGCTGATCCCCATCATTTAAAGGAGATCTAGACTTTTCAATTCAAGGGGAGTTTTGATTCTCATCAATAGGTTTTCTTGGCCAATAAGAATAATAGAATTTTAGGGATGAAAAGGATCTTCATTAAATTCCTCATAACCAACTCTTCTTTTTAACATGAGTTTTTATAAGATTTGTAGTTTCAAATTTTTCTCCCTCCCTCCCCTTCCTCCCCCCCTCCCCAAGACAGCAAGTAATCTGATATAGGTTATATATTTACAATAACATTAAACATATTTCTGAATTAGTCATATTATAAGAGAAGAATCAGAGCAAAAAGGAAAAACCTCAAAAAAGAAAAACAACAGCACCCCAAAACAAAAGAAATAGTATGGTTCAATCTGCATCCATATTCCACATTTCTTTTTTTTTGGATTTGGAGTGTCTTTTCCATCATGAGTCCTTTGGAACTATATTGTACCGTTGTATTGCTGAGAAGGATCAAGTCTATCACAGTTGATCAACATACAATGTTGTTGATACTGTGTACAATGTTCTCCTGCATAACCAACTCTTTAAGCTAATTCTCTCCCCTGCCCATTTTTGATGAAGACATCTTTTAGTTTGCCATGTTTATGGTTTAATTTAGTGGAAGTAATTGGTATATAATAATTAGATGTGTAGAATTTCAAATACACAACCTTTTTCTCCAAGAAGGGAGGAGTATGCATTGTGAGTTATTGGATAAAATCTCCATATATTTCTCCTTGGATGTCTTAACAAGACCTAACTTCTATGTGTTCAAAACAAAGCTCACCAACTTCTCTAAATCTATCCCTCCTACCATATTTCTCATTTCTATGGAGAGGCCCATCAGTTTCTCAATTTTTTTCATAACAAGGAAGTCATCTTCTTAACTCTTCTTCATCCAACATCTAATAAGTTGCTAAATAACTTGCATAAGACCCCTTTTCTCACATAAGCATAAACCCATTCAACTTCTCATCATCACTTATATAAAATATTGTAATAGATTACAGATGGGCCTCTTTTCCTCCCATGTCTTCCTTCTATATTTCATGTTCCACACAACTGTCAAAATAATCTTAAAATCTAGATCTGACTTCTCTGCTTAAAAATCTTCAGTGGTGTTATCTTTACTCCTCTCTCAGCTTCATTCTTCTTATTCCAACTGCTGCCAGGTTTTATCTCTTTTATCTTCCCTAAATCTCTCACATATAACTTCTTTCTATTCACATAGTCATCACCCCGTTAGAAGCACTTTTTACCTCACCATTGGACTATTTCAATAGTTGTCTAATTGATCTCCTTGCCTCACCTTTTTCTACTACAGTTCATCTTTCTCTACCCTGACAGAATTATATTCTTATAATGTACTTCTAACCATTTATTTCCCTTTTTTACTAAACTCAGGGACTGTTATCCAAAGCATCAAATAGAAGATGTTTTTCTTATTTAAACTTCTTAACAACCTGATCTGACCCCTTCCTACTTTTTCAGTTTTCTTATATTTTACTCCTTTCTATATATTCTACAGTAACATGACACTCCCTTTTTCAACCCCATGCCTTTTCATGAGTGTCCTCCATGCCTAGAACAGTTTCCCTCACCATCTCTGTCTCCTCATTTCACTGGCTTTCTTTAAGACGCAGATCAAATTCCACCTTTTGCAGAGGCCTTTTTGTACCATCCTCTAATTCCTCCACCCCCACTTTCTTCCCTCTGAAATTGTCTTCCATTTGCATTGTATAAATCTTGTACAACAGTTATTTGCATGTTTTCTTTCCCAGTTGAATGAGATGTCCTTGAGGGCAGGGACTGTGTTTTTGCCCTTTCTTGCATCTCCAAAGCTAAGCACAGTGCCAGGGACGTTAACAAATGGTTGTCGACTGAATGGCTCCATGGTCGTCATGGAACAAAATATGATTCTTCAGGCTACCAATTGAAAATACTCATAGTCTGAATTTAGCATTCTTTCCCAGCTTCATTTCATGGACTCACTTTCTTCCATTGGATTAAACTTCCATGTGCAAATATGGCATTCTCTACATCCTCCTAATAATAAAGTCATCTTTTACCTTTAATATTGCAAAGCCTCCTACTTGGTCTTTCCATTGCCAGTTTCTTACCTCTCCAATCCAGTTTCCACACAGATAGTAAATTGATACATCTAAAACTTTGATTCCTCTTATTAGAAGGCAGAATTATGGGTTCCTGTTCTTTAACACATTTATTTCTTTTCAGAACATTCATTTTCCGATATCTCTATCTCCCTCTTTGGACTTCTGGTAATATTTCACTTCCTGCTTCCCTGTCTTTGCACAAGATGCTTCCTCTGCTTAGAATGCATTCCTTCTACATTGATTTGGGATTTTCTAAGCAAAGATACTAGAGTTGTTTTTCATGTCTTTCTCCAGATCATTTTACAGATTAAGAAACTGAGGCAAACAGGTTTAAATGACTTTTTCAGGATCACGCAGTCACATAGTTAATAATTGTCTAAAGCTGTATTTGAACTTAGGTCTTCCTGATTCCAGGCCTAGCACTTTATCCACTGTGCCATCTAGTTCTCCTCCTATCCACTTAGCTCTCTGTTCACAGTTTTCATATCTTTCAGCAAACTGTAAGCTCAGTGAGGATAAGTAATGTTTTCCACTTCTGCCTTTATAAACTGAGTGCTTAGCACATTGATTTGCGCATAGTTAAGTGTTTAATAAATGCTTGTTGAATTTAAGTGAATTGATTTGAATTCTTTTGGGTGGTCTGACTTTAAGGGAGAGGTGATACTAACAGTTGTAATTTTTTTATAATTATTTTTAGAACTTGGGAGACTCTAATGTTTTGTTTAGCAATGCCAACTATTTCCCAATTTCTTTTTGTTTCTGTTATTGATGTTCCCTTTACTACATTTTGTCTTTCCTACTTCTCTTTTGTTGATCCCTTTTATTTCTTTCTTTTCCTCCTAATCATATGGCAGTATCCCAATATGATATAGAAAGATTTTTGACCTTGATTTAAAGGGGCTGGCAGATAGTAAGATAGGCTAGTTGATGGATGAGAGTGTGTTCCTGAATGAATGGATGAATGGTGCATCCCTATCCATTTTCCCTCCATTGTTGGACCTTGCAGTCCTTAAAGAGACCAAAAACCAGGGTGGAACTTGAAAGAAAATTACTGCATATAAGAGTTTTAGTTGGACCCTTTTCACTTCAGTTATCTTTTCTAGATTTAGAACTAAAGGTATCCCCTTATTTTCATTAATCCTATGAACATAGAACACTAAGAGAAACTCAAGGAAGCACCTTTGTATCAGTGGATGCATTTCTGCTCCCCCTTTTACGTTCAGATCTGAAGGGGAAACCTGAGAGACTGCCTTTATAACATTATATGTGTATACAGTGATCTTTATTGTATAATCTTTAATGACTAATACCAGTGATTAATGACCAGGATTTGGCTTATGGACTTTCTTCTTTCTTATTGTTTGATGGCTCCTTCAAGATCAGAGACCACTGGATTAAGAAAATACTTTAGGGAGGAAAAAAGAGAAAACAATTATATTTCAAATATATACAATTGTATAGTGTAACACAAGGTTTCCCCTGTTGCTGGTCCCCTAAAGTATTTGTCAAGGCAGCTCATCAGTCTTAGATCAACCACTACCATTTCCAGCTCACAGACAATAGAGGCATCAGTGTGGACGATCATGGTACTGATTACATACCATCTATTGGGAAATCCTCATGGCACAGAGAAGGTTACAAATTGTCTTGGGACTGGTTGGAAATTTGGCAGAAATAAGTAATTCAAAAAATATAATGGTGATTATATCCTGTGGTCAGGAAGCAGAGATAAAAGGATCTCTTTTGACCCTGTGACAATGGTCATTGATTATCTTGCAGTGAAAATGAGAGGGTAGAGTTCCTGGATGAACTTCAATTATGTCTCTGTGTTAGCTTTGGTTCTTATAGGGTTTCTTTTTCTTGTAATAAGACCAGAAAACATGATTTAAACAGTATCCTTTCCCTGAAGTCTGAACTCTTCAATTCAATGTTGTGAATTGATAATGAACGGCTGTTTCTTCTTTTCTTAAAAGATTAATAATAATTACATCACCAGAGCTCATCTGCTTGATCTTCTACACATCTGCCATTCAGATTATCTGCCACAGGCTCAAAATCTTTACCTTCTTTCAGAGCAGGTACTAAATAAGGTGATGTGCCTTAACAAAACAAAGACCAAAAGCAGTGGGGGCGGAATCCCTGCTTTATTTTCATTAATCAGAGATTCCAGTGACCAGTCAATTTGTGCACCCTTCATGTCTAAGGGATTATGTTAAGAAGTCTGAGGCTACTAAAAGCTGTTCAGACAAGCCTTCTGTGTTTGCAGCTGCTCCAAAAGCCAGTTATATTAGATAATATGGTACCATAGGTAAATAAAATGATGAAGGTTTCTGGGATTGATATGGTCATGCTTTATACATTCCTTAAGTAAATGGTCAGTCTTCTATGCTGTTCTCTGAGCACAAATGTGTTTTAAATCCAGATAAGAGTCAGATAAGGTTTTAGGAATTTTGACATGGTGTTATTAAAAATCACTGTTTGTAATATGGTACAAAGTCGTTCTGCCCTACATGTCTCTCTTCATTATAGAGCAAACTAGGTGGCACAACAGCTAAAATACTGGACCTGGAGTTAGGAAGACTTGTGTTCAAATTTGACTTCAGACATTTTCTAGCTATATGACACTGGACAAAATATTCAGCCTCTGTCTGCCTCAGGTTTCTAATTTGTAAAATCAGAATACTAATGACACTTACCTCCCATTGTTGTGAGAATCAATGAGATAATGTTATTTGTATAGTGCTTAAAAACCTTAAAGCACTATATAAATTATAGCTATTATTATTGTCCTCTGGCTGACACACTAGGTTTTTTTGAACAGTTGGCATTCCTTTATATGCAGTTGTATAATAACAACAAGAGGATGTTGTCGGACTGAGAATCTCAGATGGGGAAGTAGAGGCAGGAATTCACCCAAACCCTAACAGCATTCTCTTCTAAACAACTTTAAAATCATGCCACATTAAATAATGGAGCAGAAGAGCCAACAAAAGTTCATGTTAAAACAACTTTTGAGCTCAAGACAACTTAAGAGGCTGGTAGGAAATATTTGTCACATCGGGTGTTAGGGCCAGAGAGTAGTACAGGCTTCACATCAGCAAAGGAAAGCAGTAGTCCTTAGAGGCAGTTGCAGCAGTAGAAGCTTCAGGAGTTCTCAGCCCACAGATGGTAAACGAGTCAGACAACTGATCAGAAAGATTACAAGGGAACCTTTTCTGGCACTGGTTACAGGACCCTGTTACATTACCCAGAAGTTCTGGGTTCCAATTCCAGGGCAAAGAAGAGCTCTTACTTTTGTGGCTACAGGGTACTAGGACGATGGTCACAGTTTGAGATTAAAGAAGAGGGGTTTTGGTGCTTCATAAGAGAGTGGGAGTCCTTGTCTCTGTTCCAAGGCAGAAAGGAACACTAGCACTTGTGGCAGCTAGCACTTGTGAACTGATCTAACTATTCCAGAAAGCAATTTGGAACTATTCCTAAAGAGCTAAAAAACTGTGCATAGCCTTTGATCTAGCAATATCACTTCTTGGACTGTATCCCAAAGAGACAACCTCCCCCCCAAATGGAAAAGGACCTATTTGTTCAAAAAGATAGTAAATCTTTTTGTGGTAGCTAAGAATTGGAAATCGAGGGGATACTTATCAATTAGACAGTAGCTAAACAAGTTGTGGTATATGCTTATGATGGAATGTTTTGTGCTACAAGAAATGACAAGCATTTCAGAAAAACCTGGAAAGCCACATATGAACTGATACAAAATGCTGTGAGCAGAACCAGGAGAATATTATGCACATTAATAGCAATATTGTATTCTGAAAAAATGTTAATGGTTTGGCTATTCTTTTTTTAATCATAAAAGTATTTTATTATTTTCTAGTTACATGTAGAGATAGTGTTCAACATTTGTTTTTATTATACTTATAGTTCCAAATTTTTCTCCCTCCCTCCCTTCCCCCTCCCCAAGACAGCAAGCAATCTGATATAAGTTATAAATGTACAATCACATTAAACATATTTCTGCATTAGTCCTGCTGTGAAAGAAGAATCAAAACAAAAGGGAAAAACCTCAAAAGAGAAAAAAAAAGTAGAAATGGTATGGTTCAATCTGCATCTAGATTCCACAGTTCTTTTTTCTGGATTTGGAGAGCATTTTCCATCATGAGTCCTTTGGAATTATCTTGGACCATTGTATTGCTGAGAAGAGTCAAGTCTATCACAGTTGATCAACGCACAATGTTGTTAATACTGTGTACAGTGTTCTCTTGGTTATGTTCATCTCACTTATGTAAGTCCTTCTAAGTTTCTCTGAAATCTGCCTGCTCATCATTTTTTATAGCACAATAGAATTCCATTACATTCATATACCACATCTTGTTCAGCCATTCCCCAATTAATGGGCATCTCCTCAATTCCCAATTCCTTGCCACCAAAAAAAAGAGCAGCTATAAATATTCCTGTACATGTGGGTCCTTTTCCCTTTTTTATGATCTCTTTGCTAGGTCAAAGGGTATGAACATCTTTATAGCCCTTTGGTCATAGTTCCAAATTGCTTTCCAGAATGGTTGCATCAGTTCACAACTCCACCAACAATGCATTAGTGTTCCAATTTTTCCACAGCTTATCCAACATTCATTATTTTCCTTTTTTGTCATATTAGCCAATCTTATAGGTGTGAGGTGGTACCTCAGAGTTGTTTTAATTTGCATTTCTCTAATCAATAGTGATTTAGAGCATGTTTTCATATGGCAATAGATAGCTTTGCTTTCTTCATCTGAAGCCTGCTTGTTCGTATTCTTTGACCATTTCTCAATTGGGGAATGATTGCATTGTTATAAATTTGATTTAATTCCTGATATATTTTAGAAATGAGACCTTTATGAGAAATGCTGGCCATAAAAATTATTTCTCAGCTTTCTGCCTCCCTTCAAATTTTGGATGCATTTCTTCTGTTTGTATAAACCTTTTTAATTAAATGTAATCAAAATAATTCATTTTGCATTTCATAATATTCTCTATCTCTTGTTTGGTCATAAACTGTTCTCCTTTCCATAAATCTGATAGGTAAACTATTCCTTCCACTCCTAATTTACCTATGGCAGCACATTTTATGTATAAATCATGTACCCATTTTGACCTTATTTTAGTATATGGCATAAGATGTTGGTCTATGCCTAATTTCTGCCATACTACCTTCTACTTTTCCCAGCAGTTTTTGTCAAATACTGAGTTCCTATCCCAGAAGCTGGCATCTTTGGGTTTATCAAACAGTACATTACTAAAGTCATTTACTACTATGTCTCCTGTGCCTAACTTATTCCATTGATCTACCACTCTATTTCTTAGCCGGTACCAAATAGTTTTGATGACTAGTACTTTATACTATATCTTCAAATTTGGTATGGCTAGCCCACCTTCCTGTGCATATTTTTTCATTGGTTCTCTTGATATTCTTTACCTTTTGTTTTTCTGGATTAATTTTGTTATTTTTTTTTAGCTCTATAAAATAATTTTTAGATATTGTGATTGTCGTGGCACTGAATAAGTAAATTAATTTAGGTATAATTGTCATTTTTATTATATTAACTTGGCCTATCCATGAGCAATTGATATTTTTCCAATTATTTAGATCTGATTTTATTTGTGTGAAAAGTGTTTTTGTAATTGTGTTCATAGAGTTACTGGGTTTGTCTTGGCAAGTACACTACCAAGAATTTTATATTGTCAACTGTTACTTTAAATAAATGTTCTTTATCTCTTGCTGCTGGACTTTGTTGCTCATGTATAGAAATGCTGATGATTTGTGGGGATTTGTTTTATATCCTGCAACTTTGCTAAAGTTGTTAATTGTTTCAAGTAGATTTTTAGTTGATTCTCTAGGATTCTCTATGGCTACTCTTAGCAATACATTAATGAAAGAAAATCCCAAAAGGACTCATGATAAAAATCCTGTTTTCCTTTAGAAAAAGAACTGATGTTATCTGAATACTGACCAAAGCATGGTTTTTATATCATTTTTGTCTTCTTGCAGACAATTATGAATTTGTAAAAATGTTGTATGTGATGGCACATGTATAACTATGTTAGATTGCTTACCATCTCAGGGAAGGTGGGGAGAAGGGAGGAAAAATAGAATTTGTAACTTTAAAGGAAAAACAAGCAATGTTAGAAACATGCTTTACATATAATTGGTGGGGAGGGGAGATAAATATTATTTAAAAAGAAAAAGAAAAGCATACCACTTGGAATGACAAGGGGAGAAGTGATGTCATCAGCACTGGTGACTTATTACAAAACTTAGGAATCTCTCTCTCTCTCTCTCTCTCTCTCTCTCTCTCTCTCACACACACACACACACACACACACACACACACACACACACATACACACTCTCATACCTCAAACACCAGAAATGACCAAATATTAAAAGCTTCACAAAAATAGAATAAGGAGAAGAATTGCTTAAAAAGCAGAATTGGCCAAATAGAAAAAGAGATAAAAATTCACTGAAGAAAAAAAAATCTCCCTAAAAGCAGACTTGGACAAATGGGAAAAGAGGTAGAAAAACCTCAATGAAGAAAATAATTCCTTAAAAAATGAGAATTGGGAAAGTGGAAGCTAATGAATTCATAAGACATAAAAATCTCACAAAGCCAAAAGAATGAAAAAAAGAAGAAAATGTGAACTATCTTATTGGAGAAAACAACTGACCTCAAAAATAGATTAAACAGAGAGAATTTAAGACATATTGGATTACCTGAAAGACATGATCAAGAAAGAGGCTAAACATCATTTTTTAAAGAAATTATCAAGGAAAAACTCCCCTGATAACTTAGAACCAGAGGGTATATTCTGGGGTGGGGACAGGGTGACAAAAGAGCTAAGATTACAACCTAGAATAACCTATCAAGAAAAACTAGGTATAATCCTTGAAAGGAAAAACAATGATACTTAGTGAAATGGAGTACTTAAAAGCATTCCTGTTGAAAAGATCAGAGCTGAGTAGAAAACTTGACTTTCAAATACAGGACTCAAGGGTCATAAAAAGGAAACATGAAAGAAAAACAAATCATAAGGGTTTCAGTAGATTTTAAAAGTTTGCATTCTTATTTGGAAAGCTGATACTTGTATATTCTAAGAACTTTATCATTATTAGGGCAGTTAGAAGCAACATTTGAAACTTGTTCTCATCAGGAATTGGCTCAAAGATGGAATAATTTTTGGTTATGGAAGCCCATTTTCCCCTTCATGAAAGTAAGAAAAAAAGGGGATAAGGGATTAGGGATGGGGGTCTGATAGAAAGGACGACAGATTAAGGGAGGTAGTGGTCATTAGCAAAACAAACCTTTCCATTAATTCATCCATCCATCCATCCATCCATCCATCCATCCATCCATTTATTTATTTATTTAACAATAAACATTTTTATTTATAGTTTTGGGTTCCAATTTTTATTCCTCTTTTCTTCCCTCCCCTCCCTCCTCCTTGAGGTGGCAAAAAAATCAGATATGGGTTATACATGTACAATTATGTAAACATTACTATATTTGTCATTTTGTCCAAGCAACCTTGATTTTAAGAAATGAAAGAAAATGAAAAACAGTATGCTTCATTCTCTTCCATCAATATCAGTTCTTTCTTTGGAGGTGAATAGCATGTTTCATCAATAGAATCCTTTGGGATTGTCTTGAATCACTGCATTGTTGAAAATAGTCAAGTCATTCACAGTTCCTCATCAAACAATATTGCTGTCTCTCTGTGCAATGTTCTCTTGGTTCTGCTCACTTCACAATATATCATTTCATACATTTCTTTCCAGGCCTTTCTGAAGTCCCCTTGCTTGTTATTTCTTATAGCACAATAATATTCTGTCACCGTCATATATCACAGTTTGCAAAAAAAAAAAACTTTTCAGAAGAAATAGGTTAAAAAAAGAGAGAAAAGGATAAATGGATGGAGGAAGGAAGGAATGAGATAAATGTGAATATAGTTAGTAATCTTTACTGTGAATGTGAATGGGATGAACACACTCATAAAACAGAAGAAGGTAGGATAGCAGATTGGACAGAAGATTGAAAACCAGAATCCAACCATATGGTATTTACAAGAAACACTTGAAACAGAGAGAAAAACACAGAGTAAAATAAATGGCTAGAGCAGAATCAATTATGTTTCAGGTGAAGTTAAAAATAAAGGTGGGAGGGGCGGCTAGGTGGCGCAGTGGATAGAGCACTGGCTCTGGAGTCAGGAGTACCTGAGTTCAAATCCGGCCTCAGACACTTAACACTTACTAGCTGTGTGACCCTGGGCAAGTCACTTAACCCCAATTGCCTCACTAAAAAAAAGTAAATAAATAAAGGTGGGGTAATAGCAATCATGATCTTAGACAAAGCAAAAGCAAAAATAGATCTAATAAAAATAGATAAGCAGGAAAATACATTATGTTAAAAGTTACTATACAATGAAGAAATATCAGTGCTAAACATATTTGCATCCAAATATTTAATGGAAAAGTTAAATGAGTTGTAGGAGGACTTTGATAATTTGCTAGTGGGGGCCTTAAGTGTCCCTTCTCAGAACTAGACAAATTTAACCAAAAAGTAAGAAAGAATTTAAGGAGATCAATAGAATTTTAGGAAAAAAAAATATATATGATAGATATGTGGAGAAAATTGAATAGGAATAGAAAGGAATTTGCCTTGTTTTACCTGTACATGGTGCCTTCCCCAAAACTGACTACCTATTAGGGCATAAAAAAACCTCACAACCAAATGTGGAAAAACAGGAATGTTAAATACATCCATTTCAGATAATAATAACATTATATTAAATGAAGGCCACAAAACATAGATAAAATTAATTTGAAATCAATACTCTAATCTTAAAAAATTATTGGATCAAAGAAAAAATAATAGAAACAATCATGAATTTCATTAAGGAGAATGACAATAATAAAACAATACACCAGAATGCATGGGATAGTACTTAGGGAAAGATGTATATCTTTAAATGTTTACATTAGTAAAATAGGGAAATGATCAATGAATTGGGCATACAGCTTAAAAAAAAAAACTAGAAAAAGAACAAATTAAAAATCTCCAATTAAATACCAAATTGGAAATCCTGAAAATCAAAGGAGAGATTAACAAATTTGAAAGTAAAGAAGTCATTGAACTAATAAATAAAACTAGAAGCTGTCTTTAGAAAGAAAATAAGCCATTGCTTAACTTGATTAAAAGAAAGAAGGAAACCAAATTGCATGTATTAAAAATTAAAACGGTGAATTCATCACCAATGAAGATGAAACTCAAACAATTATTGGGAGCTAGTTTGCCCAATTATATTCCAACAAAACTAACAACCTATGTTAAATGGATAATTATAAAAATATCAATTGGCCAAATTAACAGAATAGGAAATATCTTAGAAAAATATATATGTAATATTATGATGGATAATAATCATAAAATGTCCCTTAATACTACTATTAAGAAGACACTGGATGTGACTCAGAATGTCCTTTTTTATGTTCTTAAATAATGCTTTTCATTCAGATTTCTAACTAGTCTCTCAAAGCTTGCTTAATTAATGAAATACCTAATAATTTAATCATGATACAAATGAACAAACTAAAGGACAGTTGTGAATTGACAAGAAAATGATTGACTAGAGATAGCTATTGCATTTTTTTCTTTGTAAAGCAGAAATAATATCTTTTGTCATTGTTCACGGTTCTTCAAAAATATTTTCAGCTCACAGATGGGTTTAAGCCATTTTTACTTTGATTAAATAGTGTTTGATATCAACAGCAAACTGCATATAAAGACAATGTGGAAAAGAGGAAGAAGAGATAACCTAGAAGCCAAGAAGTCCTGGGTTCAAGTATTATCTCTGGCACAGTGGCTATGTGACCACGTGCAAGTGACACAGTGCTCTACACCAGAGATTTCAAAACTCTCTATTGAGTCCAGATGTCAATTATAATGTAACTGGAGAAAAGCTAACAAAATTAAACATGGATAACATTACATTTTCAAATCAAGTTAATATGTGGCCATAAAGGCTCCTTAAAAATAGATTCTAGGCCCCCAGTTTCTATTTGTTTTTGGCAACACTGCTCTATACAACTTTTGAATACCATAAGTTTAAGAGAAGTTAAAGACTTATATTAGTTGAGGAAATTCTTCACCAGGAACTGATACCAATGAAATCTTACATGTCCCGCCCCCCCCATCTATTACTATTGCTTCAAAAAATGTATTTTTGGGGGTGGGGTGGGGCAATGAGGGTTAAGTGACTTGTCCAGGGTCACACAGCTAGTAATTATAGTGTCTGAGGACAGATTGAACTCGGGTCCTCCTGAATCCAAGTCAGGTGCTTTATCCACTATGCCACATAGATGCCCCTGAAGATATATCTTCTTGAAGAGGCTAGTTAGTCATATGAAAAAACAAATCTATGTTTTAGACAGTGGAACTGAATTTTGTTAGACTTAAGTTTCAGTCTTCTTTTACAAATTGCCTTTGAAATATAAGTGTATTTGTTCTTTATGAGCTGCCAAAATTTTATTACCAGATGTATTAATTGCCATTTGTTTACCTATGTAGAGGATGTATTTTCTTTTTGGGTCCTTTCAATTTAAGAAACTATTAAAATGGGCATCTTGTTTTAAATTATTTACTGTTTCGTGTTGACAAGTGATTAGAGTTTGAGTATCACATAGTTAACATTGGGAAAATCCTTAATCCTTCATACTTTGCATGTTATTGAAGGTGTTGTTTTCTTAGTAAGTAAATGAGGAGGAAAAATTATGTCATTCTCCTGTACTCCCTATATGTGGATAAGTATCCTATGTGTGAGGGGTTTTCCTTACAGATCTGAATGTCCTACGTTAATTACATTGATATCATTACCACTCCTCCCACCCCCAGAAATACCTGTCTTTACTTTGAAGAATATAGAAGTAATCCTATACTGTTTTAATACTTTTTCCACATTTTTAAACCAACTCTTTGAAATGGAAACAAAAGTAAAAACATGTTACAAAGCATCGTTTCAGTAGCCATATTGGTTCTAGGAAATATTTATTAAATACTTTATCGATTAAGTCAAATAAAAATTATGAAATACCTAGTATGTGCCAAGCACTTCTAAGCCCTGGAGAAATGAAGAAAAATAGCACAGAGTCTAATGGGGGAGACAACATGTAATCAAATAAATACAAACAAGATAATGCAGGATAAATTGGAGATAATCCAAGAGGGAAGGCATAGCAATTAAAGAGACCTGGGAATGGTTTCTTGCAAAATATGGAACTTTAACTGAGACTTGAAGGAAGCCAGAACAATCAGGAAGCAGAGAAAAAGAGGGAGAGAGTTTTAGGCTTGGGAGATAAGCTGCTCAATGCCCAGAGTCAGGAGGTGTAGTGTCTTATGTGAGGAACAGCAAGGAGGCCAGTGTTACTGGATCACAGGAAATATAGGATAAGAAGACTGGAACATTAAAAAGAGTCCAGGTCAAGAAGCAATTTAAAAGTCAAACAGAGGATTTTATATTTGATCTGTGAGATAAAACGTTGTCAGGGGAGTTTAGTGAATAAGAGAGTGACATGGTCAAACTTGTTCTTTAGGAAGATCAATTTGAAAACTGAGTGGAGTATGGACTAGTCAGGGCTTCTTAAACTTTTTCCACTCATGACCCTTTATCGCCCAAGAAATGTTTATGCAATCCCAGGTATACAGATATATAAAATAGGTATACATAACCTTTTACTGTTGTCAATTTTTTATGACCTCCACATTGAGTTATGTGACTAAATATTGGGTTGTGACAGGTTAAGAAGCTTTGCATAGATTTGGAAAGAGACTTGAGTCAGTAAGAACAACCATCAGGTTACTCCAATAGACCATATATGAGGTGATGGGATCTTCCCCTAGCTAGGATGGTGGCAGTATCAGGGAAAATAAGGAGGTATATACAAGAGATGTTATGGAAGTAGAAATTACCATATTTGGAAATAGATTGCCTATCACAGAGGTAAGAATGACTGAAGAGTCAAAGCTGACTCCTGTGGGTGCTAGAGATTAAGTTTCCTCCTCTATATATGGTGAATTAGAATAGCTTGTTTTAAAAACCCTTCCAGCTCTTGGTCTATGATCCTGTGATAGAGATTGAACCAAAAAGGTAACACTTGTCCTCCTGTAGCTTGAATTCTAGAAATAAGGTCAGAGTTATATTTCAGTACTGCACAAGCAAAAATATGATTAATGACATAGGAGAGGTAGCATGGGAAATCCATAGATTTAGAAATTATTGGGGGCTTTAAATTGGAGACAGTTCTATGAAATAGATGGTACCTGAATGATGGAAAACTCATTTTCAGGCAAAGTAGAAACAATTATGGAATGCATGGAAGAATGATGAATCAGAAGAGATCAAGGGCACTGACTCTACAACTTACTTTCTGGACAACCTTAGAGAAAGTCACTTCATTTCTCAGTTTCCTTATTTATAAAGTTAAGAGGTTGTGCCTGATGAGCTCTAAGGTTCCTTCCATCTTTAAAGTTTTATGCTTCTGTGAATGTTATGAAACTGAAAAGAATGCTATAATTCAGACTGGTTGTTTAAAACATAGTGCGTGTCAAGGGGAATGGTGTAAACAAAGTCTATAAGGTTTGCTGGCACTGTATTGTGTTAAGCTTTGGATGACTCTAAGGCATTTATGTTATATTTGATGAGGAATATGATTTCTTACTGAAAGTCAAAATGTTTTCTTTAGCTTAGCAGGGAACATTCAATTCCATAAACATTTATTTAACATTTGGCATGTACAATATCCTGATTAGGGATACTTGAATGCAAAGATTAAGTAAGACAAGATCTCTGCCCTTAAGGGGTTTATAATGTAATGGCAGATTAAGACACACATAAATTTAAGGGATGGAGGCAGTAAAGAAATAAGAATTTTTGTAGTTCCTCTGTGTCAAAGGCTTTAGAAATATTATTTGATCCTTACAACAATATTGCAAGATAAGTGCTCTTACCCTTATTTAACAGTTGAGGAAACTGAGGCAAGCAGTGGTTAAGTGAATTTTCCAGGCTAAATGCCTGATGCTGGATGTGAATTCAGGTCTTCCTGATGCCTGGCCCATTATTTTAGAATTCTTTGAAGCACTGGATACAAGTGACTCTTCTTTGGGTTTTGGAGACCCTTCTTACAATTTTTTTATTCTCCCTATCCTTCATCTCTGCACAATCTTTCAGTGCTACAAAAATTGCTCACTCTCTGTTCTTTCCCCAATAGCATCACTAGCATAATTCAAACGAAGAAGGATTGAGAAAAGGTCATTTGATATGTCAATATGTTGTTTGTAACTTTGGAGAGAGTAGTTTCAGATGATTAATGAAGTATGAAACCATGCCTTGGAATTTTAAGAAGATGAGGGGTAATAAAGTGGAAGCACCTATTGTAGACATACAGAGTAGACAGATAAGACATATCCATAGTTGGGACATTACCCACTGTGGATGTGGAACCAAAAAAGGCCTGTCACAGAAAGTAGCATTTGAACTAATTTTTTTTCTTTTAAATAGTACTTTATTTTTTCCAATTACTTGTAAAGACAATTTTTAACCTTCATTATTCATTCATTCATTCATTCATTTAATTATTCATTCATTCATTCATTCATTTATTTGTATCTATCTATCTATTTATTTATTTATTTTAACAGGGCAATGACGATTAAGTGACTTGCCCAGGGTCACTCAGCTAGTAAGTGTTAAGTGTCTGAAACCAGATTTGAACTCAGGTCCTCCTGAATCCAGGGCTGGTGCTTTATCCACTGTACCACCTAGCTGCTCCCTAATCTTCATTTATTATAAAGTTTTGAGTTTCAATTTTTTTCCCTCCTCCCCCTCTCTCCTCTAAGACAATAAGCAATTTGATAAAGGTTATATGTGTGCAATCATGTATAACATTTTCATATTAGTCATGTTATATAAGAAGAAACAGCAAAAAGAAAAAATATGAAAAATAAAGGTAAAAATAGTATACTTTGATCTGCATTCATATGCTAGCAGTTCTTTCTCTGCATGTAAAGCATTGTATTGCTGAGAAGAGTTGTCAATCATAATTGACCATTGCACAATATTGCTGTTACAGTATGCAATGGTCTCCTGGTTCTGTGAAGCTGTTTTGAGCTGTATCTGAGTCAGAGTTTGAATCCAGGTCATGCAGTACACTTTATACCATGCTGCTTTTTCAAAGCTATCAATGGCCACTTACTTTGAATTTTCGGGATTTTAAAACGATTTTTTCATGTATGAAAGGGGAAATGTCTCATAGGACTAGATGGGTATGACTTCATAGAGGTCAGCCTGCCATACAGAAGTATATGGAGCAAAATTAATGTTTTCATTAGTGCTATTGTATTCCAAAATCTAGTAGCATCAAGAATGAAAAGAAATGCCTCAATGCCTGCATATCCAAGTAGGAAGAGGCTAAATAGTGATGGACATGCTTTGCCATGGAAGTTATTACTTCTTTATCTTTCTTTCCTCCCTCTGCTCTTTACTTTTTTAAATCAAAAAAGTATTTTATTATTTTCCAGTTACATGTAAAGATAGTTTTCAAAATTTGTTTTCATAATATTTTAGTTCCAGATTTTTCTCCCTTCCTTCCCCCACTCCAAGAAAGAAAGCAATCCAATATAGGTTATAAATATACAGTCACATCAAACATATTTCTGTATTAGTCATCTTGTGAAACAAGAATCAGAACAAATGGGAAAAACCTCAAAAAAGAAAAAAAAACAAGAACAAAAACAAAAGTACAAATGTTATGGCTCAATCTTCATTTAGAATCCACAGTCCTATTTTCTGGATGTGTAGAATCTTTTCTATGATGATTTCTTTGGAATTGTCTTGGATCATTGCACTGCTGAGAAGAGCTAAGTCTATCACAGTTGATCATCACACAATGTTGCTTCTCCAATATTTATTATTTTCTTTTTTTGTCATATTAGTCAATCTGCTAGGTGTCAGGTGATACCTCAGAATTGTTTTAATTTTCTGCTCTTTACTTTAGGCTTTTCCAGAAGAGAAAGTACATAAAGAGTGCTTTGAAAAACATATAATGATATTACATATATACAAACACACACATATATGCCATTATTATAATGATATTTTTATTGGTTTCAAGTAGAAATGGTCCTTGGACAAATAAGTATTCTGACATGTACTTTAAATTTTAACATTTTGTTGCATATTGCACAATTGGATAAATCAACTATTTTTTGTATTTGAAAAAAAAAGTATTCAAACTTACCTTCTATAGACCCATTAAAGTCCTAGTTGGTACAATACCAATATCAGAAGGGACAAAATGGATGATAGTCTCTGTATTTTGAAAGGTTTTCATTCCAGGTACCATATACATGAAGAATATTTATTGCGGTGATGGCTATTAAAAATTATATTCTTTAAAATGTATGGATGAATAAGTGATTGTGGGCTGGCATGATGGTTCTTTTCAAGGAGTAAAATTTTAAAGCACATGGGGCTATTTTGAGGTTTATATTTGTAGTTTGTTAATTTGTTCTATGTTAATTTGTGAAAGAGAATGAGTTTCAGCCATACAATTCTAATAAGCAGGTCATATGTTTAGATCTTTCTAAATGCTAGATGTTCTCAGTCTACCATGCAGCATTGCAAAGTTTATGCCATATCCTTATATAGTCTCTATAGATGTACAAGTTCTGACTGCTTAATTATAACCCTTCCATAATTTCTCATATTAATTCTGAATTGTTCTGATTTGTCCATCACAAACACTTTAATTTGCACAAAGAAGTCCTCATGAGCAACTCACTGGCCTCTTGCTTTTGTAAAGATAATCATCTGAATTTCCTTTCTGAAGACATCCAAGGAGATCTAAGGACTTTAAACTTAAACAACATTCAGGGAAAATGAATGGGACTGGCATCTCTGCTAATTAATTGTTTAAGGAAAAGACGGGGAGTGTAGAATTAAGACATATTATCTTTTCTGCTTTCCCACTTCAAAAAGTCTCTGAATGAACCATGGTAAATTTTACTTAGTAGTGAAATACATATATGAGCAAGTTATGAAGTTTTATCCACTTGTAACGGATGAAACCAAAGAGTAGCTTTCTTTAGCCACCCAAGATGTTGCTGTCCAAAGCCAAGTATTACATGCCATGTTGTGGTTTATTTCTCTTTGAGTATGTTTTTGAAGTAACAATAAATGAACAAGGGAGTAATTTTAGTCTAATATGTTTTAGAAAACAAAAATTAAACCTTTTATTTTTCCAATTATACATATAATTTGTAAAGGGCCTTGAGGATTTTTTGTGAAGAAGAAATTTTTAAAGGGTGAAAGCAATTTTCAAACTAATAATAATTCATAATTTAATTATTAATACAAAATAAAAATCTAAAATGTAACTTTTTCCATTGCAAAATGACCGTGTACAGAATCACTTTCAGATTTTACATTGGAGTTCTTTAGTGAAAAATGTAACCATAGATTTTTGAGTATATGTTTCAAAAGCGAAGTATTTTCTGAGCTAGCCAAACTTTTCTTATCTCACCAAATGGTCCAATTGGCCAATTAAAGTAAGTTCAGTAAAGACTCAACAGCAGAACATTGTTAGCCATGAAACCTCCCCATAATGCACAACATTGGCATATTTTGAATTTGAAGAAAATCCAGTTCCCTCTGTTAAAGAAGCAAGTATTTCCTGCCCTCTCTTCCTTTTTTTTATAGTGTTGAGGAGGAAGAGAAGGTTCTTCTGAAAGCAGTGAAATACTTAAGAAATCACAGGAAGCTGGCCAACATTGCTGACAGAAGTGGAAGATCAAAAAACTTGGCTTGAAGCAGTCTGATGCAGCAACACCAGATGGGCTTGAACATTCCTCTCCCAGACCAGATTTCACGAGTTAGAAATTGTTATCCTGGGAATTCAATTATAATATCTTAAATGACTCACCTCATAGAACTTAAACTTTGAGATTTCTATAGTGAAGACTCCATCACAGAGCATCTATAGCAACTGACTTATTGATATGGAATTGATATAAAGGAAATAAAAATTTAAAAATGTAAATGAGAGGGAGATTAGGCTTTTTTCACCCAATTAAATTAAATATTTAGTGACTATTCACTAAGTGATTTAGCACTTTGAATGTGTGTGGGTTCATGATTAAATCCATTTTTCTCTACATTTAAAGATAGAAATATTTCATTGAGGGTGACACTTTGGTTTACCAACATTTTTAAGTACAAAAGATGTATGGGAGAGAAAGGAAAGAGATGAAAACAGTAAGAAATAGACCATAAAGGAGAGGTTGAGCAATAATGAAAATAAATTTATTCTACTTTACAATCTGTCCTATTGCTTCTTCTTGGGTCTAGGATAAGCATCACTAGGACAATAAGAATGATGACAAAGATAATAATCATTATGGTGATTGATAATAGTGATAATAGAATTTTTCTAATGCTTTATGGTTTACAAAGCAATTTAATATGTTATATCATGGGATTGTGATCCTAATAAAACATTTTAACTTCACTAAAGGAAAAAGAACATATTCATAGTATCATCAGTCTATTGTGTATGATAATATGGAATAGCAGGCCCAGATTTGAACTAAAATTCCTTCTACTTATACCTGTTTCTACACCTGATTTTGCTATTAGTTAGCTGTGTGACTATGGACAAGTCAATTAAGCATTCTAGGAGTCAGTTTTTCATGTGGAAAATATGATTTAATATGACTAGATCATCCTGAAGGTCTCTTCAATCTCTATTGGTTAATATATATGGTAGAGAAAGCTAATGTTATTTTATTAGATTGATTCCTCAAATAGCTTGAAAAAATCTCTTTACGTCTGTTAATTTATTACATATTACTGTTAATTTATTACACATTACTGTTACTGCACATTACTATTAATTTGTTACATATGTACTCCATTATATGTATATATTACATATATAATTAACAAACAACATGTTTATGAAGTCCTAGAAAAATACCGAAAAGAGTGATGTTGATTGTTTTTAAATTATTTTTATATTTAAATTATAACTCATTTGCTGTATGGATTAATAGAAAATTTATTTTATATTATCATAGAAGAATGGATGACTTGTAGATTAATAACAGCACAATTGTGCATACACAGTAGGAACTGGAGTAATAGACTTCAATCAGTCACTGGGAGAGAAGTGTAAAATTTGAGAATAGTCTATCATTGAAGGAGTTTTAACTGGATTTCAGTCAATTGAGAGTGTGTAGATGGAAGGAGTATACGGTGACAAATGGAGAGAGGAAAACTGCACAGTAATGGACATCCAGGAGAGGATATTCTCTAGTTCTTCATTTCCCCCCCGGATCAGGTGATTTCCACTGAAACATAGCAAAGTAAGATCTCATGCAAGTAAACACAAACCAAAGTGAGAAATGAACTTACCTCCCACAGTGTTGAAAGGACTTTTAAAATTGTGATTAAATGGTATATGCAGTTTTGAATATGAAGCTCA
The DNA here is from genome assembly GCF_019393635.1 of Dromiciops gliroides. Classification (NCBI taxonomy): domain Eukaryota; kingdom Metazoa; phylum Chordata; class Mammalia; order Microbiotheria; family Microbiotheriidae; genus Dromiciops; species Dromiciops gliroides. Next base: position 519,847,226 of record NC_057861.1, read on the forward strand.
ATTAAAATAATAAGAGAAATGCTTTCATATATGTATGTACATATGTTTGTGTCTATCTATACATCCATACACACATATGTATCTATTATACAAAAGGAGAAGGAGAGAGATAAAGAGAACAAGGGAGGGAGTAGAAAAAACAGAAACATAGTGAGAGAAAGGGAGGGAAGGAGAGAAGGAGGGATGGAGAGAGAGACATGGACAGACAGGCAGAGAAGAGAAAGAGAGGCAAAGAAATAGACGCAGAGAGAGACAGGAGGGAGGGAGAGGAGGGAAGGGGAGACAGACAGACAGACAAGATGAGAGGAGTCAAGAGACAAGACACAGAGACACTGGACTGGAGCTGTGATTTCATCACAGTAGGGGAATCTACCATTCTACAAGTGCATGCAGGTACCTTCTCTGAAGCTTATAGTCTTACCATCACCTACAATGCTGAGTTGAAGTATTTTGCCTCAGGTCATATAGGCAACAGATAAGAGGCAGGACCTGAGTCCTGACTTTCCTGGTTCCAAGGCCAGTTTTGGCAGGCCACAAGGTGATGCAGTGGATAAAGCACAGACCCTGGATTCAAGAAGACCTGAGTTCAAATTTGGCTTCAGATACTTGACACTTACTAGCTGTGTGACCATAGGCAAGTCACTTAACCCTCATTACTCTGCTACCCCTCCCCCTAAAAAAGGATTCAACTCCAAGGCCAGTTTTCTATCCTCTATACCAAAGCTTCTTAAACTATGTGTTGAGACCCCTTATAACTGAATGGGGGGTTGTTAAAAATTTTGCAACAGTACAAGTTTATGAATACCTACTTTATATACCTATATACCCAGGGTTTTGTAAAAGTTTCTCAGGCAGAAAGGGTTTGCAAATGGAAAAAGTTTAAGCATCTTATAAGCAGTCATATATGATTTTTAAAGGAAGATAAATCGATCATCATTGTCCAGAGAAGAAATGGGCAAAGTGCTGGATCTGGAAGCAGAGATCCTCGGGTTCAAACTATTGTTCTACCACGTACTTCATTTGTCTTGTAGAGCAAGGCCCTTTGGTACTCTGAGACTCAGTTTCTCACCTGTAAAATGAGCAATTGGACTCGACCTAGAAAGTTCCTACCAATTTTAAATCTATGATCCTACATGGGAATCTAATTTTATTAAGTTCCTTTTCAATTAGTTTGCTAAAAATGGGAAAGTTATAGCAATAATGGAATTTCTTGGGGACTCATGGTGTTGTGAAAAAAAAAACAATTGAGATTGTCACAGCACTGATGTGACCTAGTTATCACACTGGGTCCATCTACATGGCAGAGGAAAAACACTTTAGAGGGCATGCAAGTGCATATAATGGAGCATGGAACTATCTTAACTGGGGCACTGCCTTCATACCTTCCTTTTATGATTGAAAATGCTGTTCGAGGCCTCTGCAGGGGAGCTTAGCAAATAAATGCTTCATAATCTCATCACTTGGTTGAGGTTCACACCTTGTCCTATCTTTGATACTCTTCTCAACTCTCAGTAGGCAAATCATTTAGGAAAGGTAAGAAGTCATGGGTCAAATATATCAATATCAAGTGGACCTTTTGAGTCATTTAGTTCTTGTTTGATCTAAAAGATTTAGCTTTCACCCTATGTGCAAAATCTAAGGTCAGTGCCAAAAGAAGCCATTGCAATTTAAATGAATTATTTATGAAGGCATTATGACAAATTGGGGTCATAGGTTGTTCTGTCCCTTAGCTTAACATGCTAAATCCCTTCAGACAATCCCTCCTTGTTCTTTGTTGTCCATTCTTCTTTCTCCTGGGATTTACTAGCAGGATACAAAACTATAGCAAAACTTAGGGACCACTAACTTTTTAATAAATAAATATTTTAATATGCCAGTTTCATAATTTCATATAACACTTAACATACTGCAGACAACTCTATCTGTCTGTCTGTCTATCTATCCATATATCTATCTATCTAATTTCCTTTGACCCTTATGTACATAGGATTTTTTTTTTGTCCAGACGTGATATCATTGACACACAAAATTCCTGGTGAGGTATGTACCTCTACCAATAAAGTTTGGTTTCTCTTCTGCAACATGGAGTCTTATTTAAGTGTCTGGGGGCATTGAGGGGTTAAATTATTTGTACAAGGCTACATGGCTAGCATGATTCATTCAAAACTCAGATCTCCGTGATGCCAAAGCTGGTTCTCCATTCACTATAGCAATACTGTCTCCCACCATAGATACTATTTTTCACATTTTACAGATATAGAAAACAAATTTGAGAGGTTAAGTACCTTGTGTTGCCTATGATGATACAACTAGTAAATGTTAGAATTTGGGATCTGAATTGAGGATAGATGCTAAATCCAATTTTCTTTCCCCTGCAACACTCTACCTTTTCTGCAAAATGTTTCCTATTGTTGTCAGAAATCATGAGAGATGTGAGTGTCATCTGATTTATGATTAATTAATACATCTATGGAATGGGTAAAGAACACAAAGTATGGCTCCTATTTTAGTGAGATATACTCATTGTTTTTTGGGACTTAAAAATTCTTATTTAATGTTAAAGATAATTGAAACTATATTTCAAAAATGATTTACCCTGTTTTTAAAAGGGAACAATATTTTGTCAGCTATCAACGTCTCTGGCATGACTTAAAAGAAATTACTATATTTCTTTAATTATTAACATTGAAAAAGATTCAGCATCAACATCTAATAACGGCTCTTCCTATTGCAAACTGAAGGCAAACTGAAGACTATGTGCAACAATATCAGAACATACTTTCCAACTTTTTCTCTGCTCGATGTTGTAAAAATGAGCTAACAGGAAAATCTCTCACCAGCCCTTTTTTTCCCAGTGATTACCACTGTAGAGAAGGAGTTCTAACATTTGAAATCAGTCAGTGAAGGACTATGTTAAATGTCCAACCACATCTAAAAATGCACAGAGAGGATTTTAACTGAATTAAGAACTCTTTTATCACTGATTGCAGTGAATTTGCCACCCAAGTATAGTATTATTCTGGGGGGGAAAATAATTTTAAAATGAGTGTCAGAGTTCTAATTCTTCTTCTGATGTTTTAGACATACAAATGCTAAAATGAAAGTAGGTCAGTGTTTTCCATACTATAGGTAATGAGGTGTTTTTTTTGGTTTTTTGCAAAATAAAAAAATGCTGACAGCTACTATATATTATAAACATATTACTTCACTTAATGTTCAAATAAGAATGTAAGATAAGTATTATGAATAACATATCTATGATCACATTAATTAGGGTATTTCCTGCAATTTTATCAATCAATAAGCATTGATTAAACCACCACTGTATTAAAGGGCACTGGAGCTACGAAGACAAAAAAAAAAATAATCTCTTCTCTCAGGTATATGACTACTAAATGCATATTCTATCTTTTTTGTGGTACAGATCACAATCCATCCATGCCTTTCCATCCTGAGAATGGGACTAAGCAATTTCTACTTGATCCTAGAGGTAACTAAGGAGTTACTAGAGTTTATGGAGTAAACGAATGTACCTTGTTAGACCTACATTTTAGGAAAATCATTTGGGCAGCTAAACACAGGATGTATTAATAAATAGAAACTGAAAGCTTGGTGGCAAATTTGAAAACCATTGTAGTAGTCGAGAGGAGAGAAGATGAATGCCTGAGCAAAGGTTGTACCTATAAAAGGGAGGATACATATAAGATGTATTATGCATGTAGAAACAAGATCTGGCAATTTTAAGGATATGCAGGAAGAGAGAGTATAGAGTCTAAGATGATACTGAAATTGAGAACCTGATTAGCTAAAAGAGTGGCCTTTGGCTTCTTTCTTTTCAAACTCATGGGTTATATTTTTCAATACATTTTTACCTCTCTTCCCAATGCTCATCTTTCTGTTGAAAACACAGGGCATTCATATTTATACAGATTTCATTTGTAGAGCCTCCTGAGTTCTTTTTAGAACTCCTCTGCCTCTTAAACTTTTTTCACAAATTATGACATATAAAATGTGATAATATTCATGGCAGTCTTTTTCACATTGAAGAACATTGAAATACTAGAAGCCTAATTTTTTTTTTTTTTTTAGTGAGGCAGTTGGGGTTAAGTGACTTGCCCAGGGTCACACAGCTAGTAAGTGTTAAGTGTCTGAAGCCAGATTTGAACTCAGATACTCCTGACTCCAGGGCTGGTGCTCCATCTACTGCGCCACCTAGCTGCCCCTAGAAGCCTAATTTTTAAACAAAATGTTTCCCATTACCTTATCACATGAAACCAACTGCACTAATGGTATTATTTACCTCTCCAAGGTAGACATGTAAGCCATCCTTCTGTTCCCTTCAGTGCCATTGTCCCTTTTCCCTTAATCTATAAACTTCAACCCTAATCTATAACTCCAAGAATGACGGATATTCTTCTTTGCCTTTGTTTCCATTTCTGATAGACATAGCCTTTCTCCTTACTAAGGTGAACAAATCTCCTTGTGATTCCCAAACCCTCCCATCTCTTCCAGAAATCTGCCCTTCCTGACATCCATTTTCTCTAATCTTGAATGTCATCCATCATCCAACTTCTTGTCCATTTCCAATTATACCCAGGTTTCAACTATTAAACAGTTTTGTACCATTCAGTCCCTTCATATCCATAGAATCTAGAAAATGTTGTTCATATCCATTGCCTCCATTTTCTCTCCCACTCAATTCTTAACCATTTACAATCTATATTTTAGCCTTACTACTTACCTGAAATTGACATGTCATGTATGATTCCCTTGTATGAGTGACTTGAGAAAGGCTTTCTTTAGAGTATAGGATTTTAGTTTTGACTTAAAAGGAAGCCAGGGAAGATATTAGACAAAGATGAGAAGGCAGAACATTTCAGGCATGGTGGATAGCCAGTGACAATGCCTGGAGCCAAGACGTGGGTTGTTTTATTCATGGAACAACTAAGAGGTAAGTGTCAAACCATGACAGGGAGGAAAGGGTGAAAAGACTTGAAAAGACAGAGGGGCCTAGGTTATGAAGGCCTTTGAATGCCAAGCAAGGGAATTTGTATTTGATTCTAAAGATGACAGGGGTTTTTTTGAATGATTGAGTAACAAAGTCATACTTGTACTTTAGGAAAATCACTTTAGTAGCCAAAAGGAGGAGAGATTAGAGTGGGGAGAGTTTTGAGGTAGGCAGATCCATCAGCAAGCTATTGAAATAATTCAGAATAGTGGCAGAGTCAGTGTAGAGAAGGGCGGTATTCTAGACATGTTACAAAGGTTCATTTGACAAGCCTTCACAATCTCTCCCTCTCCAGTCTGTGGTTTGTTTGTTTGGTTTTTTTTTCCATTTTGGATTCATTAATTTTTTCTTGTTCAAAATTATTTATTTTCTATAATAAAATTAATCTCTTCCCTATTATATAATTCATTTTTATTTGTTGAATAGATAAGAAAACTGTCCTCCACAATCATGATGCAATTCCATTTCCTTCTTATTGTTTTACCATTTAGATTACTAACATTTGGAATGTGACATAGGATAGGATAGGATAGGATGTAGTAGCAAATATTCTCATGTATCTAAGGTATTTTTTTCTGATATTCAAGTTCCCCAAGTTTTCTCGGGATACGAATTCCCTTTTCCAAAATTTCATAATTACTGATTTATCAAACCTATTTTATAGTCTAAAAACACCAAGACTAAAAATGTTAGCTTATAGTCTGTATTTAGTTTTAATTCTGAGTTAATATTGTGTTCCTTTGAGTTATTGTTGTTTTAAAATATAGTTCCCAATTATTTTGATAATTAGAACTTCATGGTATAATTTGGGATCTAGCCATGGAAGCAACTATTCTTTCTGCCAAATGTCCCTTGTATATTTCTTGTTCCCTTATCATTTTTATTATAATTATATTGAAATCTTTTACATATCACATTATTATTTTGTTTGATATTTTGGCTTTTTGCCATTATTGTTTTATTGGTCCAGACTACTCAAAAATTTTAGAAGACACTCCAATTACTTATTTTTGATGGGGCAATGAGTGTTAAATGACTTTCTCAGGGTCATACAGCTAGTAAGTGTAAAGTGTCTGAGTCCAGATTTGAACTCAGATCCTCCTGAATCCATGGCTAGTGATTTATCCACTGCCCCATTTAGCTGTCCCATAACCTTCTTTTTAACTTTCAAAGCTCTTTATAATCTTGGCCCCTTCCTAACTTCCCAAATTTCTTATACATTAGTCCCTTCTAAGTACTCTGTAATCCAGTGACACCAGTCATCTTTCTGTTCCTTGAACAAGACATTCCATCTTTTGTTATCTGTCATTTAAAGTCACTATCTCTATGAATGGAACTTTCTTCCTGACTTGCTTGGCTTTCTTCTAGTCTAAACTAAAATCCTACCTTTTGCAACCAGCCTTTTCCATTCTTCCTTAATCTTAGTGCCTGTTTCTGAGATTATCCCCAATTTATCCTGTTGGCATTTTGTTTGTACACAGTTTGTTACTTTTTCTTCCCCATTATACTGTTAACTTCTTGAGAGAAAGGATTGTTTTGTTTGTTCCTTTTGTTTTAAACTTTTCTTTGTACATACCCAGAGTTTAGCACAGATCCTGCCACATAAGTGGATGAATAATAAATATTTGTTGACTGACTGAGTAGCTGTGCTTGGGATCTGGTGACTGAAGACATAATCACTAAGGTGTTTCTTCTCTTCACAGTTTCTTACCTTATACTTTGAATTTGGGGGTTTGTAAAAACTCCATTTTTTCCCTCAGTAGTGTCCATTGTAGTAAGGGTTTCATGATAAGAGAAGAGTTTGGGAGACTAGAGGAATGAGAGAAAAGTCTATTTTATGCATATTATTTATAATCCCTAAACGTCCAAGTATTTTTATTCTCCAAGTCATTTAATATGTTTTCTATGGGAACACGAGTTTTTGCTGAATATTGAAAACAAATCTGCAACTTTATGTATTTTGCCTTAAAAAAGTGTTTTCTTTAAAACAAAAACTTTTTGATGGCTTTTGTATTTATGTCATAGTTGCTTGCAAATAGATCATCCAAAATGAGCCTTCCTTTGTAATAGTTAATTAAAATCAATTGGCAAAGCAAATAATAATAATAATAATAGCTATCATTTATATAGTACCTATTATGTGCCAAGCACCATTTTAAGCACTTTACATATTATAAAATTATAGTTCCATACCTCTCCAATTAATGAAAGGATCTCTACTGCAAGGTCAAAGATAATTGTTATAATTAGAGAATATTTGACTTTTCTTTCCTGTTATTTTACATTGCCTCATTCTGAATTTACATCAGTGTATCAGCCTCCCCATATTGCTCTGAACTCCATGTATTCATTGTTTTTTTATGATAAAAAAAATAATATTCAATTTTATTCCTTTAATTTATTTATTCAGACATTCCACAATGATTGAGCATCGACTTTGTTTCTACTTTTTGCTACTACAAAAGGTGCTAGTATTCATATTTTGGTGCTTAAAGAACCTTTTTATCTTTTCATCACTCTAGGATATATATCCAGCAGTGAGACCTTTCTATCACTTGCTTTCCTTAATAAGACTTCTTGGACTGAATAGAAAAAAAAAGTCTGCCCCTTCCCCCATTCCCTCTTTTTTTTTAAAGTATTTTTATTATTTTCCAGAGATCATTTTCACCATTTGTTTTTATAAGATTTCTAGTTTAAAATTTTTCTCCCTCACCCCTCCCCAAGACAGCAAGTAATCTGATATATGTTATATATGTACAATCACAGAAAACATATTTCTGCATTAGTCATGTTATAAGAGAAGTGTCAGAGCAAAAAGGAAAAAAAAACTCAAAAAAGAAAAACAACACCAAAAACAAAAGAAACAGTATTGTTCAATCTGCATCCATATTCCACAGTTCTTTTTTTCTAGATCTGGAGAGCCTTTTCCATCATGAGTCCTTTGGAACTATCTTGTACTGTTGTAGTACTGAGAAGAATCAAGTCTATCACAGTTGATCAACACATAATGTTGATGATAGTGTATACAATGTTCTGCTTCTGCTCATCTCACTCATCATCAGTTCATACAAGTCCTTCCAGGTTTCTCTGAAATATGCCTGCACATTGTTTCTTACCGCACAATAGAATTCCATTATTTTCATATACCACAACTTGTTCAGCCATTATCCAATTGATGGGCAGCCCCTCAATTTCCAATTCCTTGCCACCACAGAAAGAGCAGCTATAAATATTTTTGTACATGTGGGTCCTTTTCCCCTTTTTATGATCTCTTTGGGAAAAAGACCTAAAAGTGGTATTGCTGAATCAAAAGGTATGCACAAATTTAAAGCCCTTTGGACATAATTCCAAATTGCTCTCCAGAATGGTTGGATCAGTTCACAGCTCCACCAACAATGCATTAGTGTTCCAATTTTCCCACAGCTTCTTCAACATTCATTATTTTCCTTTTTTGTCATATTAGCCAATCTGATAGGTGTGTGGTGGTACCTTAGAGTTGTTTTACTTTGCATTTCTCTAATCAATAGTGATTTAGAGCATTTTTTCAAATGGCAACATATAGCTTTCTTTTCTTCATCTGAAGACTGCTTGTTCATATCCTTTGACAATTTCTCAATTGGGTAATGACTTGGATTCTTATAAATTTGATTTAGTTCCAGATATATTTTAGAAATGAGGCCTTTATCAGAAGTACTGGCCATAAAAATTATTTCCCATTTCATTTAGATTGTCAAATTTATTAGCATAAAATTGGGCAAAATAGTTCCACTTCATTGGTGGTAAAATCACCCCTTTCATTTTGATACTGGTAATTTGGTTTTCTTCTTTCTTTTTTTTAATCAAATTAACCAATGGTTTATCTGTTTTATTGCTTTTTCATAAAACTAGCTCTTGGTTTTACTGATTAATTCTATAGTTTTCTTGCTTTCAATTTTTATTAATTTCTCTTTTAATTTTCAGGATTTTTAATTTAGTTTTTAATTGGGGACTTTTAATTTCTTCTTTTTCTAGCTTTTTAAGTTGCATGCCCAATTCATTGATCTCCTCTTTCTCTTTTTTATTGATGTAAGCATTTAGAGCTCTAAATTTTCCCCTAAGCACTGCTTTAGCTGCTTCCCATAGATTTAGGTATGTTGTCTCATTATTGTCATTCTCTTGGATGAAGTTATTGATTGTTTCTATGATTTGTTGTTTGACCCACTCATTCTTTAGAATGAAATTATTTAGTTTCCAATTCATTTTCAGTCTGCCTTTCCATGGCTGTTTATTACATGTAATTTATATTACATCATAATCTGAGAAGGATGCATTTACTATTTCTGCCTTTCTACATTTGACTATGTGGTTTTTGTGCCCTAATACATTGTCAGTTTTCTATGTGCCATATACTCCTGAGAAAAAGGTATATTCCTTTCTATCCCCATTCAATTTTCTCCAAACATCTATCATTTTTAACTTTTCTAACATTCTATTTACCTCTTTAACTTCTTTCTTATTTATTTTTGGCTAGATTTACCTAGTTCTGAGAGATTCAGATCCCCCACTAGTATAGTTTTGCTGTCTATTTCCCCTTGTAACTCATTTAACTTCTCTATGAATTTGGATGGTATGCCACTGGGCACATATATGTTTAGTATTGATATTACTTCATTATTTTTAGTACCTTTTAGCAAGATGTAGTTTCCTTCCTTATCTCTTTTAATTAGATCTATTTTTGCCTTTGCTTTGTCTGAGATAAGGATTGCTACCCCTGCTTTTTTTACTTTAGCTGAAGCATAATATATTCTGCTCCAACCTTTTGCCTTTACTCTGTGTGTATCTCTGCTTCAAATGTGTTTCTTCTAAACAGCATGTTGTAGGATTCTGGTTTTTAATCCACTCTGCTGTACCCTTCTGTTTTATGGCAGAGTTCATCCCATTCACATTCACAGTTATTATTACTGTCTATTCCCCTCCATTCTATTTACCCTCATTGTACTTTCCCCCCCTTCTTTAACCCTATTCCTCCATACCAATATCTTGCTTCTTACCCCTGCCTCCCCCATTCTGCCCTCCCTTTTATCACCCCTTCCCTTTTCTTTACCCTTTCCTCCCTTACTTCTGCCCACCCTTCTATCAGTCTGTCCTTTCCCCTTATCCTTTTACTTCCCTAAAGAATAGGCTGTTTCTTTATCCAAATGAACGTATATGTTATTCCCTCTTTGAATTAAATCTAGTGAGAGTAAGGTTGAAACAACGTTCACCCCTCCCTTCTTTCCCTCTATTGTAATAGGTTTTTTTTTTTCACCTCTTCATATGATGTAATTCACCCCAATACACCTCCTGTTTCCTCTTCTCCCCATAAACTTCCTTTTTAACCCCTTATTTTTCTTTATATCATCACATCAAAGACAATTTATATTTATACACTCTGTGTATAATCCATCTGTCTGCCCAAATACATATACAGTTCTCAGGAGTTATACGTATTATTTTCCCATGTAGGGATGTAAACAGTTTAACTTTATTGAGTAACTTTTTTTTCCTTGAGTCTTGTATGTTAAGATCAAATTTTCTATTCAGTTTTGGTCTTTTCATCAGGAATCCTTGAAAGTCCCCAATTTCATTGAATGTCCATCTTTCCCCTGAAAGAGAATGTTAAGTTTTGCTGTGTACTAGATTCTTGGCTGCAATCCAAGATCCTTTGCCTTCTGAAATATCATATTCCAATCTTTGCAATCCTTTAATGTTGAAGCTGCCAGGTCCTGAGCAATCCTGACTATGGCTGCATGATATTTACATTGCTTCTTTGTGGCTCCTTAGAGTATTTTCTCCTTCACCTGATAATTCTGGAATTTGGCTACAATACTCCTTGGAGTTTTACTTTTGGCATCTCTTTCAGGAGGTGATTAGTGGATTCTTTCAATGACAATTTTATCATCTGATTCTATAATATCAGGGCAGTTCACCTTGATAATTTCCTGGAATATGGTATCTAGACTCTTTCTCATCATCCACACAGTCCAATTATTCTCAAATTGTCTCTCCCGGATCTGTTTTCCAGGTAAGTTGTCTTTCCAATGTGGTATTTCTATTTTTTCATTCTTGTGATTCTGTTTGACTGATTCCTGGTGTCTCATGGAGTCATCTTCCAACTGTCCAATTTTAATTTTTAAGGCATTGTTTTCTTCAGAGAGATTATGTACCTTTTTTCCATTTAGCCAAATTAATTTTTAAAGGAATTGTTTTCTTCAGTCAATCTTTGTGCTTCCTTTTCCAAGCTGCTGATTCTTTTTTCATAATTTTCTTGTATTGCTTTCATTTCTCTCCCCATTTTTTCTTCTACCTCTCTCAATTGATTTTGAAAATCCTTTTTGCACTCTTTCAAGAAGCCTTTTTGTTTTTGAGACCAATTCATCTTCCCTCTTGAGGTTTCACATGTAGGCAATTTGTGAGTATTGTCCTCATCTGAGTTTGTGTTTGCCTCTTCCCTGTTGACACAGAAGCTCTCAATGGTAAGAGCTCTTTTTTGGTTCTTACTCATATTGCAGCTTATTTTTTTTTAAAGTTGAGGTCTGCTCTGGGGGTACCAGGGTCCCTGTTTCAAGCTTCTTGTGCTGGGATCTAGGGGCTGTGTCAGTGGCTTTCTACACTGAGGCCTCTATGGCTTGTGGATTTCTCACCATCCTGGGCTTGCTCCCGGTGTGCTGGTATGGCCAGGCTTGGTCGTGCCTGTCCTGCAGGTGGCGCTCTAGCTGGCAGTCTGCCCTCTCAGCTGGTGCTGGTGGGTCTCACCACTGGCTTGCTGCTCCACCAGCTTGTTGAGCTAGGATCCAGGGGCCCCATTTGCTTGGCTGTGGCCTACAGCTTCCTGATGACTTGCCCTGATCCCTCCACACTGTGCTGTGCCTCCCTTTTGCCTGAGTGAAACTGACCTTTCCTGAAGTCTTCTAAATTATCTCAGGTTGGAAGACTGTGTCTCTCTGTCTCTTTGCAGGTTCTCTAGTTTCAGAATCCATCCAGAGGCTTGAATTGATATTCTTTTTGAGGGAACTGAAGGAGAGCTCATGCAACTACCTGGCTTCTCTCCTCCATCTTGGCTCCGCTACCCCCCCCCCCCATTCCCTCTTAATGTATGTTTACCTTTCTTGAAACAAGGGCACTGAAATGCTGTTTTTCCTCTTTCTTTGTATTCTTATTTATCATTCTTGTTTTTATTCTTTATCACCTATAATTGTTGTTGTTTCTCCTTTGTTCTCAAAGAGGACCTTGGCATAGTGATGATGTTATGACTTGTATTGAATTGGATTTAAGTGAGGTAGGACTGTGCAAGGACACCAACCTCACTCTGTCCTCCAGAGTCATCAGGGTTCACTGGTAAGATATATATCAGGATGACTGGAGATAGCCCCAGATGTTTTAAGGCCATTGGGGTTAGGTGACTTTTCCAATGTCACACAGCTAGTAAGTGTCTAAGGTAAAATTTGAATCCAAGTCCTCTTGACTCCAGGGCCAGGGTTTTATCCATTGTGCTACCTAGTTGCCCATGTTGGCTTGTTAGGAAGGCTATATTTGGAAATTAGGGGATTTAAAAAAATTTTTTTTAAATGAAAACTACATTTATACATGTATATGTCTCTCTATACATATATATTTTATAGCCTGTCCTTGTGTATATATCTATATCATTCTATCTACCTATACACACACAAACATACATACATACATATATACACGCATACATCTCTATATCTCTACATAGATGTGGATATATTTCAGGTATTAAAAAGATATGCTCTGAGTTCAATAAGAGATAAAGAGTGGATATTTGGGAAATTGAGTACCATTTTCTATAATCTAAAGTACTATAAACATTTTAGAATATGTAGGTTGTTTTCCTTTTCCCCTAATCATCTTTGGAAATAGACCTAGTAGTATTATTGCTGAGTCAAAGGGTATAGGTAATTTAATAACTCTTTGGGCATAATTACAGACTACTCTCCAAAATGGTTAGATCAGCTCATAGTTCCACCAGTAGTGAATTAATGTCCCAGTTTTTCCATATCACCTCCAACAATTGTTGCTTTTCCCTTCAAACATTTTAACAAATCTGGTAGGTGAAAAATGATATTTCTGTATTGTTTTAATTTGCATTTCTCTAATCAATAATGATTTAGAGAATTTTTTTCATATAACTGTGAATTGTTTTGATGCCTGTTGGATAATTGCCTGTTCATATACTTTGACCATTTATCAATTTGGGAATGACTTGTACTCATAGATTTGATAAAGTTCTTTCTACATTTTAGATATGAAACCTTTATCTGAGAAACTGTCTATACTTTTTCCCATTTTTTTTGCTTTCCTTCTGATTTTGGTTACATTTGTTTTATTTGTACAAACCCTTTTTAATTGAATGTAACCATCTCACTCAGTTTTCAAGTCACAACATCCTTAGTAATATGATTTATCCCACTATTTGTAAACAAATTATCATAGGAACATTGAGTGAAGTTGAATGAAAGTCAAAGGAACTAGCTTCAAATATTGGATCAAACTATTAATTATTCAACTAGATGATTTTAGGTTACTTATCTCCCTTCTCTGGACCACAGTGTCCTCATCTATGAAATGACTATAGTTCAAGAACCCAAACTCTAGCTTCAGATCTTAATGATTTTATGATTTCCATAAGAAACAGTCCATTTACACCCACTAAATATCTTACCCATGCAATTTGCATCACCCCAAATTTTGATTCTTTTGAGATCACAACATTTCAGAATTCTCAATCCCGTTAGCATTGCAACGACAATATTGGTGTTTGTCCTATGACTGGAAGAATCACTTGTGACATAATATAAGCATGCCTCCTTAACCTTGATTGACTTTGAGTGCAGAATGAGGCATGTACATTGTATTCACTTGTTTTGCCTGACAGGACTTCTGTTACAAAGGAAGATCGTTTTGGCTAGGGGCCCTCAATGGGAACTATCAGTAATATTAAAAATAATCATTAAAACATTTGCATAAATCATGGATTATTGCATCAGTAAGCCAATTTCCAGTAGTAAAGTTCTGTGCAGGTTTCTGCACAGCCTCATACCACAGAACTCAAGCTTGGGCTAAATTCTTTGTCTACCTATGTTGTCTGTAGCTGATAATTTTACTTTTTTTTTTTTAATAATTCCCCCAACCTCCCAAAAAAGTCTAAGAAGCAATGATGGTTATTGGATATACTAATCTAGACACAGTATCTATTGATTATCTCTGTTTTTCCAGTGATAATGGCACATTTAAACCCCCTCAAATAATCTTGAAGGCTCAAAAAGTTACAATATTATAACCTCTCCAAGAATGAGTACCTTTCTCTTTGTAAAAGGTGCATATGTAACATCCTTTGTTATGCTTGTAAATACCTTTGGTAAACAAAAAGACTTTATTTTGCCTCATTGCTAGGTGGTGATAATCAGTATCACAGATTAAAGTTTTCTCTGTGATTCTATCTACTACAGAATCATTTATGATATTAAAATATGCTGAGAGGTTTGCCTAAGGGGAACCTTTAAGGTTTTTTTTTCTCTCTCTACCAAACTACATAATTCCCTTTGTTTCTCATCCTTCCTTCTTTCCTTCCTTCCTTCCTTCTTTCCTTCCTTCCTTCCTTTCTTCCTTCCTTCCTTCCTTCCTTCCTTCCTTCCTTCCTTCCTTCCTTCCTTCCTTCCTTCCTTCCTTCCTTCCTTTCCTTCTTTCTGCTGCCCTTCTTTCCTCCCTCTCTTCTCTCTCTTTTACTTTCTTCTTTATACAACAAATAACAAAAAATAAATGTTGTAGGTTGCAACATATGATGAATGAGGAATTTCAAAGAAGAACCAGATATAAATTTAGGTTACTTATCAAAGAATTGTTTGATAGAGGGAGAAAATGGGTTGGTCAGTTGGTAAGAGTGAGTGACAGGTGAATAGCTAGAGGGTTCCCCTAGTGTTCCACCCTCACAATGTTGGGATAAGAGGAAGAAAGCCTCTTGCCAAAAGGAAGAAGCCCTTTTGGCAAACGTTTGGCAAAATTGGGTGAGAGTTCAATAGTGTAGACTGACTCAGATGGCTAATAATCTTCATCACTTAAGGAACCTTTCAAACTGATGTTATATTTTAATATTTGGAGATACAGTAGATCTTCCCTTCTCTACAAATCTATTGCTTTGTTTTGTTTTGTTTTTTGTCCTTAACAATGTAATCTGAATTTTAAAAAATCAGCAGCAAAAGCTCGCTTGTACCCTTCTCACATTTACAACAAGTATACCCTCAGTTCATGGTTGTTACCATTGTTTCTACTTTTAGATTAAATTATATTTTAGAAAGAAACATTCAGCAGCTGATAACTTTGGTCATGAATTTATGATCTGTAGTAGACACATTGACCACAAGTCTCCTTAAAGGATAATAGATACTAAGCCCAGAGCCAGTGGCAATAGTAGAGGTCATGTAGTCCAATGTCCTCATTTTATGGATGGAAAATTGAGGCCCAGAGATGTTACATGATCACCCAGGTTGTAAGTATCAAACTCTATTATAAAATCACAGTCCTCTAAATCTAAATCCTGCGCTGTCTCTCAGGGAATGATTTGATAATGTTTCTTTGTTGATAAGTACAACATTGGACAGCTTGATGCATATGTGACAGAATTCAGTGAGAGCTCTGAGCTCTTGTAAAAGAAAGAAAAACTCCTTAGTCTTGCAAGAAATATTTTATGAATAGTCTTAAGACGCATAAAAAGAAATGTTTGTCAAAGATTCATTGTAGTTTTAGTTATATAAATGGTTAATGTGCTTTTCACCAAAATAGATGAAAATCTCCCATAGGCCCTTAACAAATGGAGCAAGAGAGAAAGAGAGAGAGAGAGAGAGAGAGAGAGAGAGAGAGAGAGAGAGAGAGAGAGAGAGAGAGAGAGGGAGAGGGAGGTAAGAAAAAAAATTTCAAACAGTTATTTTTGTTTCATTATCTCCCCTCTCCAGCATCAATTTCTTTCCGTCCCCTACCCCAAACATATATGACTTCTCCAGGATGAACCCATTTAATTGTCAATTGTCAAAAAAGGAAAACAAGCTTGGCACTCAATCTCAACCTTTCCTCTGATGAGCACAGAAAATGATCAGTAGCAAAACTGGAACTTAGGGAACTAAACATTTTTAAGTCTTTTAGAAGTATTTTGGATTGAGATCAGAAATGTAACACCAGAATATCTTGTCAAAAATGTCAGCCAGTTTAGGGCAAGCATGATACTACCAAACCACGGAGGACAGATCTGATCTTAGTAACAGGAATGTATTCAGAAATAGAATAAGGTAAAAGCCAGGAGTCTCTATCTAGTTGAAGCAAAAGGAAAAGGAAAACAACTGACACATTTAATTGTGGAGTTATGCAAGTCACTGTCAATATTAAATGAAAACAGAGCATTACAAATTGGAACTGTGGCCTAAAGCAGGTTATTCTCCTAGAGAGGAACCCTCTATTCCCATTTTACTACTTACCTCCACTACTTTTCTTCTCTTTCTACCACTTCTTAAAAAAATAAAAGGTAGGATTCCACTGCTACTGAGAAGGAAACAGATATTTTTGCCTTCTTTCAGAAACTGAGGCAGATTCTAACCTTAAGGCACAGTACAGTGGGAAAAGCACACTGACTCTGGAGTCAAAGGGCTTAGTTCAATACCTTTAAATACTTATTGGCTATGGTCAAATAACTTAACCTCCCTTCACCTTAGTAGGAAAATGAAAGCCTTGAACTAGATTGGGGATTCTTTACCTTGGGTCCAGGAATGTCTTTTTTTTTTTTAGTTTTTCATAAGTAGATTTGAATATAATTGACGTCCTTTGTAATACATTTTATTTCATGCATTTAAAAACATTATTTAGGGAGAAAAGGATCCATCGAGTCACCAGACTTACAAAGAATTCCATGACAAAAATAGATTGAAAGTTCTCAGGCTAGATGGTCTCTGAGGTCCCTTCCAGCTCTGTAGCTGTGATCCATTAGAATTTAAGCACTTAGAGAACAGAGACTTTTTTTTATTCTTAAGATCCCCAATGCTTACTACTGTATATGGAAATAATTGCTGGATAGTTGAATGCCTCTCAAATTAGGTATGGTTCCAGACGTCTCCGTTAAATCATGGCATTTCTAGCAGTGGTCTGGAAGAAAAAATGATTATTGGACAACATAAAGTTTTATGTAGAACAAATGTGGGCATAAAGCGTGGCCTATATTTAGGCTAATATGGTACCATGTAGCTGAAATGCTTTACATTTGCAATGAAAAACAGTGCTATTCAATCATCAAGAACTGACTGCCAAGGAAGGAGTACAGGGGGTCCTTGAAAAAAAAAACAGTAGTACAATTGAATACAAAAAACATTACTGATGCTTGAGAAAATGCATATTTCATTTTATTGGAGGAGAATGGTTAATAAATCTTAAAAAATCCCTATAATTATCTGAGCCTAAGCTGTCACAAGGTGGTTGGTTTTTGTTTTGGTATTTCCCTGTCTCTAGCTTGTACCCTGCTTTTTCCTGGACCATTCTAGACTTACAACATTCCATGCTAGAAACTTCTACCTCCCACATAAACTTGCTAATTGCAACCTCACTAATTGCCATCTATCTATCTGTGACATTGGAGGTGGTAAACCAATTTATGTGTTATGAATGTCACTATGAATATTAAATTTAAAAAAAACTGTTACAATTTGGAATGGTGACCCAAAGAAAGCTTTTACTTGGGAAACAAAGCAGACTGTAGAATGGCTAGACAAACTGTAGTACATTAATGTAAAATAATTTTACCGTTGTGAAAGAAACCATGAATTTGATAAAGAGAAGCATCAGATGTCATATGAAGTGATATAAATAAAGTAAGCAAAACCAGAAAAAAACAACAATAAACACAATGACTACAGCAAAATAAATGCAAAGGGCAACAACTTAAAGATCATACAGAATGGTATCAGATTATAATGACCAAACATGGCTCCAAAGAATAATTGTGAAGAGGCATAGTCCTCTGCTTCTTTGCAGAGATGAGACACTATTTGTATAAAATATTGTATATGTCAGATGATTTCAAAATATTTATCGATTTGGCTGAAAAATGCATCTTCCCTTTCTTTTTAAAGTCATTGTTATAAAGGATTATTTCTTGGAGAGGTGAAGGAATGCATTGGGAAATGTATATGATATAAAAATAAGATATCAATGAAATACAATTCAAAGAAAAATGTCCTATAGAATACCTTGCTGAAGATTCCCACTCTTATATCAGTGCTTGCCCTTACCACTATTCTTTTCCAAACATACCTTGAAATATATACATTAATATGTATATATGTGTGTATACACATGTATATTCCATATATATCCATATATATTCATATGTGTGTGTGTGTGTGTGTATATATATATATAGGATTCCTCTGGTACTGAGAAAGAAAAATATTTTTTGAAAGAGAGAGGTTTCTAAATGTTTGTAGAAAAAGAGAAAATGTCTCAATCTGGAAAATTTAAAGATGCTGTCTGTTGTGCTTATGCCGTTAGACCAAAGAGGCTGCTCTCTGCCATGTAAAAGAGTGATGTAGGATGTCTTCTCCCAGAAGGTGGTTCTTAGTAACTCCCAAATGGCTGACTCAATATTAGATGATCTGAGCATGCTCCTAAACCTAATTGTACTATGTTGTTGTTGTTGTGGTTGTTGTTGATAATGATGATGAAATCAACAATGACTAGGGCGATGATAATGATGCTGACCACGATGATGTTTGTTTTTGTTTTGCTTTGGTTGATAGCATGATTGCAACTCCTACTTTTGTGCAGAGTGAATTTTATTCTAACACTTCACTTATGTTCTGTATATATTCAATCGTCAACATTTGTATGTTTAACTTTCATTACTTTAAGCATTTGTGTGATTTTATTAGTAACTTCATTTTCATTTTTTCATTGGCAAACATGCACAAATGTTTTAGATAACATTTGTGCAGGAAGGTTTACAGTTCCTGTCAGCCTAATTAATCCAGTGGCTAATACCATCATCATTAGCAGCCTCAACTTTGAGTGAAGTAAGCAGAACAAGGAGAACATTGTACACAGTAACAACTATATTGTATGGTGATCAACTATGAATGACATAGCTATTCTCAGCAATGCAGTGGTCCAAGACAATTCCAAAGGACTCATCATGAAAAAGGCTATCCACCTCCAGAGAAAGAACTTATGTAGTATGAATGCAGATTGAAGCATACTATTTTTCACTTCATTTTTTACATGCCCCACCTTCCATTTGGGTCTGCTTCTTCCTTGACAATATGAATAATATGGAAATGTGTTTTGTATGATTGCACATGTATAACCTATATCAAATTGCTTACCAACTAATGTTGTAAATAATCATACATATATAACCCATTGGAATGATTGGAATGACACCACCAGCTGGAGACTTACTGTAGAAAAGTTCCGCCATGAAAGGAAGGTCTTTGAGGGCAAGAACATGGGTCTTTTCTTTGTCGTCAGGAAGTGACGTTTGCTAGTGGGAGGAAGAAGGAAGAGCTGGGCGCTCTGACTCGGGCTTTTTTTCCTGGGGACTCTGGAGGAGAGCAGAGCTAGAAATGTGCTCTCCCTTTAATAGATAGATGAATGTAAACCTTTCTCTCTCTTTACCAAATTCTTGTTCTCCTTAATAAATGCTTAAAAGCCTAACTCTTGCTGAAGCTTATAATTTATTGGCGACCTCTCATTAGATATTTCAGACAGAATAGCTAGAATTTTAGCCCTTAACACCATATATGATTGTTTGCTGCCTCTGGGAGGGGGGAGGGCAGGGAGGGAAAGAGGGATAAAAATTGGAACTCAAAATTATAAATAAAAAAATGTTTGTTATTTTAAACAATTGCTTACCAACTGAGGGAGTGAGGAGGTGAGGGAGGGAAAAAAGTTGGAACTCAAAACAATTTTAAAAGGATATTTAAAATTGCCTTTACATGTAATATGGGGAAAATAAAATGTGATTAAAAAAAAGAAATACTGTGTTTCGACAGGCAGTTCTGTGTCATTAGAGGTATTCTATTTCTCAGATAATTAAGCATGGTACTATCTTTTGCCCCAATCATGATTATTCTCCATTCCTAATGCCATATTATCTCATCTCTGTGTGTTACCCCTTTACCATTCGGGTGGTGGCTGTTATTAGAACCTCTTCCTTCCCCTTTTCTAAAATAGGATATTCTTTCCCAGATATAATAAATTCCTAGAAAATTTAGTTACCTACTGTTGAAAATCTCTTTTTCTACCTCTTGGGAAGCAGGGAGAGAAAACAGTTTAAATTCCCTGTCTCTTCTTATGGACCTACATCCCTTCTCCCATGATTTTACGCTTCAGGGGTATATGTTCCTTTCACTTCTAGGGAGGGATCGCCTATACTGCTCTCCCATGTATTCTTTTAAACATGTTCGCCTGAGGCTTCTGCTCCAACTCCTCTTGTCAAGATACTAAAGGAATTATTAATCCTTCTCTTTTCACTTATGGCAATCACATCACTCATTGCCCTTAGTCTCTTACCTTCTTGCTCCCTATTGACTTTTACCATTCTGATATTATATATATATGTGTGTGTGTGTGTGTGTGTGTGTGTGTATGTGTATGTATATGTGTATATATGTATATGTAAATATATATATGTATATATTTTATATATACATGTATTCATTAATAGGTACTTTGCAGATTTAGTCCATAGAATATGGATTCATCTCTTCTACCCTACCTTCTCCTGATTCTCTGATATCCTCTTAAATTTTTAGAAACTTGGATCAAATTTGCCCCTTGATGATCTCCCTCCTGTTTTTTAACACCTACATAAAATTTTAGATAAAACACTATAAATGTGAGATACTTTATTTCATGATTTACAATTCTCTTGTGCTTCCAATATTTAGAGTGTTTGCAAATCAAATACACCTGTTCTCTTTTTTCTCCTGAATTTCCTCAAATTTCTTATGTTGAATATGCATATTTTTTTCATTGACAATCAGGCTTAGGTTTGTATCATATACTATTTGGGGTTGCAGCATGAGATTCTTACTTTTCAGAATATGATATTCATTCTCTCTGACATTTCTCATCAATTTAGAATAACCTAGAACTATTTAAATTGTTTTCCCTTCATATTTGAAAGTCTTTCTTCTGGATGCTTTATTATTTGCTTTATTATTTGAGTATTGTATTTTTTTCTAGTTATATGTAGAGATCCTTTTCAACATTTGTGTCTACAAGATTTCCAGTTCCAAACTTTTCTCTCTCC
The DNA here is from genome assembly GCF_019393635.1 of Dromiciops gliroides. Classification (NCBI taxonomy): domain Eukaryota; kingdom Metazoa; phylum Chordata; class Mammalia; order Microbiotheria; family Microbiotheriidae; genus Dromiciops; species Dromiciops gliroides. Next base: position 519,868,564 of record NC_057861.1, read on the forward strand.
CTCCCCTCCCTAAACCCTCCCCAAGACAGCAAGCAATACAATACAGGTTACATATGCAAAATCACATTAAACATACTTCTGCATTTGTCATGTTGTGAACACAGAATAAGAACAAAATGGAAAGTACTCAAAAAAGTAAAAACAAAAACAAAAGAGTAAAAACAGCATGGTTTAATTTGCATCCAATTTCTACAGTTCCTTTCTTTGGATATGGACAGCATTTTCCATCATGAATCCTCTGGAACTCTCCTGGATGATTGTATTGCTGAGAAGAGCCAAGTCCATCACTGTTGATCCTCACACAATGTTGATACTGTGTACAATGTTCTATTGGTTATGCTTATTTCACTCAGCATCTGTTCATGTAAGTCTTTCCAGGTTTTTCTGAAATCTGCCTGCTTATTGTTTCTTACAGCCCAATAGTATTCCATTATATTCATTTCCACAACTTGTTTAGCCATTCCCCAATTGATGGGCAGCCTCTCAATTTCCAATTCCTTGCCACCACAAAGAGAGCAGTTATAAACATTTTTGTACGTGTGGGTCCTTTCCCCTTTTATATGATCTCTCTGAGATATAGACCTAATAATGGTATTGCTGAGTCAAAGGGTATACACAGTTTTATAACCCTTTGGGCATAGTTCCAAATTGTTCTCTGGAATGGTTGATCAATTCACACTCCACCAACAATGTATTAGTGTTCCAATTTTTCCACAGCTTTTTCAACGTTTATGATTTTCCTTTTTTGTCATTAGCCAATCTGATAGGTGTGAAATGGTACCTCAGAGTTGTTTTAATTTGTATTTCTCTAATCAATAGTGATTTTAGAGCATTTTTTCATATGGCAGTAGATAGCTTTGATTTCTTCATCAGAAAACTGCCTGTTCATATCCTTTGATCAAAGAAAGACTAACATACATACTCAAGTGGGTATAGTAATATATTTTTGCCCTGAGGGAGGGGAAGAAGATAAGGTGGGGGGGGGAAGGGGAAGGAGGGAAGGGCAGATTGGGGGAGAGAGCAGTAAAAAGCAAAACAATTTTGAAGAAGGTGAATATGTTCTGCATTACTGCACAAGTATGACATATTGAATTGCTTGATTTCATAGGGAAAGTTGAGGAGGGAGGGAGGGAGGGAGGAAGAAAATTTAGAACACAGACTTAGCTCAAAGACCTTAATCTCATCAGAGTGGGCTCATGGAGAGAATAACATTCACACTCAATTAGGAGGAGTAATCTATTTAACCCTAGAGGAAAGTAGGAGGGGAAGAGGATAAGGAAGGAAGGGTGAAAAAAAGGGAGTGCAAAGCAGGGGAGGGGACAGTTAGAAGTAAAACACTTTTGAGGAGGAATAGGTTAAAAGAAGATAGAAAATTGAGTAAATATCATGGGAAGGGAATAGCATGGAGGGAAATAGTTATGATGTTTGATTATAATGGCAAAATGTATGGTACCTACCTTGCTGGGCTATTATGAAGAAAATTCTTTCTCAAGCTTAAGGTATTATATACAAGTTATGATGAACAGGATACCATTAGAAAAACCTGGAAAGACCTACATGAACTGAAGCAGAGTGAAATGTACTGTATACAAAATAACAGCAATAGTGTAAGATGATCTGCTGGGAAGCATGTGGTTATTTTCAGCCAGGCAATGATCCAATATAACCCTGAAGGACTTATGAAAATGGCAACCCATCTACAGAGAAAGAACTGATAGTATCTGAAAACAGATGGAAACACATTTTTTCCCATTTTTTTCTCCTCTTTGGCAATTCCTCAATCTGAAGTTTTGGGGTTTTTTGACTGTTTTCTCTCACAACCCAGCTAATGTGGGAATGTTTTTCATGACCACACGTGTATAACTTATTTTGAAATGCTTGAATTCTAGTGGGTGGGGGTGGGAATGGAGGAGGAAGAGAAGTTGGAATACAATTTTTTTTTTAAATTTATGTTAAAATCATATGCTTTGACCATTTCTCAATTGGGGAATGACTTGGTTTCTTATAAATTTTATTTAGTTCCCAATATATTTTAGAAATGAGGCCTTTATCAGAAACAATGGCTGTAAAAATTGTTCCCCAGCTTTCTGCCTCCCTTCTGATTTTGCCTGCATTGCTTCTGTTTGTATAAAAATGTTTTAATTTAATATAATCAAAGTCATCCATTTTACATTTCATAATATTCTCTATCTCTTGTTTTGACATAAATCTCCTTGCTAATATTTTATTTAAGATGTTTGCATCAATATTCATTAGGGAAATTGGTCTATCCCAGAAACTGGAGTCTTTGGGTTTGTCAAATAGTAGATTACTAAAGTCATTTACTACTCTGTCTCCTGTGTCCAACCCATTCCATTGATCTATTGACTCTATTTCTTAGCCAGTAGCAAATAGTTTTGATGATGCCATTTTATAGCATAGCTTCAGATTTGGTATATCTAGCCCACTTTCCTGTGCATTTTTTTTATTAGTTCTCTTGATATTCTTGACCTTTTGTTCTTCCATATGAATTTTGTTATTATTTTTTCCAGCTCTATAAAATATTTTTTGGCAGTCTGATTTACATGGAACTGAATAAGTAAATTAATTTAGGTAGAATTGTCATTTTTATTATATTAGTTTGGCCTATCCATGAACAACTGATAGTTTCCAATTGTTTAGATGTGATTTTATTTGTGTGAAAAGTGTTTTGTAATTGTGTTCATAGAGTTCCTGGATTTCACTTGGCAGGTAGATTCTCAAATATTCTATATTGTCTACGGTTACTTTAAATGGTATTTCTCTTTCTATCTCTTGCTGCTGAGCTTTTGTGGTCATGTATCAAAATGCTGATGATTTATGTGGATTTATTTTATAACCTGCAACTTTTCTAAAGTTAATTATTTCAAGTAGTTTTTATTTGATTTTATAGGATTCTCTAAGTATACCATAATATCATCTGAAAAGAGGGAAAGCTTTCTTTCCTCTTTGCCTGTTCTAGTTCCTTTAATTCCTTTTTCTTTTCTTATTACTAACGCTAACACTTCTCATACAATATAAAATAATAGAGGTGATAATGGACATCCTTGTTTCACCCTGATCTTTTTGGGTGATGTAGTGATTATATTGATAGTTTTCCTAATGTTGAACCAGCCCTGCATTCCAGGTATAAATCCCACTTGGTAATAGTGTATTGTATTATCCTGGTGATAAATTGCTGTAATCTCCTTGTTAAAATTTTATTTAAGATGTTTGCATCAATATTCATTAGGGAAATTGGTCTACAATTTTTTTTTTTCTGTTTTGACTCTGCCTGATTTAGGTATCAACACCATAGTTGTGTCATAAAAGGGATTTCATAGAACTCCACTTATTTTCCAAATAGTTTATACAGTATTGGAATTAATTGTTCTTTAAATTTTTGATAGCATTCACTTGTAACCCCATCTGACGCTGGAGATTTTTTCTTAGGGAGTTCATTAATGGCTTGTTCAATTTATTTTTCTAAAATGGGCTTATTTAAGAATTTTGTTTCCTCTTCAGTTAATTTGGGCAATTAATATTTTTGTAAATATCTATCCATTTCATTTAGATTGTCAAATTTATTGGTATACATTGGGCAAAATAGCTCCTAATTATAGCTTTAATTTCTACTTCATTGGTGGTGAGTTCACCACTTGTATTTTGGGGGGGGGGGGCGGCAGGGCAAAGAGGGTTAAATAGCTTTGCCCAGGTTCACACAGCTAGTAACTATCAAATGTCTAAGACCGGATTTGAACTCAGGTCCTCCTGAATCCAGGCCTGGTGCTTTATCCACTGTTCCAACTAGGTGCCCCTACCATTTGCATTTTTGATACTGGCAATTTGGTTTTCGTTCCTTTTTTTAATCAAATTAACCAAAGGTTTATCTGTTTATCAATTTTTTTCATAGAACCAGCTCTTAATTTTATGTATTAATTTTATACTTTTCTTATTTTCAATTTTATTAATCTCTCCTTTGTTTTTCAGGTTTCTAATTTAGTATTTAATTGGAGATTTTTAATTTGTTCTTTTTCTAGCTTTTTTATTTGCATTCCCAATTCATTGATCTCCTCTTTCTCTATTTCATTCACGTAAGGATTTAGAAATAAAAGAATTTACCTAAAATGCTTTGGCTGCATCCCATAAGTTTTCATATGCTGTCTTATTGTTGTCATTCTCTTGGATGCAATTTTTGATTGTTTCTATGATTTGTTGTTTGACCTACTCAATATTTAGGATGAGATTATTTAGTTTCCAATTAATTTTCCGTCTATCTTTCCATGGCTCTTTATTTCATATATTTTTATTGTATCATGATCTGAAAAGAATCATTTACTATCTCTGTCTTTCTGCATTTCACTGTGATATTTTTGTGCCCTAATATATGGTCAATTCTATGTACCACTGAGAAAAGTTATATTCCTTTCTATCCCTGTTCAATTTTCTCCAGAGGTCTATCATGTCTAATTTTTCTAAAATTCTATTCACCTAACTCCTTTCTTAATTATTTTGTGGTTAGATTTATCTAGTTCTGAGAGGGAAAGTATAACATCCCCCACTAGTGTAGTTTTGCTGTCTATTTCCTCTTGTAACTCATTTAACTTCTCTAAGAATTTGGATGCTATACCTCTTCTTGAATATATGCTTAGTATTGATATATTACTTCATTGTCTATGTTTTGTCTTGTTTTGTTTTGTTTGGGGGGCAATGAGGGTTAAGTGACTTTCCCAGGGTCACACAGCTAGTAAGTTTCAAGTATCTTAGGCCAAATTTGAGCTCAGGTCCTTCTGTCCTTCTGAATCCAGGGTCAGTGCTTTATCCACAGCACCACCTAGCTTCCCCCTTGTCTTTGTATAGTATTTTAGCAAGATGTAGTTTCCTACCTTACGTCTTTTTTTTTTTTTTTTTTTTTGCAGGGCTATAGGAGTTAAGTGATTTTCCTAGGGTCACACAGCTAGTAAGTGTCAAGTGTCTGAGGCTGATTTGAACTCAGGTACTCCTGAATCCGGTGCCAGTGCTTTATCCACTGAGCCACCTAGCTGCCCCCTTATGTCTTTTAATTAGATCTATTTTTGCTTTTGATTTCTCTGAGAAAAGGATTGCTACCCCTGAGTTTTAGACTTCAGCTGAAGCATAATATATTCTGCTCCAACCTTTTACCTTTACTCTGTGTGTATCTCTTTGCTTCAAATGTGTTTCTTGTAAACAATGTATTGTAAGATTCTGGTTTTTAATCCACTCTGCAGTTTGCTTCCGTTTTATGGGAGAGTTTATCCCATTCACATTCACAGTTGATTAGTAACTATTTCCCTCCATCCTATTTTCCACCTTTATTTGTACTTTTTTTTCTTTTTTCACCCTATATTCCTCCTCACCAGTGTTTTGCTTCTGACTCCTGCCTCCCTAAACTGCCCTGCCTTTTATCAGCCCCCCTCCCTTTTCTTTACCCTTTCCTCCCCTGCTTCTGCCCTCCCTTCTGTCAGTGCTCCCCCTTTTCCCCTTACCCTTTTACTTCCCAAACAGTTCAGCAAAATTTCTTTATCCAAATGTGTGTATATGTTCTTTCCTCTTTGAACCAAATCTGATGAGAGTAAGATTGATACAGTGCTCACCCCTCCCTTCTTTCCCTCGATTGTAAGAAGTTTTTTGAGCCTCTTCATATGATATAATCAACTCCATTCCAACTCCCCTTTGTCCTTTTCCCCATATACTCCTTTTTAACCCCTTAATTTTCCTTATATCATCACATCCAAGACAGTTTATTCCTATACCCTCTATATATACTCCTTCTATCTCCCCAAATAGAGATACAGTTCTCAAGAGTTAAAAGTATTATCTTCCCATGTAGGAATGCAAACAGTTTAACCTTATTGAATTACTTTTTTTTCCTGTTTACCTCTTTATACTTCCCTTGAGTTTCATATTTGAATATCAAATTTACTGTACAGTTCAGGTCTTTTCATCAGAAAACCTTGAATGTCCCCTGTTTCATTGAATGCCCATCTTTTCCCCTGAAAGAAAATGATCAGTTTTTCTGGGTACTTGATTCTTGGTTGCAAACCAAGCTCCTTTGCCTTCTAGAATATCATATTCCAAGCCTTGTGATCCTTTAATGTTGAAGCTGCCAGGTCTTGTGCAATCCTGGCTGTAGCTCCATGATATTTAAATTGTTTCTTTCTGTCTGTTTGTAGTATTTTCTCCTTCACCTGATCATTCTGGAATTTGGGTATAATATTCATTGGAGTTTTCTTTTGGGGGTCTCTTTCAGGAGGTGATTGGTCGATTCTTTCAATGACTATTTTATCCAATATCAGGGAAGCTCTCCTTGATAATTTCCTGGAATATGATGTCTAGACCCTTTTTTGATCATGGCTTTCATGTTGTCCACAAATTCTTAGATTATCTCTCCTGGATCTATTTTCCGGTTCAGTTGTCTTTCTGATGAGATATTTCACATTTTCTTATGGTTTTTTTTGAATTCTTTTGATTCTGTTTGACTGATTCCTAGTATCTTATAGAGTCATTAGCTTCCATCTGCTCAATTCTAATTTTTAAGGCATTGTTTTCTTCAGTAAGCTTTTGCACCTCCTTTTCAATTTGTCCAATTTTTCCCCATTTGGCAAATTCTATTTTTTAAAGAATTGTTTTATTAAGTCAATGTTTGCACTTCCTTTTCCAAGCTGTTTTTTCTTTTTTCATACTTTTTTTTTTTGAGAGGCAATTGGGTTTAAGTGACTTGTCCAGGGTTACACAGCTAGTAAGTGTCAAATGTCTGAAGCCAGATTTGAACTCAGGTACTCCTGAATCCAGGGCCAGTGCTCTATCCACTGTGCCATCTAGCTGCCCTTTTTCATACTTTTCTTATGTAACTTTCATTTCTCTCATTTCTTTTCCCATTTTTCTTCTCCCTCTCTCATATGATTTTTTTAAATCCTTTTTGAGCTCTTCTAAGAAGGCGTTTTGGTGTTGAGTCCACTTAATCTTCCACCATGTAGCTTCTCATGTAGGCATTTTGAGAGTAACCTCCTTATCTGAAGTTCTTTTTTTTTCTTCTCTGTCAACACAGAAGCTCTCAATGGTAAGGGCCCTTTTCTGTTTCTTATTCATATTGTGGCTTTTTTTTTTATTTTTTAAATTTGAGGTCTGCTCCCGGGGCACAGGGGCCACTTGTGCAAACTTCTTGTGCTGGTGGATAGGGGCCGTGTCACTGGCTTTCTGCTCTGAGGCTTCTGTGGCTTGTTGATTCTTCACAGCCCTAGACCTGCTCCTGGTGCTGGGATGGTTTGGCCTAGTCATACCTGTCTTGTGGCTGGTTCTCTAAGCTGATAGTTTGCCCTTTCCGCTATTGTTGGCAGGTCTCACAACTGGTCTTCTGTGCCTCCAGCCTGTTAAGCCTGGACTGAAGGGCCTTTGTTGCTGTGATGTGGGCAAAAGCCTCCTGCTGACTTGCCCAGATGATGTGCTCCCTTTTTCCCAAGTGAGACCAAACTTTCCTGAAGTCTTCTAAATTATCTTAAGTTGGAAAATTGTTTCTTTCTGTCCTTTCGTAGGTTCTGTAGTTTCAGAATCCGTTCAAGAGGATTGATTTAATGTTTTTCATTGAAACTTGAGAGAGCTCAAGAAACTTCCTGACTTCTTTCCACCATCTTGGCTCTGTTCTCAATAATGTCTCCTGGATACTTAAAATATTTATTCATTATTAAGATTCTTATATTTAACCATATTATGTTTTCAAGTTTAAAATACAGTTGTTGCTATTATTGTTGCATTTTTCCTCTGATGATGGTAATCTGTGCATTCTCTCAGTGTTCTGTTGTCTTTATTCAGAAGATTTGGTCAGTTTCATCTTAGATCCCAGATATTCCATGTAGTCATCTAGTTCCTAGAAACATCTTCTCTTAGATATTCTGGAATAGGTCTTATTTTCAAGGCAGCATTGAAGGGACCTGAACCTTAAAGATCTGCTTCTCTGGTTTCAAGTCACTTGCCAAGATTTCTAGGTAATTTTGATAAAATTTACCTGTAAAAAAGCTTACTATAATTTAGTATATCCTATTAAATGTTACTTTTCCAGTAACTGTTTCCACTAACAGGAGAAGGAGTGAAGGCAAGTCACTGGTGCCTTAAAACCAGTCCCTTCGGGCAGGTGCGGCTCATTAGCCTTGGCAGGCAACGGGCCTAGGGGAAGGAAACCCTGATTTTAAACCTCCACTGCCTTGCAGCTATACCCATATATGGGAAAGGCTTCAGGAGTTAACCCTGAGGAAAAATCAGGAGTCGAAGTCCCTTAGGCAGTTGGATGTTGGACATCACATCTCTCTGGCAACTCCTGTGGCGGCACTGGTGCCAAACTGTACTGGCTCTGCCTCTCCTTTGGATACACCAATGTCGTGGAAAGGGAAAACCTGTTGCATGGACAACAGCTTGCTTTCCATATTGATCTGCCCAGGACAGCACCCTGGAGAGGACACTCTAGCTACTCCTCATGGGGTAGATACAACACGGGATGCGGCAGTTACCAGTTATAAGTCACTCAGGAGCTGCGGCTCTCGTATAGGATTGCACAGCCACATTGTGGCCTGTGGCTCTTTAAGGCACTGATCCATGGTCGTCTGAGACTGGTGGAGGCCTACTACTACTACTGCTACTACTAGGCATATCTATTTTTATCTGAGTTACACAGTCACTGGTGAGGTTTTCCTTGGAAGTCAAGCCTTAATAGAAATTTTTCTTCTTAAGCTTGTCACTTATCAACCTATTTACACCTAAGATCACTACATCTTCTGAGTATTCCTTTTTCTAGTGGAAAGGGTGTTTCTCAACTGTCTAAAGTTGAATGTGCCAGAGTAGAGCATAAATTGTTCAAAATAATAAACAAACAAATGGCTGGGTGAATATACATATACATATACACATACACATACATACATACATATGTATGAGTATGTGTATATATGTGTGCATATACATACACGTGTATACACACATACATATATGCATACATACACACTATATATACACACACACACACACACACACACACACACTCTTTCCTTGCCCTTTCTCTCATTAACCTAAAAGTTAATGTCTTAGTATCCAGTTCACTTTTTAATTCTTAGTCAGGGAGAAGTAAGAAGGAAGCAAAAGTTTTAAATTTTAGTTTTTCTCCTCTGGTTTACCTCCCCTCAAAATTTGTGGTGATCTGGGGTACATTAATTATTCTTTTATCACAGTGAGATAGCTGTGGACTTTAGCTCATCTATGTAACCCTGTCATGACAAATTAATTATTTTCAACATCTCTTTTGCACAAACATGTTAATTTTTTTCTTTCAAAGTAGAAACTTCCCAGTTATATTGTACATTTACAAAGCTTAGTTTACTCAAAACAGACTATGTAAAGTAGCATAAGTAATAACCTCTATTGGTTATAGAGTGATTTGTCCATAGTCTGTCAGCTCGAAAAAGTCAGAGCTGCATTTCAGCTGACAGTTCCCTTACTTCTCCTTTACTGTTCATTGTATACTACCCCTCCAGAGATAATTTAATCAATATCAGTTTACATATCTCTCATCTCACTTCTAGTGTAGGTGATATAATCACTTTATAATCACAGGATTTAGAGCTGAAAAGGACACTTCCAGATAAACCAGAACAATTTACTTATTTTACAGATGACAAAACTGAGGCCAGGAGAGTCATATAACTAACTTGCCCAAGGTCACACATGAGTATTAAGTAGCAAAGCTGGAATGTGAAACCAGGTCCTCTTGACTCCACATATAGTGCTGTGGCTAAAACAGTCGGGTTTGGAGAAAGCACTTTGTGATGGCTTTAGTATCATAACAGTTGAAAAAAATGTTTTTGTCTGGAGAATACTGTATGCTCTTAGAATATGCTTCATAACCACTTTAGAATAGTGATTACTTCCATATATGTAAACATTTTTTTTTCCTGCTGGCCCATGTTGTCTCACTAATTGTCTTTTTTGTTGGGGTTTTTTTTCCCCCAAAACACAATTTGGAAGAATGTTTGCAGTTGGAGGAATGGCAGACACACTTTCCTTATGTGCAACAAGCACAAAATAAAATAATTCTTTCCATTATACCAAAACATGGCTCATGTGAAGATTTTATATAATAAGGTAAAAAAAAGGAGTGTCAAACTTTTTTTTTCTCCCTTAATGAGAAGTAGCTTAACTTAGAGGCAGCCCCAAAAGCAAAAAGATCTGGGTTAAAATACTGCCTCTGAAACATATTGGCTATCTGACCCTGAGCAAGTCACAGTCTCTTAAGTGCTCTGGACCATAGGTGTCCAACACTCTGCCTATAACACTCCTCAGTACAGCTCTAAGCAGATTAAAATGTAACTCGGAAATAATTAACAAAAAATAAAAATACAATAAAACACATAACATTACTTTTTTAAAACTAAGTCAATATGCAGTCATTGGGGATTCTTATATATAGATTCTTATATATAGATGATTGTTTCTATCTGAGCTGGACGCCACAATTCTATAAGATTATAAATTACAAAAAAAAAAGGTCCTAACCAGCACTGATGGAGTGAATGTCCTAACCTAATCCTGAGAAGTCACAGGACCTGTCCCTATCCCTAAAGCATGACAAAGCACTTGGAAATTACTCCCTTCACAAGTCACCAATGAGTTCCTTATCAACAAATTCTCCTCCTCTTCCTCCTCCTCCTCCTCCTCTTACTCATCTGTCTTTGTCCTTCTGACTCTCCATCCCTTTGTGGTATTCCCCAACATTATATACTCAGGTTTTCCTCTATTCCCTTTCCCTCCTATCTCCTTCCCTGCCCTTCCCTCTCATTTGTATTTATTAATTTTCTTTTCTCTACACTCTCTCCCATGGCAATTTCATCTAGTTTTGTATTTTCAACTGTCACCATTTTTTTGTATAGCTGCCAAATCTGTATTACACATATCTGCCATGTTTTATAAATCTCTCTAGGTGTACAAACTCAATATGTTCAATATAAAACTGATCAAATTTTACAAGTCAGTGTCTTCTGGGCAATAGATTATAGTCAAGAAAATACACCATGTTCTGTGGTAGTGCTATTTAGAGCAAAAGAGAAATCTGGATTTCATCCAATGTGGTAACATCCTTTTAGAAGTCCAGCCTTTCCCTATCTGTTCCTTTCCCCTTCCCCTATGGAGAAATGCATGAGAGTTCCCCTTCTTCTTCAAGATCATACCAGACTCTCATAACCATCATCATTTTCAGTGAGACTTTGGGACCAGCAAAAAATGAATTTGATATTGTACTCATGTTAGTAATGCTACCTCAGCTGATCATTAAATCAGTCAATCTTGTCTTCATGCTTGAGATTATTTCTATAAACAATCTGGTGATTGTGGTTCTCATTACCAACTTTCTAACATCGTGATTTCAGTAATCAATTTGCTTAAAAATTTCCTGGGGAGTGGAGGGGGGTGGCAAGGACCTGGCCTCAGTTTGCTCCTGTGTGGGCTTGCATCCTTATTGTTGTTGTTTATTCCTCATTCATGACAGGACAATGACATAGGGAGGTTATGTTAAAACTTAAAGTGAATTGGATTTAAGTGAGGGAGGGCTGTGCTAAGTCACCAGCCTCACTCTTTCCTCCAGAGCCATCTGGGTTCAATGGCAAGATATACATCAGGACAACTGGAGATGGCCCCAAAACCGTGGGAGGATTTGACTTTTTTAAGCTAAGGTCTTTCCCAGGTCTCAGTTTGCCTAAGCTAACACCAATAAATTGATTAAGGCTAGGTAAGAAATGAGGCAAAGAATGGCCTACTTTACATAGTAAAAACAAATAAATAAATGAGTGAATGGAGGGAGAAAAGGAAAGAAGGAAGGAAGGAAGGAAAGAAGGAAGGAAGGAAGGAAGGAAGGAAGGAAGGAAGGAAGGAAGGAAGGAAGGAAGGAAGGAAGGAAGGAAGGAAGGAAGGAAAGCCTGGGAGGGGAAAGCCCTTAGGGTTTCTGGCCAAAACAGAAACAATTGCTATTTACCTTCACTCTGAGCCACTAAGAGGCCAAACTATGGCCAATGAGGCTTGGGATGGGACCTATTATTGGCCAATCTATAAGAGTCAAATTGATTTGGGGTTAAGGCATGGTCCTTAAAAAAATCTAGGCTCTAAACCCCCAGACATCTCATGAGGTTTAAGCAATCAAAACTTACATTCCTTTCTTCAGAGCCCTGCAGGTAAGGGTCTGATTCCTTATATCTACAGAGGAAAGAGAGGGAGAAAAAGGCAAGGGAGAGGGAAAGGAAGAGGGAGAGGGAACTGCATTGCCCAACTGTAGCTTGACAATTGGGTTTCCAAGGAGGGAGCTCTTATTCATAGAAGGTTGGTTATTGTTGGTCCTTCATTCTCTTTTTTAAAATATATTTTTTAATTTAAAATTTTTCTCAATTACATATAAATATATTTTTTTGAGTTCCAAATCTTTCTCCGCTCCTCCCCCGCCTTCTCTGCCCCCTCCTGAGGCCAGGAAGCAATTTGACATAGGTTATACATTATTATCATGTTAAATATATTTCCACATTAATCAAAACAAAAGTAAAAAAGTACAAGAAAAAATAAACAACAATAACAATAAAGCAACAATGAAAATGAAAATAGTATGCTTCAGTCTGCATTCAGACTACATAGTTCTTTTTTTTCTGAATGTGGAGAGCATTTTCCACCATAAGTCTTTTGGTATTGTCTTAGGTCATTGTATTACTGAGAAGGGTTAAGTCTATCACAGTTGATCATCACAAAAAAGTCCTTCACTCTCAGAGGACCATGACATCAGTAAGCAATGCCATGACTTTCAGGGAATTGTACTTAAGTGAGGGAATGCTGTATAAAGTCACCAGCCTCACTCTCTCCTCCAGTGCCATCTTGGGGTGGCAGAAAATCTGTCCATCCATGCCACACAGCATTGTAGTTGATTCTAGATATATCAGCTGGTCCATTGTGTGGATGGTATGGGTTCAAACCTTTGTTGAGTTACTTGGCCTGTATTGCTGCTTGTCAACATCATCCTCTTTACAATATAAACCCTATTCCATATTTCTCTTTTACCCAACTTTCACTTCTGTAGCTATAGAATTTGATATAAAACCGTACCTTAAACCACAATTCTGCCCATACTTCACACCAAAATGAATGGGCCTGACACATAGTACCATCATCCTAACCTGTAGGTGTTCTTATAAATGTCTGGTGTCTTATTAATTCTCTTTTCTACCCTCCTCCCCCATGGGCTCTGGAACAGGGCTTTCTGGGATAGGATAGACCACCTTTCTATTTCATTAGTACTTTGTGCAAAATCATGGATTAGAATTACTAAATTTCTCTTCACTGGATGTGTATTTATAAATATTTAACAGTTTCATAATATCTATGGAGAAAGAATGTTAATCTTGTACATAGATTATTTCATACTGGAGTTTAGTGTTAAGATTGAGAATTCTTTGGATTTGGTAATTTAAAACTAAAGGTTGCTGTACTGTCTTGGTATTAGTAATGTGTGCTATGGAAACACGTAGAAAATATGTTTTTAAGGAGTCTGTGGTGGTGAGCCAGGGCTTAGAGTATTATGTCCAAAGATAATTTTGACTCAAAAAACAAAAATAATTTTTACCTTGGGTGAAAGATTTTAAGAAGAACTGTAATTTAAGAATATCTTGAAAGACCAAGCTGAGTCAAATGGCACAATGAATTTGCATATATTAGATATAATAGGATGAACATTTTTATTTCAAAGTAATTATTGTAATTGTAATATAATAGTAATATAGTGTATTTGTTTAATGTAATATATTCAAAACAATGTTGTATAATCATATTTAAAGTATATTTACATGCATAGAAAATTATAATAAATTTAAAATTACTTTTAAAAATTTAACATTCTTCTTAAAATTTTATTAATTGAAACAATTGTCACATCAGGTTTTTCTGACTGTGTGACCATGAGGAAGTCACTTAACCTTTCATAACCTCTATCTCTTCAGCTATAAAATGGAAATAATGATAGCTTCCATTTATGGCACAGGGAGCATCTTTATGTAAAATACTTTGTGAACTTCAAAATCTACATATGGGCTATCTTTTGCCATATGAAAAATATTCTAAATCACTACTGATGCAAATTAAAACAACTCTGAAATACCACCTCACACCTGTCAGATTGGCTAATATGACATAAAAGGAAAACAATAAATGTTGAAGAAGCTGTGGGAAATTGCAGTACTTATGCATTTTTGGTGAAGATGTGAACTGAGCCAACCATTCTGGAGAGCAATTTGGGATTATGCCCAAAGGACTATAAAACTGTGCATTCCCTTTGACCCAGAAATACCACTATTAAGTCTATATCCCAAAGAGATCATAAAAAAGGGAAAAGGGCCCACATATACAAAAATATTTCTAGCAGCTCTCTTTGTGGTGCCAAAGAACTGGAAATTGGGAAATGGCTGAACAAGTTGTGGTATATGAATGTAATGGAATACTATTGCGCTGTAAGAAATGATGAGCAGGCAAATTTCAGAAAAATATGGAAAGACTTAAAAGGACTGGTGCTGAGTGAGATACACAGAACCAGGAGAACGTTGTACACAGTAACAGCAACATTGTGTGACGATCGACTGTGATAGACTTAGCTCTTCTCACCAATGATCTAATGATCCAAGACAATTCCAAAGAACTCATGATGGAAGATGTTCTCCACATCTAGAAAAAAACAACTGTGGATTCTGAATGCAGGTTGAACCATACTGTTTCTAATTTTGTTTTTGTTTTTTGAGGCTTTTCTCTTTTGTTCTAAGTCTTCTTTTACAACATGACTAATACAGAAATATGTTTAATGTGATTGTACATATATAACCTATATCAGATTGCTTTGTGTCTTGGGGAGGGGGGAGAAAAGGGAGGGTGGGAGAAAAATTTGCCACTAAAAATCTTATAAAACAAATGTTGAAATCTATCTTTACATGTAACTAGAAAATAATAACATTTTTATTACTAAAATAAATGAATGAATGGAATATAAAACCCCTCTACATATGAGTCAGTTATCATTTTCTTTAAAATCAAATCATTTTCTTTAAAATCAAATCTCTATTTTAATCATGGGCAGTGATATACTATAGAAGCAAAGTGAAGAGAGAATAACAAGAAGCAAATGATGACCAATATTGTCAAATGGTACACAACATTAAGCGTTAAGAAAAATATGTGTTGTAATTAAGAGGTCATTGATGACTTTTTGAATACAGTATTTTCTATAAAGTGATGGAAATTGGAAATGCAGATAGTAAGGATTAAGTAGTGAATGTTTTGAGACTATGACCTAGTCAAGGGAAGATATTGCAAGAAAAGACATTAAGGATATGACATAGTAAAGGGAAGATTTTTTTTTATTTTATTATTATTTTTTTTTTTTGGTGGGGCAATGAGGGTTAAGTGATTTGCCCAAAGTCACACAGCTAGTGAGTGTCAAGTGTCTAAAGCCGGCTTTGAACTCAGGTCCTCCTGAATCCAGGGCTGGTGCTTTATCCACTGTGCCACCTAGCTGCCCCCTGTTTTATTTTTAAAGTAGAGTAGTTATGACCAGTAGGAAGGAACGAGTAGAAAAACACTGAAGTCAAGAGAAACAAAATAATCAATAGACCAAGACCATGGAGGAAAAGTAACAAAGGCCAAAAATGGTGGCTTAGTCTTGGCAAAGAATGGCACCTTATCTGCTGAAAAGAGGGGATGATGGGGAAAACATAGAAAGGCTTTAAAGGGTGGAAGATAGGAGATAAGGATGTTCATAATGGATGACTATAATCCTCTCAGATAGGAGACAAGGTCACCTGAGAGAGGAAATTGAAGTGAAAACAGAAAGCTCACAACCACTCTGGGCTATATGTGGTTAAATGGATTATATGTGTGTTTTCTTAAGGTAAACATCAAAATATTGTGGAACACTTATCACCAGGTTGGCAATTAAGAGATGAATTTTGGCTACATGTCATATAGCACTGTCTTCTAAGGAATGGATGAATTGTGACATGCAGAGTGAAAAATTCAGCCAGGCAGTCAGATATTTTGCTATTAAAGGGATATTTTTATTGAGTTGACTTTATTTTGGCACTATGTAGACACATTAAAAATTGTATCTGTTGATCAGGCAATCATTTATCAAATACTTATTGAGTTTTTTTACTAGATTTAATATGCTATTAATAGCTGCCATAACTTTTGTACATGCATCTCAAAGAGTTAATGCTCAAGTACAGAGTGGGTGGGCCAAAAGTCACAAAGGAGTCTGATATATTAATAAAATATTTATTGAAGTATAACATTTTGAAAATTATTTTTTCTTTATTTTTTGCCATTCTCAAGATTTGATTTTTCACACATGATGTAAATTGATTTCCTATATATACTGTATATGATGCTATAGTATTATAAATTAAAAACAAAAAAAAATAAAGGAGTTATTAAATATTCATGACTTTGCGTCCATCCTGCACATATTGCCTTTGTATATCCAGACTACCAAAAGCTTTCCCTTGTGCAGTGTCCAAGATGTAGTTCTATAAAGATGAAAGGAAATCTCATTAGCTCATTGTAGCACTTTGTTCCCAAAACATTCACTTAAATTCATTATGCTCTCTAGGACTTTCTGTATATGTACAGCATTTCCAAATTTGCTTTTTGGTTGATAAATAGCAAAAATGACTTGTGAGTGAGAACAATATTCTAAGTTTTAAATGATGTTTTCTCATACAAAGCCTGATACAAAGGAGAATGTAAGCATTTACAAATGCATGACTCAGATTTTTCCTTGTCTCAAGAGATTTCTAGGGTGACTCTAACTAAGATTTCTGGCTCATCTTCAGTCTAGGTAATTCTTAAGAAGCCATTTTTGTTCTCCTTACTTGAAGAAATGTGATGAGAGAAATGATCATTCATATATATATATATATATATATATATATATATATATTTATACAAAATATTATATAAAAATCTGTTGTAGACTGAGGATTCAGTGAGAATTCCTGGCTAAATTGTTAGACTAAATGCTATTCAAAACTCGCAGACTAGCAATAAAAATATCTGGGATAATGAGGAGAAAAGGAACTGAAGTTGCTTACTTAGTAAAAAGATGACCTAATATATGAGCCATGGTTTTTAGATATAAAACAGCCTAAAAGAAGTCACTTCCAGAATACATCTTTTAAGGAACCCATACCAACAGTTATGAGTAAGGAAAGACAGAAGAATAAAGCATGTTGCTACTGTAATTTAAAAATCAAAGTAGAATTTTAAAATTAGAAATGAGAATTTTATAGCCTTGTCTCTCTTGATAAATTTAATAAGTTCTACACCAAGAAAACTAAAGTTCCTTCCTTCATAGCAACTTCTTCACTTAGTGGTAATAATGAGAATATTAATTCTATCTGGCATTATGGTAAGATCAAAGTCTCTAAGGTACCATTTAGCACACTCAGGTAACACATTCCCAAATGAAGGCTGAGTAAGACTCAAACCTTGGCCAAACAAATGATTCTGGAAAGCCCTTTCCAAACCTGATGCTCAGATGACCTCCAAGTGTCTTTCAAGTCCTCTGACTCTCTGCCTTACAAGAGAGAAAACATTTTTTCTTTGCTCCTTCGGCTCCTGTCAGCAGTCAAGATGGAAGGATCATGACTTGGATAATAACTAGAAGAATTATAGAACTAGAAGAGAACTCCAGAGATCACCTCATCCCACCCTCTACTTCCATGCTGAATTCACCTAAACTATTCCAGACAGATGAGTAGCTAACCTGTTCTCAAAGATCTCCTGGGTTTAGAAGTGTCTGTCTTCAATTGCCTCTTTTCCTCCCATTGTTAGAGTTTCTTAGACAGTTGCCCACTGAGACATTCTCCATGAAGCTGCCTGATCTCTGTTCATGCCAACTTCCTCTCCCTGACTTCTGTCTAAGCAGACTGTGTTTTCCAAGATCGGTACTGATTCAGCCTGTTATTTCTGCTGTATGCTTCTGAACACGGAGAGGCTATGATTTTTAGCACATGGTGTATTAGTACTCTAAACACTGTTGGGAAGAAAACAAGCCCCAAGAGAATGAAGGCATTAATGAAAACAATGAGCATCTTTGAGTCATACCGAGGATGCTTACATTTGATGGCCCAACCTGGCAGATCTCTTTGCCACTTTCAGCTCTAAAGAAAACCCAAATAAATAAATAATGTGCAAAGAGGGATCATTTCCTATGAGGAGTTACAAATGTGGGTATAGTTTCCTTTCATTGATAATTCTTTCAAAAGCAAAATGTGGAAGTGTTTTACAATTTTTAAGTGGTAAGAGAAGAGGCAAAAGACTAGAATTATTGCCATGTTCAGCCCTCAAACAGAAGATCCACTGTTTGGGCAACAGAACTCTGGGTATAGCCAAAAGACTGCTCTGGCTCAGAAATGAACATTTCAGCATTTCTAGTGCCAGTTACATTCATTTGCCTTCAGTTTCTTGGCTGTGTGTGTGTGTGTGTGTGTGTGTGTGTGTGTGTGTGTGTGTGTGTGTGTTTGGGAGTTGGTGGGCCTGGCAGCCATCTTCACTCTTCTATTTTCCTTTTAAGATCTAAATAAGGTTGTACTCAGATATTCATATTACTTTGTCATTCTAGCATTTCCACTTTGGGGAATATTAGTACTGAAATAGTTGTTACTACTTTGCTGAGAGCAACTGTTATTCTCCTTATCCAAAGGCATGAATAGGAGAAAATGAGACTTTGATCACTAGGTTGTTGTATGAACTACTTAATTTTAAAATAACATTGTTTATTCTTACACACACATACACACACACACACACACACACACACACACACATACACACTCTGTCAGGCCTCTCTTAAATTAAATGAGGGATTAACATTTTTCCATTCTATATCTAAGGGATAAAAGTACATAAGGATAATAGTTTTTTGTTTTGGGTTTTTTTTTGCTTTTTGGATTTTTTTTTTGCAGGGCAATGAGGGCTAAGTGACTTGCCCAGGGTTACACAGCTAGTAAATGTCAAGTGTCTGAGGCCTGATTTGAACTCAAGTCCTCCTGAATTCAGGGCCAGTGCTTTATCCACTGCATCACCTAGCTGCCCCTAGAATAATAGATTTGTAACAAGAAAGATCAAGGCCAGGGGAAAATCTTAACATTTCAGAGGGGTGAAGTAGAAAAAGAAAAAAAATTTGCTAATTCTGTGGTCAGAGGACCCTGTTTCAAATTCTATATTTCTGAGTACTTCCTGTTTTTGACATTGGGCAAGTTACTTAAACTTCCTCCAACTTAGTTTTCTTATTTATACAATGACAAGTTTGTAATAAATGCCTTCTAGTTCTCTTTGCACTCTGGAGCTATGACCATATTATATAACACCAGAACCCAGGCAAATTGAGTAGTTCCCTGAAGGGCAGCTCTATGATGCTGAAGGGGATTGTGATTCCTGATTGGCTGCAAGACTTCTGAGCCCATGATGATAAATACTACTTATGTAAGGGTGAAAGGGGAGGAATTCAAGACTGAGGAGAAAAAGGCAATTCACATTTTGGAAAGGCTAATGGGAGTGTTTGGAGTTGCAGACATTTAAAAACCTTTCTCTTTGCCCCAACCAATGTCTGAAACCTCTGAAACTCCTGATACCTATTCCAAAGTTTTATGGCCTCTCTTTTAAACTCCGACTCTATCTCCCTCACATGCAATTATACTCAGCAGGCAAGTCCCCTTGTATGTTGTCACTATCATTGGACTGTCCAGGGAACTGGTTGTACAAACTGACTGGGATAGGGATAATATGTCTCACTTTGTAGAAATGTTAGCTATTATTGTTATGTAAAATTTGCTGACAATTAGTGATAGAAAATTTGAAAAAAATACCTAGTGATCCTCTAGTTGTCTAACACTTGTTCTTTGCATTTACCTGACCACCTAAGGAACCTACTAAGGTGCTTGTAGAAGGATGGTAAAAATTAGATTTGTCACCTCCTATTGTTAGAGTGGGCCTTCCCAAAATACCAACTGAATTTGTGATGTCACAATGTAATGTGTCTTTTTAACTATTTCAAATGAAGCTATTGTGTAATTCTGATGACTTTCATGTGCACTTTGATGAAAATGTCCTTAATATAAATTATTTTTGTTAGCAAAGAAGTTTGCCTTCCCCTCTTGCTGTGTTCTCCATTTCATTCACTTCGCCAGAAATACATGGTTAAAATAAATGGAATCAGCTTTCTTTGCTTCTTTCTTAAAACAGAATGTTATCTATGAGTGAAGTGTATCACAGTGGCGTGGTTATGGAAATATGAAATTGAAAATGAATCCTTTCTAATAACTCATGCATCTTGAATGGCTCACTATTAATTCTAAGAGGAAATATAAAGGTAAAATCTTTGCTTTGGTATTGAAAAGTCTTTTTAGACTAGATTTAAAAATATATTTTCCACATTCCCCTTCATGTACTCTATATTTTGGCCAAACTATCCTATTTGCTATTTCCTGACCTCTGCATTCCATTTCCTGACACCATGAATCTGTATAGAATAGGCCAATGACTGAGATACACTCTCTCCTCAACTCTACCTCTTAGAATTTTTACTTCCCTTCAGGACTCTTTTCTGGTGCCATCTTAAGAGATAGTAATATTAATAGTAAGGATTTCTATATCTTCTGAGTTTTTAGTGTTTTCTCCTTCCTTCAAAGACCTAATTTTTATTTTGCATATTTTTACATCATAATGTTTAGAAAAAATGTAAACTCTTTGAGGGCAATTACTATTTTTTACTTTTCCCCCCTTGATATTCCTTGAATATAGCTCAGTGTCCTGCATATAGTCAGCATTCAACTGCTGAGTTAAACTGGGATTTTGGAAGGACAACACCTTTTCACAACATAAAATTGTGTTTTTCTTTTTATTTTGGTTACTGTTCATTAAAAATACACTAGTTTTGTTGTTTTTGTTTTTGGTGAGGCAATTGGGATTAAGTGACTTGCCTAGGGTCACACAGCTAGTTAAGTGTTAAGTGTCTGAGGACAGATTTGGACTCAGGTCCTCCTGACTCCAGGGCCAGTGCTCTATCCACTGTGCCACCTAGCTGCCCCAAAATATGCTAGTTTTGAAGGCAGCCAAACAACTAAGGAGTTATTTTTGAATTTTTGGAAAGTACTTCTGAACTAAAGACACAACCATCTTATGAAGGATGGTAATACAAAACTGTCCAAGGGACTCTACTATAGGGTCATGCATTGTCTGCTTTATACTAGTCAATTCTACCTAAATAAAAGTTCAACAAGATAAAACAGATGTAGAGATAAGTTTTAACTGTGTAATATTCAATTCATTCACCTCTTCATGGGAATTAGGAAAATAAAGCCAGTGTTGTTGACTCCCCAGGCAGGTTAAGACATGGTGCTTAGGTGAGTCTCAGGACATAATACAGAGGCCCAGTGAGGTATAAACAAAGGAGAATTAGATTTTTTGATGCAAAATGCTTAGTCTGACACTTTCTTCAGAACAATTTGTCATAGGAAAAAAACACTACAGTTTTTAAATTTCTCTCTTTGTAATTGGGATGTTTAAGAATTTCAAGTAGTCTAAATGGAAAATAAAACAGCCTGAAAATAATGTAAGATAAGGACAAGAAAAGAATTATTAATAACATTGTTTTCTTTGCTTTCCAAGTACTTAGTATGGTGTGGAGCATACAGAAAGTATTTAATAAATACTTGATGGTTGATTGATTTAAAGTCATTCCAATAGAGTGTGCCATAATGGAGTTGCTGTGGGAACAGCATTTCCTCAGATAAATAGGAACATATGGAGAGAAACCCTTTGCATCAGTAGAGTAACCCTGGTATAGACTATTTTTTTTCTTTTCTATTTCTAAAACTATCTTCTGATAGACCAGAGACAGAATGTTTTATCTCTGTTTTCTGGATGGAGATAGAAGTGGTCAAGAGCTGCACGATAGCCTCTAAAACATGTGCTTCTAGCATTATGTTTAAATAAATCATGCAGTTCTCTTCGATGCACTGTTTGTGATTCAGATACCCTTGAGTTGTGCTCAGTTGAATAGGCAAAATCATATATTAAAAAAATCAAAAGTTGCAACTCTGGCTGTTAGCATTTTTATTAAATAATGAAATATAAGCTGCTTGGGTTAAGTAGTGCTATGCTATTATTAAATACACTGGGTATAGTCCTGACTTTCTGGTTTACGGTTCAGAAGTCAGGCTAGTACAAATTATTCATATTCCAGAAAGGACATTATCCTCAAATTTCACCCTCAATACCATCTCTCTCCCATTACCACCACCACCACTACTGACACTACCACTATCATCATGGAAAGTCCTCCTCTACTTCCTCTTCTTGCTCTCTTTCCTATTACTACTACTGATACTCACATTGATACTATTAGTGATACTAGTGGTAATACTTGGTACAAAAGCATTACCACATGCCAATACACATTCTTCCCATTTATACATATTGTACCAGGGGTCAGTAGGTTTAAATTTGAAGTAAAATGATATCAAGGCACATGTATTAAGAGTACATATAACAAAGGAGTAACTTCTGACTCCAGGTTCTCTTGTGTGAAATACTGATACCATTCCCCATAGTTAAAGTCCTCTGCTACACAGTTTGAGCTACCATTGGTCTAGGCCACTGTACTGATTACTACATTGGGTCATTTCATTCCTGGGCCAGCCTGTCTTTGATGTGCCACTCTACTGTGGCTATTAGTCTACCCTACTCCTATTTTCTATTCTTGTGTCACAAGAAGGGAAGATGTCAAGTGTCTCTCTGCTGCCAGATCTTTCAGTGATAACAAGTCACTACTTATACTCGGGCATTTTAAGGTTACTGATTTGTCACTTCCCAACTTTTATGGCTAATGTTACTAGGCTTGGTGGACTCTGTTTCTGACTTTGGCTATTTTTAGGATATTTCCTAAGACCTCTGTATGTCCCAAACTTATAAGGGGACTTTTGAGACATGTCCACCTAAGAATATGCATTCACCCATTATCAGGAAACACACACACCCAGACACACACACACACAGACAAAAATGTCTTTCTGTTCACAGCCACCATCGCCAACTGGGTGATAGAGCTAACATCTCTCCAGTACCCAACTCTCAGAACAAACTCAAGGCAATTCTGCCTTCTTATAGCTGAAAAAGAATGTTACTTATAGATGTGAATCAGCTCCCTGAAGTTTCCATGTGGTTGGTTGAAAGCAAGCAGAGAAAATCTTTTCCTGCTTAAAGTGATTGGTGCTCACATACATACATATACACATAAATACATATGTGTATGTGCATGCATATACAATATATACATATGAGCACATATATAACTATATAACTTTCTCACTTTATATATATATGTGTGTGTGTGTGTGTGTGTGTGTGTGTGTATATATATATATATATATATATATATATATATGTATGTATATAAATGATACAGATACACTTGATGGGCATTATCCCACACATTCCATTTTCAGTTATTTGCCACTACAAAAAGAGTTGCTATAAAGATTTTAATACACATACATCTATTTCTTCTCTCTTTGACCTGGGTTATAGGCCTAGTAATAGTTTTCTCTGTATTCTTCTGATTCTTGTATTTCTCTAACCACTCTGACACCTTCAGGATCAGTATATATAGGCAGTCTCCTAAGGATCTGTTCTTGACTCTCTTTTCTTTGGAGACTTGATACATTCTCAGTTTCAACAACACAATTGATCCTTAGGTGTGTATTGCTAGCCTTGCCCTTTAGAACATTTATTACCCCCATTTTCAAATATTTACAGGATGTTTTCAACTAATGTCCTGAAAGCAATATCTAAAATTGAATTCATTGTATCTTTCTCAAAATCTGCTCCAATTATTGTTTCTAATATGACCAAACTCAGTCCACCAGTAAGAAATATTTGAAGTTATCTTTGGCTTTTCCTTTTTTGTTTCCAGTATCTCTGGAATTTTTAAACTCCTTTCCATTAGTACTGATACCAACTAAACCACCACCTTTACTACCCCTCACCTGAGCTATTACAGTTACCTCTTATTTCTCAATGCCAGTCTTTTCCAATGCAATCTATGTGGGATTATTCAAAAGTATCTTTCTCAGAATTTCTTAAGAAATATTATACTATGATTAATATTATTAATGTTTAGCTATGAATGTATGATATGTGAGGTCAAGGCCTATTTCATTTTCCCTTGTATGCTTAGCACCTAACACAAAGCATTGTACAGTAGTGAGATATTTAATAAATGTTTGATGAATGTAATTGAGACATTTCCTTTCTCAAAACATTGTATTGACATTATTTCTCATTAATATCTGAGTTCTTTAGATTCATAGTCAAGACCTTCCATAATAGTTCAATTATATGTTCTTGGTTTTTCTTACATTATTCCACTTGCTTTATAGTCTATACTCCAACCACTCCATTTCCTGTGCCTAGAACTCACTTTCTATAATTCCTACTGATCTTTCAAGATGCAGGTCAAATAACACCTCCTTCAAGATTACCTGAGGTGCTACTGGCCACAGTGTAAGCAGTGGGAGTAGTATATGGAGGCTCAGGCTGGGAGAGCTGGCCCAGGTGGCACCATGGAGGCCTTGCCAAGCCAGGCCATGCACCCTGCTGCAGCTGGCGCCCAGGCCTAGGAGGGCAGGGCTCTGCAGCCTCCTGGTTGAGGCATGCCCCTTGGTTCTGGAAACAGGGACTGGAGCTGGGGCTTCCTGGTCTCCAGGACAGTTCAATTGTCAGTTCCAGGGCTCCGGAGGCCAGATTCCAAAGGTCAAAAAGCAGAGTATCTATCTGATCAATTTGAAGAAAACAGCAACTTTGAGTGACAAAAACTCACTAGATGAAACCACTTACAAAAAACTTGCAGAGGAAACACTGGACTCCTTAGTACATATTTTTGAAGATCTTGGAGACAAGCCTTACACAAGGATTATGATGTTTCATTTGGGAGTGGTGTTTTAACAGTAAAGCTGGGTGGAGACCTGGGAACCTATGTGATCAACAAACAGACCCCCAATAGGCAAATCTGGTTGTCTTCTCCATCCAGTGGTCACAAACGCTATGACTGGACAGGGATTTTTTTGTCAATGGTCTTTTCCAGAACAGACTAGGGATAACATGTCTAATTGAGTCTTCAATGCTTTGGAAAACTCCTTTTCCAGGAGTTTTTGTTTTTTTGTTTGTTTTTATTTTATTTTTTTTGCGGGGCAATGAGGGCTAAATGACTTGCCCATGGTCACACAGCTAGTAAGTGTCAAGTGTCTGAGGCCGGATTTGAACTCAGGTCCTCCTGAATCCAAGGCCAGTGCTTTATCTACTATGCCACTAGCTGCCCCCCAACAAAATCTCATTTTTAAAGACATTGAATGCTGAAGATGAAAACTACCTCTCTCCTCCTCACCTGAATTTGTTTTTGTCCTCATGTCCTCCCCCAATTTAGCTTCATTCTACATGATAGTTATTTGAAAAGAACATATTTTTTACCTCAAAAAAAAAAAAGTGTTACCTGAATTATCAAAGAGAAGGAACCTCTCCCTCCTCAAGATTTTTTAAATCTCTCATTT
This sequence comes from Dromiciops gliroides, assembly GCF_019393635.1. Classification (NCBI taxonomy): domain Eukaryota; kingdom Metazoa; phylum Chordata; class Mammalia; order Microbiotheria; family Microbiotheriidae; genus Dromiciops; species Dromiciops gliroides. The sequence continues at coordinate 519,894,240 of NC_057861.1, forward strand.
CTTTACCATGTTTTATTCTGCATTATGGTTTCTGGTTTGTTTACACATTGCATAATATGCTTCTTGAAAACAATGTTTCATTTATCTTTGTAAAACTTCCTTAGTACATCACTGTATTATACATATAAAAATAGTTTTAAAATATAAAGACAGACTATAGTGTAGTAGGGAGAGTTCTATAGTAGATTCAAGGAGACATGGACTCATATTCTAATTTTGATATTTTGGGGTAGCATTAAAATACTGAATTCATCTGAGCCTCAGTTTCCTCATCTGTAAAAAAAGTTTTAACAGTCCTGCATATCACAGGATTGTGGGGGACATTTAAAGAAGTAAAATAGGTAAAGACAATTTGCAAACCTTAAAGTACTATATAAATACCAACTATTATTATAGTGATTGAAATATCTCAATGAATGTCGAATGAATGAATGCAAAGGAGTTCTATCTATATATTGTGCGAGTATGGATAGATATATGTATGTGTATGTATTTATGTGTATACCTATGCTTTGTAAGGTGCTAAAATTCTAGCTAGTCTGTCTAAAATATCTAATGAGTGGTCGCCAATAAATTATAAGCTTTAGCGAGAGTTAGACTTTTTAGCATTTATTAAGGAGAATAAGAATTTGGTGAAGAGAAAGAGAAATCTATCATCTATCTATTAAAGGGAGAGCACATTTCTAGCTCCCTTCTCCACCAGAGTCCTGATGAAAAAAAAGCGAGAACCAGCCTCACCCCCTCTTGCTCCCACAAGCAAATGTCACTTCCTGATGCGAAAGAAAAGCCGCATGGCCATCCCCTCAGAGGTCTTCTCCTCATGGCGGAGCTTTCCTAAAGTAAGTCTCCAGCAGGTGACATCATTCCAATCGTTAGAACATGCATATGTTTATTTATATGTGCATGTGTATGTGTATGCATATGCGTATATGTACACATACACATACACGTATATGTATACGTGTATGTATATGTATATGTATATGTATATGTATATGTATATGTATATGTATATGTATATGTATATGTATATGTATGTGTATGTGTATGTGTATATGTATATGTATATGTATATGTATATGTATATGTATATGTATATGTATATGTATATGTATATGTATATGTATATGTATATGTATATATTGGGCAGCTAGGTGACACATTGGATAGAGAGACAGGCCTGAAGTCAGAAAGCCCTGAGTTCAAATCTGGCCTCAAACACCGTGTGTGTGATTCTGGGTAATTCACTTTAACCCCATTTGCCTCAGTTTCCTCATCTATAAAATGAGCTGAAGAAGGAAATAGCAAATTACTCTGCTATCTTTGCCAGGAAAACCTCCAAAAAGGGTGTTGCAAAGAGTGGGACATAACTGAAAATGACTAAACAAGAGCAACACATAGTTATATAAAACATGTTTCCTATGTTAACACTAAAACAGCCAGTGCAGTCAGTGGGGCCTGGCAAATAGAATCCTGTGGACTTGTAGTCAGCATTTAAGGCCTACTTTAGACACTTGGTAGCTGTTTGATATGGATAAATAATTAGGAATAATAGATGAGTTCCAAATTTCCATAACCCTTGGCACATTGACATATTTTCTATATTAAAAGAGCTTAAAAAGTAATTAGACAAGGGGGCAACTAGGTGGCACAGTGGATAAAGCACCAGTCCTAGATTCAGGAGTACCTGAGTTCAAATCTGGCCTCAGACACTTGACACTTTCTAGCTGTGTGACCCTGGACAAGTCACTTAACCCTCATTGTCCCGTCAAAACAAAACAAAACAAAAAAAGGAATTAGACAAGATATATACAAAATTTAAAAGTTGAATAACAGTACAAGGAAATAAGATGAGATGCTATACATTATTATGTGGCAAGTCAGCAGAATGGACTAAGTGCTAGAGTGCAGAGAAGGGAAATGTCACTTTAGTATGAAATGTTATTATTAATTCTTAATTTAATTATTATTAATTATTAATTAAAATTTTATAAGGTAGTTAATGTTATTATCCCCATTTTACAGATGAGAAAACTACTTGACTTGCTTTGAGTTACACAGATAGGTAGGATTTGAGTTTAATCTTCTTTTCTCCAAGTTGAGCCCCTAGCCACTGCACCACTTAAGTGAAGCCTTAAAAGAAAAGAACTTGCAGATGAACCTTGAAGATTGGAGAGGGTTAAGAAGAGTGATTCTAGGCAGAAGGGATGGCATGAGCCAATAACAGGAATTTAATTCTCCAAAGGATCTCCTTGAGTATTTTACGTAGTTTGTTCCTCATTCTTTCTGCAACAGTCATTACCCTTAACAGATTCCATTTCTTTCTTTTTTCTCTTACATTCTTTTGTTAATCTTTTGGCCCCATTTAGTGTCAATGTGAAAATGTCTATAGATTCCATAACCTTTTGGATAATTGAATTTAGGGGCAAAGATCTTGCCTTTTGTAGTTTATTACCTGAAGATTTTGATGTAACCCATGGAGATACCAGGTGACATTTCCACCTAGATCAGTGATAGGACCTCCATAAAACAATTTGTAAACTTTCTTGTTAGTAAATGCAAATAATGACTCCAATAGTAGTCAGGACCCTAACTAAAACTTAAACTAATTTCTGGAGGCACAGTTAATTCTTGATTTTCCTCCTGCTTTGGAAAGGCCAAAGCAATTATCCTAAGATGAAGCCACAGGATCAACAAGTACCATACTTTTTAATTCAGGGACTAATGAGGACAGGAGAGCACACCATCATTTACATCCTCATTTCCAATGATTGTGCTCAGTACCCGCCAAGATCAAAGCAGAGCAGGTCTCCTTTCTCACTACTTTGTCACCCCTACCCTCATAGGCATGAAAATGGAAATTCTTCCCTGTTATGAAGAGATAATGTTGCTATGGTTATAATTCTGCAAAGGTAAAGTAGATTTATCAAAATAATTGGAGGCATGATTCTCCATTAAGGTTAGTGATTGCAGAGACAGGCTGACATGAAACGAATAAACTTTCAATTTCCCTTCCTCCCCATCTCCCTTCCTCCCCATCTCCCTCCCTCTCTTCTCCTTCCTTCTGCTTCTCGGAAGGAGTCTCAATGGCAGACATGCTGACAGAAGTCCATCATGAGGCACATGACAAACTTTAATTCAGAAATGTTAATGTTCTATTAAGGACCAAGTGATGCTCTGATGGTGTAGGAAAAATCATACAAGAGGGCACATCAACAAGTTAGGCCACCCAGAACACATATATTTTATGGTGATGTCTTCAAATTGATGTCTCATTTGCATAACCTCTCATTTACATACCTTCATAACACTCTCACACCCATGTGAAGGTATAACATCGATAGGAGGTCCAGAAAGATGTGAAAAAAAATGTTTGATCATTATTAGTCTCTACTTCCTGCTTTGTTGTCTAGATTTGTGATTACATAGTTATCAGAAGCTGAGGAAATCCCCTACATTGGTGGAGATGCTGCAACTCTTCTGCAGTTTTGTTTTTGTTTTTGTTTTTTTGGGTTTTTTTGTTTGTTTTGTTTTGTTTTGTTTTTTAGTGAGGCAATTGGGGTCAAGTGACTTGCCCAGGGTCACACAGCCAGCAAGTGTTAAGTGTCTGAGGCCGGATCCGAACCCAGATACTCCTGACTCCAAGGTCGGTGCTCTATCCACTGCGCCACCTAGCTGCCCCTCTTCTGCAGTTTATAGTCACAGAACCTGATGTTCATAGATATATTTCTTGAAGTCTGAACATGGATAGGAAAAATGTGTGTGCATATGCGCACATAAATTCATGTATATACGTACAACATATGTGTATATATGAGTGTGCATATACATACACATACACACACATATAGTATATATATATATATATATATATATATATATATATATATAGTTTACTTTGTAATTTTTTTGTAGTGAAAAACCTTATTCTGAAAAGGGGTCTATATATTTCACCATACTGCCAAAGACATACACAAAAAGGAAAAAAGCTCCTATCAAAAAGTTTCCTGGAGCTCAGGAAAAGCTGCTTGGAGATAAAATGACTTGCTTAGTACCATATGGTATGTCAAGACTGGGCCTTAAATTTAAGTTGTCCTGACTCCAAGGCCAGTTCTTTATTGATTAAGACATCTTGGCTCACTATCCACTACTTCTAAGACCATAGAAATCCTACATGTACATCTGCCCTCAAGTGGCCTAGAGTTTTCTCAGCACTAGGTAATTATGTAGGCAGAGGGAAGATTAATTATATATAAGGAAGATTTGTTATCTCAGTCATTATTATGAGACACAAAAAGAGCAAGATTATTTGCCTAAAAATAATCAAGTGACTAACATATCATTATACAATTACCACAAGATTAGGGGTAGTGCTCAGAAAAAGGAAAAGGGGGAATAGAATGTCTCATTAGAATCACAGATTTAGATCTGGAAAGGAAATTAGAGGTCATCTAGTTTTTTTGGTTTTTTTTTGGGGGGGGGCAATGAGTGTCAAGTGACCTACCCAGGGTCACACAGCTAGTAAGTGTCAAGTGTCTGAGGCTGGATTTGAACTCACATCCTCCTGAATCCAGGGCTGATGCTCTATCCACTGTGCCACCTAGCTGCCCCTGAGGTCATCTAGTCTTATCCCAATGTTTTATATGGGGGAAAATGTAAGATTGAGAAAAAATCACCTACATTAACAAGTACAGTAAATGGTACAAGTGGGTTTCAAACTCAGGTTCTCTGATTCTAAAACCTGTGCTTTTTCTATTGTAAAAAGTTACCTTCCTTTTTCAGTATATCTATTCAGTTCTCATTTGTAAATTATTTAAATATATGGTCTTATTAATGTAATGGGATATTATAATTAAAAGTGATAGAGGTGAGAAATACAAAGGAATCTGCAAAGACCTTGATTTTTTTTTAAATCAGTAATGGAGTATGTACTAACTACAATCAAACGAGAGAAGTGAAAGAGGGTGGCCAAAGAATTCTAATGAGGACCAGGACTGATGGAATCAGTGTTATGTTATTTTAAGCATTATAATTAATTAAAATATTAATAGTAACTAAAATATAGTTTAGTTGTTTGTATTGCTGTTCAGTGTTATTTTTTTTTAGGTTTTTTTGCACAGGCAATGAGGGTTAAGTGACTTGCCCAGGGTCACACAGCTAGTAAGTGTCAAGTACTCTACTGCGCCACCCAGCTGCCCCCAGTGTTTGGTGGTTTTTTTTGGGGGGGGGCAATTGGGGTTAAGTGACTTGCCCAGGGTCAGACAGCTAGTAAGTCTTAAGTGTCTGAGGTCAGATTTGAACTCAGGTACTCCTGAATCCAGGGTCGATGCTCTATCCACTGCGCCACCTAGCTGCCACCCCCGCCCCAGTGTTGTTTTAATATCACATTAAAAAATCATATGGTTGTCATTAGTGACACTTCCTCCCAGCTACGATTTAGGATATTCGTTCTTATACTTCAGAAAAAGGAAATGTGTCCAAGGTATGTTTATCACTTCATCTATAGCAGTGATTGTGAAACAAAAAGAATGTCTGTTTAACAAGTTTTCTGTGTTAAGAGAGGACTATATTATAGATTAATGATGGGCCATGATTTGATCCAGACTGTGCCCAATATAATAAGTCAACAAAACCCATTCATAACAAGGCTTTCCATATTTTTCTACCTCAAAACAATGGAGCCAGAATTTTGAATGCGGAAAATCCAAAGGTGGGTTGTTTTTTTTCTTCAGGGCAGCATTGAAATCTAAGTGTCTAAAATATTTGTATCACTTTTATAAACATCTGTATAATTAAAGCTATGTTTTTTTCCAGTAGCATTGTATGGCTGTGAGAGTTGGACTATAAGGAAAACTGAGAACCACAGAATTGATGCATTTGAAATGTGGTGGTGGAAAAGACTTTTGAGAGTCCTTTGGGCAATAAAGATTTCAAATCAGTCAATACTTAAAGAAGTAAATTCAAGCAATTCACTGGAAGGTCAAATACCCAAACTAAATCTTAAATACTATGGCCACATAATGAGATGATGGGACTCAGTGGAAGAGATCCTGACGTTGGGAAACACTGAAAGTAAAAGGAAAGGGGGATGGTAGAGGATGAGATGATTAAATAGTGTCATGGAAACAATAAACATGAACTTCGACAGACTTTGAGAGATCATGGAGGATAAAAGGGCCTTGTGTGCTCTGGTCCACGGGGTCACAAAAAATCAGACACATCTGAATGACTGAACCACAACAAAAAAAGATTTTTTTAGAAATGGTATCTTTCATTTTCATATTGTCTAAACAAACTCCAATGTTCCTTTCTCTCCTCTAGTCCCAGAAAGCCATTCCAAATAACAATGAATTTGTAATATTTTTATTAGAAAATCAAATCTCCCAAGCCTTTTTAGTCCTTGTTATATTTATTTTTAAAAGACTATTAACTTCTACTGCCTTTGATTGTAGTATCTGACTCTATTGTATGTTTCTATCCTATAACCACACATTTTACGTCTAAAAAAATCTTTCCTTCTACATGTAAAATACTCTTATTTGAGCTCTCATTGTTTTCTTAAAGTTTAATCCTCTGCCTTCCTGAGATCTCCAGAACTCAATGAAAGATTCTTAGGATGGACCCATGCTTATTTAACATATAACAAATTTTCATTTTTATCCTTTCAGAAAATAACTGACATATTGTTCCTTATATTCTAATTCTATCACCCAAGTCCAGCACTATCCAGACCATGTAAATCAGTTGATACAGAAAATTAATAAGCAATACCAGGGTCTAATTCTAAGGTGATTTCTTCCCATTTGGTTAAACAGCTTGAAGGCAAGACTGGGGAAGATGATTTTTCTTTTTGGGTGGAAATGATAGAATGATACTGATATTCCTTCAAACTCTAGAGACTAGAACTAGACAGCTAGTTAATGATTCAGAGAGAAAGGTACACTGGAGAAGTTAGTGAAATACTCCTAAAGGAAAACCATAGTATTGTAGCTGAATAAAAAAGCCTATGAAAGATCTTGGTCTTTTATAGGAGAATAAAGAAGAGTCTGAAAATAAAGGATACATCCCTTAAAGAAAATTGAGCATCTAGTTAGAAGCAAAGGGCTAGGGGCAGCTATGTGGTGCAGTGGATAGAGCACCGGCCCTGGATTCAGGAGGACCTGAGTTCAAATCCTACCTCACACACTTGACACTTACTAGCTGTGTGACCCTGGGCAAGTCACTTAACCCCAATTGCCTCACAAAAAAAAAATCAAAGGGCTAGGAAGAAATATATCATATCACAACTCCCAAATATTTAAATGGATTTTGATCACATTGATTCATAAGACCAACCCAATGATGTAGATCACAGCTTATCCTTGCCTGACCATGCTATGCAATTCATGTCTATGTCTTTCCAAAAGATCATCAGAAAAGGAAGACTTGTTTATTGTCTCTTGATGTTGTGTAGGCACCAATGGAGATTTTTATCTATCCACCTGTAATCCCTCACTCTAGGCATGTGACTATCCCAACTTCTCTTCCTATCATACAACTGTTTGATAACATCTCTTGGTCCTATAGTTCCTAATTTTCTGTTGACTATATGATGCACCTTCACTATTAAACTTTCCATTGCAATTGGCATTTCTGTGATCCTTGTTATTAGTTCTTTGGCAGTATTATTCTTACACACTCCTATGTAGCAATGCTGATCAAATTATAGTTTTGAAAAGATTACACTTTGTTTTGATCAAAATTTTGGAGTGAGTAAAGGAACTTTACAATTTTTCCTTTGCAATCCAGTGTGCTGTCCTCCTATTCATATCTGGACCCAATTTTTTTTTCTATCTATACTGTCTGCTACAGATACAGACACTGGTGTGAAGGCTGTATAAGATGTCCACCCAAGTGCATGTGGAAATCTAGGCAATAGCCATTCTTTATATACTTTTTATTCTCTGTATACATAGACAGGCCAAACTCCTTTAAATGACTACAGATTTCTTCCAGCAATCTCAATAATATTCTGGGGCTTAATGCAACAAACACAATCTCATCCACAAATAGGCATATCTATAAGAACTCACAATCTTCAAGGAATCCTTCTATGACTTGGACTATATACTATATTTCTTCCATCACATTGGCAAATATGTTTGGCAAGAATACATTTCTTTGTTTTATGTCTCATCTGAGGCATCTGGATGAGACAGTGAACTGATTACCAGTCCTGAAATCAGAAATATCTAAATTCAAATCCTCCCTCAGATATTTAATAAGAGCTGTGTGAAACTGGGCAAATAACTTAAATGTTTTCTGCCTCCATATTCTCTTTTGTAAAATAGAGATATCAATAGCAACAGCATCACATAATTGTTTTGAAGATCAAATGAGATATTTATAAAGTGCTTAACATAGTGCCTAGTACTTGATAAAATGTTTGTTTCTCCCTATTCCCTCTTTATTATCACGGGGTCTTTGAAAACAGTTCTTTCTATTGATATGTCTTGCAAAGAAGTTTGAGTGATTTTGATGTATGGAATATCTTATTGTAAAATAGCCTATAAGGCACTTTTTTCTTCTAAAGAATCAAATACTTCTTCATAATGAAGAAAATTAAATGTAATTGGATCTTAGATGCTTTATATAATTTAGTAAATTGTGAAATGGTGAAGATGTCTTCCATTGTTGAATATCAGTTATGTAAGACCACTTGTTTCAAAACAATGTTTTCATTCAGGTTGCCCTCCATTTATGCTTAGATGAATCCCATAAACATTTTGTACAGATGGAAAAGTAAGTATATAGATTGTTAGATACTGATGTCCTTTTTGGCCACCTAGCTGCCCCAATAATCTTCGTACACCTTAGTAAAAAAATGATAGGGAGTTGTTTAAAGTTAAGTTGCTTACTGAAAAATTATACAGCCAATAAAATGGCATAGATAGTATTTGTATTCATCTATTTCTGACTCTGGGCAAGTAGATGGCACAGTGGATAGAATGTCAGGCTTGGAGTCAGAAAGATTCATCTTCCTGAGTTCAAATCTGGCCTCATACACTTACTAGCTGTGTGACCCTTGGCAAGATTCCTCATCTGTAAGATGAACTGGAGAAGGTAATGGCAAACTGCTTTAGGATCTTTGCCAAGAACATCCCAAATAAGGTCATAATCAGATATGACTGAAAAATGACTAAATTACAACATTTCTAACTCTAATCCTAGCACTCTATGCAATATCTCCTACTGCTTCTAATAAGAACCACCACCACCACCATCATCATATTTATATAGTAATTTATCTTTTCCAAAGCAGTTTTATTTCATTTAAATTTTACTACATCCCTATGAAATACTCAATCAGATGGCAAAGCATTTATTAAGTGTCCTTTAGGTGTCATGCCCTATTCTAACTGCTGAATAGAGTGTAGCTCATATTATCCCAGGTTTTTTTTTTTCCTCCTTAGGAGAGAGAAGTCAGACTTATAGAGGATAAGTATCTTGCCCAAGGACACATAGGCAAAAGGTAGGAGATTCAAAAACTAACCTCAGGTCTTTTTGCTCAAAATCTATTTTATTTAATCATTTAAAACTTATGACATTATGCCAATATTGCTAGCCTCTCTTAGGCTAAAAACGATTTCAAACAATGTGAGAAATCATTAGGCTATCTATACCCTTTGGGCTAGCAATCCTGATACTAAGCACATATCCCAAATGAGTAAATGCAAAAAGGGAGGTCCAGTACATGACAAAAAATTCATAGAAGTACTGATTGTGGAAGAAAAATCAAAAGAAAACAAAATTGGAAATTATTCGCTGGAGAGTAGCTGAATGAATTGTGATGTATAAATGTAAGAATGTAATGGACTAATATTTTTTGTAGGAAATGATACATATTAAGAATTCTAAGAAATGTGGGAAGACTAGAATGAACTAATGAAGAGCAAAAATGGGAAAACCATGTACAAAAAAATAATAATGTAAAGAAAAAAACAATTAAAAGCAGTCTAGCTATTTAATCATAAAGAACAATATTAAGTCCTGGACAACTCATATGTTTAGTATGTTTAGAGAGATGGACACCTGCTACAGTAGACTGTGGTATATAATATAAGCCATAGTCACTGTCTCTTTGTATTTTTGTATAAATATTTTATCTTTGTGCAGGGGAAGGTTCGGTTTGGGGATTGGGTTCCAAGTAAAATTCTTATAGTGTAGAAACAGATAATTATTTTTTTTAAAGTGTCATTCTTTACCAAAAACCAAATATCTGGGCACCTGGGTGGCACATTGGATAGAGTGCTAGATTTGGAGTTCACAAATCTTCCCTCAGATACTCACTAGTTATGTGACCCTGGACAAGTCACTTAAACTCTCTTTGCTTCAATTTTTTTTTTCATTTATAAAGTGGGTAAAATAATAGACTTACATCTCAAGGTTATTGTGAGGGAAAAGTGAGATAACCTTTGTAAATCCAAACCTTAAAGTGCTATATAAATGCTATCCAGTATTATTTTGATAGATATATGGGACTTCTCCCTATTTTTTTCTTCATCACACATTTGTATGTAATTCTATATGTGGACAATATTCTAAATGAAATAATAGGCCTAAATACTATAGCATGTTTTGGTTTCCAAAAAAACAAAACCAAAACAGGTGATCTTATTGGTACAATACATCAATAGGTTATTTTGGTTTTTTACTAAATCTTCACTTAGAAGCATGGTGAGAGTGACATTGAGGGATAAGAATTATTGTTTTTGGATTAGAAAAGTGTGAATTAGTCAGCATCTACTATAATAAATGTTCAGCCCTTAAACACTACTTTCTTCTGTTCTAAGTGTTTTTCTCACACTAATTAATCAGCATGTTGACAACTATGGGGTCAATTCATGGAAGAAAGGAAAACAAGATGTGTATATATAAACCCTTATTAATGAAATAAATTTCATAATTGATTCATAGTTAAAGAAACATTAGTAGCAAAAAGGTCATCTGTTGCTTGGTTGGTTGCATTTTCAGAATAGGAGATGTACAATAAACGTTTTAGAAACACTCACTCTAACTAAAAATAATTTCCAGTTGAACCTGCATTTATAAGAGAGTAGTACCAAGAAGTATTCAGGTCTCAAAAGAAAAAATGAACATCCCTTGATTCTCTGTCTTTCTCTGCTTAACTACAAGCTCACAAACCCATGACTTCTCAGGGATGGGGTGGGGCGGGGGGTGGGATGTGGGGTGGGGTGGGGATTACAGTTGAAGACTAACAAGTATTCTATTTCCAGTAGAACGCCCTCAATTTAAATTCAGTGTCCCTGAAACTTTCTTTCTTTCTTTCTTTTTTGGTCAGGCAATTGGGGTTAAGTGACTTGCCCAGGGTCACACAGCTAGTAAGTGTTAGGTGTCTGAGGCTGGATTTGAACTCAAGTACTCCTGATTCTAGGGCCGGTGCTCTATCCATTGTGCCACCTAGCTTCCCCCAAACTTTGTAACGTAGGTGAGTCAAAACAATAAGAGACTACAAGTCAGAAAACATGATTTCAAATACTAACTCTTCAATAATTTTTTTTCTTTTTCCTTCCACTGCTTCCCATTTCTTATCTTTCTTTAATTTTTTAATCATAAAAATATTTTATTATTTTCTAGTTACATGTAGAGATAGTTTTCAACATTAGTTTTCATGGGATTTTGAGTTCCAAATTTTTCTCCCACCTTCCCTTCCCTTCCTTTTCCCCAAGACAGAAAGCAATCTAATATAGGTTATATATGTACAATCACATTAAACATATTTCTGCATTAGTCATATTGTGAAAGAAGAGTCAGAACACAAGGGAAAAACCTCAAAAAAAGAAGGGGAAAAACAGCCCCAAAGTAGAAACGGTATGGTTCAATCTACATTCATAAACCACAGTTCTTTTTTCTGGATGTTGAGAACATTTTTCTATCATGAAGTTCTTTGAAATTGTTTTGGACCATTGCATTGCTAAAAAGAGCCAAGGCTATCACCATTGTTCGTCACACAATGTTGCTGTTACTATGTACAATATTCTCCTAGTTCTGCTCCTCTCAGTCAGCAGCAGTTCATGTAAGTCCTTCCAGGTTTCTCTGAACTCCTCCTGCCCATCATTACTTTTCACATTAATTTTTAAAACTTCGTGCTCTAAATTTTCTTCCTCCCTCTCTCCCTACTTGTCTTCCCTATAAAATCCAGAAATTCAATATGTCATACATGTGTAGTTATGCAAAACATGTTCTAATTAGTCAGGTTCTGAAAAAAATAGTCAAAATACCTTTAGAAAGGGGAGCTAACAAATAAAATTATAAACCATTCTATATTCAAATACCATCAGTTCTTTCTTTGTTGATGGTTTGCAATTTTTCATACATCCTTCTGATATCATCCTGCTCATCATTTCTTTCATAGTTACCATTCCTAACTGTATTACCCTCCATCTTATCCCCTCCCCTTGATATTTACTCTGTTTTCTATCTTCGTTCACTCTATCCCCACTCAAAAGTGTTTTGATTTTTACTACCCTCTCCCCCAATCTGCCCTTCCTTTGCCCCTCCCCCTACCCCCATCTCCTTCCCCTCCCATTGTCCATCAGGGCATGATATATTACTATGCCCACTTGAGTGTATATGTAATTCCCTCTTTGAACAAATTCTGAGGAGAATAAGGTTCACTGACACCTCAGCTCCTCCCCCATCTTCCCCTCCACTCCATAAGTTTTTTCTTATTACTTTTATGTGAGCTACTTTTCCTCAGTCCACATTTCCCTTCCTCTTTCTTCCACTGTGTTCCTCTTACCACTTAACTTTATTTTAAAGATTTCACCACAGGTCATCAAGATGACACAGTGGACAAAGCACAAGCCCTGGACCCAGGAGGCCCCAAGCCCATATCCATCTGCAGACATATGCCACCCCATCTAGCCTGCCCCACAAAAAACAAGGATAAACAGAAAGAAATGGTTTACAGATATCATCCCTTCATATTTAATTCACACCTATGCCCTCTAAGTATATTCTTTTCAGCTGTCCTAATACTGAGAAAGATCTTATGAGTTAGAAGTATTATCTTCAAATGTAAGAATGTAAACAGTTTAATATTTTAACATCCCTCATGATTTCTTTTTCCTGTTTACCTTGTTATGCTTCTCCAGGGTCTTGTATTTGAAAGTCAAATTTTCTATTTAGTTCAGGTCTTTTCATCACAAATGCTTGAAAATCCTCTTTTTCATTGAAGTCCCATTTTTTCCCTTGAAAGATTATACAAAGTTTTGCTGCGTAGGTGATTTTTGTCTCTAGTCCCAGTTCCTTTGCCTTCTGGAATATCATATTCCATGCCATCCAGTCCTTTAATGTAGATGCTGCTAGATCTTTTGTTATTCTTACTGTAGCTCCACAGTATTTGAATTCCTTTTTTTCTAGCTGCTTGCAAAATTTTCTCCTTGACCTGGGAACTCTGGCATTTGGCTATAATATTCCTGAAAGTTTTCTTTTTGGGATCTCTTTCAGGAGGTGATTGGTGGGTTCTTTTGATTTCTGTTTTACCTTCTGCTTCTAGAATGTCAGAGCAATTTTCCTTCATAATTTATTGGAAGATAATGTTTAAAATCTTATTTTGTTCATGGTTCGCAGGTAGTCCAATGATTTTTAAATTATCTCTCCTGGATCTCTTTTCCAGGTCAGCTGTTTTTCAAGGAGATATTTCATATTGCTCTCTTTTTTTTTTATTCAGTTGGATTTGCTTTATTGTGTCTTGATTTCTCATAAAGTCACTAGTTTCCATTAGTTCAATCCTAATTCTTAGGCAAGTATTTTCTTTAGAGAGCTTTGGTATCTGCTTTTCCATTTGTCTTTTCAAGCTGCTGATTTTTTTTCTCATGACTCTTCTGCATCACTCTTATTTCTCTTTCCATTCTTTCCTCCATCTCTCTAAATCTTCCTTCTATCTCTCCTACCTTCTCTTCAAAGTACCTTTTGATAAGGTAGCTAGGTGTCACAGTGGATAAAGCACCAGCCCTGGGTTCAGGAGTACCTGAGTTCAAATCCGGCCTCAGTCACTTGATACTTACTAGCTGTGTGACCCTGTGCAAGTCATTTAGCCCTGATTGTCCTGCCAAAAAATCCCTTTTGAGCACTTCCATGGCCTGAGACCAATTCATATTTTTCTTGGAAACTTTGGATGTTGGAACTTTAACTTTGTTATTACCTTCTTCTGAGGGTGTTTTCTGGTCTACTTTGCCCCACAAAAATCTTTCTATAGTCCATTGCTTTTTTTGCCTACTCATCTCAACCTAGAAGCAGATGTCTGATTGAAATCTGATTCTCTATGGTCAGAAGCTTGGTGTGCCTGTGCCCCTCCCCCACTGGGCTGCCACCATGATTGAGCCCACTGGTTCAGGACCAGGGTGCTTTGAACCAACTCCAGCAGAGACCCCAGCCATTTCACCCCTGCCAACCACCGAACCCCACACTGTTCTGAGAGCTGAGCATCAGAAAAAATCACTAGTGCTGAAGCCCCCCAAGGCCTTGGCAGCGTTGTCTGTTCCTGGCTGAGACCACACACTGAGCTCTTCTCTCACCCTGATCAGCAGGTGATCCCAGTTGACATCTTTGGCTGGGAAATGGTCTCACTTTGTTCTTATGTCAGTTCAGCTGCTCTGTTTTTTTTTTTTTAATAGCATTATTTGGGAGTGTTTGGACAGGTTTATTGGGAGCTTGCCAGAGTCACAGCCTCTTCTCTGCCATCTTGGCTCCACCCCTACAACATTTGTTTTTATAAGATCTCTAGTTTCAAATTTTTCTCCCTCCCTTCCCACCTTCCCCCAAGACAGCAAGCAATCTGATATAGGTTATATATATATATATATATATATATATATATATATATATATATATACAATCACATTAACCATATTTCTGCATTAGTCATGCTGTGAAAGAAGAATCAGAGCAAAAGGGAAAAACCTCAAAAAAGAAAAACAGAAAAAGTAGAAATATTATGGTTCAATCTGCATCTAGATTCCACAATTCTTTTTTATGGATTTGGAGAACATTTTTCATCGTGAGTCCTTTGGAACTCTCTTGGACCATTGTATTGCTAAGAAGAGTCAAGTCTATCACAGTTGATCAACACACAATGTTGTACTATGTACAATGTTCTCCTTGTTCTGCTCATCTCACTCAGCATCAGTCCATGTAAGTCCTTCCAGGTTTCTCTGAAATCTGCCTGCTCATCGTTTCTTACAGCACAATAGTATTCCATTACATTCATATACAACAACTTGTTCAGCCATTCCCCAACTGATGGGCATCCCTTCAATTTCCAATTCTTTGCCACCACAAAAAGAGCAGCTATAAATATTTTTGTACATGTGGGTCCTTTTCCCTTTTTTATGATCTCTTTGGGGAAAAGACCTAATAATGGTATTGCCAGGACAAAGCGTATACACAGCTTTATAGCCCTTTGGTCATAGTTCCAAATTGCTCTCCAAAAAGGTTGGATCAGTTCACAGCTCCACCCACAATGCATTAGTGTTCCAATTTTTCCACAGCTTCTCCAACATTTAAAATTTTCCTTTTTTTTCATATCAGTCAATCTGATAGGTGTGAGGTGGTATTTCAGAGTTGTTTTAATTTGCATCTCTCTATTCAATAGTGATTTAGAGCATTTTTTAATGTGGCAATAGATAGGTCTGATTGCTTCATTAGAAAACTGCCTGTTCATATCCTTTGACCATTTCTCAATTGGGGAATGGGTTGGATTCTTATAACTTTTTTTTTCCAGGGCAATGAGGGTTAAGTGACTTGCCCAGGGTCATGCAGCTAGTAAGTGTCAAATGTCTGAGGCTGGATTTGAACTCAGGTCCTCCTGAATCCAGAGCCGGTACTTTGTCCACTGCACCATCTAGCTGCCCTACAACTTGGATTATTATAAATTTGATTTAGTTCCCAATATATTTTAGAGATGAGGCCTTTATCAGAAATACTTTCTGTAAAAATTATTTCCCAGCTTTCTGCCTCCCTTCTAATTTTGGATACATTGCTTCTGTTTGTACAAAAACTTTTAAATTTATTGTAATCAAAATCATCCATTTAGCATTTTATATTATTCTCTATCTCTTGTTTGGTCATAAACTGTTTTCCTTTCCATAAATCTGAAAGGTAAACTATTCTTTCCTCTCCTAATTCTTCTCATTTCTTTGTTCATATTGCTCATTATTTCCTAATATTCTACTCTATAATGTTTATAGATTCATTTTATTTTGCAATCTATGTTGCCCTTGCCTGTCTTATCTCTCTACTTGGCAAGTAGTTTGAGTAATTCTTGCAGAATGACATGTTTTTAAGGCTCCGTTATTCTCTTCATTGCAAGAACTGTTTGGGAAGCAATGTAGTACATTGGAATGAGTGCTGGACCTAGAATGAGGAAAAACTGAGGTAAAACATTTCTGTTTTTTATTTTTTGTGTGATCTTGGGCAAGTCACTGAATCATTCTGTACCTCAGTATATTTATATATTTTTTTAAAGAGGGTAGGAAATGATATCTTCAAAAGTCCCTTCTAGTTATAAATGTAAGAATCTATGAAACATCTAAAAGAAATTTCTATAATTTGTATCTCTACTCTATATATTTTCAGTACCAATAACCTGTTAAATTAGTAACTTTGGAGTTACTTTAATTATCCACCTTGATTTTTCTCATTTATCTTTCTTATAGTTTTGTATACATTTTTATCTTTTGTGTGCTTTTTAAAAAGTGGTGATCTGACTGTGCATATAAGGCTGATTAAAAAAACCTCCTAATTTCCTGCTTTTTAAAGGATAATTGCTTTCATGTTGTAGTTAGCTTCTCCCTTATTCAATGTCTTTTTCTCAAAAACTGATTTATATATAAAATTATGTAATTGAGTATTTTGCCTCATTTTTTTTTTGCAGGGCTATGAGGGTTAAGTGACTTGCCCAGGGTCACACAGCTAGTAAGTGTCAAGTGTCTCAGGTTGGATTTGAACTCAGGTTCTCCTGAATGCAGGGCTGGTGCTTTATCCAATGGGCCACCTAACTGCCCTGATTTGTCTCATTCTTTATCCTTCAATTCTATTTTCCCAAATGTTTTTCATTGTTCTCTCATGTTCACCTTGCACTGAAGTCCCTGAATGTCACTATGTAAATTGTTTTGATTTGCAAGATCTTAACAAATTCTTTGTAGAATTTCTCTAACTCTTCATCTTTGAAAACAAATATCCATTCATAAGCTGTAGTTCATTTCTGGGTGGTTTGTTTTTAAATAGTAACCATCAGCTCTTCAATATGAGAAAATCATATGTGTCATGGAATGATGTCTTTTGTTGTCTTTGAGTAAAAGATAAAATTTAAAGAAAAAAAACCCTTTTTTTCAACTTCTTTATTTGTCTCTTCAAAGAAAAACTGAGCCATCTTTTTCAATTAGCTGCAAGTTCTTTTTATCTTCTGGTTTTTTGAATAGTGACAATGTCAAAATTGATAGAGCAATTTGATTCATTCCCACTGGAACTATCACTGTTGATAGTCATTGAATACTCATTTCCTGCCAATAGGAAACAATATCATTTATAAAGAGTTTAAAACTCTAAAACCATGTTATTTTTGCCATGCTCTTCCACCCTTTTTATAATTCTGCTACTGTTGCTGTATATGCAGAAGGGGCCTAAGGGGATTGTTGTGACCCATTTTGTATTTTTCTTAGTCTTATGAGTTGCTACAGTCAAATTCTTCATTATGAAGTTGACACCTTACTAGAAATGAGCCTTTCTGTATTTATCCACATTCTGCCTTGGAATATAGAATCAATTGCTAAATATAACCAATGAGAATTTGCGCAGTGCTTGAATATTTTTTTCATAATCTAGGACTGCCTCTATGACAAGATAACAGATCATATTAATAAACCCAATCCTAATGATATAACCATATTAGTATCTTCTCTTTATATGGTATTTCACAGTCACATATGATGGTCTTTTTCATTATTTCAATAGGTCTCCAAACAACCATATAGATTTTTTAAATTTGATTTTGCCCATTTTATAGATAAGGAAACAAAGATCAAGTAATTTAAGTGATTGTACAAAATCACACTAATAAAGTGCTATGTGAGGGGCAGCTAGGTGGCACAGTGGATAGAGCATTGGCCCTGGAGTCAGGAGTACCTGAGTTCAAACCTCAGACACTTGACACTTACTAGCTGTGTGACCTTGGGCAAGTCACTTAACCCCCATTGCCCTGCAAAAAAAAAAGTGCTATGCAACTTAACTTTGAAAAAAATTAAAATGATCAAAGTTATTGATATATGAAATAAGGCTTACATTTGCATATATATATATATTTTTTAAAGATTTATTAGGCCACATGTCCTCCCTTTGATGCAGTCACTTGTTTTATATCATTTGGCATTGATTGTATTAAATATTCATAATATTTTGATAAATATTCTTTAAGTCTTTACTATTATCCACACATTACATTGGATGTGTCAAAGGGCATGAGCAGGTTAGTCACTCTTTCATAAATCCCAATAGAATTTCAGAATTCCTAGACTACTTTACAGCTTAAACAAAAATACATTAGTGTGTATACATTATCACAGACACCCTACAAATGACTGTTTCCAGTTGGCAATTTATTTTTGAGCACATGTTCCTGAACACAGATTAGAATAGTGCAACTTTTCAATTGGCATTTAGTCTGAAGACTACCATAATAATATGTAAATCAACTGAATATCAATGACAAAATCAAGTAGAAATGATGGTAGAAAAATAACAAAAATAGCAAGATTATATATAAAAATACCTAGGAATTGATTTACTAAGTATACTCAAGTAGAGTAGAGATGCAATGAAAAAGTGTTTCTTAAATAAAGAGGCCCTCAAATAACTAGAGATATTTTCAATGTTCATTCCTAAGCAACACAAGCATAATAAAAATAATAAATCTACAGATTAATTTATATTGTGCTTTAATGGTCAAGCTATTACCAAAGGGACATTTTATGGAGCCAGATAAAATAATTTGAAAAACAATTTGGAGAGAAAAAAAGATCTAAATTATCAAAAATAATTAAAAGATTAGGCATGAAGGAGGATCAGTATACCCAGGTACCAAATTATACTATAAAGAAGTAATTCTCAAAGCTATTATATACTGTTTTAAAAATAGAAGTGGGTTAATAGAAGCAAGTAGATTAGGAAAAAAAGTTGAAAATAACTGAACTCAAGCTAGTGTTTGATTAACCCAGAATTATAAGTTAATTGAGGGGAAAATGTCTTTTATTTTTTTTAATCATAAAAGTAAATATAATTCTCAACATTTGTTTTCATAGGATTTTTAGTTCCAAAATTTTCTCCCTCCTTCCTTTCCTTCCCCCCTCCCCAAGACAGAAAGCAATTTGATATAGGTTATATATGTACAATCACATTAAAAATATTTCAGCATTAGTCATGTTGTAAAAGAAGAATCAGAACAAAAAGGAAAAACCTCAAAAAAAGAAAGAACGTAAACAAAAGTAGAAACAGTGTGGTTCAATCTGCATTCAGAATCCACGGTTTTTTCTACATGTGGAGAACATTTTCATCATGAGTTCTTTGGAATTTTCTTGGATCATTGTATTGCTGAGAAGAGCTAAGTCTATCACAGAAAACTATATTTTATATGGATTGTTGGGAAAACTGGATAACTTGGCAAAAATTGGATTTAGGCCAATATCTTGGAGCAAATATTAAAATAATTTCAAAATATATATTACTTTAATATTAAAAATCAATATTTTTTAAAATGGGAAAAATAGACAGAATTATGTTTATGCCAACATCTTGTAATGTTATTATAAGCTCCAAGCAGGTTTTACTTGAATGTCAAAAGTAACATCACTTATAAAATTAGAAGAAAGCCTTGTCATAGGTAAAGCTACGGAGAATTTTTAACTAAAGGATAGAGATAGCCACACAATGTAAAATATAAAATGTGATTATATTAAATTATAAACATGTACATATAAAATAATACAACTAAAATAAGAAGTGAAGCAACTATATGCCTAATATTTTACTTATTTTTGATTGTTTAGATCTTTTTTCCCTCCAATTTTTTTTTTTTAATTCCCTAGGGTCACACAGCTAATAAGTGTCATAGACCACATTTGAACTTAGGAAGATCAGTCTTCCTGACTTCAGGTCTAGAATTTTTTTCATTGTATCATCTAGTTCCCTCCACACATGCATATGTGTGTATACATACATGGGTATATTTGCTGGTATATAATATGTGTATGTTTGAAAATGAAATTGATTTTAAAATATATAATTTTTTAAAAGGAAGTCAATATCATAATGTGACCAAGAATGAGCTTCACATAATGAAGACAAATCAAGACTGCAAAGGTTAAAAATGAAAAGAGGTTTGAGCTACTTGGGATATTGGGAATATGTGTGTATACATATGTATACTTATATATGTATCTATATACATATAATAGTATGAAATATGATACTATTACATGTAATACATTATAATGCTATTATAAAGGTTATTTTTTAATTAAATTTATATATATATTTATTTATAATTTTCCCTGTTACATGTATAAAGACATTTTCACATTGATTTTAAAAATTTTGTGTTCCAAATTCTCTTCCTCCCTCCCTCCCCACCCCCCTTAAGAACTCAAGTAATTGAATGTTATACATGTGTAGTCATGCAAAGAATTTCCACATTAGTCAGGTTGTGAAAGAAAACGAAAGAAGAACTCCAATAAGTAGTGAGTTATAGTTGTTTTTTTTCATATGGCTATAGGAGGCTTCACTTATTTCATCTGAAAACTTCATGTCTTTTGTTCTTCTATCTATTGGGGAATGGCTCTGATTTTAACACATTTGACTCGGTTCTCTATGTATTTGAGAACTGAGTTCTATCAGACAAATTTGCTTCAAGTTTTTTGTTTTTCTTCACAGTTACTATTGCTAATTGTATTCCCCTCCCTCCTATTCCCTCCTTTTGATATTTACTCTATTTTCTATCTTCTTTCACCTTATCCCTCCTCAAAAGTATTTTGCTTCTGACTGCTCCCTCCCTCAATCTGCCCTACCTTCCTTTACCCCTCCCTCGTAATCCCCTTTCCCTCCCACTTTCCCACAGGGCAAGATATATCATTATACCCAATTGAGTGTTTATGTTATTCCCTCTTTGAGTCAATTCAGATGAGAGTAAGGCTCACTCACTCCTCCGCACCTCTCCCATCTTCCCTTCCACTTCATTTTTTCTTCTTTTATGTGAGATAATTTACTCCATCCCACCCCTCCTTTTCCCTTTCTCCCAATGCACTCCCCCCCTTAATTTAATTATTTTTAGAAATATCAACATGGGACAGTTAGGTGGCATAGTGGAAAAAGCACCAGCCATGGACCTAGGAGGACCCAAGCCCAAATCTGGCCTGAAATACCTCACACTCACCAGCTATGAGACCCTAGGCAAGCCACCAAACTCCGACCTACACACACACACAAAATGCAAAAAATAAATGCTTTAACGACATCATTGCTTCATATTCAACTCACACCTGTGCCGTCTAAGTGCACTCCATTAAGCTGCACTAATAATGAGAAAGTTCTTATGAGCAGTACCATCTCCCCACATAGGAATATAAACAGTTTAACCTTTTTAATATCCCTCATGATTTCTTTTTTCTGTTTACCTTTTTTATGCTTTTCTAGGGTCTTGTATTTGAAAGTAAAATTTTCTAATTGCCTCAAGTCTTTTCATCACAAATGCCTGAAAATCCTCTCTTTCATTTAATTTCCAGTTTCCCCCTGAAAGATGATACTCAGTTTTTCTGGGTAGGTGATTCTTGGTTGTAATCTCAGTTCCCTTGCCCTCTGGAATATCATATTTCATGCCCTCCAATCCTTTAATATAGAAGCTGCTACATCTTGGGTTATGCTGACTGTGGCTCCAGAGTACTTGAATTGTTTCTTTTTGGCCCCGTGAAATATTTTCCCCTTGACCTGGGAGCTCTAGAATTTGGCTATAATGTTCCAGAAAGTTTTCATTTGGGGATCTCTTTCAGGAAGTTATCAGTGGATTCTTTCTTTTTTGTTTGTTTGTTTGTTTGTTATTGTTGTTGTTGTTGTGGGGCAATATTGGTTAAGTGACTTGCCCAGGGTCACACAGCTAGTAAATGTTAAGTGTCTGAGGCTGGATTTGAACTCAGGTCTTTTCGAATCAAGGGCCAGTGCTCTATCCACTGTGCCACCTAGCTGCCACCACAGTGGATTCTTTCAATTTCTATTTTACCTTCTGTTTCTATAATATCAGGGCAATTTTCCCTGACAATCTCTTCGAAGATGATATCTAAGCTTTTTTTGATCATGGCATTCAGTTAGTCCAATAATTTTCAAATTCTCTCTCCTGGATCTATTTTTCAAGTCAGCTGTTTTTCCAAGGAGATATTTCACATTACCTTCTATTTTTTTTTCACTTGTATTCACTTTATTGTGTCTTGATTTCTCATAAAATCATTAGTTTCCATTTGTTCCATCCTAATTCTTAAGAAATTATTTTCTTCAGACAGCTTTTCCATTTGGCTTTTCAAGCTGTTGATTTTTTTTTTCATGACTTTCCTTTATCACTCATTTCTCTTTCCATTTTTCCCTCTACTTTTCTTACCTTATCTTCAAAGTCCTTTTTTGAGGGGGATGGAGCCAAGATAGCAGAGGAAAGGCAGTAAGCACTCAGAGTTCCTGACAGGATCACTCCAAAAAACTCCAAATAACTCCAGCATAGTCACAGACCCTATTATTATCTTTCTTTTCAGAATGACTTTGAGTTCTTCAATCCTCTTTTTGAACTTCATGGTTAAGGTATACTGATCCTTAGTGAAATGTAGTCACCATGCAGCTGTGGGATTGGAGTCAGAAAGATCTAAATTCAAATGTGGTCTCAGATGAAACTTACTATGACACTGGGCAAGTCATTTAACCACTGTTTGCTTTGGATTCCTCAATTGTAAAAGGGGGAATATAATAGCGCTTACCTCACAAAGTGTTATAAGTATCAAATAACATATTTGTTATGTCTTTAGTACGCTGATTGACACATAATAGCTGCTCAATAATGTCTGTCTTCTTCCCTTCCTTTTTAGATCTTGATGTTAGGCAAGGCAAGACAATCCCACCTTATCTTCTACCCTTCTTGCTTTTGTATGTAGGAAGAATTGAGCTATACATTTAATAAGCTTCCATATGTACATGAAACTGTGCTAAATATTATAAATCATTTTTGTAAATACTATTTGGGGAAAATGTTCATGGATCAGTTTCTATATTTCACTAGAATTTAGCCTAAAAAGGAACTCAGTGATTTACAGGGCAGGAAGTCATAAATTAAAAAGTATAGAAAAACATATTTTCCTTTATTTTTCTTTTAAGTCAAGTAAAAATGAGTGTTTATACTGAACACTTATTGTGATCAAGATTCTGTGTCAGACTGTGTAGGATGATAAGAAATTAGTTATGGTCTCTGACATCAAGAAGTGTACAATCTTTCTGCTTTCTGACAAAAATAGCAGTTGGGTAGAATGCTGTAAACAGTGTATACTTAATTTCAGCAAAGCATTTAAAAAAACCTCTCCCTAAATACATGTATGAACTGCTGCAGAGTAAAGTAAGCCTAACCAGGAGAACAATTTATTCTATAACACCTTTGTAAATTATAATACTTTAAAAGTTTGATCAACACATTGACCAATGTGTAACCAGGACCCATGATGAAACATGACACCCAAATCATGACAGAGAAGTAAAGGTCCTAGATACACATCGACACATTTCTTTTATGAACATGACCAATGTGGGAATTTGTTTTCCTTGTTGCATCCATGTCAACTAAATGTTTTGTTTGTTAGTTTCTTATATAAACATGACACTGGAGCAATATGTTACTTTATGAAACACATGCAAAAATGGACACTAAAATGGAGACACAGTTGAAATTAACAGTTTAAAATGTTTTAGTAATGATAAAAAATCTTTTGGTTTTAATTAAAATCTGAACTTTCTAATTTTTAAATATTGGTATTTGTAGTTTACTCTCCATATTCTGATCAGATAACTATTTTTGAGGTCCTATATTGGCTTCTTAAAGTTTCTAATATGTTCATTTTAACTGCTTACAAATTCTTGATGCTTTGCCTACATTCTTTTTTTTTTCTTTTCTTTTATTAATTTTTTGTGGTGCAACGGGGGTTGAGTGACTTGCCCAGGGTCACACAGCTAGTAAGTGTCAAGTGTCTGAGGCCAGATTTGAACTCAGGTCCTCCTGAATCCAGGGCTGGTGCTTTATCCACTGTGCCACCTAGCTACCCCCTACTAGCTGTGTGACCCTGGGCAAGTCACTTAACCCCCGTTGCACCACAAAAAATCCCCAAACAAAAATATTTCACAAAATAAGCCACTATTTATTCAATTTAAAAATACTTACCATAATCATTAATATTGACTCTAAGTGAATTAAACAAGCTTTAAAATTCTCACATGTTAAGAAAGGGCAGAGTGAGGGCTGACAGGTATGCATATCTTTTGTTACTTAACATTATATTAGAGGCTGCGTAGTTGGTGTATAGGTTAGAAGAATTTATTTGTGTGTATTTAAACTGTCATATACTATAGAGAAAAAAAGATATGATGTAATTTTTAAAAAGAAATTCTTTTTAATTTTGAATTAGTAATTAAAATATATTCCACTTGATTTCATTTTCTTAAATTATAATTTTGGCATATTTCACATATTATTCTGCTTTTAAGAAAGTTAGATAGATATACATGAAATTAAAAAAATACTACATTATCTAATGTAAAGTGTCAGCATTTCATATTTTTGGTTCATTTGTATTGCCAACATGCCAATATAACATAATATTTTAAATAGCAGTTGAAAATTTAGTATAAAATGCACCAAAAATTATTTTCAAAGTTACTTATTTCATGAAAATGAAAATCATTATGAGGGTCTTCTATGAAGGGTCATTTTACCCATGAAATTCACACAAAGAGTTCAGATTTATGATAAAGTTATATTCACTGTGATGTATTCTTCGACAAATAGTGGTGCAAAAAAGGGCAACTTTTTCAGTTTTTCTTGGAATATGTATTACTGGTCAGTGATAGTGGGCTACTTGATGTATTCTAACTTTGTGGTATCATCAATCATTGAATGGTATTGAAAACACTTTCTGAAAATGAAGCTATGGATATGTGTGGGGCATTATAGCAGTGTAGGAGTAAGGTAAGCCATCATGGTCTAAACAATTATTCTGGAATATCTACCTAATAGTGCTCTGAATTGCTTACAAAATGGGTGAGGGAATTCACTCTTTAGTGACTTAAGTATTAATGGTGTAAAAACAATTAAGAGGAGTGATAGTTATATGGACTATAATAGTAATCCAAATGTCAGCAGTCACTTTCAGATCTGTGTTGTTCAGTGTTTTAATTCACAGTATTTCTCATGAAAAGGCTAATGGTATAAATTCATTATTCTAAGTCTTCATTGATAAGTCAGTATTTTTCATCTGGGGCTGTGAATTTTATAAAACATTTTTAATCAAACTTTTTATAGATGGGGGACCTGCCTTGGATCTTCATCCTCTAGGAGTGGTCTTGAAAAGGGTTGTTTTTCTCTTCTCTTCTCTTCTCTTCTCTTCTCTTCTCTTCTCTTCTCTTCTCTTCTCTTCTCTTCTCTTCTCTTCTCTTCTCTTCTCTTCTCTTCTCTTCTCTTCTCTTCTCTTCTCTTCTCTTCTCTTCTCTTCTCTTCTCTTCTCTTCTCTTCTCTTCTCTCCCCTCTGTCCTCTGCTCTCCTCTGGATCTGTGTTAGCATAGCCACAGGGCTGGTCTCCTCTCCTACCCCAGTACAACAGACCTTTCCTGCCAACCTTTCCTGCTGTCTTTGGCTGGGAAATGATCTCACTCCAACCTTTTGTGGGTTCTGCTGTTCCAGGAATTGTCTTATGGCAGTATTTGGAGGTTTTTGGTGTGATAGTGTGGAGAGCTCCAAGAGGTTACTGCCTTTCCTCAGTCATCTTGGCTCTGCCCCCTCCCCCAATAACACTTTCTATCCATCTCATCCTCTGCCTTTTCCTTTACCTTTTGTCTTTAATCTTTCCCAACATCATGGTCTTTTCCAGTGAGTCCTGTCTTCTTATTATGTGGCCAAAGTATTTAAGCTTCAGTTTCAGTATTTGACCTTCCAATGAATAGCCTCAATTGCTTTCCTTAAATATTGACTGATTTGAAGTCATTGCTGTCCAAGGGACTCTCAAAAGTCTATTCCAACACCACAATTTGAAATTGTTGATTCTGCAGCACTCAGCTTTCCTTGTACTCCAACTTTCACAGCCATTCATTGCTAATGGAGAAACCATAACTTTGACTATAAGGTCAGCAAGGTGCTGTCTCTGTTTTATAGCATGCTGTCCATATTAACCATAGCTTTGAGCTAATAATATATCATGATGGAAAATGCATTGCAAAGAGTATTAAGACTTTTTACTCAAATTCCATTTCCGAAGCTTACTACCCATGTGACCCTTTGCCTATCTGAGCCTCAAGTTCCTCTTCTGTAAAATTGACATCATAATATTTATGATACCTAACTCACAGGATGATACATTACATTTCCTTTTGGAAGTCAAACCATCATCAGAAACCTTCAAAGTCACTTCTTTCCTTAACAAAATAACATGTATTTATTCTCATTATTTCGCATTGCTATTACTTCTCAATCCTGCCCCTATCTCAATGTAATTATCCCTTATAATGAGAAGAACTGTTAAACAAAAATCCTCATTTGGAGTCCATTTAGGGGAATCAATTCTTTATTGCATCTCTGATTTTATTAGCATATAGAGGTCCAAGAGAGGAACTTCATCTACCAATGTAGATCAGTACCTTTTATGAAAGCCATAACTTTAGAGGGTTTTCTGGGGTACTGGGAGTTTGAGTGAGTTGTACTGTCTTCCAGAGCCAAAATGTATCTGAGGCAGACATTAAACTCAGCCTATCCAAAATCAGAAGCCAGTTTTCTCTGGGTTCCTTTTGGAGGTGCAATTAAGTTCCACATTTCCCATAAATAAATAGAAATTTTATATTAATACTAACTATAGAATTGATTTGTGAATTGGTTTGAAGGGCAAAACAAGAAGAATAATAAGGTATCCAGATCAGCAAAATCAATAAAAATAAATTTTCCATAAACAATTTTAACTCAATATGTCTATTATGGTGTTACTTTTTAGTCATTTTCAATCATATCCAACTTTTTTTGGCCCTATTTCATGGGTTTTCTTTGCAAAGATACTAGATCATTTGGCATTTCCTTCTCCAGCTCATTTATAAATGAGGAAACAGAAGAAAATAGGGTTAAGCAACTTTCCCAGGGTCACATTGCTAGTAAGTGTCTGAGGAAAGATTTGAACTCAGGAAATGAGTCTTCCTGATTCCAAAACTACTGCCCTATCCACTGTACCCCCTAGTTGCCCTATTATACATCTTATTTATTTAATGTGAAAGGTCCCTTAAAACAGTATTACAAACACTAGTCCTTAGTTGATTGACTTCTTTCCATTATTCTGCTAAAAGTTTGGAGGAAGTCAATTTTTTTCTGATTTGGATATTGCATTTAAATGTAACAATCTCTTTTAGCAGGATTGTATTAATGAGATGCTCTAATGGGAATAAGATGGTTGTTTTGTTTTACTTTCAAATAATAAAAGTGTATTGAAGGGGGCAGCTAGGTGGCGCAGTGGATAAAGCACTGGCCCTGGATTCAGGAGTTCCTGAGTTCAAATCCAGCCTCAGACACTTGACATTTACTAGCTGTGTGACCCCGGGCAAGTCACTTAACCCCCATTGCCCCGCAAAAAAAAAAAAAAAAGTGTATTGATACTATTTTTCTCAATAAAGCTCAGGTCAATGACAACAGAATTAAATTATGTCTTTCAGAGAACTGGAAAACAACAAAAAATAAAATTGCAATGATATTTGATTTATAAAACCCAATGATCTATTCTTTAAATAAAATAAAAGGAAAGAAAATGAAACACGATGTTCTCTTGCAAAAGGATCTAAAAGTGGCTTCTTATTTCTGACCACACATGTCCATGTGTTCCTGAGCAAAGGGAGTAGGACAGAAAATAAACCACATTGGAGCTAACAATAGAATAACGAGGATCAAAGATGAACCTCAAGGATTCATGGGATATGAATGATTTAAGAAGATATGCTCTGATCCCCTCAAAATCCACAGATTCCAACATCTCTCTTAAAAATTATCCAAATGTAAACTCCCTTTGAAAATTAGGATTCTTTTCCATTCCTTAAATCTTTAAATATAGTCTAAGTTATGCAAACTAATCAATACATTCATGAAAATTTATTCAGTACTTCATTCCAGGCACTGTGGCAGGTACTAGGGATAAAAAAACAAAACAAAACAAAACAAAACACAAACACAAAAACAAAAACAAAAGAACCAGTCCATGCTCTCAGGAGATTTTATTCTAATGGGAGAAGACTAAGAACTAGTAGGGGGAAGGGAAGTACTGCGACAGACTTCTTTGCAGAAAGTAACATAAGAATTCTGTGATCCAGAGGTGAAGAAGGAGAATATTCCAGGCATAGGGAACACTCAGTGCACAGGAATGGAGATAGCAAATGGAGTACTGTGTATGAAAAAAACTAAGTAAGCCATATAACTGAATTAAAGAGTACATGGAGATGAGTAATGTATTAAAAGACCAGCAAGAATACATTTCTAACTAGAGTTAGATGCCAAAATGAGTTTATATTTGAAACTAAAGGTATACTGGAAACACTAAAGTTTATTGAATAGGGATTTATATGCTTGTGTCTACACATTAGGAAAATCATTTTGGCAGCTATATGGAGGATGAATTAAGTCAAATATAGAGCAACTTGATATAGGAAGAACAATTACTAAGTTATTATAGTAGGACAAACAAGAGGTAACATTTAGTTTTTGTTACATAAGTGTATATATGTGTAATGCTGGAGTTGGCAAGTGAATGTATATGTGAGGTGAGTGAGAGTGATAAGTGAAAATGACATAGTGGCTGTAAACCTGACTGACTGGGAGGATGTTGTTACTCTGGAAATAAGTTCTTAATAGTTAAGAGTCATACGTTGTCAGGGAAAAATAATGAATTTTATTTTGAACATGTGTTTGAGATGACTATGAAACGTTCAGTTTGAAATTCCAAACTTTAAATGTGGAACTAGAGGTCAGGTGAGAGATTACATCTAGATATATAGATCTGAGAGTAATCTGCATAGAGATAAAAATGAATAAGATCAGATGACATCACCAAATGAGGGAATATATAGTGTAAAGAGAATCCAAGGTAGATCATTGGGATACACCCACAGTGAGTAGGTACGACATAAATAGGGGAGACTGATGAGTGGCCAAATAAATAGGAGAAGCAAGATAGAACAAAACAATGCAGAAAGAACAAGAAGTTGAAGACTGAGGGAACATAACTACATTGGCAATTAAGGGATCATCTATACCTTTGGAGAAAGCCATTTCAGTTGAGCTTCTGGGGCCAAAGGCTAGATTGCAGAAGGTTGAGAAGAGTGCAGATGGCTTTTCCAAGGCATTTAGTTGAGAGGTATCAAACAGTTAAGTCATGATAGCTAGTGACTATGGTAGGATTTAGTAAAATGTTTTTAGATATGTGGTATATTTATAGGCATAGATAGATAGATAGATAGATAGATAGCAGGTAAGGAACTATAGTATATAGGGAGATTGAAGATTAGAGAAAGAGAAGTGATGAAAATGGGCCCAGTATGCTGGAGAAGATTGAAGGAAAAAGGATATAGATTACATTTAGATGTGTTGGACTTGTCAAAAAGAAGGTCTACACTTCATCAGAGACTGGAATAAAAGAGACAATACTAGATAATGATTGTTGGAAGATGTGAAGTTAGACGTAGGGATGAGGCATAGGGAGAGAGTGGCCTCAATTTCTTTTCTTTCTTTTTTCTTCTTTTTTTGTGAACTATGAGTCAAAGTCCTCCAGGAAAGACATTTTAAAAATAGAGAACTGACAATAAAGTGAAAGAATAACGGGAAAGGGGGATTTATGCACAATTATCTTGATCATAGTCAGTAAATTCAGGCTTAACTTGATTTTATTTGCATGTGAAAATTCAAAGTTCTTTTTTTTAGGGGGTGGGCATACAATCTGGGGGGTTTATTCCATGAGCTAGTGTCTGACTTAGGGCTATATCCAGGTCAGAGTTTATTTGTCCTTTCGGGCCTCGATCTTTGTCAGGTACAACTCCAGCTCTTTGCCCTCAAGCAGGCAGCCATCTGCTGGGCCACACTGGCCCAGCCTCGAGGCGATGCAGGCAAGTAGCTTGCCCTGCTGAAACTGCTCGTCCAGAAGCGAGCTGATCTTGGCATTCTTCTTCAGCTCCTCATATTTCTTCTGGATCTTCTTTGACAGCTTCCGCCCCCCCCCCCCCGCCGCCGCCGCCCCCCTCCATGCGAGTTAAGTGACTTGCCCAGGGTCACACAGCTAATAAGTGTCAAGTGTCTGAGGTCAGATTTGAACTCAGGTACTCCTGAATCCAGGGCCAGTGTTTTATCCACTATGCCACCTAGCTGCCCCCTCGACAGCTTTTTATTTAAAATTTCTTCCTCCTCAGGAGTCAGCTTTGCTCCCTTCTTCCAGCCCAGGGGGAAGGGCATAGTGAGACTCATACCACTGGCAGTATAGGATGCAATTCTTCACCAGTGTCTTGGTCCGGACCAGCTCGTTGTTGGATGTGTTGTAGACCACATCAATAATCCTTGTTTTGCGGGTGCAGCACTCGGAGCCCAGGAGAGGTTGCCCAGGTCCAGCCTCAGCACCTGTTACCTTTTGTTGCCTGCTTGGACGTGCACGGTGTGGATGCGGCAGGGGCCAATATTGGTGTCCGCGAGTGGGCAACCCAGCCCATACTTGCGCTTTTTGTGGCAGGGCTTGTATTTGCTACCGGTCTTGTGGCACTTGTGCCAGTTGTCCTGGGAGATTCCCATGGTTGGCACGAGCTACAAAGAGCAAAAAATTCAAAGTTTTTATACGATTTCTTCTTTTAGGCCAAATGGGGTGAATGTGACAAAATACATATGTGCCATAGGATATAGATAGATGGATGGATGGATGGATGGATGGATGGATGGATGGATGGATGGATGGATGGATGGATGGATGGATGGATAGCTCCTGAATATTGTATCTCACCCACACATGTACTTTCCAACATTCCAATACAACCAAAGATCCATGACTTCTTTTTTTAGTGTGATACTTCCTCTACCAACATGAATTGCAACCCCTCCACATTTTGCAAGATATTGTTACCAAACAAAAAACAAACAAACAAACAAACACATTTCTTGCTTACATACTAGCTTCCTGGTAATGAGTCATTCAGAGATTAGTGAGGCTAGACCTCAAGCATCCAAAAAAAAAAAAAAATCCTCACTTTACTCAAAGCAGTTTCAGCTCCATAGGTTAAGAACTGCTAGAACTTTGTTTTTCTGGGATTCAATTCGATTTAATGAACAATTATTAAGTGTCTGTTTTGTACCAGAAATTCCAGTAAGTCCAAAGACATAAAATAATCTTTGACCTCAGGAAACTTAAATTTTATTTAGAAGACACAAATTGTAGATTAAGTACGGCAAATATAAGGTAATATCAGAGACCAAATAGAACAAGTGAATTACTCTTTCACATGAAAGTCCTTCAGATATTTGATGACAGCTATCCTATCATCCCTTTCTTCTATTGTCTAGGCTGAACTTCCCTAATTCCTTGAAATGATCCTCATGGGACATGGATTCTGTCAGAAGAAAAGTTCTCAAGGGAAAAGATAAGGAAAATATGATTGTGCAAAGGTACAAAGGAGGGTGAAGTTGCAATATCAAGTTTGGGGATGGGCTAGTTAGTCTAGTTTGTCTAGAATATAGCATAAGTATATATTAATTATAATAATTATTCATTAGGTATTAGCTATAATTATTTTAGTATAGTGGAAAGTACATGACTTGAAGTCAAAAGACCTGAATTCAGGCCCTAAATGACCAGACTTGAAGTCAGGAAAATGAGTCTCTTGCTGATTCCAGGCCTGGCCCTCTATCCATTGCACCATTTAGCTGCCACAAGGCTACCTAACATAAATTAGATAATGTACATCAAATATATATATTTTTAAATAATATTTTATTTTCCCAATTACATCTTAAAACAATTTTTCACATTTTTTAAAGTTTTGAGTCCCAAGTTCTATCCCTCGCTCCTTCTCTCCTTTACCTCCTTTTCTCCTTCCCCTTTTCCCTCCCTGGGTTGGTAAGCAATACAATATAGGTTATACATATGCAATAAAGTAAAACATAAAATACTTTTTAAATTTAAAAAAGTATTACAGAAATGTGACTTCTAGTTTTGCAATGATTATAGTATATCTTTCAGTTCATGGCTGAAGCAGGCTTAACTTTCTAAACTCCACGCGTTCTCTTTTTACTAATACCTAGTATGCTTTAATAAATGCTTGATGCCCAAAGACTAGTGTTAAAGCTTCTAACTTAAGGCAACCATACATTTAGATTTTAAACATCACACTATAGAAGCAATCAATTTATTACTTTTGATGCCTTGTGTTTTAATATCACATTCATTTCTTAATAAAGCCAATCCCTTCTCCCACCCACTGAGCCAATCCTTGTTTAAAAAAAAAAAAAAACTTTAAAAAGAGGAAAAAGCAGACAATTGAGGAAAACCAACCAACAAATCTGACAGCATAATATACAATATTTTTCAAACATTGTCACCTGCCTCTTCAGTGAAAGGAGGAAGTTGCATTTCTCAAGTCTTCTTCAGGGTCCAGTTTGGTAATTACAATTATATAACATTTGCTTTTGTTTTATTTTTCTTTTTATATTATTTTAGTAATTGTATATGTTATTTTCATGGCTCTGCTTAATTTTTATCACATTAACTCATATGTCTTCCCATGCTTCCTTGAATTCTTCATATCAATCATTTCTTATGGCACAGTAATT
The DNA here is from genome assembly GCF_019393635.1 of Dromiciops gliroides. Taxonomy (NCBI): domain Eukaryota; kingdom Metazoa; phylum Chordata; class Mammalia; order Microbiotheria; family Microbiotheriidae; genus Dromiciops; species Dromiciops gliroides. Next base: position 519,927,403 of record NC_057861.1, read on the forward strand.
TTCCATTACCTTCAGGTGCCACAGCTTGTTTATTATCTAACCAATGGGCATCTAGTTTGTTCCCAGTTCTTTTAAAAGCAGTTACTCTCATCCCCCATAGCTGGTTCCTTTTTTATCTCATATTTAAATCAGCTTCTAATAGCAATGGCTCTACTCTTAAGTTGTGAAAAAAATAGTAGACTTCAGCAAGATCTCTGCTATTCACCATATTGTTCAACCGTAAAAATGTCCCTGTATCTTTTAATTAAGAACCCATTCAAATAAAAGAGACAGAAACACTTTTTTATTCATAGTGACTAGAACTAGCTGAAAACCAGCTCCAGTTTCTCTACTGTTGTTTTCCAGTCTCTTAAGTCTAAACCATAAATTACAATCAATAAAATATTATGGAATTATCTAAATAATATGAACTTTTAAAAAGTGTTAATGGTCTAATTGGTAAGTATATCTACATGTTTCTTAATGTGCTTAAGCTCCTTTTAAAAATTAGAACAGAATACAAGTAGTTGTTAAGGAAGGAATCCTCCAGATTTATAGTCAAACATAAGAAATGATATATCAATCTACTAGTTTTACACAATTACCATTTTTCAAGTTGATTTTTATATTAGAGAAATTTAGACTTCCTCCAAGGACAGTCACCCTTTCTAGCTGTGAAATAAAAGGAACTACAGGTCTGGAAGGGAATATATACAATTGTGGAGACAGTTGCCCAGTGCCCATAAGCATCCATCTCTAAGGATAGGAAACTTAAAGAAAGTTTGGCAGATAGATAAGATAAGTGGGTAGACAAACAGACAGAAAGATGAGAGAGAGAGAGAGAGAGAGAGAGAGAGAGAGATGGAGAGAGGAGGGAAGGAGGAAGATTATAGAAGGGTAATTTAAATAGATGGGTAGATAATAGTGATCAATTGATTTCATAATTTCAACATGGCTTGCTTCTTCACTTGTTTGATTTTTTTTTAATTTCAGTTCACCAAGAATTTATTGAAAGCTTACAATGTTCAATGCATTGGGATAATTGCTGGGAATACAAAAGAAAAATGCAAAAACGGTTCCTGAATTAAATGCTTAAATATTAATGGACATAACTAGGTGGTGCAATGTATAGATCACCATGCCTAGAATCAAGAAGACCTGGGTTAAAACCCAGCCTCAGATAAATAACTCTTTGTGTGACCCTTCATAAGTCATTTAATCACTATATGCCTTAGTTTCCTAAACTGCAAAATTAAAAAATAATAGCACCTATCTCACAGAGTTGTGAGGATCAAAAGAGTCCTTTGTAAAGTGCTTAGCTCAGTTCCTGGCACATAATAGGACCTTAATAAATATTTATTCCCTCCCCCCTCCCAACTGGAGGGATAGCATGTGCATATGTAGATGTTAGGACAACCAGGCAAGCTACATACCTGAACCTACCAACAACTATGAACAGCTTCTATACCCATACATGAAGAAAAGCACTTCAAATGGAATAGTACTTTCCATACTCTAAGGTGACCTTTTCTAGCATTCACTGTATTCCTCCACCCTACTTCAGCACTATACTCTCTCATCAAAAAGAGACATCTCTCCCTACCACCACCCATACACCAACATTTCTGCTACTATCTAATATTCCCATATCACTGCAGAAATGACATAACTTTATATGTTTCCTGGATATTATGGATCGCAGCCTTCACAGTTTTCCCTCAATGTACAATGGAAAGAATACTGTCCCTGATTGAGAAGATAGGGATTCAAATGCTGAATCCTAACAGATTTTCTTGATCAAGATTTTTCTTCTCCTTGAGCTTTATTTTTAATTTGATTAGACTTACTTGAATGTGGGGGGCAGCTAGGTGGCACCGTGGATAGAGCACCAGCCCTGGAGTCGGTAGTACCTGAGTTCAAATCTGGCCTCAGACACTTAACACTTACTAGCTGTGTGACCCTGGGCAAGTCACTTAACCCCAATTGCCTCACTAAAAAAAAAAAAAAAAAAAAAAAAAAAAAAAGGATTTACTTGAATGTGGAATACAAATGTTTCAAACTCAATGTATTTTAAATGGCATGCATTCCTTTGCCCTCTATACCTATCTGCTTATACATTGTTACTAATCAGTTTTACATAGATGGTATTTCTTCTATAACTGTGAACGGTTAAAAGAGTCTATTCAGTTGCCACCATAATTATGATCTAGGATATATGCAATGAAATTATTATTTTGTATAAGGCTATACACTCCTAGAATAACACTAAATTTGTAATTGACGTAAGCAGTGTCATAATTTTTAAAATATAGTTTACAAATAGAGCCCCTTCCCATTCTAGTACTATGATGCTAAGATGGTCCCTATTACTAACATTGTACAGAGGTAATCATCTCTGTACCCAAGATTTCACCTATGACTTATACTCTTTCCCCAACCCCTTAGGGAGATAAAGGCAATCCATTTGATTGGGCAAAATATAAATTTCCTTAACTCAATTTTGTAATGTCATTCATTTAAACATGTATTTTCCCAACATTGACCATTTTAAAGGCTGAATTTGTAAATACAAATTTGATTACATTTCTGTTTAATCATTGTTGACCTTTTGCTTGGTTATTTGATGCTTTGACTGCCCTTTTATCCAGTGGCCATCTTAAAAATCAAATAAGACAAATAAAAGGGGGCCCCATCATCATCATCATTATCAGCAGCAGCACCATTAAATGCAACTGGCAGCTTCAGGCCTAGCATCTTGGAAGTTTTTAGAGTGCCCAGTGAAGTGAAATTTTGAAGCTGAAATAGACCTTGTTATGATAATAGAGGTTCTTTGACATGCATTAGGGCTAATCACAAGTGAGTAGAAGTTGCAACATTTCTAAGTTGTCTTAAAATCAGTATCTTGAATTCTTGAAAATAAACCAATTTTAAATGAGGTTTTTCTTTTAAAAAAAGACTGAAGGGAATAATGGGAAATATGCTTCATGCACTTGAGAAGAAAAGGGTCCACTGGGAGAGCTAGCATGGGGAGTAGGGAGTAGAAAGAGAGACAACAAGAGCCCAAAGCAGCTTGATGGAACTTTTTTAAAATTTTATTTTAGATTTTTTTTTATTATTTCAAAGCTTTCAAGTTTTAATCACTACCTTATGGGATTTAGTAAGAAATTGTTTTAAAAAAATAATTGCATATACTAATCACAAGTGAACTGAACTGAATTAGAACAGAGACTGGGAGAAGACCCAACAAGCAGAAACTTGCTTTTAAAAACAAATGTTTAAGATAATGTGTTTAGAATTGTATAAGGAATTATGCATTTGCGTGGAATCATACCTCCACCAAAGTTCATCTTCTGCCATATCTTGAAGTGATGTTGACCTTGAGTTCTCAAAGATTTTCCTAGATAAACATGACTCAGTCTGGTTTGTCCTAATGAGACTAAAGGCTTCAATAAGGATGATCCTAGTGACTGAGTATATGTTGAGCATATTTGGAGTCTATGGCATCTGAAGTCCAACCTAGGTAAGTTCAGATAAGGTTATCAACAGAATATTGGGCAAAAGGTGATGGTTTTCTTTTTAGTCAAAGCAATTAATTGTTACATATCAGAATACAAAAGCAGTTTGATTTGCATTATTAGAAGGGGTATCATGACAGGGGACTTATGGAGCCTTCAGGTATGAAGTATAGAACCTTAATTCTTTTTTTAAGTGAGAAATGTCATTCTTCGTATATAATAATAGTTCATTCTTTGGTATTTTTAATCTATTTAGAAGTTTTTGAATAAGATATTGTTCTATTCAGCAGACTCCAATATATATATATATATAGCCAAAATCTCTATTTTGACCTCTATTTAAAAAAAAATAGCTACCTGCTAGATACTTAAATATGAAGCATAATTGCCTCAAACTCAACATGTTCAACATGGAACTCATTTTTCCTCCATACTTATCTATTTATACAATGCTACTTTCTGTCAGTTTTATATACATTGTACTTCCATAATTTTGTGAAGGATTAAGATTATGTGAACTACCACAATAATTATACATATATGCAATGAAATTATTGTTTTGTTTTGTCTAATGTTGTATACTCCTAGAATAACACTAAGTCTGTAATTGATATAAGCAGTACCAATACTGAACGTCATCCAATAACTTATCTCCCTTTTTTCTTTTTTCCCCCTTTATTCTTCTTTTTTTTTTTTTAGTGAGGCAATTGGGGTTAAGTGACTTGCCCAGGGTCACACAGCTAGTAAGTGTTAAGTGTCTGAGGCCGGATTTGAACTCAGGTACTACTGACTCCAGGGCTGGTGCTCTATCCACTGTGCCACCTAGCTGCCCCTCCCCCTTTATTCTTATAAGGAATGTTTTGTAATTTGTTTTTGTTTTGTAATTTTATATATATATATATATATATATATATATATATAGAGAGAGAGAGAGAGAGAGAGAGAGAGAGAGAGAGAGGGAGAGAGAGGGAGGGAGGGAGGGAGGGAGAGAGATGTACATGTATACATATACACACATAAATAGAGATTATATATACATAATATATAAAGATTTAAGAATGTCATATATATGTGCATGTATGTATATGTATATATACATATATAAATTCTTATATCTCTGTTGCACTGATGGCTCTCAGATATAATATGTATTCTATAATTATGTTTAATGGATTTTCTTTGTCACTTCCTCCTGATTTTGTTATACTAATTATTATCTCTAGTTTCTTTTATTATTTTCTTGATTTTTAAAAAAAAGTAAACCACCCTACCAAATGCAGGAGGAAAAATTTGTCGCCTTTTGGTCAATGTTTATTGTCTGTAATGTTTTTATTTTTTCCTCCTATTAATATTGGTGACATTTCTAAAGTTCTATCAAATAATATTGGGAAAATAATACTTATTTGGATTCATTGCAAATAATGCTAACATTTGATTATAGAAATATTTTACTTTAACATTCAAAATAATATTTCTGTGGTGTAGGAGGAGCATAACTTAACTCTGCCTCATGCAAGTTAGGCTTCATTTTCCTTAAAATGTATTGAGGAATGGTCAGGTAAGTGGCACAGTGGATAGAGCACTGGTCCTGGATTCAGTAGGACCTGAATGCAAATCTGATCTCATACACTAGACACTTACTAGCTGTGTGACCTTGGGCAATTCACTTAACCCTCATTGCTCCATGCAAACAAACAAACAAAAAAAGGCATTGATGAAATACTTGAGGCTTGATTCATTTAAGGGACTAAAGAAGTTGGCTGTTAAAATCACTTCCTGGTTGCCTGAATACAAAGGAGAAATAGGAAACTGGGGAGAGAGTTCTAATCAGCTTAAAAAACTAGATATATATTTAAAGAATATTCTTTTTAATATACCCCTCCCACTTTGGCTAAGTTAACATTCTTTTTAAACTGTTGCATTATGGTCCAGTGTCTCATTCTGTTGCAACAATGAACATAAACTATGAGAGAATTGGCCTGGGTTAGGCCCACCACAGAACAATTGGTTTAGTTATGCAAGATTGGATCTCATTGTAGGAACAGAAAGACCTCATTGAAATGGAGACTGGCCTTCATGATTCTGATGGTACTTTTGGTATTGCCTCTAGAGATCATGTTTGTTTACCATGAGTCAATTCCCATCTTGAGAAATTAAAGAATAAACCGACTGTGACCATTCAGTAAGGAAATATCAATGTCAATATGGATTGTAAACTTAAGAACTGTGTCTAAAATAATTTCAGTATACAGTAGTCTTTTAGTCCACCTGATATGTTTTTCCTGAGCCTTCATTTTTTCTCCTGTAATTTAAGCCTCTTTTAAATTCAACTAGGGAATTTACTCATAACTCACTTTACCTTCAAAAGTAGCCAAGAAAAATTAAATTTGTGGGGATTAAAGATAATTTTCCACTCAATGAAAAGGTGAAGAATTAGATTTGTTTTCCCCTTGCTGGAAATGGATGTCTTCATATTGCTAAAGATCATTCTCACCTAATTGCTTCCCAAAGAAAAACTACTAAAAGAAGCCCCCTCCAAGCTTTATGGGAGTCATATTTGGGTACAGTTGAGGTAAGAATATTTTTTTTAAAAATAAAGATGCTTCTTGAAGAAAAGGTCCTCAGTTCTATCTATAACTCTTTCTCTATACATACATACATATATGTGTGTATACATATATCTATATGTGTATTGTGTTTTGTGTATATACATACATGCATACATATATATCTACATACCTACCTATCTACATACATACATACATACATACATACATACATAGCCTGTTAAGGGGTGGCATGATGGACACCACCAGTGATAGAAGTAATCAAGGCAGATCCCTGGGATTTTAAGATTAATATCTCTCTCAAAGAAACTGTTTGAGATGGTTTTCTTCTTAATTTCACATTTGAGAGGGCAACCAGAATTGGTTGTATGCACTTTGTGGTGCTTCTTTGGTATAAACCACTGGAGGAAACACTTCAAAAGATAATACATAATTTTCCCTCGTGCCCAAAGGCATTTCTGAAACTAGGGATGTGAACGAATGTGCCAACTTCACCACAATGAATTTCTTGAGGATTGACAAGGATAAAAAGTTTCCATTCCCACTCAAAACTGTTCAGTGTGAATTATAATTCTGTCCCTGGAGTTTCAAGCAAAGAGACCCTTCAGAGTTCTGACCCTAGATGATTTTCCCAATCCTTATTCTGAGCTGGATGTTCCTAATCTTGCTGGCAACCTTATAAATTTAAGATGTCAGGAGATCCTGAATGCTATAATATTGGCCCAGGAAGCAGAAAGAATTCTCCTGTACTGAAAAATCTAAACACTTAATAGGAAGGTGAACTGAATGAGGCCTTAGCATGGTTATCCAGAATCCTTTGGAGTTAATTGAGTCACCTCATGTGGTAGTTTCTGAACTATCAACTATGGTACACCACAGAGTAGTAGCAATTCTCTGGCCCATAGTAACTGGACAGCATAGGAGTTCTGAGTTAGACCACAGTCATAGCAGTACTCTTAGCATTTGTGCTAAGCACAGGAGAAGAATAGCAAGGAAAACACATAGAAATATGTTTTCCGGGGGCAGCTAGGTGGCACAGTGGATAGAGCACCGGCCCTGGATTCAGGAGTACCTGAGTTCAAATCTGACCTCAGACGCTTGACACTTACTAGCTGTGTGAGCCTGGGCAAGTCACTTAACCCCAATTGCCTCACAAAAAAAAAAGAAAGGGAGGAAGAAAGAAAGAAAGAAAGAAAGAAAGAAAGAAAGAAAGAAAGAAAGAAAGAAAGAAAGAAAGAAAGAAAGAAAGAAAGAAAGAAAGAAAGAAAGAAAGAAAGAAAGAAAGGAAGGAAGGAAGGAAGGAAGGAAGGAAGAAAGAAATGTTTGCCATCAAGAGGTAGAGTCAAGCCTGGAATAGGGTACTGGACAGACCCCACAACAAATTCCCACAATGCAGAAATACCATGCTCACCCTAAGATAAGTGGTAAAAGCCAGATCTACTATGGGGCTATGCGTAGAGGGTTGGGAAGGTACCAGCAGTAGTTGTAGTAATAGTGCTAAGGTCTCTAACAACACTATTCCAGTTTCTATTCTGTTTTCTCTATTCCTCTTTTAGTTCTGCCTGTTTTAAGCTTTTCCAGTAGTACAAGTCATTTAAGTGTAGTCAGATCTTCTAGAAGACCCTAAGGATCTTAGCCAAGAATCAGAATGCTATAGGAACATTATTCTAACTCCTGCTTCCATGCAAGTTAGGCTTTTTTTTTAAAATAAAAATTATTGATATCCTTGAAACTTGGTTGGCTTAAGAGACTATAGTCTCAGGCTACTGACATCACTACCTACTTTCCCTGAGTATAAAGTAACAGTCCAGAACTCCAAGAACTCTGATTGTTGTCTGGTAGAAAATGATGGGGTCACTCATAGTGGTATGTACCTGTTGTTCTTCTTTTTGTTGTTGTTATTTGGTCATTTTTTTGGTCATGTCTAACTCTTTGTGACCCCAGTTATAGTTTTCTTGACAAAGATACTAGAGTATCTTTTTTTCTATATCTATATATTCTTTTCTAAACAGCTAGTAAATATCTGAGGCCAGATTTGCATTCAGGACAAGGAGTCTTCCTAGCTCCAGATCTGGCACTATATCTACTATGCCACCTAGCTGCCTGGGACACACCTATAGTCTCACATTTTGAGGATATTTCTTGAGTTTGAGATTTCTGAGTTACATTAGGCTATTTGAATTGGCTGTCTACATGAAGCTTGCCATTGATAAAATAAACACCCTGGGCTTGCCTAATGAGGAATGAAGTAGCCTATATTAGAAAAGGAGTAAGTGGGGGCAGCTAAGTGGTGCAGTGGATAAAGCACTGCCTCTGGATTCAGGAGGACCTGAGTTCAAATCCTGCCTCAGACACTTGACACTTACTAGCTGTGTGACCCTGGGCAAGTCACTTAACCCTCATTGCCCCACCCAAAAAGAAGAAAAAAAAGAAAAGGAGTAGGTGAGTATTTCCATGTCAATCAGAGTGGGATCAACTCCCATGAGTAGCTCCTGAACTTCCTATCTGGTCACAAAAGGAAAATTATCTCTCCTTTCTTCCTATCCTCCTTCTTTCTTTCCTTCCTTCCTTCCTTCCTTTCTTTTCTTTCTATGTTTATTTTTCTTTCTAAATATATGTATGCACATATGTATACATATATATGTATTTACACACATATGCAATAAGAGAAGGAGGAAGAGGAGGAAAAGTAAGAGAAAGAAAGGAGGAGAAGAAGTAGAAGGAGGAGAAGAAAAACAGCTACAACTATTATAACTACAACTACAAAAACAACAAAATTCTGGTCACCTTAGTCAAGGAGGCTTTACTTAGACGAATCAACTCATCCTGTCCTTAATCCATATTCTTCTTGACTAATTTCCTGCTGGGCCTAAATTAATCTCTTTTTGCTAACTCTTGAATCACCTAGAAATATTTCATTCTATCCGAATAATAAGTGTTGGTCAAAGCCCAGAACTTATGTCCAGGTCATTAGAAGGTAGCTTTTCTGTTTGTTTATTTTACATAAAAGAATGCCATATTTTGTCAAGGAATTTTTATACACCTACTGAAATTAAGCATTTTTATTTTTAAAATGATTAATCATGTCAGTTGTTTTCCTAATGTTGAATCATGTTTTACTTGACCCTCTTAAGCATGAGAGAAATGTACTAAAACTTTTCTGAACTAAATCAGATCTCCAAAAATGTGGGTAGGGGAGTGGAAAAGCAGGGAGCAGAAGGGACCTAACCCATGATACTTGGAAATGAGAGAACCTCCCTCATTGGCAGAAATTCTTTTTATTACCTTTCCCACAGTGTTGTGCCCAAATCTGCAGTTGGGTGACATCAACTAAGGAGACTGATTCATGGATGATGTGCTAAAAGAAGGGAGGCTTAAAAACAGAGATCACCAAGAAAGGGGGGCAAGCAAATGGTAGCTGAGCTACCAAATATGAAGAAAGAAGCTGCAAAGCTCTGGTTGGAATTTAGAGACTGCACTGATCAATACAATCATGGTATCCCTAGATTTAGTGGTCTTGGCAGGATCAGGGTAAATCGAGCAAAGGTAAGAGAATACCACTGTTCCCCGGTTTTCAATAAGAGGCTCAGAGAAAACATGTTCACTTTTTGTTCGGTTGTTTCAGTCTTGTTTGACTCTTTGAGCCTCCATTGTGGTTTTCTTTGCAAAGATACTAGAGTGATTTGCCACTTCCTTCTCCAGGTTATTTTACAGATGAGGAAACTGAGGCAAATAAGGTTAAGTAATTTGCCCATAATCATACAGTTAGTGTCTGAGTTCAAGATGTGAACCCAGGTCTTCCTGATGCTAGGCTCTGCATTCTATTGCCTGCTCCACCTAGGGGCCCAATTTAAGAGCTAGACACACCCCAAATATTTGAGTTGTGAATTCTGAAATGACTCTGTGTCTCTCTAACAATGTTGGGTGTAACTCAGGCGGTTTAAAGCATAATTGGTCAATTCTTTTGGAGGTGTTGGCTATTGAAACTCTTCCTAAAAGGTTGCAGAATAATGTTTTACTATTTGATTCCTTTCCATGTTAAATATATTTTTTCTATGTTTTAATTAAATACTTTAAATATTGAAGCCATATGTCTCTTGTATGGTTTAAGTAGAAAAAAAGTTTATAATATATGGTAGCATGCCATCTATAAATTGAAAAGTTGATTAACAAAACTAAACAAAAAACCTACATTGAATCTGGAAATAATTAGGAATATTGCTTTTGTAGTGACAATGTTGTTCAGTATTAAGACTGCTAGACCTAGAGTCAGAAAGATGAAGGTTCAGTTCTTATTTCTGACGCTTACCAGTTGTATGAACCTGGGCAAGTTATTTAACCTCTATGAATTTATATTATCCTACCTCAGAGAGTGATTATAAAGCTCAAATGAGATAAGGTTTCTGAAGCATTTTGTAAACCATAAAGCCCTCTGTAAATAGGAAGGCTCATTATTTTAAAATTCATTGATTTTTAAAAAATTTTTATTTTTATTTTTGCCCAGGGTCAGACAGCTAGTAAGTGTCAAGTGTCTGAGACAGAATTTGAACTCAGGTCCTCCTGAATCCAGGGCCGGTGCTTTCTCCACTGCACCACCTAGCTTCCCTCTAAATTCATCGATATTTACAAACACATCTTCTACCCTGTGGGATTTGACTTAGTGAAACATATAAATCAATCATATTAAAAACTTCAGTCAGATTTCAGAAATTCTGACCCACAGCTTGGACCTCCTATATTGGCAAGCAAACAAAGAACAATACAAAAAAAAATCCAAAAGTTGGATTCATCCTGATTATTTCCAAAGCAACAGAGAACACAGTGTAACACCACGAAATACAAGCAAGCTTCCCACAGCATCTGAACTAGTAAACCATTATCTCACCAGCTCAGCACCTTAGTGTCACCTTAATATGTTTAAGTGGATGGAAGGAGCTGAAAAACCATGTCAGACCTTAGATTGTTAAACACAGGGTTCCTGGGCAAGAATGAGAACACTGACAAGCTCATGCTTTCAGTTTCCCTATGCCAGTTCTGAAAGGAAATTGGACGAGTGGTCATATTATTCAAGTACCACTTTGTAGCAGAGTTAATTTCAAAATCCCCAAAGTTGGGTGGTTCTAGGAGACAAATTTTCCATTGAGGAAATGAGCATTTATCTTGTAGGATTTGAAGTAGAACGAAACAATGAAACAATCTATTCTTAATTTTTTGAATTTTACAAACTATTTAAAAAAACTAGGGGGTGGCTGCTTTGAATTGCAAAATATAAAGAAGGCATCCAGTGAATTAGCCACAATGGCTAACCTAAAGGGATTTTAAAAAAATAGTTATTTGTAAATATTGTGTAACTTTGGGTTGTTTATAAACAGTTGGTTGAAAATAGTCTTTTGTTCTTTCTACTATTGCAGAAACAGATTGCTGTTATATGGCCACAACTAAACTGAGGACTATGCAAATCTTAACATGAATTCCAAGACTCTTCTGGTTCATCTGAACAAAAAAAGAGACTGATTTCAACATTAATGAGACAAATGAACTGTGTTTATAAAATTCCTCCTATTCATACCTCTTTCAACTCTTACCTTCACTTAGTCTTTTTTTTTTTTTTGTGAGGCAATTGGGGTTAAGTGACTTGCCCTGGGTCACACAGCTAGTAAGTGTTAAGTGTCTGAGGCTGGCTTTGAACTCAGGTCCTTCTGAATCCAGGGCCAGTGCTCTATCCACTCCGCCACCTAGCTGCCCCACACTTAGTCTTTAAAAAAAAAAAAAAAGTATTTTATTATTTCCCAGTTACATGAAAGGATAGTTTTAACCATTTGTTTTGATAGGATTTTTAGTTCCAAATTTTTTCCCACCTTCCTTCCCTCCCTCCTCTCCAAGATGGAAAGCAATCTGATAAAGGTTATATATGTACAATCACAATAAACATATTTCTGCACTAGTCATATTGTGAAAGAAGAATCAGAGCACAAGGGAAAATAACTCAAAAAAGAAGGGAAAAAAACAGCCCAAAAGTAGAAATAGCATGATTCAATCTGCATTCAGAATTCACAGTTCTTTTTTCTGGATGTGGAGAACATTTTCTATCATGAGTTTCTTTGAAATTGTTTTGGATCATTGCACTGCTGAGAAGAGCCAAGTCTATCACTGTTTTTCATCACACAAAGTTGCTGTTACTGTGTACAATGTTCTCCTAGTTCTTCTCCTCTCATTCAGCATCAGTTCATGTAAGTCCTTCCAGGTTTCTCTGTAATCCTCCTGCTCATCGTTTCTTATAACACAATACTATTTCATTACATTCATATACAAAGGGTAACCTTTGAGCAGAGGCTGGGATGGAGTAAAGAAGCATCATTGAACAATTGAAAGTTTTGGGAATGTGTGTGTGTGTGTGTGTGTGTGTGCATGTGTGTGTGTTTGTGTGTGAGTGTGTGTGTGTTTCAATGAATACTGTGACCCTCCATTACTACTCAGATATGATGTGGTGGAGAGATACATTTCAATACAATCACTGTATACTTAAAATCAACTTCTATTCTCATTTATATACTGTGAATTAAAATAAAAACTGTTAGGTCAAGAGATTTCTAACTTACAGTTCTTTTAAATCCTGAACCAAAATTCTAGTTGTGTTCAAAGCCTAAAGGGTAAACAAGAGCTTGAGCTAATTATTTTAGGCATGGAAAAGATCAGCAGGAGTTCATGGTTCAAAGTTCAGTACTATCCCCTAGTAAATAGTTGATTTTGAAAAAGTCACTCTCCGTGCCTCCATTTCAGCCTCTATTAAATGAAGGTTCTGGAATATATCTCTAACATCACTTCCTGCTTTGATATTCTATAATTCCATGTCTCTCCTTTTAAAAAAATGGATTTTCTTCATCTGTAAATAAATCAATAAATATGACTATTACAATTGCCTATCCTACAGTTTTTTTCTGAAGAATTCTATTTGCAACACGGAATAGGAAGGTAAAGAGGGAATGAAATTAGCATTTATTAAGGGCTTACAATGTGTCAGAATATGCTAAGCACTTTATTAATATTATCACATTTGAATGGAAATATAACATTCATGACAATATTTCAGGACAAGGATTAATACTGCAGCAGCAGCAACAGCTGCAACAACAATAATAATAATAACTTACATTTAAATATGACAACTTAAGTTTTGCTAAGTAATGTCCTGACAATAAAGGGTAAATGAGAACAATTTGTATTTAACTGTTCAAATCCTAAAAAAAAAAGCAAACAAAACACCAGACACCTCGAGGGTTATATTGACAGTGAATAGGGTTAAAGAGACACACATTTATAGACAGTACACTGAATATATCTGGAGGCTGTTTCTGTACGGGTGCCCATAATCCCAGTCTGTGCACTAACTCTCTATGACTGCTTTGTGTCAAAGCAAAAGAGTAATTGACATGCTAGTTAACATAGGCTGAAAAATGACCTTGAGTTCCACTTGGTCCTCAACTCAGCAGGATAGAGGAACTTGTCATTGTTCATCCTCTCTGAAAGATGGCAATGAAATACTCTTTCAAAACAAACCCAAATGAAATACACATCACTTTCCCTTGAACAAACTGACCCACAACTCATATGCAGTGTTCTTAGTTTGCAGTGCTCTCAGCATGTGTGTGTGTGTGTATGTGTGTGTGCATGAAAGTAAGGATAGTTTTTTTTTTAAAAGATAATAGAAAAGAACTAGAAAACTGGACTTGGAATAAAAAAGCAAATCTGCTTCATGTTCCAAATTTGTTACTTACTAGCACTATGACTTTGGGCAAGACACTTGTTTCCTCAACTATGAAGTAAGAATTCAACCCACCACCAAAGGGTTCTTATAAGTAAGAATTACATAGGGAAATATGTGTGAAAGCATTTCATAAATCATGAATAGCTATCCAAATGTATAGCATATTTTTGGAGCTCTGAATATAATTCCTCTGACATGGTACATTATTTTATATTTAGTGTGATGTGGTTTCTTTCTTATTAAAAACAAAAAAGAACACAATTAGCCTGGTAAGTAATGGATTTTATGACATGAAACTTTTTATGAAAGCAAAACCATGCAACCATGTACATTTTTCAGCTTGTCCCAGTAATAGGATCCTGGAAAGGGTCAAAAAGTCTTAATTCTATACAAGCTCAGCAATTAATCATATGACCTCAGGCAATTAATAAATCAACAAGTACTTATTAAGCACCTACTATGTGTTAAACAAACAATTTGTTCCCAGTTTCTCATCCTTCTTGCCTTTAAGTTCCCTTTTGGCTATGATGTCTATGGTTCTTTTTGGTTCTATCGTTTAATGGGTGGATCCACACTTGTTAAAAAAAAAATCACAAAATCAAGTTTACTGGGTTTACTAAAAAATTATGTTATATAATGTTAACTTGACAGCAAAACAATCCTTTTAGATTCCCTATTGAATTCACTAATCTACTTACCATAGCACATCTTTGAAACTTTCTCATCCATTTTTAGACCTCATAGTTCTCTCTCTCCCAACTTTCTCATCTAAAAACCTTATCTCAGATTTCATTGAAAAAATTGAGGCCATTTGCTCTCAGCAAGAGCTGCCTCTTCAGTGGGCAGCTAGGTGGTGCAGCAGATAAAGCACTGGGCTTGGATTCAGGAGAACCTAAGTTCAAATCCAGCTTCAGACACTTGACACTTACTAGCTGCGTGACCTGGGGCAAGTCACTTAATCCTCATTGCCCAGAAAAAAAGAAAAAAGAAAATCCCTGAGATTAAAAAAAAAAAGTTATAGGGGCAGCTAGGTGGTGCAGTGGATGGTGTACCGGCCCTGGATTCAGGAGGACCTGAGTTCAAGTCCGGCCTCAGACACTTAACACTTACTAGCTGTGTGACCCTGGGCAAGTCACTTAACCCCAATTGCCTCACCAAAAAGAAAATAAAAAGAGCTCCCTCTTCACTCCTCTTCTTCATCTTACATCACTTAGATGCCTTCCATTATTATCTTCTGCTTAACCCCTGACTCATATTAAAAAGGGGCCCTTCTCCATGCCAAGGCAAGCCCCTTCACATGTACAAGTGATTGCATTCAAGCCTATCTTATAAAGCACATTGCTCCCCTCTATTATTTCCATTCTCTTACTTATCTTCAGTCTCTCACTATTTACTGACTGCTTCCCTACTGCCTATAATTATAGTCACGTATCCCTCATCATCAAAACCACTCGTACTTATTCCATCTATCCTCAGTAGTTATCATCCTTTTTCTCACCTCCATTTTGTGGTTAATGTCTTTAAGGACACATGTAATAGGTCCTTCCTTTTCATTTCTTCTACTTCTTAACTTTTTACATTCTGGTTTCCAACCTCATTATTCAATTACTCTCTCCAGAGTTAAGAATGATCTCTTATTTGGCAATTTTATTTTATAAAGCTTCATCCTTCTTGTCCTCTCTGAGGCCTTTGACACTATCCATAACCTCTTTAATGCTCTCTTCTCTCTAGGTTTTTATAACATTACTTTTCCCTGGTTCTTTTGCTACCTGTCAGAACACTTCTCCTCAGTTTCCTTTGCAGGATTTTCATCAAAACTTGTATCAGTCAAAGATCTCTTCTGGGCTCTCCGATTTTCTTCCTCTACAACATGTCATTTGGTGAGATTATCAATTACCATGGATTTCATTTTCATTTTATGCAAATGATTCCCAATTCTATATGCCAGTCCTAAAATTTTAAAAAATCCTATTTGCCCATCCTCCATCTCCAATAGCCTATTAGACATTTAAAACTACATGTCCTATGGACATTTTTTTTTTTTTGTGGGGCAATGAGGGTTAAGTGACTTGCCCTGGGTCACACAGCTAATACGAGTCAAGTGTCTGAGGTCAGATTTGAACTCAGGTCCTCCTGAATCCAGGGCCAGCACTTTATCCACTGTACCACCTAGCTGCCCCCTATGGACCTTTTTAACTCAAAATATCCAAAATTGAACTCATTATCTTTCCATTCAAACTGTCCCATCTTCTAAACTTTCTTGTTACTGATGAGTATATCACCATCTTTCCAGCATCCAAACTCACAACCTAGCTATCATTCTTGACTCTTCATTCTGTCTCTCAGCACTAGATCCAATTAGTTAACAAATCTTGTCTTTTCTACATTCATAACATTGCTTGTTTATTCCCCGTTAACACCTTTGTTACTACCACCATCCTGGTACAGGTCCTCATTACCTTTTGCCTGGACTATTGCAGAAACAAGTTGGTCTCCTTGACTCAAGTCTCTTTCTAATCCAGTTCAATCCATTCTCCAGTTAACAGTCAAAATGATTTTTCTAAAATGGGTATAACCATTTCTAAATTGTTAAAATTCTTTAAATGTCTTTTAAAGCCTTTCAAGACCTGGCCCTTTTCTTTATTTTTAATATTGTTTTACCTTACTCTCCTCCACATAAACTGCTACCCAATAACACTGGTCTCCTTTCTGCCTTTCCTATTCCTTGAATAAACAAGATTTATTTTATTTTATTCTTTGTTTGTTTATAGGTGATGGAGAAGAAATCAACATCTCTTGACCCATATGTTTATTTTCTCATTCCTTATGAGGTTTGTCTATATAAGGTTCAAGATTATCTGATTAAAAGAGGCTTTCCTCTGCAAATTTCTAGATCACAAATTATATCCATACAGTCATTTAATTGACAATGGTGAAGAAAATGTAGGCTATCTCTGTGTCTCTTTTACTTTTTTTTCCTTGGCATTTCCTTGGTACCAGGTTTTAGTACTAAGTACTTACTACTAAGAGTATAGATTTTTAATTAGTCCTTATTTAGCCATCCCTGAATGGAAGCATGTGGGACTTCATCCTTAGCCCCATTCAGGTATAATATGTTTTTTTTTTTTTCCTAAGAAACTACTGCTAACTTGGAAGCGGAACATTATCTTCCTTCAGTCATTGAGTGTTGCTGATCATTACTACCTAAGAACACAGCAACCCCTTAGCTCCTTTCATCAGGCAGATGAGTGACATAAAAGCCTCTGCCTCAATATTGACTTCATTCTTCATTATAAAGAGGCATGGAGGGGGCGGCTAGGTGGCTCAGTGGATAAAGCACTGGCCCTGGATTCAGGAGTACCTGAGTTCAAATCCGGCCTCAGACATTTGACACTTACTAGCTGTGTGACCCTGGGCAAGTCACTTAACCCCCATTGCCCTGCAAAAAAAATAAATAAATAAAGAGGCATGGAACTGTGAGGTCACAGCCCCGGGATAGTATATAGAAATATCCTCACCTTGGGACTTAGTGGAAGCAGTATTTATCCTACCTCATCTTATCAAACTTTCTGAGAAAACAAAGCAAACAAACAACAAAACCAATGCCTCAGCCCTCTATAAATAACAGTCACTATGATACCAGAACTTTTGTTACTGGAACTCCATCCAGGAGTACAGTTTCAGGTATTGAATCCAACTAGAAGCTGAACACATACTATGTGTGTGGGTTGACTTCTATATAGGAATGATTCCTTACCATTTCGACCTCAAACCACATAACTAGCACTGAGTGTTAGTCCCCTTGGGGCAAGACTTCCAGATATTTACCAGCCTAAATATTTGACCTGCTATCCCTGCTTCTTCTACCATCAGCTCTCTGATCATTTGAGAGTGATTAGGCTGGTGCCATTCTTCTCCATTACAGATTCCTGGAGGCTGGCGGCCCTAGTCAACTGAGGCTTCTCCCTTACTATGGATATCAAAATTCCTCTTCTTCCTTTCCTAATTCTTATGAATCGGAGTTACCATCTGCCAAAGTGAAAATTTCCAAACCTCCAAAAATTGACTACTCTCTCATGCCTGTTAAGTGTAACCTTATTAATAAATTTTCTCTATTCTCTTTTGTTTTCCTTTCTAGTGTGCCCTCTAGGACACCCACTCCATTGCTAACTAAATTACCTTAATCTTATACCACTTCCTCTCAGTCTTTCTAGGAAAGGAAAAGGTCTTCTCTCCACTGCTCTTCAACCAACTCTACCTGCCATGAAAGCATGTAAGGTTGAATCATGTTTCTCTCCTCATGACCCTCAACTAAGAGAGCCAAGAATAAGCAGCAGCTCCCCTATCACCTAAGGCTTGAAAACTGTGTTACAGCTCTAAAAGAGGAAGCATGTTTCCCCATGTTACACCATGTAGAAACCATTAAAAGAAGTGACCTAATGATGGGTGACTGAAGGCAAAGTGATAGGTAACTGATATACAATACAAGTCTTGTGCTGCTATTCATGAAATATGAAAATAACCAGATGATGAGAGGTGGAATAGTATAATAAGAAAAACACTTGTCTTCTAACACTTTCCGCCTATTTGACTTTGGCAAAATCACTTAATCTGCCTGGGCCTCATCTTCCTCATCTGTAAATTTTGGAGGGGGTCAGTCTAGCAAGTCTTTCAGGACTTTTTAGTCAATGGTATGCTGGGCAAGGTTTAATAATCAGTTCTCTGGAAAGTAAATTTACATATGCCTGTCTGTACATATGCATGTACATACTTATCTACAAATGCATGTAAATAAATAAGCAAACAAACAAATAAATGTTTTTAAGTTTAATCTGCATTATTTTCACTTTCTTTATCACTTTATTAAGTGTAAGCAATCCACAAAACAATAATAAATCAAAGCCCTGATTTGTAGCATTTGATACTTTCCAAAGTTTAAATATTCACCTTGAAAATTTGACAATTGACACTCATGAGCCCATTCAATCTGGCTTCTGTGCACTCCTACTTTCAGCTCTAAATCCATGATCCTATGACATTTTAGCATTCTGAGTGGATCCTATAGAGAGGATTCACAGAATGTCACTGGCAAGAATCTCATAGGTTGAGCGAGCATTCGAAGTTTGTGATGTGCATCCATTAGGAGTGTACACACACTAGAGAGCTCAAGTTTCCAACAAGGTAAATGTGGCATCTGTTCTTAATTCTTCCCTGGAAAATAAATAAATGATAAGAGTCATACACAAATAGAACTAAAAATGATATTTGAGTGGGAAGATGACAATCATAAAATGTTATAGTTCCTTTGGGCAAGCAGTCATATTTTATAGACAGGGAAATCGAAAGCTCAAGATATTAAATGACTATGTAAAAGAGAATGGCAGAATTGGCACCAGAAATAAGCTCTCCTGATTACCAGGCAGTTGTACATTTAGGAAGCCAGCTAACAGAGAGTATAAAGCACTGAATTTGGAGTCAAGAACATTTGAGTTTCAATCCTGTTTCAGGTTCTCACTAATTGTGTGACCTTGGAAAGTTCACAATTTCTCTGGTGTCAGTTTTTGCATTAGTAAAATAAAGAGAATAAAAGAACCTACCTCACACCATCACATGAAACAATTTAGGCAAAACACTATAATGTAAGTGTTGTGGTTGTTTTTTTTGGTAATTGTTGTTATTCTACTTCATATTGGAACGTGTATAATATAAATAATTAACTCATTAGTGCTAAGACTAGGTGATTAACAACACCTTGATTTGTGGGAATGAATGGAGACTAGAAATCAATATTTTTATCACTTTTAAACACTGGATGAATTACAAAGAGTGTTAATTATTCAGAATAGTAACCAGATATATTAAGATATAGGAGCCAAGGACCAATATGACTTGCTTTCCATACAATCCACCATTTACTCTTTTTTTGTTGTTTGTTTTTTTGTTTTTTAGTGAGGCAATTGGGGCTAAGTGACTTGCCCAGGGTCACACAGTTAGTAAGTGTTAAGTGTCTGAGGCCAGATCTGAACTCAGGTCCTTCTGAATCCAGGGCCGGTGCTCTATCCACTGTGCCACCTAGCTGCCCCACCATTTACTCTTGGTAAATGAAAATACGAAACCACTCCTAAGGAGATATAATTGAATAGACCTTAACAATAATATTCCTAATAGTGGAACTTCTATTGCTTTGCCCACCATTACTACTACTGCTTCTCTTGCTATTGCTGCTCTCAATACTGCTGATGCTATATAATAATAATAATAATAATAATAACAATAAAATCTATTTGTGATTTTGTACATTCTATATCACTTTCATTTCTTTTACTTTAATTTCATGCTCTAAGACTCAAAACATTAAGGTGGCTACAAATTCTATTATCCCCTATTAAGAATAGATTCTTGGGGCAGCTAGGTGGTGCAGTGGATAAAGCACCGGCCCTGGATTCAGGATGACCTGAGTTCAAATCCGACCTCAGACACTTAACACTTACTAGCTGTGTGACCCTGGGCAAGTCACTTAACCCCAATTGCCTCACTAAAAAAAAAAAATCAAAAACCAAAACAAAACAAAAGGAATAGATTCTTAATTTTCTTTTGAAGGTTGTTAATATTTGGCAGAACATATCTGGTTACCTACTTTGCAACATAAAAACTTAAGCAAAACCAATGAATACAGTGGATATGTTTGATAGAATATACCACATTCTATATACACAGACTCCTACCTTTCTTTTGAAATAAGGAAGTAATATCCAGTACTAAATTCCCTGTGACACAGATTAGTCATTATAATTAATCAATTAATGAGTTTGATTAACTTGAATGGTTTTCACTTACATTTTTATGGTTATTTTAGATATGATTTATCCTCATTCTGTTTATTTTGTTTGCTATACGAGTTCACACCAATCTTTCTATGTTTCTCTGACTTCCTTATAATCACATTTTTATGATGCTCTAATATTCTTTTTCATTTTTATATCACACTTTGTTTCTTCATACCCAATTTTTAAAAATTTATTTTACTGAAAGTGTTTTGAACATGCAAAGAGGCAAGAAAAAGTGTGGAAAAGAATATAAAGAAACATGCAGTACAGTTAATAAGGATCAAAGATCTGGATGCATCCTTCAAAGCTATTAAGTCCAACTCCCTTTGTTTACTGAGAAAAAAAGTCTTACAAAAAATGTATCTGGTTAGTGTTAGAGTCTAAAATTGAACCTCAGTGTTCCTGACTCCCAGTCTAGGGTTCTACTATATCATGTCATCTTTCCATGATATGCTATACTATAGGACTGCTTACATACCCATAGTAAATTCCCAGTGAGTTCATCCTACTATTTCCAACTCAAGGAAAATTTTGCTTCTGAGGGAAGAAAACAAATATGTGTGAAAAAATCAAGTTTTCCCAGAACAATACCATAGATAAATAACAAGAGCTAAGAATGGGGCAAACATGCAAAGGACAAAACTGGCTATATGGCTTACAATTTATATCTACTGCTGATGAACTCCCTTGGTATTATGACATAATTGATCAAAATAATGCTTAGGGTCTCCTCATTATGGATTCATTTGCTATTCATTAAAATATCACAGCCCATAATGACTTCATTTGGTATTCAGGGATGTCATATGGTCCTCCATAGGTGTTCATGGACACTTAAAATAAATTGCTCCTTGCCTCTTTTTGATGACACTTTAATGCAAAATACATTTGCACTAACACAGTAGCTACCAATCCACCTGGTGCCAGAGGGACAGATATTTTTCCATAGCATCTGGAATATTAAAATAAAGAGTCTTCTTATTCCCTGAAAACATAGTCTGGGAAAATGGAAGAGGGAAAGGGGATACAGGGACATGCACAGCACTTTAATTATAATTATTTTTGATGGGTTTGACCCAACCATTAAGAAAATGATTATTTTTATAAGCAGAAACACACATACAAAAAATGTAGTTATTAATTTCTAAACAAAATGTAGTTATTATTTTATTTATAATTATTATAAATTCTCCAAATCATGAGGTTGGAAACATTATCCATTTTAAAAATTATGTTTTTTTCTAATAATAAAGTGTCTTGTGGATTATGTGGGAAAATTAGTCATAGCACTCTCAGCCACACCTTATTTCTAGTTGTTGCTTATTTTTTTGAATATCCAAATATGAATATCTTTTGCAGTGATACTGTATTTTTCTCTGAAAGTTCTTAATGCACTTAAAAATTCTTAGACGTCTTTGTATGCCTTACATTGTTCCTATTATAAAACAAAAGTCCTAATTTACTACCCTTTCCTTATCTTAGCAGATGTAGGAATCTGAAAGTCAACGTTCTTCATTCCATACCATAAATACCTAGTTGAGTTATGAAGATAAAATGAGATGATGAATGTAAAATTAATTTGTCATTTAAAAATAATTTTAAAATCTTAAATATTATCAATGCCAATTAGGGTAAAACTGAGGAATAGAGTTACTTGTTATATTTTTAAAAAATATATCATTCCAGGGGCGGCTAGGTGGTGCAGTGGATAGAGCATCAGCCCTGGAGTCAGGAATACCTGAGTTCAAATCCAGCCTCAGACACCTAACACTTACTAGCTGTGTGACCCTGGGCAAGTCACTTAACCCCAATTGCCTCACTTAAAAAAAAAAAAAGTATCACTCCTTCCATTTTAGGGGCAGCTAGATGGTGCAGTGGATAGAGCACCGGCCCTGGAGTCAGGAGTACCTGAGTTCAAATCCGGCCTCAGACACTTAATACTTAACTAGCTGTGTGACCCTGGGCAAGTCACTTAACCCCAATTGCCCCACTTAAAATAAATAAATAAACAAACAAACAAATAAATAAATAAATAAAATTTAAAAAAATAAAATAAAAATATATAATTCCATATTCAATAGTAATCAATAAAGAGAAAAGATAAATCAAAGTTTAAGTGGAAATACATAAAAGAAAAATTTGGCACCTTCAACTTATTGTCCATTTGCTTTAAAATTGTGTATTAAATTTAATATATTTTTAAAGTTCTCTTTGCTGCTAAATGCCCTTCTGAGTTCTTTTTATTCCATTAATTTAGTCAGCATTAATATACTCTCTATATAGTACTATATATGTGTATATATGTACTCTCTATATAGTACTATATATGTGTATATATACTCTCTATATAGTACTATATGTGTGTTTATATATATACTCTCTATATAGTACTATATGTGTGTGTATATATATACTCTCTATATAGTACTCCACATAGATTGTATAAATCTCTATATATTATACATTAAAGCTTAAGCCCATGTCTTTTTAAATTCTATATCAGTTCTCTAAACTGCATTCCCAAATTATATATAGCAAGTTGCTTAATCTTTCAACACCCTAAACAAATCTCTGTGTTTGTTTTTAAGATGAAGAGTAGGTGCAAACCTTAAATAGTAAATAATTTGCCCCATGAGAAGCTCCCTACATTGGTGAAACCACAGGTGCAGTAAAAGACTTGTGTGTGTATGTATACCAAGGTGCCCCATAAAGCAGTTTGAAAAAATCCATAAGATATTTTCACAGAGGAGCTATCATGACTAGTATTGAAGTCTATCCCATTCTGCTGACTTCACAGTAGCTTTCTTCAGTAGAGGGATAAACAATTCTTTGTAATATGACTTTTTAGTTTTCATTTCTCATAGGTTAGGACTTGATATTCTAAATATTTTGTTTAGTATAAAAACAATAAATAAACTCAAACTAACACAGTACTTTAGCCATGGGTCTACCTTTCTTCTTAACTCTTTTTTTTTTTTTTTTTAGTGAGGCAATTGGGGTTAAGTGACTTGCCCAGGGTCACACAGCTATTAAGTGTTAAGTGTCTGAGGCCAGATTTGAACTCAGGTCCTCCTGACTCCAGGGCCGGTGCTCTATCCACTGCGCCACCTAGCTGCCCCGTCTACCTTTCTTCTTGCAAAGATATCTTTGAAGTCAGTCATAGAGATGGGTCTCTGAAGAATCTCTGATATCTCTCTCATCTCACCCTTTGATTCCTTCTGTGTCTTTGCATCTTTCTGTCTCTTTATCACAAGATTTATATAAAAGAAATATTTCTGTGAATATTTATAAAAACATACATATCTGGAACAACATATAGATATATCTATATAAAGACATAGACATAGATGAGGATATGGATATATAGATGGTGTATATAGATCATTTCCCTTTCTTCATTACATTAAAGAAGGGGTATTAGTATGTGCCCTTAGCATATGCTGTGAAGTATCTGAATGTTCTTGTCTTTCACTTTCTACCCTATTTATTTAAAAAGATTATTAAGATACAATTAAATAATGTATGTAAAATCATTTTGTCGATTCAAAATACTCTATACTGATCACTTTCTCCCTCTAGATGCAAATGGAAATCTACAATGAACTTGAACCTAAGAGCCTTGCGAACAGCACAGTGCCCATAGCCATCATCTGGGAAATAAATCTTTTGGAGATTCAGCCTCACCACTGCTCCTGCAGGTGCCATAGCCACTGTTATTGAATACCCATAAAAACATTCATGCCACCAGAGTCCTTGGCATTTTCAAATTGTCAAGCATCAGAAACCGATGTGTTTTTTTTTTCATTTTTTTTTTCCTTACTGGAAACTACATTAAAGATGAAACATTACCATCTGCCTTGTCACTGAATCCAAAGGACTCTGGGACCTTTCTATCTTTCTTGAAGCTGAAATCTTCCATATGTGTTGTATCTCACATCTGAAAAGAGCTTCTTGACAGCAAGTACTGTTTTACTTTACTATTTCTGTCCCCAGAGCTTAGAATGGTGTTTTGTATATAGTAGGTGCTTAATAAATACTTATTTTTCATTCATTCATAACATATAGAGATATAGATCTATATCTAAATTTATACAGACATAGAGACTTAAATAGATAGCTATCCTTTGGAGACATCTCAACACAAATTCAAAGAAATTTGCAATTGATACAGTTATAGATATTTAAATTTTTGTTGATTGAATAAATTTAGATTTATGATATATAAATGGTAAACAGTAACAACAATAATAGTAATAGCCAGCATTTATTGGCCCCTAAAGTTTGTAAATCAGTTTACAAATATTAAATTACTTGATTCTCACAACAACCTTATTAATTAGGTGCTATTATTATCCATAGTTTACAAAAGAGGAATGTTATGTAGATAGAAGCTAAGTGACTTGCCTAGGGTCACACAAGTAAGTGGTTGATCCTGTATTTGAATTCATGTTTTCTTTATTCTAGATTCAGCATGCTATCCACTGAACTATGTAGCAGTGACCCTGGGGAAATCACTTAAACTTTCAGTGTTCTACACAAATCACTAAGAATATAAGTTTTGGAGAGGGTAGTAATCACAATCGATAGAGGAAGATGCTCAATAAGTGTTTCCCATTACCAGTGAAATGAATGGTTCTGGTCTTTATATATACATACCTATATGCACATATTAATAGAGAAAGAGAGGGAGATAATTTTGCCAATATATTTATATAATGTTGTCATGGCATTAATAATATTGCAATTATATAATTGATAAGAATGGAAACACAATATGAGAAATAAAAGAACTCAGAAGGTTGCATGCGGCAAATATGATATTTTAAACTATCTTATTTATATATGTTCACATTTATACATGTGTATGCAATCTTAATGCGGACATTTGAATGAATATATACATTGTATACACAAGTATATGTATAAGAATGGACATATGTACGTATGTATTATATATGTGTGTAAACACAATATATATGTATATGAATAAAATAACTCAGAAAATGACATGGGGCCAAATATTACATTTTACATTTTCTTATGTGTATCTATGTATAGATATGCATATGTTTGAGATATATAAATATATTCAGATAGTTAATAAAATTCTTAGTATATCAATACTGTTTTCACATATAATACATTTCTTAAAATTCAGAAGAGAGAAAAGGAAGTGAGATCCCCAAGTATAGCCATTTGGCCTGTTTGATTCATGCAAGACATTTTACTTCCCCAGGCCATGGATTTTTCTTCTGTAAATAGATGGTTAGATTAAGTGACTTCCAAGGTACCATGTAACTGCAAACCTATGATTTCATGAATTGTTCTAAATCTATGGAGCTCAGTAAATTATATTTTAATTTTCTTGATTATATTTCTAATTTTAGACAAAATGAAATCACTTGCTTTTAATCTTATTCTGGGACTAGAGTCAGGAATACCTGAATTCAAATCCAGTTTCATATTCTTCCTACCTGTGTGCTGTGAACAAGTCACTGTAGTTCTGTTTGCCTCAATTTCTTCATTGTAAAAATGAAGATAATTATAGTGCCTACTTCCCAGGATTGTTCCAAATGAACCTTTAAAAATACATATTTTCCGGGCAGCTAGGTGGCACAGTGGATACAGCACTGGCCCTGGATTCAGGAGGACCTGAGTTCAAATCTGACCTCAGACACTTGACACTTACTAGCAGTGTGACCCCAGGCAAGTCACTTAACCCCAGTTGCCTCAATTAAAAAAAATACATATAGTCTATAATTATAGTTATGCCATCCTCCTTAAAATATCTACTCCTCGACCATAGATCTGTTGATCTCATATTTAAATAGTGGAAATTCCATAAAAATAATTTTAATAAAGACTAGGAACTATATTTTTCAAACTTAGTTAAATCACACTTCTACATCCTGACTTGTATATGGTGATGAAAATTTGAATGTTGACCAGCAAAATGCTAATAATTGTTTTATTATTTAAAATGCTTAATTATTTTTAATAACACTTCACATACATGAACAGGTACATACATGTGAGAATATGTGTGTATTTCAGGAAAACAATTTGGTAAAAAAGACTGTTTCTCACATAATATATTCTTGGAGAAAAAGTTTAGAATATCATTTTTTAAACACTATATCATATTCAAATTACTCTGGAAGCAGGCACATTTCTAGGGAACAGAGCAAAGACAAGACCTCTCCATTCACTAGAAACGAATGCTATTCTACATGCTTCTGACATCCACTTGCATAAACCAAGGGAGCAATCGGTATTATAAGTATTGTCTGCTTGGGTGCTACACCACAGGCCTGTTTCTCCTGTTGAGCATAATTGAACCTCATTTGATGGGCAAAGTGGGGATACAACACAGTGATCCTTTGGGGACCCATCGCTACAATTAACTTCAAAGATAGCTTTTCAAAGAGGAGGGTGAATCCATGGCAAAGGAACTGGGTCAGTTCAAGTTGTTTGTGGAGTAGGTAAAATATTTAAAGTAGCAAGTGCCATCCTACCAGAACTAAATGAATTCTCCATCCTTATAAAAACATATCCAATAACTTTCATATCTTCCTCTTTGATAAGGCTTCTATGAAATAAGCACAACAGTAGTGAGACCTAAGTACTAGTTAAACCATACCTATGAAAAAGTGTTCTGGCTTTTCAAAATACTTTACACAATGCTCTTTTGTAAGCACAAAGAGATCTGATTTCCTAACCCATTTCATACTAGCATCATCCCAATTTTTATACCCTGAAATTCAGTATAAATTTAGTAATGGTCCTTTTTTTAAGTGTGAGGAAATTAAACAAGTTCTTGCCTATTGACTATTTTGATCATTCCTGCATTCAAGATTTTTATTGCTTGAAAACTTCCTCATTACTGTCACCCTATCCAATAGAATACTCTTCATTGTTTAAATAAATAAGTTTAATAACTGAATCTTTGACAAATTTAGCATCTCTCCCTCCCCACTCCACATGGGAAGTGTTTATTAAATTCTCTCTCTATGAGGCAGCTAGATGATGCAGTGGATAGAATACCGGCCCTGGAGTCAGGAGGACCTGAGTTTAAATTCAACTTCAGACACTTGATACTTACTAGCTTTGTGACCCTGGGCAAGTCACATAATGCCAATTCCCTCACTCCCCCCCCCAAAAAAAAAAATTCTCTCTCTACCTTGAGCTAATTCAAATGTTTGGGAATTCAGGGAGAAATGGGACCCCTACAAGTTCTTTTCATGTAGGTACAGAGGGATTATAAAGAGATTCAGCCCTTATACCTAATAGTTTGTAAAGCATATTAGTCTCATTATTATGGTTGGAGCACATCTAATTTGCAGCCACCACATGGCCTGGGTAGATAGTACACATCCCTTCCCTGATTGACAATGTAAACTAAGTGGTTCTTTCAGTGAGACACGGACATTGGATCATAGCTACAAAGCTGAAAGAGATTTCCTAGGCAATTTAGACTATCCCTTTCATTTTACATTTGTTTTGGGTTTTGTTTTGTTTTGTTTTGCAGGGCAATGAGGGTTAAGTGACTTGCCCAGGGTCATACAGCTAGTAAGTGTCAAGTGTCTGAAGCCGGATTTGAACTCAAGTACTCCTGAATTCAGGGCCAGTGCTTTACCACTGTGCCATCTAGCTGCCCCATTTTACATTTGAGAAAACGGAAGCCCAGGATTAAAATAATTTCCCCAAGATCACGCAAGTAGTAATTGGTCGAGCAGAGCAAGAATTTGAACCTCAAACCTTTGACCCTCAATCTATTCTTTATTTTATATTGCTAAATTGAGACAAGTTATTCTTGCGTTTGTGACTTAGATCATATCTATTGGATGGCAAACATATAAATGTTTGTAAGTTTATAGAAAATTGGCCAAACTTCTTACTTTTCATAACGATATTAAATATCTTGTGATGGTGGTGTCGTTCTCTGCAAAATAGACAATAACACTGGAGCAGAGGTTTATTGTTCAAAGGGAACTTATAGGTTGTTTAGTCCATCATTTCTTTTGTAGAGGAGGAGTTTAAGGCCTAACGAAACTGAATGATTTAGGATACTAAATATAGTACTGAAAGAGATTGGTGGTGATGATGATAATTATAAGTAGCACTGTAGGGTTGACAAAATGATTTAAGTACACTAGATCATTTGATTCTCACAACCGTCCAGTAAGAAATGTGCTATTATTATCTGCATTTTACAGATGATGAAACTGATGCTGAGAAACTAAGTGAATTGCCCAACATTCCACAGCTAGATCGTTTCTGAGCTAATCTGAATCTGGAATCTGGATTCACTTGATTCCTAGTCTAATCTTCTTTGTACTATGATAAACAGCCTCCCTTGATAAGAGAAAGTAAGGCTAAGTGATACATCCTAGATCACCCAGGTGATAAGCATCAGAGGCAGAGAATTCATAGTTATGCTATCTAATTCCAGAGCCACACCCCTTGCCACTGTGCCAGGCTTTCTGCCTCCCTAAAATTGTGCCTGAGAATATCTTTGTAGTATTCTATTATTTCTCTCAAAATGGGGTGAATAAATAATAAATAGAAATTATGTTCACATGTATGAATACACATGAATATTCAGAATGATCACATAGTACTTACATGCAACCATATACTTTACCAAGACATTCTTTTGAATGTCTCTGCCTAAGTACATGATCCTTTGATTTATCACCTCTAAGGTTCTTTCCAATTCTAAATCACAGGATCCCCCTGAGATCCTATGAGATTCTAATATTTGTGATATTTAGTCAAAATAATACTAATATGTGTGTTACCCTAAGAGTAGAAAGAGTTAACAGTGATATTACAAGGCAAAAATTAAAAATAATAATAATCCCCTAACCAAGGTTAAGTGGCAACTGTGTGAATCAGTGAATCACCATATTACAAGTACTGCTTCCCACCCAGTAGACTTGAGGGGGCCCCCAAACCACATCTCATTGCTTCATCTTCCAGAGAGTTCCCTTCTTATTATCCTTTAGCTCTCCTAATCCATAGACATCCTTTTGACATTTATGTTGCTGTTACTAATTTGGGAGTGGGATTAGTTCTCCTGTTAGCAAAGCACTGAGGCTATAGTGTGCAAAATTACTGCTGGCTTGTTAGGGCTTACATCCAGTACACATGCATGATGGAGACGCTCCTATTTGATGGATGAGCAAGCAGAAAGACAGGCATACTGTCCCTGTCCATTCAGCCTTCAACTAATTGGCTCATTACTATCCTAATATAGAGTGAACAACAAAGCCGTTAAAATTGGTTTGGGGCATTCCAAATTTATTTTATTTTATTTTTTTCTATTTTCAGACCTGTGCTACTAGCTGCATTTCCAAATTTTATGTAGTGATTTATTCAAATGGAGTACATTATAGGATGATTTGCCAAAGTGCTTAAACTGTTATCCTCTCCTAAAAGCAATATTACAATTGCTTATGTTCTATGTCCTTAGCAATGTTTCAGTAAAACTGAATGATCTTTTCAATAACATTCAGCCCAAGGATCTCTTGAGATAACTGACTAGATGCCTTTTAGCTAAGTTGTATATAAAGTGAAAATTCTGTACATTTGGAAGCAATTTTCCCATAGGCCCTTATTTTAATGTAGGAAATGCATTCTTATAGGCTGTCAGGAGACTATGACCTGAAGCATACTCTATGCTTCTCTTGTCCTAGGGTTAGGATGGCTGGCAAGCATTATTAAGGAGCACATGTCATAAGTGTTAATCTCCAGTCCCCCTACATCCCCTTATGGAAGTTTAAACATCATCAGAATGATCACCTACATCTTTATCTGAACATATCTGCCTCACTCTTCAGTGCATTATTTTTTTCCCTTGGCAAATGGAAATCCTATGTTTTCAGATATATATAGTTGGCCTTGGGGGTTCTACTTTTTTGCTGTAATAGGCAGACTTCTAGAAATTGGGGACAAGAGGAAAGCTTATCTTACTGGAATAAACATATCCAGAGCTTTCTATAAGAGGCTACCCCAGAAAGCTTTGTGCTGGGGGAAAAAAAAAGAGAATAGGGAATTAGACTTCTTTACTTAAAACTGGATGTGAACCAGAGATGTTGGAAAGATAGCTGAGACATACATTTTCAATATGGGGGAAGGGGAGTGAGTTAGATTTATTTTTTCCATTTTGTTATCCATAACTGAGCCATAGAATATGAAAAAAATTGCCAAAAAGTGACTGTTACATAAATGATGGATTGTAAGAGAAAAATATTTTCTTTGAGAACTTTATTACTCACTACGTCAGCTTTGTTGGAAGTGCACTCAAAAGTGTCATTATTAATAACAACTTTTTACGTTTACTTTCATTGCAGCCACCTTGTGAATTAGATTGTATTATAATTATTAGGCTTATTTTACAGATGAGAAAACGGAAGTAGCAAAGCCACTTGTATCACCCCTTCATTTTTTTGGCACTCATTGAGACTTATCACTTTTTAAATTTTCACATGACACCCTTTCTAGTACTGGTTGTACTTTGACTCAGTCCCTTTACTCACTGCTTAAGATAGTAGAATTGAAAATCTTCAGGGCAGCTAGGTGGCACAGTGGATAGAGCACCATCCCTGGAGTCAGGAGTACCTGAGTTCAAATCTGGCCTCAGACACTTGACCCTTACTAGCTGTGTGACCCTGGGCAAGTCACTTAACCCCAATTGCCTCACCCCCCCCCAAAAAAATCTTCAGGACCAGATGGATTCATGACTGAATTCTCCAAAATGTTGAAACAACAACAAGAACAAAGAATTCTAATACTATATAAAGTGTATGCAAAATAAATGTAAAATAGACTTGCCCAGGGTCACATAACTAGTAAGCGTCTCAGGCCAGATTTGAACTCAGGAAGACTCATCTTCCTGAATCCAGGTCCAACATTCTATCATTCCATTGACTGTTCCACCTACCTATGATAATTATTATTATTATTATTATTATTATTATTATTATGAGGAGGAGGAGGAGGAGGAAAAACAAAAATAAAAACTAAAAACAACAAAAAAAAGAAATTAACTACAATGAATTTATATTAGTTAATACAGTTTGCATTTCCTAGGCATGCATTTTACTTTACATACTGCAATCTTTTTTGACATCTTTTCCTAATATTTCTTCCTTCATTATAGTCTAGTTTGGGCATACTTACCTAGAAGTGTTGTGCTGTTTCAATTTGGGCATAGCTCCAAATTGTTTTCCAGAATGGTTGTGATAATTTATTACTCCACAACAGTGCATCAGTACACCTATTTTTTCACTGGTTATTATAATTTTTGTAGTATTGTATGTTAAAAAAAAGAAATTAACTAGCATGAATTTATATTAGACCCGGTCAGCATAGTTTCATGATTTCCTCCAGTTCAGGTCAAAGAAGACGAGTAGAACTGAAGGAGGTAGATGGTTAAAGTCATCAGGGTTTGGGTTTAGCAAGGCATAACAAAAAATAAGACAAACAAACAAGGGATTCAAGAGTAAGGAGTATGCAGTGTGTATTTAAATGGTTCGCAAAGGAGTAAAAAATCAGGGAAGGAGGAGAGTATAACTAGAACAAGGAAGAGTAGAGGTCATGTTGAATATGAACAATAGTAAACTAGGCACCATGAGGATGGAAAAATTAAAAAAAAAACACATGATCAAATAAAGTATATTCAAAGATTTTGTGGAGAGACAAAAGTGGCTCACTTATGAGTAATGACAAGATCAAGGGTATGACTATCACTATGGGTAACTTAAGTAAAGTCATAGTAATTGGGTAGATTGAGATCTCAGAAGCTAAGGTATTTGAGAGAACATCAATACATGTAATCTGACAGGCCACCTTCCTTCACACTTTTTTTCCTTGGTTACTTTGATATTCTTGACTTTTTATTTTTCCTGATGAATTTTGCTATAATTTTTTCGAGTTCTATGACATAATTCTTTGATGGTTTGATTTGTATGGTACTGAATAAGTAAATTAATTTAGGTAGAATTGTCATTTTTTTATGTTGGTCTGGTCCACTCATGAACAATTAATATTTCTCTAATTTTTTAGGCCTGACTTTATTTATGTGGTGTTTTAAAATTATGTTCCTTTAGTTCCTATATATGTCTTTGTAGATAGAATCCCAAGAATTTAATACTATCTTTGATTATTTAAAATGTAATTTATCTTTCTGTCTCTTTCTGCCATAGTATATAGAAATCCTGATAACTTCAATGTATTTATTTTATATCCTGAAACTTTGGTAAAGTTGTTGTTACAACTAATTTTTTTAGTTTATTTTTTAAAGTTCCTTAAATTGACCCTCATGCCTTCTACAGAGTTATCACTTTGTTTCCTTACTGCCTGTTCTTATTTCTTTAATTTATTTTGCTTGACATTGCTAAAGTTACCATTTCTAATACAATATTGAATAATAGCTGTGATAATGGGCACCCTTGCCTCACCCTTGATCTTATACTCATTACAGATAATGTATGTTCATTTTAGATAAAGCTATGTATAATTTTTTAAATGCTCCACTTATTCCTATACTTTCTATTGTTTTAATAGGCAGGTGTGTTAGATTTTGTCAAAAGACTATATCTATTAATATAATCATATTACTTTTGTTGTTTTTGTTATTAACATAATCAATTATGCTGATAGTTTTTCTAATATTGACTGAATTCCTGCTAGAAATTCTACCTGGTCATAGTGTATGAACTTGTGATATATCACTGTAATGTCCTTGCTGGTATTTTATTTAAATATGTTATATTAATATTCATTGGAAAAATTGGTCTATAGTTTTCTTTCTCTGTTTTTACTACCTTGTTTACGTATCAAAACTATATTGGTGTCATAGAATAAATTCAGTAAGTCTCCTTTTTTACATTTTATTTTCCATTCACTTTATATAGTATTAGAAATCGTTGTTGTTGTTGTTTCAAAATTTTGGAGAATTCAGTCATGAATCCATGTGGTCCTGAAGATTTTTTTGGGGGGGGGTGGTGAGGCAATTGGGGTTAAGTGACTTGAACAGGGTCACACAATTATCTGAGGCCGGATTTGAACTCAGCTTCTCCTGAATCCAGGGACAGTGCTCTATCCACTGTGCCACCTAGCTTCCCCAAAGATTTTTTTTTTTTAGGTATCTCATTTATGTTTTGTTCAATTTCTAAGATAGGATTAAATGAGAGTTGCATACCCTTTTCTATTAATCATGTTTTCTTTTTGTTGTTGTTGTTTGTTTTTTTGTGGGGCAGTGAGTGTTCAATGACTTGCCCAGGGTCACACAGCTAGTAAGTGTTAAGTATCTGAGCTCAAATTTGAACTCAGGTCCTCCTGAATCCAGGGCTGGTGCTTTATCCACTGTGCCACCTAGCTTCCCCCTAATCATGGGTTTTCAATAATTTTTGTAAATATACAACCATTTCACTTAGATTGGCAGTTTTATTGACATATAATTGAGCAAAGTTTATCCTAATAATTGTTTTAATTTCATCTTCATTGATGGTACAATTCACCTGTTTCTCATTTTTGATACTGGTTATTTGGTTTTCTTTCTTTTTTTTTAAATCAAGCTAACTAATGGTTTATCTATTCTATTGCTTTTTTCAAAAAGCCATCTCCTCATTTTATTTAGTAATTCAGGGGCTTTCTTTTAATTTTATTAATCTCTCCCTTGCTTTTCAAAATTTCCTTTTTGAAGTTTAATTGACTTTTTAAAACTTTTTTTCTTTTCCTAGTTTTTTAATTGAATACCTAATTTATTGATATGTTCTTTCTCTTTTTGTTGATGTAAGTGATTTTGATATATAAATGTTCATTTAAGTACTGCTTTGGCTATATTTTGGTATATTGTCTCATTCTTGTCATTATCTTTACTGAAATTATTGATTACTTCTATAATTTGTTCTTTGATATATTTATGCTTTAGGATTAGATTATTTGATTTCTGATTCATTTTTAATATATGCTTTCATGGCCATTTACTGAATATAATTTTATTGCATTGTTGTCTAAAAAAATCAACAATTTATGAATGTAAAGGTATACATGTTAAAACTAGGCTGAAGTCACTTCAGCTTTACCTAGAGGATATGAAGGATATTAGTAAGAAATAACATAGAAAAGTTACTTTAGAACAAGCATTTAGAGGGCAATTCATATGAGAAAAATAGTTGGATATTTTTCCTACATATATGACAATCACAAGCCTAAAATGTCATTTAAGGATATGATTATATATGTACATTAAAACAACTCTTTTTTATTGTGCAAATAATGATTTGAAAAAGGGAGAAGTAGTATAAATCAGGTACAGTAGTCCTAATGAAAACAGTATATAGAATACTGTATACAAGATACCATAGTCTTAGTATGATGGTGGTGTCCATAGAAAGAAAAGGAATGATGTAAGAGGTATAGATAGAAAAAAATAATAATTGTCAACTGGTTGTGGAGGGTTAGTAAAAAGGAAGTGTCAAAGATAATTCTGAGGTTCTAGTCTGAGAATGGGAAGCCATCAAAACAATAAGGAACTCAGGTCAACATAAGATTGTAGGTTCAGTTTTTTACATAAGAGCTTTTATTATTAAATATCTATTTCCTCTGTGTAACCATCATCAAGCCAGAAAATTATATTTATTTAGAATGAGGGAATTAAGTTACAAGAAATATTAGTTCTAATAGGCAACAACTGAAAACTGTGGCTTGCATTTCTTGGTTCTTTAGTACTATGTTGTTATGTATAATATAGAATATATGTAATATATTATATATGTTATGTATGTGTGTATACACACACACATACACACATACATTAAGTTAGGAGGACTTGATTTCAAATCTGACCCCAGACACTTACTAGCTATGTGACCCTGAGTGGATTACTTAATCCCAATTGCCTCAAACATCCAGGGTTTAGTGGACATGATGTATATCTTGCCACTGGACCCACATGGCTCTGGAGGAGAGAGTGAGGCTGGTGAGTTTGCACAGCCCTACTTCACTTAAATCCAATTCATGCAAGTCATGACATCACCAATATCATGGTCCACTTCAAGATCTAAGGACAAAACAACAAGAGATGGTTTTACATATAGATAGAATCCACAGGTGCCTATTTAATATAATTTAGGAAGCACAAGAAAGGTCCCTACCCTCATGGCTCCAAATTGTTTCCTCATTTTGTTGCTAATACTTGAAGTCATACCTTTGGAAAAATATTCTTTTGCATTATACTATTCCCCCCTCTTTATAGTTCCTTTTCTCTATTGTACCTGAGAACAGCATTAGTTTAAGATAATCACATCAATTTAAATATCCCTAAACATATTTTTGTAACTTTTTAAGCTTTTTAATAGTATTGTATTTCATTTTTTTCCAATTACATGTAAAGATAGTTTTCAACATTCATTTTTGTAAGATTTTTAGCTCCAAATTTTTTTTGTCTTTCTCTCTTCCATAATCATAAATTGATCGAGGAAATCCTTTCTTCTTATGTGACAGCTAGCTAAGATAAGAGCTTGGAAGAAGAAGAAGAAAGAAATTTCAAAGCACAGACAAATCCATAGAAAAATGGGATGCCCTGAGATTCTAGAGATTAGAGCTTCAGGTAAGTAGGTAGAGTTAAATGTTGTCAGGGGAGAGGTTGCTAAAGATTTCCCTCAAAATATAACAGAAATAGTGAAAAAGAAAAAAAGTCATAAATGCATGTGCACACACACACACACACACACACAGTTTATCAAAAAGACAAAGAGCAAAGTGCATAATAACCATAATACTATAAGAGGTACATTGTGGGCAACTAGATTACTTAGTGGTCGTGGATAGATCTTAGGGTATACTCTGCCTTAGATATTTACTGACTGTGCAACTCTGGACAAATTATGAAACATCTGTAACCTTTAGTTTACTTATTTGGAAAATAGAGGCAATAATGACACCTACCTTACAGGTTTGTTGTTAGAATCAAATAAGATAATATCAGTTGCATGTGTTGCAAATTTGAATTGACATAAATTCTATCATTTTTATTATAGTATTGTATAATAAGGGTTAGGGGGAAGTATCAAATGTGCATACGGAACAGAAGCTAAGCAAGAAATTTTAAGAGATACATCCAAGTGCATGAGTGACACATTCAAATAGTTTAAGGAAGAATTAAAATTGGCGAGGAAATTTTGACAGGAATTAACAGAACTAAATGCATCTCAGAGAGGAAATAAAACTGGAACTGGATGGTGCTAAAAAGGAAATTTGTGTAGCACAAAACTCTATAAAATGGAAATACAATGGCAAACCTGAAACTACCAAGAGAATTAAAAACAAGTTTACAACATTGTACACAGTATCATCAACATTGAGTGTTGACCTACTGTGATGGACTATATTCTTCTCACCAATGCAATGGTACAGAAGAGTTCCAGGGAACTCATGATAGAAGAGGATCTCCAAATCCAAGAAAAAAAAAGAAAGAAAGAACTGTGGAGTATAGATGCTGATTGAACCATATTATTTCTTTTGTTTTGGGTGCTGTTGTTTTTTTTTTCTATTTTGAGGTTTTGCATCACTGCTCTGATTCTTTCTCTTGTAACAGGATTAATGCAGAAATAGGATTAATGTTATTATGTGTATATATATGTGTGTGTATATATATATCTATATGTATATGTATAGATATATATAGATATAACCTATATCAGATTACCTGCTGTCTAGGGGAGGGGGGAGGGAGGGGGGGGAGGGAGGGAGAAAAATCTGAAATTGTAAAGCATGTATAAACAAAAGTTGAGAACTATCTTTACATGTAACAGAAAAAATAAAATATCTCAAAAAAAAAAAAAAAAACCAAGTTTACCATAGCTCAAACAAAATATCCTACAACATGATAGAAACAGAAAACAACTCAAGCTCAGAAAATAACCCAAATAGAAAGAGATTTCTAAACAATGCACATGAAAATGATTGAATTGGAGGGACAGATCAAGGAGAAAACCTCAGAAACACTGGGATTCAAACATCATCAAAGGATAAACTAATCTGATTACTGTATTCAAGAAGTTGCTTAAAGATATTTTGTAGAATCATTTTATTAAATGATGATCTTAAAATGGAAAGGATCCATTGAAATACAGTAGAAGAAGTTTAGTCAACTCACCTGGATGTGTTATCGCCAATTCAAAACTCCAATGACAAAGAAAAATAAATATTTCACAATGCCACAAGGAAGTAGAATCTCACATATTAAAGGAGGTCTCACTAGATTTTTTTACACATAAAAAGCCCAGAAATGATTAGAAATGTTGCAAAATTATATAGATCAAATTGAAAAACATGGACTACTTTTGTTGACTCCATTGTTCAGAGAATTGATATAATGCTACTTGACCACAAGTGATGCCAATTTTAAGGATCAAGATATCTTTAAAGGACTGAAAAATGAAAAAGGTCTTTGGAAGTGAATAAAAAATAAGTAAGAGACAGATATTGGAGAGATGAAGAACTTGCTTACAAAGGGGACATATAGCATCTTGTTAAGTGTTTTAAGGTGCAAATACTTTCTGTTCTTTGCAAACATTTTAATAAACCTTCCTATTTTAATGCCTTGGAGCCTTAGTTGCTTACAAAGAAGAATCAAAATACCCCTAGGGAGAACTAAGAGGATCCAGATTTTGATGACCCCAGAGAGACTCTTTCGTGTGAGACAAATACAAATGATAGAGTTTATAGACTATTACTTAATTGGAAGACTCCAAGATGTAATTAGCATTTATTCAACAAGCATTTAACTCAGCATGTGTAAACTCAGAGTTTCATTAACATGACACATCCTTTATTATTTATGTTTAACCTAAGAGACATATTTCAATATCTCAATGGATTTGTGATCTCATTCATTAGTATGGGCAATTCCTCCAACCTTAATGGCCCTAACCCATCCAGATCCTGGGCTAATCTTGTTCATGTTTGTTTGTTTTTTTCCCCACACACAAATCCTGCATAAAGAATCCACTCATAAAGTAGAAGACTTCCTTTAGTTCTTTTAAGTTATACTGAATACCTAGGCAATAATCTTCCTGCCTCTCTCACTGAAATTAATAGATGAATGAAAAAGCATTTAAATGCTTAGTATGTGATGAA
Organism: Dromiciops gliroides; assembly: GCF_019393635.1. NCBI lineage: Eukaryota > Metazoa > Chordata > Mammalia > Microbiotheria > Microbiotheriidae > Dromiciops > Dromiciops gliroides. Next base: position 519,966,206 of record NC_057861.1, read on the forward strand.
CATTGTGGTAAGTACTGGGGATATAAATATGAAAATTGAAAACAGAAACTGGCCTCAAGGGGTGTACATTCTTTTTTGTTTTTTTTCCTTTTTGTTTTTGTTTTCTTTCCTTTTCAGGGCAATGAGGTTTAAGTGACTTGCCCAGGGTCACACAGCTAATACGTTTCAAGTGTTTGAGGCCAGATTTGAACTCAGGTCCTCCTGAAACCAGGGCTAGAGCTATATCCACTCTGCCACCTAGCTGCCCTAAAAAGTGTACATTCTAAGGGAGGGGCAACAATGTATAGAGAAATGGTATGTGTGTACCCAGGGAGGATATTTTGGTTCGAAAATTACAGAGATAGGGCAGCTAGGTGGTGCAGTGGATAAAGCACTGGCCCTGGATTCAGGAGGACCTGAGTTCAAATCCAGCCTTAGACTCTTGACACTTACTAGCTGTGTGACCCTGGGCAAGTCACTTAACCCTCATTGCCCCACCCAAAAAAAAAAAAAAAGAAAATTACAGAGATGATGAATGGACTATGCTTTAAGAACTAGAAAGGAGATGGAGACTGATAGTATCATAGCTAGTAAGGAGAAATCACAATATTAAAATTAAACATGGCTGTAGCATGTCTAATTATATTAGATAACTAAAACAACCAACTATGAATCAGGACAATGCAATACCAGAGCAAGATTTCGAGAGGAGAAAGAGTTACAACTTCCAGGATTAGGATTCTGGATCACCACCACCAGCAGCATCACCATCATCACCATCATCACTAACAATATAGCTCCTTTTATGTGAGAAGCACTGTACTAAGTGCTTTAGTCATTTTATCTCATTTAATCCTAATAAGAACCTTGAGATATAGGCATTATTATATATTATCCTCATTTTATAGTTGAGTAAATTGAGGCAAATAGAGCTTAAGTAACAAACCCAAAGTCACACAGCTATTAAGCATCTGAAGTTTATTTGCACTCAGATCTTTCTGACTGTAGTCCTAATACTCTATAAATATAGCACCTAATTGCCTCTAAGAATGGTAACTAAAGAAAAGTCAAAAGAATGAAAATCTACCAAAACATTTCCTTTCATACATGGCCTTAATGAAATCTTTTATCTCCTCCTCAAACTTAAGTTTACTTGATATATAACAAGTGTTTAATAATTTTTTTTCTTTCCTTCCTTAATCTATTGCAGCTTATTTATCTGTAGCATATTGCAGCATTCTGTTGCACATTGGGCCACCACCAAAAGAAATCATAAACATATTTTCTTCCTTTTTCTTTTTCTCTGATTTGTTTAGGGGTATAGGCATTAGAAGTGGTATTATTGGGTCAAAGGATATGTACAGTTGTAGGCCCTTTTGGCCTAGATCTAAATTGTTCTCCAGAATGATTAAACAGGTGCACAATTTCACCAATGTACTTTCTCTCATCCCCTCTAGCATTTGTCATTTCTGATAGATGTGATGCAAGGTGGTACCACCGGGTTGTTTTGATTTATAGTTCTCTAATATTTTTTTTTTGTGTGTGTGGCGCAATGAGGGTTAAGTGACTTGCCCAGGGTCACACAGCTAGTTCAAGTGTCTGAGGTAGGATTTGAACTCAGGTCTTCCTGAATCCAGAGCCAGTGCTTTATTCACTGCACCACCTAGCCAAGCCTTAATTAATAGCGATTTAAAACATTTTTTCATATGACTAAAGATAGCTTTAATTTCTTCTTTTGAAAACTTCCTATTCATATCTTTTGACCATTTATTCATTTGGCAATGATTCTTATTTTTAGAAATTTAACTCAGTTCTTTATACATTTTTGAAATGAGACCTTTATTAAAGAAACTTGTTAAAAATGTTTTATATGGCTTCAGTGACAATGATATCCTTTTATCAAAATGTAGTTTCTCTGATTATCTCCTTGAATTGAGTCTGGTTTTGCTTTTACTTTGTCTGACATCATGCTTGCTAAACCTGTTTTTGTTTTTGTTTTTTTAATTCAGTTGAAGGATAATATATTCTGTCCTAGCCCTTGATTTAACTCTGTGTGTGTATGTGTATGTTTCTTTCAAGTATGTGTCTTGTAAGCAATATATTGATGGATTTTTTTTCCTAATCCATTCTGCTATCTGCTTCTGTTTTATTGATGAACTCATTCCATTTACATTCTCAGTTATGTTTACTGTGTATTTCCCTCCATCCAATTTTATTCTGTTTTTCCTTCTCTCTTTTTGTCCTGTTTCTCCTCAAAAGTCTGTTTTGCTTTTGACCACCAGATCCCTTAGTCCACCATCCCTTTTGTCATCATCCCTGTTCATATCTTTATCCCTTTCCCTGAATTCCCTATTTGGTAAGATATATTTCTATACCCAACTATATGTGTATTCTTCCCATTTGAACTATTTTAATGAGAGTGAGATTTAAGTATTGCCTCCCACTCCTTCATTTTCTCCTTTACTACAAAAGCTCTTTCTTACATGTATATTTTATATGGAGGAAAATTTCCCCATTCTACCTCTCCTTTTCTTCCAATGCATTCCTCTTTCTAACCCCTTCACTTTTTCTGAGATCATTCCATCCTAACTTACTCATACTCATCTCCTCTATGCAGACTCCTTCTAAGTTCTTAGAGTAATATGTAACATCTTCCCATATAGGAATGTAATCAGTTTAGCCTAATTGAGTCCTTTATGGTTACTCTTTCATTTTTACCTTTTTATGCTTCTTTTGAGTCTTGTATTTGAGAGTCAAATTTTCCATTCAGTTCTCATATTTTTATCAGAAATGCTTGACCATCCTCTCTTTTGTTGAATGTCCATTTTTTCTCCAAAGGATTATACTCAATTTTGATGAGTAGGTTAGTTTTGGTTCTAATCCTAGCTTCTTTGACTTCTGGAATACCATATTCTAAGCCCTCAATTCTTTAATGGGGAAATTGCTAAATCTTGTGTGATGCTTACTATGACTCCATGATATCTTAATTATTTCTTTCTGGCAGTTTGCAATATTTTCTCCTTGACCTGGGAGTTCTGGAATTTGCCTATAATATTTGTAGGAATCTCTTTGAGGAGGTGATCAGTATATATTTTTTTCAATTTTTATTTTATTGTCTGGATCTAAGATATTGGGGCAATTATGCTTTAAAATTATTTTTGAAATATGATGTCTAGGCTCTTTTTCTGATCATGGCTTTCAGGTAGTCCAATAATTTAAAAATTATATCTCCTTAACCCAATTTCTAGGTCAATTGTTTTACTGATAAGATATTATACATTTTTTCCTATGGTTTTTCATTTTTTGATTTTGATTTATTGTTTCTTGATGTCTCATGGAATTATTTGCTTTCATTAATTTTTAAGAAATTATTTCTTCAAGAAGCTGTTATATATCATTTGGTCAATTCTACTTGTTTTTTTTAGTGAATTTTTGGGCCTCTTTTACCATTTAGCCAGTTTTGTTTTCTTAAGGTATTATTTTCGTCAGTAGTTTGTTGGGTTGTTGGGTTTTTTGTGCCTCTTTTACCAAGTTGTTTATTCTCTTTTTGTAATTTTCATGCATCACTCTCATTTCTTTTTACAATTTCTCCTCTACCAATCTTATTTCTTAGTTTAACTTTTCTAGGAAGTCTTGTTAGGTGTGGGTACAATTAGTATTTTCCTTTGGAACTTTTTTGGTGGCATTTTTCACATTTTTGTCTTGGACTTCCCTTTGAGTTTAGTAGCTTTTTATGATCAAGTTTTGTTTGTATATTTGCTCTTTTTTCCCAGCCTTTGTACTTTATGTTAAAGATGAGCTTTGCTTATCTGGTGGTGTGGAGGCACTCTCCCAAGTGTCAGGCTTTTTTCATGATGCTATTTTCAGAACTAGTTCTGTGGGTCTGCAAGTTTTCAGTTCTTCCAAGGTGATGTGATCAAGGTGGTCACTACTCTTCTGGTCTATATTCTGTTTTTAGCCAGGAATGTCCTTGCTCTCCTCTTGGCCCTGGACTGTGACCAGAACCATTGTTGTTCTTGAAGCCTCAAGTGCTACTGCTTTTTCTGCCTTGAAACTGTAACCAGGGCCCCTGTTCGCTTATGTCCAACCACAAGCACTCCTCTTTACCTTATAACTGCAAGCCAGAACTACATATGCCCAATAACATTGCCAATCTGCATTGGCTGTACTCAGAGCCAGCAAAGGGTCTCCTATAATCTTTTTCTGACCAGCTGTCTGATCCTCTTACCATCTCTGAACTGAGAGCTACAAGGTATGCTGTTCCCACTGAACTAGCCACCTCCAAGACCCACCACTCCTGATGGTACTACACAGGCCAGTGCCCATTCTTGTGTCACAGATCACACTTCCTGACCTTCTAAGTTATCTTGACCTTAAAAAAAGAGTCTTACTCTGTCCTTTAGTTGGCTCTGTCATTTAAAATCTGTTTGAGAGATTTGTTTTAAAGTTGTTTGGAAGGGATTCTTGGGAGAGATTAGTTGGATTGATGTCTGTATTCCATCTTCATGGCTCTCTTTCTAATCAAGACTGTGTAAAGCACTTACTAGTATTAGGTGTTAAGTCCTAAGGATACACAGTCACAAAAACATATATCTTTTAAAATCCAACAACCACTGTCACCAACTCACATGCCATGTAGAGAGAGGAAGAAAAGACAATAATCTGAAAGTACAAAATTAGTTCCTTTTCTAATTAAGACAACAACAAAAAAATGGAAGACAAAACTCCTAATTATATTAATAATGGTTATATGTTACCTAAAACTGAATTATTGAACTATTTACTTTGGGGTCATATTCTTCCCTAAAATTAGGAATTTCCTTTTTGAACAAAAATTGCAATTTTAAGTTCCAAATACACAAATAAAGAAAAATAAGTACTGATATGTTGACATTTTATAGAACCAAGTTAAAACACCAAGAGAAATAAAAAATTAGTTTAAAAAATGAAAGGGACACACCATTTGGATAAGAATCATAGGCTCAGAAAGGATTGAAAAGGATATATGGTTGAAATAAGGTCATCCAGTTTAGGGATAACTATGACTATTTCTAATGCTGCTCAAACCAAAATTCCCAAATGAATTGACCAGTTTTACAAGAGAAAGGAGAAAAAGAAGTAAAATAGTTTTTAAATTGTTTATGTCTTCCCTACTGCTTTCAATAGAATGTGATCCCTATGTGTATTTATTAATAATATTCTAATTTCATAATGGAAAATAATTATATCCTTGAAAAGATTAGTAACTAAGTGCCTGAGTAAGCACTATGATGATCTTTTAATATTGCCCTTCATTATCAAAAGACAATCAGTGATATCCTTTGTTCAAAGAACAAAGACTAGAAGACTATAGATTCAGGTTTGAGAGAAACTGAAGAATTCAAACACTATTTTACTAATTACATGGGAAATTTTTAAAAATGAGAATGGATTTTTTAAAAAAAATTATTATCATATGCCTGAAAAACACATTTCTCACCCAATCACATCTTTTCCATGTATAATCAATCCCCTTTTGGCAATTTTGATTTGTTTAGCCTTGAAAAAATAAAATTTTCTGCTCTTGATGGATTGAAGTAGGGTGAGAAAGGAAGGAAATAAGTATTTATTAAGTGTCTACTATGTACCAGACACTCTGCTAAGTGGTTTCCAATTTTTTTTTAAATTTATTCCTCAAAACAGCTCTTTGAGGTAGGTAAGCATCATATGCAAGAAATTCTATATGTTTCTTAATACTGAAATAGTTTTTTGTTTTTGTCATTTTAATAACCACCTATATCTGTATCTTATATCTTATTCTCTTCTGTCTTCTCGACCCTTCCATGAGAAAAGGAACTATTTAACATAGAATTACAAAATCTCAGGATTAAAACTAATGGATTATTTTAAGAAATTTTAAAAATTGAGGTCTTCAAGAGGAAAGTTCAGGGCTACTTTTAATTCAATCAATAAACTAATAATCAAGCATTTATAAAGCACTTACTCATTTCTTCCTTTCAAAACTATTATTCATGACTCATCATCTCTGCTGTGTAATATTATGATACCCTCTTCACTAGTTTTCCTGTCTCTTCTTTCCCATCTTCAACTCAATCTTCATATAGCCACCCAAGAAATAATCTTAATGCTCCAATCTAATTACATCATTCCTCAACTCAAACATTAGTGGCACCCTATTAATTACCGAATATAATTTAATTATTTTTTCCCTAGAATTCAAGCCCCTTGACAACCTGACTTCCATTTACCTCTCCAATTTCATTGTGCACTGTTATACTTCATGTATAACATGTGTTGCAAGTCATATAATTATCAGTCCTCTCCTTCCTTCAAACTGCCCCTTATGCCAAGTATGGGCTCCCTCTTCCAATCTTCTTACCTACATTTCCCTGTTAAATATTCTCTATTCATTCAAGACCCAATTCAAATATCACATCTTCTATGAGACTTCCCTTCATTTCCCCAATTGATCTTCATTTTTCTCTCCTTAAATTTCCTGTAGCACTTTGGATCTCTGCTTTGTTTTTATCACTCGAACTTTTGCCATAGTTTACACAAACTATGGTACTATCTGCTTCTTACATGGCCCATAGAGTTACATGGTAAACTCTTTGAGGTTTGAGTCTGTGACTTATTTTATTTTATAAATTCTGTTGCTGGGGAAACACACATAAGGGAAAGAGTCTAACACTAACTTTTCCTGTTTCAGCATTTTGCCAAAGGATGGTCATGAACACTATCCAGGAGACTATGCCCTCTGTATAAAGGACTACTGGTCTTTTTTATCCTACACAAACACATACATTTGTAACATACATGCATGTTGGGGGGGGTAGTTATCAGCAGAAACTTCAGCAAATATTAAAAAATGACAAAGAATTTTAGTAATATAAATGATTTAAATTAAATCAGTCAAGCTGGTTATTCTTATCTCTATCAATAAAAATCTAGGTAGGATTTAAGAATGCTTTCACAGAATACCTTAACATTGAAGCTCGACACTCTTTCCTTTCCCTTGAAATATGACCTTGTTAGTAGCTTAGCTCTCTTCTATATTATGTTTTTGAAGTTTAGCTAATAGTTTTCTACATACAGTTCTTTCAACTAAAGCATTAAAATGCATCAAATGTTTTAAGTCAAATTCTATGTTTGGAGATTTTCTTTCTCCATTACCTTTACTGAACTTGAACTGCTTTTAGCTTTAACATATTGCTAATTTTAGTAGTATTTGTTAAATAGCTTTCTTCTGACCGCATTTGTTTTAAAAAAAGCAATTTTTCTTTAATTTAGAAAAGAAAATTATTTGAAAGATCTTTTCTGCAATCAGGTTAGAAATTAGGATAAAAATACATCTGATGATATAAAAAAGAGAGCATAAGGATCTCCTTTATGGATTTGAAATTTCCTGATGGAAACAAGCCTTTGACATTAATCAAATATCCAAGGAAACATAGGTTATGTCTACATGACACTGAAATTTCTGGATGACAAGTGAAAAGTTCAGGTAACCATCTTAATGTTGATTTGTTGGTAAAATGTCTATGTCATATTAAAAATCTAAATGCTTCTAGATATGTTTTCCATGTACCTGAGTATTTGGCAACAGTTTGCCCTCCTATACCTATTGTGTAATAGATAAAACATCAAGAAGGTAACTATATTTTTCTTTTGTTGACTAAAATTTTGGCCTTGTATAACTGCAAATGCCAACTTGGAGGAATAATGGGTAAGAAATAACAGTATAGAATTAGTGCCGCAAATACTAATGTAAAATATATGGGGAAAAACCACTGACTTTGAAGAAAGGTTATCATAAGTGAGAGAAAATTAAAAGATGATAGAAAAGAAAAGAAAAGAAAATTTGTGTAAGTGTTTTGTGAAGATCCTAAATGAAAACAGGATCATAGACTGATGGATTTAAAGATGGAAGGGACCTTATATAGTCCAACTGAAATCAGTGAGATTAAATGACTTACCCAAGGACACACAGGCAGTAAGGATACAAGGGGTTATTCTCTTACTGCAGTCCCAGTTTTCTGTCCACATATCACACTTCCTCTGTTTAGAGTTAAAGATACTTATCTATATGCAGATAAGTCCAATAGGCATCAAAGTACCATGGTTAAAATCATTGTGGTTGAATTGGTTACCAACCTATGAAATATTGTATAGAAAAGAGTGCTCCCAGTGAATATTGTATAAAAGCTGTAGAACCAATAGGACTTAAATGTCACCTCAATTCCTTTTTCTTATTAAAAAAAATCCAACTTATTAAAGCATTGTGTCTAGTTATATGGTGAAAAGCCCTTGACATTTTAAAGCCCTCGAAAGACATACCATTGATCTGTTATGGTATTCACCATTGCTATATTAATAGTGATAGATCAGATAGAGAGAGAGAGAGAATTTAATAAATATTTATTATGTGATAGAGACTATGTTAAGTACTAGGGATACAGATATAAAAAGGCAAGACTTGCCAGTGGTCAAGCACCTTTCTTGAAGGACCTTACATTTCAGTGGGCAGAGCTAGAATGTTAGAGAGGAGGTACACATGTTTTGGGGCTATGCTCAGTAGGTGCTTTGGAATGGAAGTAAAGTAAAGACCTAATTTTGAGCCTGGCATGGTTCTAGGGACCAAGTTCAAATTTCTAGTGGGACAGGGTCAAGATAATGGCTGGAGTATAAGCAGCATCATTTGTACCCACACTGTTTTGAATTCTATGTGGTCTTACAATGTAAGAAAAGAAAAAAAAAAACTTTCTGGGAGTGTGTTTTCAAAGTGATATTCTTTCTTCTCATATTCAGTTAGTTCTGTGTATATACTCATATTCAACATCTAATGGGGGAATATAGAATAGATAACACTCTCTTGAATGTTGTTGGAATATGTCTGGCGTATTCAAAACCCTTTATTTATTTCAATCAGTCTGTCAGTAAAGATGTATTAAAAACCTATTAGGTTCCAGGCACTACACTGAGTGCTGAGTGCTGGTGTACAAAGAGAAGCAAATGATAACTCCTATTCTCTAAGTTCTAACAGTCTAATAGGGGAGAGAATATGCAAACAACTACATACAAAAAAAGCTATATGCAGGATGAATTGGAAATTATCAATGGATAGAAGTAATTAGAATTAAGATAGATCAAGAAAGGGCAGCTGGGTGGCACAGTGGATAGAGCCCAGGCCCTGGATTCAGGGGGACCTGAGTTCAAATCCGGCCTCAGACACTTAACACTTACTAACTGTGTGACCCTGGGCAAGTCACTTAACCCCAACTGCCTCACCAAAACAAAACAAAACAAGATAGATCAAGAGAGACTTCCTGAAGAATGTATGATTTTAGCTGGAACTTAAAGGTAGGGAAGGCAGGAGGCAGAAATGAGCAGGGAGAATATTCTGGGTGACAGCCAGTGAAAATGTCTGTAGTTGAGAATTGTTCAAGGAAGAGCAAAGAGGCCAGAATTACTGTATCACATGTGAAACGAGATGGAAGAAGACTTGAATGTTAATGGGGGGGGGGCAGGTTAGAAAGGGTTTTGAATGTCAAGCAGAGGATTTTATATTTGTTCCAAGAGGTGATACAGAGCCACTGGAGTTTACTGAGGAGGGGTGGGGGATAATATGGTAAGACCTGCAGTTTTGAAAAATCATTTTGAAAGCCGAGTGGAAGAAGAATTGGAGTAATTTGTGGCTGGCAGACCAACCAGAAGACATGAGGTGATGATGGGTTGGCCCAGGGTGGTATCAGTGTTAGAGGAGAGAAATAAACACATAGAAAAGTTGTTTTGAAGAAAGAATTGATAGGCCCTGGCAAAAGACTGAATATGGGGGAGGTAAGATCGAGTGAAGAGTTGAGTATGACACCTAGGTTATAAGTCTGGATGAATGGTAGGATGGTGTTCCTCTCAAAAGTAATAAGAAAGTTAGAAAAAGGGAAGGATTTGGAGAAAGGATAATGAATTAAGTTGTTGGATGTGTTGAGTTTAAAATGTCTTTGGGATATCTGGTGGGAAATGTTTAATAGGCAGTTGGATATATGAGTTTGGAGGTCAGAAGAGAGATAGGTCTGGATAAATAGGTTTTAGGATCAATAGCATAGTGATGATACTTGAATGAGTGGAAGCTGATGAGATTACCAAGTGAAACTGTAGGGATAAAGATGAGAAGAGGGCCCAAGAAAGAACATTGACTTTGAAGTCTGACTGAATCCTATCTTTGATATTTCTCCTTGTGTGATCTTGAGTGAAACATGTCATTTTGCTGTGACTCAGTTTCCTTATATGCCAAATGTGGGGATTGAACTAGCTGACTTAAGGTCTCAGCTCTAAATTAATGATTCTATTGGAATGAGTACTTACCCTCTTTTTAATTTTGCTATGCTTAGGATATCAATAGCAAATGTAATCAATGTTTTGCTGAATTATAAAGTGTGCATATGTGGGTGTTTCTGTGTATATTGTATGTGCACTAAAAACCCCTGGATGTATTTCAAACCCACAAAATATAAAAAATTAATGAAGCATTAAAAATTAATGAAATTAATTCAGTTGGTCCAAATTCTGAAAACAATGTGTTGAATGATTGGTAGGTGGTTTTAAAAAAAGTTGTGATATAGGAATACAGTGGAATATTCTTATGTAATTGTTTGGATCTATGATTCCATTGGTATAGGATGATGACATTTGCTCTACCAATGCAGTGCAGAAACTATTCTGCTACTTAAAGTTTTAAAGATTTGCCTGAGGGGCAGCAAGTTGGTGCAGTGGATAAAGCACTGTCCCTGGATTCAGGAGGACCTGAGTTCAAATCCAGCCTCAGACACTTGACACTAGCTGTGTGACCCTGGGCAAGTCACTTAACCCTCATTGCCCTGCGCCCCCCCCCAAAAAAAAGAGTTGCCTGGAAAATTAAGAAGTTGAGTGATTTTCCCTAAATCACACAGACAATATGCATCCATCTTCCTGACTCCAATTCCAGTTCTTTAGTATAGATTTAGAGTGTGAAGAGATCTTAGGGGCTACTCAGTTCAATTCCCTCATTTTGTGTTTGAGGAAACTAAGTTGGAAGTTGTTCACCGGATATATCTCAGGTAAAACAAGTAGTAATTTTCAAAGGTAGGATTTGAACCAACATTCTTTGATTCTAGAGAAAATACTCTATTCTCTACACCCCAGCGCCATCTGTTACTGAGATACAAAGAACATATAGAAAGAATTCAAATAATTGTGTGGGAAAATTTGTGTAAAGATGGGGGTCATATGAGTCAAATTACCTCATTCCATTTAATATATGTGACAAGATGCTTTTGTTATATACCATAATAAGGTGAGAATACACATTTATTGAATCAGTCATAAGCTTTATACTAAATGTGGAAAAATCAGAGATAGATACAGAGACAGAGAGACAGAGATAAATGAATATCTTTGAAAATCACTGGACATATCAGAGTAACGATTGGTCAAAGAAACTTGGCCATGTGTTGTGGGTCATCTATAAAATAGTGAGCCTGTTCAGAATTCAGGGATTTGAGTGAGTGTTAAGTCTGATGGAAGCCTGCCAGCCAAACTCTTGAAATTGAATCTTTAGGGGAGTGGGAAGAAAAATGAAGGATTCAGGGTAAAGAAAACAGATCCAAAGGAAAAAATGTACACAGTGATCACAACTATGTACATAAAGTCCATATGATATAATAATAGAATTCAATTTTGATAAAACATTGGTATAAATCCATTAAAATTGAGGAACACATTTTTACGTTCCTTAAATACATAATTATAAAAAGTACATAATTGCTTATGCTTTTAGATGCAAGAGCTCTTTCATGGTGTTATAATTAATGGTTTTCAGGATGTATATTTATATTTTAAGTATTTGTTTATGTTTGCTGGTTTCCTTAAAAAAAGTATCAATGAAAGCAAAACTTTGAAATGTAATGCTTCTCCAAAGTAGAATTCTTTAAGTACTAAAGAACAATGGTTCATTTTTTTCTACTCCAAATCCCTATCTTTTATATAAATCATATCATTAGATAACTGAATTTTCTCTTATTCCTGATGATCACCGCTCCCCACACCCTGCTTTGGCAAATTAAGAAATGGAGGCAAAGTATATGAGTGGCATTGCAAAATAACTGTTCCAGAGCTTTATTAAGACACAGGAGAGGCTGAATCCCACATTTCGTTAATCTATTGTCATTTAAAATACTGTCACTCTCTTTGATAAAAGCAGAGCTATCACTAACCATTTCTTAACTTATCGCCATTGACAAAAAAAAATTCTTTTTATGAAAAATAAGGAATTAGGCCATGAGGAAAGGAAAAAATTTGAACATATAATTTGAGGGTATTGTTGTTTTGAAGATTTTAAAGAAAGAATTAATGTGAAACTAGATTTTAAGAAACTCCCTGTGGGTACTGTTTGTTGTTTTGAATTGCTTTAATAGTAAACTTGCATTATTTATGTTTATTAATATTTAGAATGCACTTTGCAAGGATGATTTTCATCTGAGTTATAATTAGTCTCAGCTGATGAATGCAATAAAATGATTATAAACAACTCCATGAGCTCATTATCACTACTGTGCAGTAAGATTCAAAAATGGTGCAGGAATGAGTACCTTACCTTTAAACATCACTGGAAACCAGGAGGTTTAAGGTTAAAATTATTTTGTCTTTTGAACCTTAGTTACATAAATTGAAATAGTGTTTAAAAGCTCAATTAACATTTCTTCTCTTGGAATATTTAAAAGTTTTCATAGATATCATAACTTCCATACACTAAAAATTGCTTGATTTTTCAGATTATGATATTCAGTTTTAATAAGTACATTGGCTAGAATTTCTTAAAAGGATGTGTGTTAGTTTTCACCTCTTCTCCACATCCCCCAACCACCCTAGTACTCCCTAGTACTTCATCCAGGCCAAAAAACAAATATGCTCTACTTCTGGTATGTACATAGAAAAAGTTTGTAGTTTTAGGATTGTGTATGAAGAAATGGGGGTTGGGGGGCAGCTATGTGGCACGGTGGATAAAGCACTGGCCCTGGATTCAGGAGGACCTGAGTTCAAATCTGGCCTCAGACACTTGACACTTATTAGCTGTGTGACTCTGGGCAAGTCACTTAATCCTCTTTGCCCCACCCCACCCCCCAAAAAAAGAAAAGAAATGTGGGACAGCTAGGTGGCATAGTAGATAGAGTACTGACCCTGAATTTGGGAGGACCTGAGTTCAAATCTCACCTCAAATACTTACAAACTTTGTGACCCTGGGCAAGTCACTTAACCTCAATTGCCTTACACATCTGGCTCCATCTCCAGTCATCCTGATATATAAGTTTCCACTGGACCCAAATGGCCCTGGAGGAGAGAATGAGGTTGGTGACCTTACACAGCCCTTCCTCACTTAAATCCAATTCACTATAAGAAAGGACATTACCCCAATGTCATGGTCTTTTTTTGAGAATGAAGTACAAACAATAAAGAAATGTAAAGGATCTCAGAGATCGCTCAAACTCCCTCATTTTACGGTTGAGGAAAATGAGGCCCAAAGAACTGAAGTGACTTGGCCAATGTGACATAGATAATATCAGATATATCATTTTAACTCAGATTCTCTGGCTTAAGAGCTAATATTTTTTACCTTGTATCACATGCTGTATAGAGCATTCAGGGCTTTGCTCTCATGTCACTTACATTTCGAGGGAGCTAAGAGCAACTGTTATCCTGTAGTAGCTTGGAGAAACATACTTGGGAAAAAAGAAAACACTAAAAGTATGAATTTCTGGGAATTCCTCATCCATGTAGGTAGATGTCTGGTGGTCTTTTACTAAACCCTACCTTGAGAGCTTCCCTAATGATGCCCTTCCTTACTGTGAGAAATGGGTAGTTGTCTCCTCTCAATGTGGATATAACAGCCAGTCATACTCCCCCTGACCTGTTTGTAGGACAAAGGTCTCAGATCCCCTCCTCCCCCTCAGGTTAGCAAGGTCACATGGTTCAAGGAGCCCTGGTGTCAATAAGGTCAGCTCCAGAGTTGTGTCCATATAAAGAAGTATAAGGTCCACTCCTGAGTTATGCCCATACAAGGAAGAGGGGTGGGAATACTGCGTTCCAATTAGCTAGTTTGTAACCCCACCAGTGATGAAAAAGGGGAAGATCCATTCACATTAGGGACTAGGGTATAAAACAGGGCCTGCAAGCACCCTTTCTGGGCACTCACTAGCTGCACACTAGGGTGCCTCCTTCTCATGAGAAGAAAATAAAGCCTTTGTCACTTCGCTGCTGAGTTCCCGAGAATTATTGAGAAGAGGATGGATTTTTCCCTCACATCTGGTGGTCTTTTACTAAGCCCTACCTTGAGTGCTTCCCTAATGATGCCCTTCCTTATGATGCGTATCATCTTTCTTCACATCCTCCACTCAGTTCTTCCATGATTCTCTGTCACCTACCAACAGCAAAATGTCACTTTCAGGACCTTCCTGACCTTATCACATCACAAAGCACTTGCCTAGAACATAGTGATTGCTAATTATGTCTCTGCTTGACAGCACAAACAATCATGAGTTCATTATTTTTTAATCAACCAATACCAGAAGTCTTGGCTGAAACATTCGAAACACATAAAACCACGGAAAGATAATTACACTAATAATACACTACTGGTGGAGTTGTGAATTGCTCCAACCTTTACAAGTGTTAAGGGCTAAAATTCTAGCTAGTCTGTCTAAAATATCTAATGAGTGGTCGCCAATAAATTATAAGCTTTAGCAAGAGTTAGGCTTTTAAGCATTTATTAAGGAGAATAAGAATTTGGTAAAGAGAGAGAGAAAGGCCTAGATTTCTATCTATTAAAGGGAGAGCACATTTTTAGCTCCCTTCTCCGCCAGCGTCCCCAGGAAAGAGCCCGAGACTGAGCGCCAGTCTCTTCCTTCCTCCTCCCACTAGTCTGTGTCACTTCCTGATGCCTGGTCTTGCCCTCAAAGACCTTCGCTTCATGGGCAGAACTCTTCTACAGTAAGTATCCAGCAGGTGGCGTTATTCCAATCGTTACAGTCCCCCCTGTTGTTCCTCAAGAAACAAAATGTTTCCTTGACGGAACAGTAAAAACAATATAATAACTATTGTTAACTAATAATATGTGAACAACAATATAGAAAAGGAAGAGAGGAAAGTTTTGTCCAGAGGGGCAATTTTTTTTTTGTCCTCATGAACCGACGCTTTGACATTAGTCTTGCAAAGGGAGGGCCTCTGCAGAGAATACATGTTACAGATGGTGTATATTATAACAGAAAGAGAAAAAAAACAACAAAAACAACAAATCAAAACTGTTCATTTAAAGTCTCTGAAAGTCTTTTCTCAGATGTCCTCTAGGTGTAGTCGTGGAATGGAAGTCTTTTCAGGGGTTGATGTGTGGATGCTGGTAATCAGCCAGGAAAATTTCCTACAAAATTGAACTTAACACAACTTTAAAATAGCTTTGTCAGTAATCAAATCAAACAATGAAAGTTCTCAAAAACATGTCTAAGGGAATTCAGAATCTTAGTTGTTACACATGAAACATATAATAAAACAAAAATGAACTATTCTTTAAAATTATAATATTACTATAGTCCCCCCCTTATGGAGGGTAATTGAGAAGACAATTGCTGCAATATTAATTTTTAAAAATAATTTTTTATCTTTGTTTCATCACTTTTTGCATCATCTGCCTAATTATCCTCATGCCATTATGAGAAATTAAAAAATCTAATATAATTGGTAACAGGTGTCAAGGCCAAATTCAACACTGTTATTTATCATGACACCTGAGATAATTATGGGGGTTACCATAAAAGAACAGAGAAATGATGGGATATGAGCATTCCCACACTTGAGCAATATGTACTGTCCATGCAGTATGCCAGGCTTAAAATAGGTGGATGGAATATATGTCCATGCCACCGAACATATTGGAGGAAACTGAGTCAGACTTAATCAGATGCATGGGATTGAGATGTCCATGGCATCAGGCATATAGGAGGGAGCATAGAAGCCAGGTGTAGGAGTGAGATGGGTGGGATGAATACTTCCAGCCATCTGTACAATATTGTGGGGAAAAATAAAATAAAATATTAAACCAAGAGAATCCAACCTCAACATTAGTCAAAAGCTGTTCCCTCGGCCATACCTTGACTTCATGCATTTCTCCCCTCATGTGACAGTTCAGTGTCTGCTCTTGCATGTATTCCTCTTGTGATTGGATGGCATCTTGGCCAACTGGCATCTGATAACTCAGAATAAAGGCAATTAATGTCTTAAATGATAAGTTCCCATAATCCAAGTCTCATATGGATTTAAAAATTGAGGATAATAAATGATTGCAAAAAATGTGAATACATCTTGACTCAGAACACAATATATAATTATGCAACAATTTCAAATAATACCCCTTTTTTTACTTAGTATACAATTACTTTTGTGAAAAGTCAGAACATATTTGAATACAAGTTAAAGCACAACACAATCTCAAAGACAACTTTTACAAATGTTCCTCTCTTTTTTTTTTTGGAATATGCTTATCAAAAATAATACTTCTAGAATCAATTTACACTTGCCATGGCAAACAATTTGCCAGGAAATGCTTTAAAGAGTTTGATCAAATAATCAGTTGAGAAAAAATAACAAAAACAAACAACTCAGAATATGGGAGCACAATACTTCTAGAATTAACATTGTATTATGAAATCAAAACCATGTTTCAAAATTAGATAGATGAATGAATAGAAGAAAATACACGTGGAACAATAAAAGACAGTGAAATCCAAACTAAGCAAATCTAAATGAGCATGAACATAATATTAATAAGAGTACTATAAAATATAAACTTGATCACATGACTATAAAAAGCTTTTACAAATATTCTCCTTGTTTTAAAAACTAAGTATGACACAATCTCAAAAGCATTAAAATCTCTATAAAAATAAACCCATACCATTAATTTCAAAATGTATATTTAATAGCACAGAAATCCTATGTAACCTCTGAACTGACATTAATAATCTGAGTGAATTCAGAACACTCTTGATTCCGATATCTAAAATCCCCAATACTCATATCAATACCTTGCTGCTTACTTCTACATTTCTGTAAAATATATACCCTTCCATGGCAAAAGAAGCAGAGTCTTGAACTATGTTGATTGTCATTCTTATTCAGCTTAAGTTTTTCTTCTTTAACCCCTCTATATTGTCTGTCGGGCTTTTCACCATACAAATGCTTTATAAGATTACTAATTAAAGACAAAAGCAGGTTAGCAAAATTATGAACAAAACGAGCATATCTGGAATTTAAAGAGTTTTCTAAGATTGTCTCAAAAGCACAGCCAGGCCGGGAAGGGCTGAGCCTGAAGCTGCAAATGCAGGTAGAAAAAGTTGAGCATG
The DNA here is from genome assembly GCF_019393635.1 of Dromiciops gliroides. Taxonomy (NCBI): domain Eukaryota; kingdom Metazoa; phylum Chordata; class Mammalia; order Microbiotheria; family Microbiotheriidae; genus Dromiciops; species Dromiciops gliroides. Next base: position 519,983,608 of record NC_057861.1, read on the forward strand.
CACATCAGATCTCTGGACTTCCCAGGCAGGGGAAGCTATGGGCTTGGCCATAGGAGGAGTAGAGGGTGGGGTCTGGAGAGGAGGGGAGGGACCAGCACAATTTGAATCAGACTTGATTTTGAACTCAGGCCTGGATTCCTCTTCCCCCACTTTGCCTCCAGGTGCTAGGGGATTAAAAGCTTCTAGAGGGTGGGTCATTGCCTCCAGGCATGCAAAATTAGAGCAACAATTACTGTTAGAACTGGGAAAAGCTGCGGGAATCTCTACAGGTTTCTCTGAAAAAGCATGGTTGGGAGAGGGAGAGATATTTCCTTGTGTGAGTAAGTTGCTGGCTCTTTTAACAAAAATAAAAAGAAAAATAGAAAATCCACAAAAACAAAGCATTAACATGATCTTATCTCCCATTTGTCTGGTTAAACAGACTAAAATCAAAAATAGGGTAATTAGGGGGTTTAAAAGGTCCATTTGAAAAAATTTAAAGGGAAAACACAGCCAGTACGCCAGTACGTAGCAGATAAAGGGAGAGGGTAGAGAAAATTTCTTACCCAACCAGAAGATCAGAAGAAGACTGAGGTTTAGCTTTCCTCTTCGTGGTCAGCCATCTGTTAAGGGCTAAAATTCTAGCTAGTCTGTCTAAAATATCTAATGAGTGGTCGCCAATAAATTATAAGCTTTAGCAAGAGTTAGGCTTTTAAGCATTTATTAAGGAGAATAAGAATTTGGTAAAGAGAGAGAGAAAGGCCTAGATTTCTATCTATTAAAGGGAGAGCACATTTTTAGCTCCCTTCTCCGCCAGCTTCCCCAGGAAAGAGCCCGAGACTGAGCGCCAGTCTCTTCCTTCCTCCTCCCACTAGTCTGTGTCACTTCCTGATGCCTGGTCTTGCCCTCAAAGACCTTCGCTTCATGGGCAGAACTCTTCTACAGTAAGTATCCAGCAGGTGGCGTTATTCCAATCGTTACACAAGAAAGCAATTTGGAACTATGCTGAGAGAGTGACTTAAATGTCCATAGCCTTTGATGTAGAAATCCCACTGCTGGGCATATACTTCAAGAATGTCAAAGACAGAAAGAAAGGTCCATATCCATCATTTTATTCATAGTAGCATTTTTTAAAGCAAGGAACTAGAACTAAAAAATGTTCATTAATTGGGAAATAGCTGAAAAATGTTGGTAAATAAACAGTAATAGAGCATTTTTCTGCTAAAAGGAACAATGAATATGAAGAATTCAGAGACACATGTGAAAACTTATATGAACTGATATGAAATTAAATAAAGACAACTGAGAAAACAAAAAGCAAGAAATGGGAAGAATGAGAAGAAAAAAATTAAATGTAGTATAATGATGATGATATGGGCAATGATAATAACAATTTGGCACCAAAGAACAAGTTAGAAAATATACTTCTCTTTTTTTTCTTTCTTGTTTTTCTTTCTTTACTCTTTCTTTTCTTTTGCAGATTTTAGGGACTATTCATATGCATGCATTGTCAAAAGTAGTTAATGTGTAGCCTAGTTTACTGAATTACTTTTTTCTTTTTTTATTCTCTCTTTTAATCTCTCAAGGGATTCCTTTCTTTAAGGAAAGAGGAAATAATAAAATTGGAAACAAATGTAATGTCAAAGAAATATACAAAAATTTAAATGTAATTTAAAAGAAACTAATACAAACACCAAAAGAGCCCTTAATTGGCAACCAAATGGAAGGACTTTGAATAGTCTAATTGCTCTAGGACAAGACAGAAGAAGACAAGAAACTTGTGAAGCATGGTTAAGGTAAGATAAAAGTGACAGGCCTAAATCAGGTACATAAGCCAGTCTAGCAGTCTAGCAGCATAATAAAAATAGTTGTGTTCTCTGAACATTTTATTTAAAATTATTTCACTACAAAGTGTTTTACTTTAGTGTAGCACTTGGGCTTTTGTTTGTTATTTTTTTCCTTCCTCTTGGTACATAGTTTTATAATAATAATCATTAATAATATTAAGTTAAAAGATGAGACAGTACAGTTGGCTCTTCTGAACTAAAGACATGCTGATGTCTGCAAGAAGAGACAGTAAAGAAGTCTTGTGCAATCTATACTATTAAATACAAATACATAATTCATCACTCAAATTTTGCACTTAAGATGTTTGCTGTCCCACTGTGTTTTTTACAGTAGTTTATTTACATAATGCAGGCCTGTTTAAGGCATGCACATTTTAGAATGTAGCTTTGTTTATTTCCATGGTTTGCTTATGATCAGAAATACTATTTTGTGCTCTGAAGGTGTTTGCATCCTCTTGGGTGGTCAAAGGAAAGTTGGTATTAGAACACATTGATGACATCCACTATGATTGATTAAATATTTACCACCAGGAATGGGTAGTCAAAAAGGAAAGCATTTTTAATGAAATGTGACAGTTTCTTTAAAAAGCTGCTGTTGAGTTGGGGTGGTACAAAAGCCCTATATTTTCAAAATAGATGCAAGAAGCAGGGGCTGCATTAGTCAGTCCGGCAGTCTTATGCATTCTTTTACTTGCTAACTTAGAGACTCCCAAGGCAATTACTTGTCTATATGTCACCCCTGATACTCCCATGAAGTTTGACATTTCATCTATTGAAATGACTATAGCATGTGTGTCTCAGAGCAAGATAAAAGCCTTTCATCTTACTAATGCAACAGTCTCATGTCATTTGGGCAAATCAGATACATCCCATTGTGAAAAGAACAAAGTTTTTCTAGGCTAAGCTTATGATTTGAAGAGATACACAAGATATACAGGGATATAAAGGTGAACACACTTGTGATGCCTATATTCGATCTTTTTTTTACGTCTAGGTCTTGTTTCCCAGACTTGTGGATTATTCTTTTCACTTATAAAAGAGGAATGAACAAGCCATGATTTCAAGTATCTCCATTTGGGATCATAACATCATAATTTTCAAAAAAAGAAAGAATCTGCTAGGTTATATAGTAAATCTATTCTATTTTTTTTAATTTTTTTTTTTAGAGATGAAGAAATTGAGGCCCAGAAAGGCTAAATAAGTAGCCAAATAGCTAGTAAGAATCAGAAATAGAACTTGAATCCAGGTCCAAAATCTATTGAAGGTAGAACAGTTTCTTGTTATCTCAATTACATTACCCAAGGAATATTTTATTAGTATTTGAAAACATGGACACAGTATTGAAGATATCCTCACTTTCACTTCCAAAGTCATAAATGGGCCTGTATTTATTCATTTCAGGATCTTTTCCATGGACATACCTGGCATCCCATCTCTTATCTCTGAGCCTTTGCCTTCCCTCCACAGCTCTGACTCAATTGAGAAAGGCATGGGAGATTTTTTGAGGGTAGAATTGATCCAATCTGACTGCTGGCTTGATATGGGAGGTGAGGGAGAGTAAAGAATTGAGAATGACTCAGAGGTAAACCTAAGTGACTGAAAGAATGGTATTCTTTTTTTTTTTTTGTGGGGTAATTGGGGTTAAGTGACTTGCTAAGGGTCACACACCTAGTGTTAAGTGTCTGAGGCCAGATTTGAACTCAGGTCCTCCTGAATCCAGGGCTGGTGTTCTATCCACTGCACCACCTAGCTTCCCTAAGAATGGTATTCTTGACAGATATCTAGGAGATAGAAAGATACATATCCTGGTACAGAAGATAGGGCAGAAATGATGAACTCTGATTTAGACATGTTAAGTTTGAGACCACTGTGGTTCATTCAGGTTGTGATGATATGGATTCTAACTCAGGACTCTCTGGATGAAATCCATATATGTAACTTTGAGAGTCATATGCCTAGAGATAATAATTGAATGTGTAGGTTCTTATGAAATCATAGCTAGCATGTGGGGGAGGTGTATGGCACAGTGAACAGAGAGCTGTACCTGTCGCAGATATTTGCTGGCTGGGTGACCCTGGACAAGTCACTTAACCTCTGTTTACTTCAGTTTTCTCATCTGTAAAATGGGGACAATAATATCACCTACCTCCCAGAGTTGTTGTGGGGATAAACATGAAATAATTGGAAAGTACTTAGCACAGCATGTGGTACATTGTAAGCACCATATAAATGTTAGGTAAAATGAAAATTAAATTAAAAAAAAATTTTAATAAAAAAAAATTTTAAAAGGAATGAGAGGCTAGGAAGATGTCTTTGTAAAAACATAACAGAAACAAACCATGATAATGGTATACCAAAAGAGACTCAGCAGCAGCAGCATTTGTTCCTGGGCTCACAGCAGGGGGCCTGAAGCAGGGCTCTGAGCCTGGAGCAATCCCCCAGTGAGGCTCCACCCACCTGCAAACCAGCAGGTTCCTGCTCTGGGGACCAGTCTGGGTAGCATATCAGGGACCTTCATAAGGGTCTCACACAGCTAGCACAGATCACCAGGGAGGCTTTGACCCCGCTTCAGACTACTAGTGTGTTATTTAAAATACTGTGGGACTAGGCTGGGGTTTCTAATTTATTGCTACTTATAAATTAATGGCTATTGCACCAGTTTTGGCAGTAAGCATTTATTATTAATTAAGATCACATATTAATATAGTATTGGCCACATGTATCCCTAACTTCCCCATTGGTCAAAGGTTACATACCCAGCTTGAAAAGTAAGAGTCCCAGGAATGGTGTGAGAGAGAGAGAGAGAGAGAGAAAGAAAGAGAGAGAAAGAGAGAGAGCCCTGTGTCCCCAGGGATTTTTATCCTCTTTTTTGGTAGAGGGGAGTCACCACATATTCAGCTCCAATGATTGACATGCCTTGGGGGGTAGTCTAGAGATCCAATTCAAACTATCTAGGTCTGCTTCCTCCCCTAGCTAATCAAAAAGGTCAATCTGCATTCCTTTTGTTAAACTGAAGGCTCATCCCAGGTTAGTCTCCTGGGAGGGGGAGAGAACAACTAACACTAACAGGTCTGGGTTTCTCCTAGAAATTCATTATTAGTAATTATTTTCTCACAGTAGTGAAGCCCCACCCACAACTGGTCAATAGCAAGTTGCTGCCCCCTGTGACCTCCCAGCACAGAGACTATTTCCAGGACAAACCAGCCGCAGAAGACTCCAATCATCAGCAGATGGCAACAAAATTACCCTTCCAGGACCTGCTAGCAGAGGGACTTGGTTACTATAGCAACCCAGGAGCAGGACCTCCATACTTGGACATACTAGAAACAAAATTATTCCTTCAGGGCATGGTAACAGAAAGACCCAGCTAACAGGGGAACCCAGCTGCAAGGCACCCTGCCCTGGGGCAGATCAACAATAAGATCCTTCCTCCAGGGCCAGCTTTTGCAACCCAACACCAGGACTGTACTTCTGGAGAAGGCCAGCCCATTCCCAGGGGAGGCTAAAAGGGAGGACTAACAACTCCCCAATACTAGTCAGAGAAAGCAAGCAACTAAGCCCTGAAGCCCAGTGAAAACCACCAGTAAGAACCAGAACCTCAGCACAAAAACTTGGGATAGTTTAGGAATAGAGCCCAAGTCTAATTAAAAAAAAAAAAATCAAGGGACCAAAATGTCACAAAATGAGCAAAAACAGACAAACAAATGAAAAAGCTTGACTATTGCCATTTACTATAGTGATAGGGAAAATCAAGCTATAACATAGAGGAGGAGAATAGTAACAAAATGGCTACAGGTGAAGCTTCAAAGAAAAGTTCAAATTGGTCTCATGCCCAGAAAAAAATTCCTGGAAGAGCTTAAAAAAGACTGTATAAAGCAAATTAGAGAAGTAGAAGAAAAATTGGGGAAATAAATAAAAGTAATGCAAGAGAACCATAAAAAAGAAATTAAAAAATTCCTGAGAAAATAACTTCCTCAAAACAGATTTAGCCAAATGGAAAAGGAATTTCAAAAGATCACTGAAGAAAATATTTTTTTTAATTAAAATTGAACAAATGGAAACTAATGACTCTATGAGACACCAAGATACAATAAAACAAAAGCAAAAAAGTTTTTAAAATAGAAGAAAATGCAAAATTTCTCATTAGAAAACCAACTGACTTATAAAATAGATCCAGGAAAGACAATATAAGAATTATTGGACTACCTGAAAGCCATAACAAAAAAATGCCTAGACAATATCTTTCAAGAAATTATCAGAAAAAACTGCCCTGAAATATTAGAACCAGAGGACAAACTAGCAATTGAGAGAATCCACTGATCACCAAATGAAAGAGTTCCCAAAATGAAAACTCCCTGGAACATCATAGCTAAATTTCAAAGCTCATAGATCAAGGAAAAAGTATTGTAAGCAGCCAAAAAAGAAACAATTCAAATACCATGGAACATCAGTCAGAATTACACAGGATTTGGCAGCTTCCACATTAAAGAATTTCAGGGCTTGGAATATAATATACTGGAAGGCAAAGGAGTTGGTTCACAACCAAGAATCACCTACCCAACAAAATTGAATATATTCTTTCAGAGGGAAAAAATGGAAATTTAATGAAATAGAAGACTTTCAAGTATTTTTGATTAAAAGGCCAGAGTTGAATCCAAAAATTGATCTCCATTTGGACAAGAGAAATGTAAAAAGGTAAAAAAAGAAACAAGAAAGAGAAACTGTAAGAAATTCAATAAGGTTAAATTCTCTATATTTCTATATGATGAGATAATATTTGTAAGTCTTTTTTTTTTTTTTTTTTGGTGAGGCAATTGGGGTTAAGTGACTTGCCTAGGGTCACACAGCTAGTAAGTGTTAAGTGTCTGAGGCCGAATTTGAACTCAGGACCTCCTGACTCTAGGGCCGGTGCTCTACCCACTATACCATCTAGCTGCCCCAATATTTGTAAGTCTTAACAATTTTATTGTAAATGCAATTATTAGAGCAATTAGAAGGAGTATATGTAAAGAGAAGATTTGGTCATAAGTTGATATTGAAAGGACGATAATATTTTTAAGTCTTAACAACTTTATTATAAGAATAATTAGAGGGAGTATAACAAGACAGAGGGTTTGGTTATAAGGTGACATTGATGAAATGGCACCACAGAAAACAAAATAAAGGGGTAAAAAGAAATTGCATGGAAGAAGGAGGGGAGAAATTGAAATGGGGTGAATTGTCTCACACACAGACACAGAAAAAGAGGCATGAAAGAACTATCATAATGGAGGCAAAGATGGGGGGTTGGTAAATATTAAACCTTACTCTCATCAAAGTTGAGTCAAAGAGGGAATAGCAAACACACTCAGTTGGATATAGAAATATATCTTACCCTATAAGGAAGTTTAAAAAGGGATGGTGATAATAGAAGGGGAAGGAGGGAACTGACACAAGGGAGGAGATATTGGGGAAGGCAGTAATCATAAGTAAAACACTTGTGTGAAGTGAAAGGGTGGGGGGATAAACAGGTGAAAAATAGTATGGAGAGAAATAAATAGCATAACTATAAATGTGAATGGGATGAACTCACCCATTAAACAGAAGCAGATAGGAGAATGAATTAAAAACCAAAATCTTACAATTATGTTGTTTACAAGAAACACATTTAAAGCAGAGAGATACACACAGGATACATGTAAGGGACTGAAACAAAATCGATTATGCTTCAGCTGAAGCAAAGAAATCAGGGGTAGCAATTATGATTTCAAAGTGAAAACAAAAATAGATCCAGTTAAAAGAGATAAAGAAGGAAACTATATCTTGTTAAAAGGTACCATAGACAATGAGGTCATACCAATACTTAACATTTATTCACCAAATGGTATAGCATCTAAATTTTTGAAGGAGAAGTTGAATGTGTTACAGGAGGAAATAGATAATAAAACTATCTTAGTGGGAGACTTTAACTTTCCCCTCTCAGAAGAAGATAAATCTAACCAAAAAAAATAAATAAATAAAGAAGAAAGGAGTTAAGGAAATGAATAAAATTCTTGAAAACTTAGATATGATAGATCTCTGAAGAAAAGTGAATGGGAATAGAAAGGAATATACCATCTTCTTAGCAGCACATGGGGCCTAGACTAAAACTAACCATATATTAGGGCATAAATAACCAGGTGTAGAAAAGCAGAAATAATATACACATGCTTTTCAGATCATAATGCAATAAAAATTACATTCAATAATGCACAATTGAAAGAAAGATTAAAAATCCATTGGAAATTAAATATTCTGATCCTAAAAAACAAGTGGATCAAAGAACAAATCAGAGAAAGAATCAATGGTGTAATTAAAGAAAATGACAATGATGAGACAACATATCAAAATTTATGGGATGTAGCCAAAGCAGTTCTTAGGGGAAAATTTATACCCCTAACTGCTTACATCAATAAAATTGAGAAAAAGCAGATTAATGAATCAGGCATGTAACTAAAGTACTAGAATATGAAGAAATTAAAAATCCCCAACTAAAGACCAAATTGGAAATCCTGATAATCAAAGGAGATATTAATAAAATTGAAAGTAAGAAAACCATTGAATTAATAAATAAAACTAGAAGCTGGCTTTATGAAAAAAATGAAATAGATTAACCATTGTTAATTTGACCAAAAAATGACAGAAGAAAACTAAATTACTAGTTTCAAAAATGAAAGGGGTGAACTTACCTCCAATGAAGAGGAAATTAAGATAATTATTAGGAACTATTTTGCTCAATTAAATGCCAATACATTTGACAATCTAAATGAAATGGATGAATATCTACAAAAATATAAATTACCAAGATTAGTAGAAGAAATAAACAATTTAAATAACCCAAATTTATAAAAGGAAATTGAACAAGCCATCAATGATTTTCCTAAGAAAAAATCTTCAGGGCCAGATGGATTCACAAGTGAATTCTACCAAACATTTAAAGAAAAATTAATCTCAATACTATATAAATTATTTGAAAAAATAAGTGAAGGAGTCCTACCAAATTTCTTTTATGAGACAAATATGGTGCTTATACTCAAACTAGGAAGAGCCAAAACAGAGAAAGAAAATTATAGACCAATCTTGTTAATGAATATTGATGCCAAAATATTAAATAAAATACTAGCAAATAGATTACAGAAATATATCACACAGATCATATAGTATTATATGGTGTGATTTATACCAGGAGTTCAGGGCTGATTCAATATTAGGAAAACTATCAGCATAATTCACCATATCAATAACAAAAGCAACAGAATTCATATGATGAATTCTCATCTCAATGGATGAAGAAAAAGCTTTTGAAAAAATATAGCAGGCACCAGAGATATTCTTGAACTAGCCGTGCCCCCTGTCCTCTCCTTCCTGGGACTCTTCATGCTGGGAAATAAACAACAGCAGAGGGGCAGAGCTAAGATGGTGGTGGAAAGGCAGTAAGTGCTCAGAGCTCCTGACAGAACCACTCCAAAAAACTCTAGATGATGCCATAAGACAATTCCTGGAGTAGTAGAACACACAAAAGGACAGGCTGAGAGCATTTTCCAGCCAGGTGGCTTAGAAGTTTGGCAGGAGAGGTCTTCTGTACCAAGGTGGGAGTGGAGCCCAACCGCCAAAGCTGCACTGACACAGATCCAGCCCTAGGACATGCCAGAGAAAGAGACTTCCAGAGTCTCTGAATGAGCTGCAGCTGCAGCTAACTCAGCTCACAGTCTGTTGAGAGGGTTGAGCAGTTGGCTGAGGGAAGATAATAGGGGTCTCTGCTGGCACTGAAGTGGAACTCTGAAGTTTTTCTCAGGTTCCAATACAGGAAACAGTTTTAGGTGGTGGGGCCAGGTGGAGTAGTGGTGCAGGCACACCCACACTTGCAACCAAAGTGAATCAGATTTGTTTCCAAGTTAAAGAGCAAGTAGCCTGTGGTTACTTACAGACTAGAGCACAGGCCAGATGAACTAAGAACATGCCTCTCCTTAAATCTTACACCTGGGACCCCCTGAAGTTTGAAATAGTGTGTCCTAGAAGCAGTACCCCACTTTAAGAAGAAATCATTCCACCTTGGACCCCCTGAAGATTGAGATAGTGCATCTAGGAAGCAGTGTTCCACTTGAAGAAGGATTCAAAAGTCAAGAAATAGGCTGGCAAGATGAACAGTCAGAAAAAGGTGCAGACCATAGAAAGTTTCTTTGGTGACAAGGAAGGCCAAGGTACAACCTCAGAAGAGGATAGCAACTTCAGGGATCCTACATCCAAAGCTTCGAAGAAAGATATGTATTGGTCTCAGGCCATAGAAGTACTCAAAAAGGACTTTGAAGATAAAGTCAGAGAGGTAGAGGAAAAAGTGAAAGGAGAAATGAGAGTGATGCAGGAAAGTCATGAAAAAAAAGCTCTCTGAAGAAAATAATTGCCTAAAAATTAGGATTGAACAAATGGAAGCTAGTGACTTTATGAGAAACCAAGACACAATAAAGCAAATCCAAATGAATAAAAAAAATAGAGAGAAATGAGAAATATCATCTTGGGAAAATAGCTGACCAGGAAAATAGATCCAGGAGAGAGAATTTGAAAATTATTGGACTACCTAAAAACCATGACCAAAATAAGAGCTTAGACATCATCTTCCAAGAGATTGTCAGGGAAAATTGCCCTGATATTATGGAAACATAAGGTAATATAGAAATTGAAATAATTCACCTATCACCTCCTGAAAGAGATCCCCAAATGAAAACTTCCAGAAATATTATAGAAAAATTCTAGAGCTCTCAGGGCAAGGAGAAAATATTGCAAGTAGCCATAAAGAAACAATTCAAGTATTGTGAAGCCACAGTAAGGATAGCACAAAATCTACCAGCTTCTACATTAAAGGACAAGAAGGCATGGAATATGATATTCTGGGGGGCAAAGAAATTGGGATTACAACCAAGAATCACCTCCCCAACAAAACTGAATATAATCTTTCAGGAGGAAAGTGAGAATTAAATGAAAGAGAGGACTTTTGGGTATTCATGATGAAAAGACCTGAACAGAATAGAAAATTTGACTTTCAAATACAAGACCCTAGAGAAGCATAAAAAGGTAAACAGGAAGAAGAAATCATGGGGGATGTTAAAAGATTAAACTATTTATATTCCTACATAGGAAGATGATACATTTTACTTATAAGCACTTTCTCAGCATTAGGGTAGATGATAGGAATAAATTTAGACAGAGAGCACAGGTGGGAATTATTTCTGAAGGGAAGATATCTCTAAAGCATTTATTTTTTGTTTATCATTTTTGTGCATTGGGCAGGTTTGGGTGGTTTGCCTGGGGTTGAGGAGTTGGTGAGTGTCTTGTATCTAAGGCCTGATTTGGGCATCAGGTCCTCCTGGGTCCAGAGTGGGTGTATTATCCACCATGTCACCTAGCTGCCCCATGATGACATCTTTAGGCTAAAATTGAGGGGGGGAGAGGATTCCACTGGGGTAGGGGAAAGAGGAGAGGTAGAATAGGATGAAATCTCACATGAAAGAAGCAGGAAAGGGCTTATGGTGTGGGCTGAGAGATGGCAGAGGAGTGGGGCAGTGAATAATCCTTACACTCATAAAAATTGGCTCAAAGACCTTACTCTCATCAGAGTTGTCTCAAGGAGGGAATAACATACATGCTCAATTAGGTGGAGTAATCTAGCTCATCCTGCAATAAAGTAGGAGGGGGAGGGGATAAGGAGGGAGGGGTAAAAGGAGGGAGGACAGAGTGGGGGATGGGCAGTCAAACCAAAACACTTTTGGAGAGGGATAGGTTAAAAGAATGTAGAAAATTGAGTAAATAATCATGGGGAGGGAATAGGATGAAAGGAAACAGTTAACAATAGTAATTGTGAAAAAAAATTTTGAAGTAGAGGCAAGAGTAATGTGAGATGATGATGATGACGATGACAAAAACTTCTGGATTGATGATGATTAATGGATTGATGATTGAAGGAACATGGGGATTGATTAATGATTATGATTGATCAATTGATATGATGATTGATGGATTCAGGATTGGAGGAAGATGAGGATTGGTTGATGATGATGAAAAAACATGATACTTACTTTGTTGGGCTATTGTGTAGAAAATTATTTGTCAGGTATAAGGTACTATATAAATGTTATCTATTACTATTGTTGCAATATTCAACCTAATGGGTTTATGTAAGGTAATCTCTCTTTAAAGTACCATATAAATAAAATTTACTGTATAACGTGATGAGCAGGATTCTATCAGAAGGACCTGGAAGTACCTGCATGAGCTGATGCAAAGTGAAATGTACTGTATACAAAATAATAGCAACATTGTGAGATGATCTGCTGTGAATGACTTGGTTATTTTCAGCAGTGCAATGATTGAAGACAATTCTGAAGGTCTTATGAAAAATGCAATCCATCTACAGAGAGAGAGAACTAATGGTATTTGAATACAGATTGAAGCATAATTTTTTTTGTTACTTGCTTTATCTGAAGTTTTGTTTTTATCTGTTTTCTTTCACAACCTGGCTATTGTGGAAATGTTTTGCATGATTGCTCATGTATAGCTTATATTGAATTGCTTGAGTTCTTTGAGGGTGGTGGGGAGGGAGAGAGGAAGAGAATTTAGAACGCAAAATTTTTTAAAAATTGATGTCAAAATTTATATTTTACATGTAATTTGGGAAAATAAAATTCTAAATATAAAATAAGTTTATAAAAAAAGAAAAAATACAGCACCCATTCCTTTTAAAAATACTAGACAGTGAGGAGCCAAGATGGCAGAGGAAAGGCAGTGAGCTCTTGAACTCATGACAGGATTGCTCCAAAAAACATCCAAATAACACCATAGGAAAATGCCCAGAGCAGCAAAACTCACAGAAGAATGTGCTGAAATCTTCTTCTAACCAAGAACGGCTTGGAAGGTCAGAAGGAGGGAGCTGATGTACTGATACAGGAGTCAAGCCCAACCCCGCAGTCACCCTGGCACAGATCCAGTCCCAGGAAGGCCTCACCAGAGAAGGAGACCCCCAGAGCCTCTCAATCAGCTGAAGCACCAGTGTTGTCTGGAACTAAGCTCACAGTCTGGTGAGAGGACTGAGCCCTGGGCAGCGGAGAGACTACAGGGGTCTCTGCTGGTGCTGAGGCAGAAGCTGGGGGACATACCTGGGGTCATACAGTGGGTGACTCTCTTGTGTCTGAGGCCAGGTTTTGGCTGGGATCCCCCAGGGTCCAGGGGTGATGCTTTGTCCACTGTGTCACCTAGTTAGGTGATGACATCTTTAGGGTTAAATTGAGGGGTGAAGGGAATGCACTGGGGGAGGGGGAAGGACAGAGGTGAAATCCTACATGAAAGAAACAGGAAAAGGCTTATGGAGTGGGGGAAGAGATGGGAGAGGAGCAGGGCAGTAAATGAATTTTACACTTATCAGAAAAGGCTCAAGGACCTTAAACTCATCAGAGCTCATGTCCATCAATTGAGGAATGATGGAAAAAGCTGTGGTATGTGATTGTAGTGGAATGGTCTTGTGCTACAGGAAATGACAAACAGGATGACCCCGAAAAACCTGGAAAGACTAATGAACACCGATGTATAGTGAAGTGAGCAGAGCTGAGAGGACATTGTGCATAGTGACAGCAGTATTGTTCAGTGAGCAATTGTGAATGACTTAACTACTCTCAGCAATGCAATGATCCAAGACAATCCCAAGGAACTGATGAGGAAGCTTACTATTCACTCCCATAAAAAGAAATGATAAAAAGAACACTTGTGGATTGTACATATATGACCTGGTTGTGATCTTGTGGAGGGGGGAGGAAAGGGAGGGAGAGAAATTTGGAACTCTAAATCTTATGAAAATGAATGTTGAAAACTACCCTTACATGTAACTGGAAAAAATAAAATAAATGTTTACTGTTAAAAAAAATACTAGATAGTATAGGAATAAAAGGAGCTTACCTTAAAATGATAAGTACTATTTATCTAAAACCATCAGGAAGCATTATATGCAATGTGGATAACCTAAAAGCCTTCCCACTACAATCAGAGGTGAGGCAAAGATGCCCATTATCACCTCTATTATTTAATATTTTATTAGAAATGTTAGCTATAGCAAGAAGAGAATAAAAAGGAATAAAAGGAATTAGAAGAGGTAATGAGGAAGCAAAACTATCACTCTCTTTAGATTATATGATGTTATACTTAGAAAATTCTAGTGAATCAACTAAAAAGCTACTGGAAATTATTAACTTTATTAAAGTTGAAGGATACAAAATAAACCCACATAAGTGATCAGCATTTCTATATATTACCAATAAGGTCTAGCAACAACAGATAGAAAGAGAAATTCCATTTAAAATAACTGTGGCCAATATAAAATATTTGGGAGTCTACCTCCCAAGTCAAACTGCAACTATATGACCAGCACTACAAACATTTTTCACAGAAACAAAGTCAGATCTTAATAAGTGGAAAAATCTTAATTTCTCATGGGTAGGCTGAGCAAATATAATCAAAATGACAGCCCTACCTGTTAATTTATTTATTTAGTGCTATACCAATCAAACTACCAAAAATATTTTATAAAACTAGAAAAAATAACAAAATTCATCTGGAAAAACAATGGTTCAAAGATATCATGGGAATCAATGAAAAAAATACAAATGAAGGTGGTCCAGCAGTACCAGATCTCAAACTGTATTATAAAGCAGTAATTATCAAAACAATTTGGCACTGGCTAAGAAATAGAGAGGTAGATCAGTGGAATAGAATAGATATAAATTATACTATAGTAAATTACTATAATTATCTAGTATATGATAAACCCAAAGATCCAAGCTTTTAGAACAAAACCTCATTATTTGACAAAAACTGCTAGAAAAACTGGAAAACAGGAGGATAGAAACTAGATATAGCAACATCTCACACCATATTCTTTTTTTGTATGGTATTCCCTCTTTGAGCCAATTCTGATGATCTTAAGGTTTACTTACTCCCCCACTCCTTCCCCCTCTTCCCCTTCCCTCCATTTTTCTTGTTTCCTTCATGTGAGCTACCTCTCCCAAGATCATCTCTCCCCTTCCCCATACTCCAGTCTATTCCTCCTACCCCTCAACCCTATTTTAAAGATGTCATATCTTATACCCTATTCTAAAATCAGGTCAAAATGAGAAAATAATTTATACATAAAAGATGATGCCATAAACAAATTAAGAGATTATGTAATCATTTATCTGTCAGATTTATGAGCAGAGCAATAATTTAGGACCAAAGAAACTAAAAAGAGTAAAACAAAATGTATAATAGATATTTTTGATTATATAAAATTAAAAAGCTTTTGCACAAACAAAACTAATGTAAACGAGATTACAAGGGAAGCTGAAAACTGGGAAAGGATTTTTTAAACAACTATTTCTGATAAAGGCCTCATTTCTCAAATATATTGAAGACTGAGTCAAATTTAAAAAAAAATACAAGTCATTCCCCAAGTGATAAATGGTGAAAGGATATGAACAGGCAGTTTTCAGACAAAGAAATCAAAACTATCTATAATCAAATGAAAAAATGGTCTAGATCACTATTGATCAGAGAAATGCAAATAAAAACAACTCTGAGATATCACCTCACACCTATCAGATTGGCAAATATAACAAAAACAGAAACTATTGAATATTGGAGGGGATTTGGGAAAGCTGAGGTGCCAATCCACTGTTGGTGGAGTTGTGTAAACATCCAACCATTCTGGAGAACAGTTTGGAACTATGCCCAAAGGGTATAAAACTGCGCATACCCTTCGATCCAGCAGTACCACAACTGGGTTTATATCCAAAGACATCCCCAAAAAGAGAAAAAGACCTATTTGTACAAAAATATTTATACCAGCTCTTTCTGTGGTGGATAAGAATTATAAATCAAAGGGATCCCCTCAATTGGGGAATGGCTAAACAAACTGTGGTATATAATGGTGATGGAATATTATTTAACCATAAGAAATGACAAGCAGGATGATTTCAGAAAGGCCTGGAAAGACATTTATGAACTAATGTATAGTTAAGTGAGCAGAACCAAGAGAACACTGTGCACAGAGACAGCAATATTGTTTGATGAACTGTGAATGACTTGACTATTCTGAAGAATACAATGATCCAAGACAATCCCAAAGGACCATTGAAACATACTATCCACCTCCAAAGAAAGAACTGATATTCCTGGAACAAACTGAAGCATGCTTTATTTTACTTTCTTTTTTTTCTTTTATTCAAGTTTTCTTATACAAAATTACTAATAATGTTAGTGTTTTACATAATCATAAAAATTAAATTAAATTAAATTAAATGACCTCAAAAAGGAAATGGCAAATCACTTCAGTATCTTTTTCAAGAAATCCCAAATAGGGTCATGAAGAGTTGGACACAACTGAAAAATGATTGAACAACCATTTGATATGGATAACTCTTGGAATTAGTGCAGATTGAAGCATTCCACCTCCCTTTAGTGTTCCAAAGAAAGAACTGATAGAAACAGAGTACAGATTGAAGCATTTGTTTTTCTTTCTTTCTTTTTTAAAATTTGGAACACAGTTAATGCAGGTGTATGTTTTGCTTGATTGAACATGAACAAGTTATAGTATATCTTGCTTTTTCAATGGATAGGGGACGGGTGGAGTGAGGGATAGAATATGAAAGTGAAAATAAAAATAAAATTTAAACAATAAAAAAGAACATGTGTATATATACATATGTATATGTATATGTATATATATAATGTAATATGCATTGTGAGGGCCAAAATTTTATATACTGAGCGTTATTTGGGTGATTTGCCTTGATATTGGGGTCAAGGAAATATGAGGGACTTTTAAGGTTTAACCCTCCCCTCTGAACAGCCCATTTTTATATATTTCTCGTAGGCCAATAAGAAAGGAGCCTCCAAGCTTTAGTTCACAAAAGGATCAGATTTTATTACTTGGGAATTAATTAAACAACAAAGGTGAAACTAATAAAAATCAAAGATAAGGAAATAGGAAAATAGAAATACAGATAGATATTCTTAACTCTAAGCTTAACCCAGACCCTTTCCAATTTAGCTAGTTCAAAGGGATTTAGGGTTTTCTGTAAGTAACTCACCAACCACTGAGACAGAGCGAATATGCGCCACCTCAAGGGCAGTCACCAGACAGAGTACAAACAAGCGCTGCCAGCTCAAGGGCCCAACAGGAAAGAGGAGAGTGAGCTCACATACCAGAAGTAGCCTGCCTCCCTTCCAGGAGCATTCATTCTCCCCTCCTCCAAAAGGGGAGGTCCTTCAAAAAGCTGCCTTTGTAACTTTCAGGTGGGCCAGGTGTGGCCCCTCCCAGATGAGTTAGCTAAAAATGGCAATATTAATCATTACCACAACTAATTTTTGCCACAGCATGTATTTATATGTATGTGTGTATATATACACATTCCTTTATTTGTCACTTCCCTTCCTATGCAACTTTTATTGTTACTTATCTTTCATAGGAATTTCTAATCTCTTTCAAGACTCAATTAAAGCAGTACTTTCTACATTAAGTCTTTTGGGATCACCACAGTTGTTAGTGTCTTCCTCTCCACAAAATACCTTTCATTGCACCTTTATATGTATATATTATTTCACCCGATAGAATGCAAATACTTTGAGGGCAGGAACAGTTTTACTTTTGTCTATGTATTTCTAGGGTCTACAATAGGAAGAGTTACCTAGTAGGTACTTAATAAATCCTTGCTAAATGATTGAATGAATAGTCTGTTTTAAATATCATAGTAAGATGACAATCCTCTAAGATTCAATCCTTGTATAACAATTTGTCTTGTTTCCCCTGGTAAACAATATGTTTCTTAAGGGCAGGCACTGTCTTATACCTTCTTGTATTCTAATTACTTACCTCAGTGCTGTACACATGAAGTACTCAGTGGATGGCTGCTGATGGACTGTTTAAACAGAAAATAAATTTGCTGGTTCACAAATACAAAGCAAATGTATGGAATTTGCTTCCATATATGGAATTCAATTATATGTCATGGTTTCATTAGTGCTTGTGTTATAAAAATCTAAATATTATTTAAGCACAGATTTTATGACTAAAGAAACACCCTATACTCTATTTGATATGTGAAAAATTTATCTAAAAATATAACCCTGTCCTTGAGTCTGACACACAAAATTGGAGTGGGTATATTTGAATTTCTGCCATGATGGCTAAGGTCCAGTCCTCATTGACAGAATTGAATTTGTGTTTCAGTTGAGTCTTATTAAAAATAATAAGATATTACATTTTAGATTTAAACTATGTCAACAATACACATTTCACGTATACTTATCTTTAAAATGGAGATTTTGTTAAAAGCCCACTTTTTTGACCCTTTACACTGTATTGACATACTACATATAGAATCTCCAGATAAATCATAAAACCTTACTGATTTATCTGATATCTAGTCGGAATGAAAGTGTTGGCTATATAAATGGAGCAACAGGGCAATATAAAAAGAGATGTCAGGAGATAGTATCAAGATGTGTTCATTAGCTGGATATGTCAGGTAAGGGGTAGTAATGAGTAGGATATGACACAGAAGCTAAGATTATGGGTGACCAGAGGGATGATCAAGTCCTCACAGTAATAGGGATATTTGGAAAAGAGATGGTATTGAGGGAAAAGATAAGGAAGGAGTTCTGTTTTGGACATGTTGAGTTTGAGATGTCTATAATATGTTCAATTTGAAATGCCACTTATGCAGTTATTTTTTCCACATAAAAGTAAAAATGGAGCTAGTGAAAGGTAATGGGAACGGAGTGAAGGAGAAGAGAAAAAAAAAAGAAGATATCCTCATAAAAAACCTTGGAACATGCCTGTAGTTAAAGAGCACACTATAGATGAAATACAAGTAAAGGAGACTATAAAAGCACAATCAAACAAGTAGGAGGAAACCTTAAAGAATATTATCATGAAATCTCAGAGGAGAGAGTATCTTAGATTAAAGAGCTGGATAACAGTGTCAAATGATGCAAAAACATGAAAGATAAAGAGTTGGGAAAAGACTATTCAATTTGGCAGTTAAGAGATCATTGCTAAGATCAATAGGAGAGAGCAATTTTAATTGAACAATAAAGTCAGAATTCACATTTCAATGGGTTGAGGATAGGAAGGGGGGAATAGATGTATAAGGCATCTTTAAGGGGCTTGACTGAGAAGGTGTTATGGGATTGGGATGTATCAAGGGAATTGGGGACTATTAAAATTTAAACTGGCCAGCTAAACTAAAAGGACATGGGTCTAGGGTAAATCTCCTTGAAAAGCTAAACTGAAGGAGGAAAACACCTTGAGAAGTAAGGGAGATATAAACCCATTAGGATTGGCTGCTGCCTGATCAGCACCCGGGGAAAGAGATAACTCCAGAAGTCCATATGACCACCTCATTCAAGCCTTCCCCTACCCCCAAATGGAACTTGTCTTTGTCAGGTGTTAATCACCCCATCTGCCATTTATAAATGTTTTTGCCTTTCTACTGTTCGAGGAAATAGGTATCTCAGAGAATCATCTCTGAACCATCTCTTTTTATTTAAATCATAAAAGTATTTTATTATTTTCCAGTTACATGTAAAGATAGTTTTCAACATTAGTTTTCATAAGATTTTTAGTTGCAAATTTTTCTTCCTCCCTTCCCTTCCCCCTCCCCAAGACAGAAAGCAATCTGATAAAGATTACATATGAATATATATGTATATATAAATAAATATATACAATCACATTAAAGATATTTCTGCATTAGTCATGTTGTGAAAGAAGAATTAGAACAAAAGGGAAAAACCTCAAACAACAACAAAAAAAAAACAAAGTAGAAACAGTATGGTTCAATCTGCATTCAGAATCCACACTTCTTTTTTCTGGATGTGAAGAACATTTTTCATCATGAGTTCTTTGGAACTGTCTTGGATCTTTGTATTGCTAAGAAGAGCTAAGTCTATCACAGTTGATCATCACACAATGTTGCTATTATGGTGTACAATGTTCTCCTGTGAACCATCTCTTCTTGAAAGAAGCACTTGGCTTCTCTCTTGGTCTCCTTTCTCTAGTGCCTAAATAAAAGATTAAAAGATGGTTTTACTCTAATTGCATTAGTGTGCAAAAGTGTATTTTTTTGTTGTGGGGCAATGAGGGTCAAGTGACTTGCCCAGGGACACACAGCTAGTAAATGTCAAGTGTCGGAGGCGAGATTTGAACTGAGGTCCTCCTGAATCCAGGGTCTGTGCTTTTCCACTGCACCAACTAGCTTCCCTGAGGGTATAATTATTTAAAGAGGAATACCTAAGGACCCCAGCTCCCAACCCCCAACACAACCTATTTCCCTCATGACAGAGGGGGAGGGTTATAGGACAATATCTAGTGGAGATGCTTGATCTAGTGAGAATTATTAAAGCTTGGGAGAAGCGTGAGTTTCATTTTCTGTCTCTCTCTGTTTCTCCCTCCATCACTTTTTCCCTCTCTTCTCTTCTGTCTTTCTATTTCTTTCTCTTTCTTTCCTTCTTTCCTTTCTTCCTTCATTACTTTTCTTATTTCCTTCCTCCCTTCTTCCCTTTCTCCTTTCCCTTCCTCCCTCCTTCCTTTTTCTCTTTCTCCTCTCTTCCTTTCTTCCTTCATTCCATTTATTCTCTATCCCTTTGTCTGATTGTTTTGTTTGTAGACAGCAGAAAACGAGCAGTAGAGAGAAATAGAACATTAGAGAGACAGAGGAGAAGCAATCTGTTCTGTCCCCCTATTAACCTTCCATTTTCTGTAATTCTTAGCAGGGAGAGAAAAGTTCAGATGGTGACAATGTTCTACATCCTGTTCAGGGACATCATTCATTTCCCTACCCCCAATTAAATGTTTTCAGGATATTCCTCTAAACAGAGCTATAACTAGGGTTTGTTGAGTTTAATGGGGCAGGATGGATCTTTGCCCTGAGACCTCATAAAATTAAAAGTTGCTGTGAATACGCTATTATTAGAACTGTGAATTAGTCCAAACTTTCTGAAAAATAATTGGAACTATTGTAATAAAGTGGATAAAGTATCCATACCATTTGATACAGAGATCTCCTTGTTAAACATAGATCTCAAGGAGATTAAAGCAAGTAAGAAAATTCCTATATAAACCGAAATCTTCATTGCAACTCTTTTCATAGTAACAAAGACATGAAAAAAGAGTAAATTCCAATAGGTTGAGGAATGGTTAAGCAAATTTCAGTATCTGAATGTAATACAATATAATGTAATATTACTGTACCATATGAAAGATGAATATAAAAAAACATGAAAAGAAATATATAAGATGCTGTAGAGCGAATTAAACAGAATGAGGAAAGCTATATATTCAATGACTATAGCAATGAAAAGGGAAATAACAAAAAAAATAAACTGCACACTTTATAATTATAATGAACATAATTCTGAGGAAGAAATGAAAAAAATCAGTCTTCCCTACTTTATAGAAGTGAAGGACTATGGGTGTGAGGCTATATATGTATGTGTATGTGTATGTGTGTGTGTGTGTGTGTGTGTGACCTTTTTTGTCTCTTTCTTATTATTTGTTTCTAGGTGTAACGATTGGAATAACGCCACCTGCTGGATACTTACTGTAGAGGAGTTCTGCCCATGAAGGGAAGGTCTTTGAGGGCAAGACCAGGAGTCAGGAAGTGACGCGGGCTAGTGGGAGGAGGAAGGAAGAGACTGGCGCTCAGTCTCGCTTTTTTTTCCCTCTGGACTCTGGTGGAGAAGGGAGCTAGAAATGTGCTCTCCCTTTAATAGATAGAAATCTAGGCCTTTTTCTCTCTCTTTACCAAATTCTTATTCTCCTTAATAAATGCTTAAAAGTCTAACTCTTGCTAAAGCTTATAATTTATTGGCGACCATACTCTTATTAATATTAAGTTCATATTCATTTAGATTTCCCTAGTTTGAATTTCATTGTCTTTTATTATTCCACGTGTATTTTCTTCTATTCATTCATCTATCTAATTTTGAAACATGGTTTTGATTTCATAATACAATGTTAATTCTAGGAGTATTGTGCTCCCATATTCTGAGTTATTTGTTTTTGCTATTTTTTCTCAACTGATTATTTGATCAAACTCTTTAAAGCATTTCCCTGGCAAATTGTTTGCCATGGCAAGTGTAAATTGATTCTAGAAGTATTATTTTTGATAAGCATATTCCAAAAAAAAAAAAAAGAGAGAGGGGAACATTTGTAAAAGTTCTTTTTTCAAAAAAAAAAGTTTTCATTGAGATTGTGTTGTGCTTTAACTTCTATTTAAATATGTTCTGATTTTTCACAAAAGTAATAGTATACTAAGTAAAAAAAAGGGGTATTATTTGAAATTGTTGCATAATTATATATTGTCTTCTGAGTCAAGATGTATTCACATTTTTTGCAATCATTTATTATCCTCAATTTTTAAATCCATATGAGACTTGGATTATGGGAACTTATCATTTAAGACATTAATTGCCTTTATTCTGAGTTATCAGATGCCAGTTGGCCAAGATGCCATCCAATCACAAGAGGAATACATGCAAAGAGCAGACATTGAACTGTTACATGAGGGGAGACATGCACGAAGTTAAGGTATGGCCGAGGGAACGGCTTTTGACAAATGTTGAGGTTGGATTCTCTTGGTTTAATATTTTATTCTCTTTTTCCCCACAATATTGTACAGATGGCTGGAAGTATTCATCCCACCCATCTCACTTCTACACCTGGCTTCTATGCTCCCTCCTATATGCCTGATGCCATGGACATCTCAATCCCATGCATCTGATTAAGTCTGACTCAGTTTCTTCCAATATGTTCGGTGGCATGGACATATATTCCATCTACCTATTTTAAGCCTGGCATACTGTATGGGCAGTACATATTGCTCAAGTGTGGGAATGCTCATATCCCATCATTTCTCTGTTCTTTTATGGTAACCCCCATAATTATCTCAGGTGTCATGATAAATACAGTGTTGAATTTGGCCTTGACACCTGTTACCAATTATATTAGATTTTTTAATTTCTCATAATGGCATGAGGATAATTAGGCAGATGATGCAAAAAGTGATGAAACAAAGATAAAAAATTATTTTTAATAATTAATATCGCAGCAATTGTCTTCTCAATTACCCTCCATAAGGGGGGGACTATAGTAATATTATAATTTTAAAGAATGGTTCAATTTTTGTTTTATTATATGTTTCATGTGTAACAACTAAGATTCTGAATTCCCTTAGACATGTTTTTGAGAACTTTCATTGTTTGATTTGGTTATTGACAAAGCTATTTTAAAGTTGTGTTAAGCTCAATTTTGTAGGAAATTTTCCTGGCTGATTACCAGCATCCACACATCAACCCCTGAAAAGACTTCCATTCCACGACTACACCTAGAGGACATCTGAGAAAAGACTTTCAGAGACTTTAAATGAACAGTTTTGATTTGTTCTTTTTGTTGGTTTTTTTCTCTTTCTGTTATAATATACACCATCTGTAACATGTATTCTCTGCAGAGGCCCTCCCTTTGCAAGGCTAATGTCAAAGCGTCGGTTCATGAGGACAAAAAAAATCGCCCCTCTGGACAAAACTTTCCTCTCTTCCTTTTCTATATTGTTGTTCACATATTATTAGTTAGCAATAGTTATCATATTGTTTTTACTGTTCCATCAAGGAAACATTTTGTTTCTTGAGGAACAACAGGGGGGACTGTAACGATTGGAATAACGCCACCTGCTGGATACTTACTGTAGAGGAGTTCTGCCCATGAAGGGAAGGTCTTTGAGGGCAAGACCAGGAGTCAGGAAGTGACGCGGGCTAGTGGGAGGAGGAAGGAAGAGACTGGCGCTCAGTCTCGCTTTTTTTTCCCTCTGGACTCTGGTGGAGAAGGGAGCTAGAAATGTGCTCTCCCTTTAATAGATAGAAATCTAGGCCTTTTTCTCTCTCTTTACCAAATTCTTATTCTCCTTAATAAATGCTTAAAAGTCTAACTCTTGCTAAAGCTTATAATTTATTGGCGACCACTCATTAGATATTTTAGACAGTTTAGCTAGAATTTTAGCCGTTAACATAGGGATGGCTCACAGGGAAGATATATTTGAAAGTGAAAGTAATAGAAAAATATATCTAGAACAATATTTGAGAATGTGTTGAAATCTACAAGCAGATTAGATACAACTGAACCAAGCAACATTTAGTGGAAATAATTGGGCAAAATAGGAAATAACTACATGGCATGGTTTGCCTCTATTGCCTTATGAAAGCCACTCCTCAGTTCTGTCCTGCTCTTCTCTCTCACTAGCAACAATCTTTCCAATGTGGTCTCACAGCATCCTAGTTCTTCTGTCTTTCTTCATTGTGCAGTGTCCTCCCTGCCACCAACTTCTAAAACATTTATTTGAGGGAGGATTTGATGCATTTTTGCATGCTTGACCTAACATAAAATTTCCTAGTCACAGCTTTGCTTCCTACCACCATTACTCATAGTAATCCCAAACCTTTCAAAAACTGAGAAGTACATCTCTGACATTTATCTCTTTCCTCTCTCCTTGTCTTTCTCTTTCTCTGTTTGTCTCTGTCTCTGCCTCTCAGTTTCTTTCTCTATCTGTCTGTTTCTGTTTTCCTCTGTCTCTGTGTGTCTGTGTCTCTCTTGTCTCTCTCCCTCTCTTAGCAATTAGGGGTTTTGCACTTTGTACTACATGTACATGTACTACGGGCACTGTTCTTATAGCTTTTGCTATTCTGCAAAGCAAAGGTTTTTTGAATGTTTTAAATTTGCAGAAAGAAAAGGCTTATGGGCAATATATAAGCGACTTGTCTCATAACTGTCAATGAACAAATTAGGCATGTATGAGTTAGATGAGTATAGCCATCATGGTAAATTTCACAGATGCACAATAATAAAAGTCAATATACCAAGGTAAAGTCTCTGAAAATTGGGTTTGGGCTCCAACAGTCTTTGTGCAAAGGCTGTTTATTTGTTTTTGAAGGAGATAATGCAAGCATCATAAAATTAAAATGAACACAGTGTCCTGAACAACTTAACAAAAAATTTGATCTTGGTGATTTAAAGACAATTTACAAGGAGCAAAAAGGAAAGGCCTCCCAAGTGTAGGGCTTAGGATGCCAAGTGTTGGCCTCTCATGAATGGAATGTTCTTGGCTATTTTAAGACAGAACTCCAACCACTTCATTCCCCAGCGCCAAATACTTACTTCCTTTCAACTTCTCCCCCAAAGCAGGCCAAAGCCACAGAACTCCTTGTGAGGCTGGCAGATTGACTGAACCCCTTTATCTGGGCTCAGTATCACCACATGAATTGGTTAAGCAGAGCATCCAGCCATCATTTTTGAAGTGCCATATGAACAGTCCAATATTTCATTGGAAATGTCAAGACAACAGCTCTTAGCCCCCTTTTAACTGTGAGATGTCTTGCCTTCTTCCCTGGAGGGCATGGCATTTTGAAAAGCTACAATAGCATTGTAAAGGCTTAGACTAATCCACTCAAAATAAAAGGTGGTCCTATAAATAGGTCACATCCCAAACAGACAGACTATCTAGTATCTTTTATTATTCATCTCTCGATTTTGGAGATTTTTATTTTAAAGGCTGTACTTCCTTTACCTGCAGAAATTGTTTTCCTGACATCGTGGGTCCCCTCTGAAATAAGTCCTTGATGAAATACAAACCTAGAGGGCTAGAGAAAGGACTGAGCTGTTTATATTTTAATCTTCCACCTTTGGCTAAGTTAATTATTTGATAGTAAAATGAGTTCCTTTTGCAAAACTAGTTAGTTGAGAGGTTTGGTTGGTGGTGGAGCTATTATTAAAGTTGTCACTTTCTATCATTTCCCCATTATGGAAATATAGACTTTGAACTAGGAAAGGAACTCTCACTGGCTTGTGTCTCTATGACAAATATCTTCAACCCAGTCTAAGATTTACTATTCAAGAGATAAGACTACTATGCATTTGCTGCTGAATACTCTTTATGTCTTCTGTTCTTAAAATTATCAAAGATATCTTCCATATCCCTCTCCCTCCCAGAATACTATCTCACATTACATAGTATTTTTTTTTTTCAGGGCAATGAGGGTTAAGTGACTTGCCCAGGGTCACATAGCTAGTAAGTGTCAAGTGTCTGAGGCTGGATTTGAACTCAGGTCCTCCTGAATCCAGGGCCAGTGCTTTATCCACTGTGCCACCTAGCTGCCCCCAACATAGTATTTTTAAAGACGAAAAAAAAGAAAAAAGGAAAAAGAATAGCATATCTAATCAATTTTTTGAAAAAGTCTGAAAATGTGCAATGTATAACACCTGTGGACCTTTCACTTCCACAAATGAGTGGGTTAGGGGTATTCTCTCATATTTTCATTACAGTCATGCTTCGATCTGTTTATTTTTATGATATTTTCTGTGTGTGTGTGGCTGTTCTTTCCATTTATATTGTTATTACAACCTCTTTTAATGCCATAATCATTTCTTGGATACTTGAGAACTCAAAATTTCATGTATAAATTGTTATTTTCTACATAGACACTTATACCATATATAAAGGATTTGTCAGAGTGGAGCAATCACCTGGTGTGGGGACTCCAATGCAGATTTCAGTTCATATCTCTATGACAATAAATAACTCTAAGAGATTGCCTGAGACCCACAGAGATTAACTAACATTCCTCTAGTTACATAGCTTTTAAATGTCAGATGTGACATCTGAAGCAAAGCATCTCAAGTATTTCACAATAATCTTGTGGAAAAGATCAAGATAGGTGACCTAGACAATTGTACCATTAAGATGATTTTGAAACTTATTGAATGGTCAAATCAAAAATGCACTCATTATTGACTCTGTGTCAACTTAGAAAGAGGCTTCCAGTGGAAAGTCACAGGAATTTCAGCTTGGTTTCTGCCATTTAACTTTCATATCAATAACCTGAAGAAAAGCATGGATAGCATCGTTATCAGATTTGGAAATTAAGTAAAATTAGGGAAGATAATGAATACATTGGATGTTAGAATCATTTCAGTGGGGGGGCAGGGAATATTGTCTCCAACACTGGTCCAAATCTAATAGGAATAAGCTTAATTTGGATAAATGTAGAGTCCCATGTTTGAGTTAAATAAATATTTTTCACAAATATAAAATGGCAAAGTAATGGTTAGATTGAAATTTGTCTGCAAAATAATGGAGTGAGGGTTAATGAAGGGAAAGTTCAAGATGCAAATAATGAAGTATAGGATGGAAGGAAGGAAGAAAAAAAATGTGATATTGCCTTGCAAAGGCTTGATGACCACTTGTCATGTGATCCATAGAATGATTTTTATTTTTACAAATATTAGCCACTAGATAGATGCTGTAGTTCCTTCCAAAACTTGAATTGTGTGAAACCAGATATTTCTGGATATAAACCTAGCCCTATCACTCTACCCAATAGGCCATATTTCTTCTCATATGGACATTTATCAGAAAAGAAATTGCTTCTTTTCTCCATTTTATTTTATGTCTCCTATAATAATTTCTCCAATTGATATCTTGAAAAGTTGACTCTCCAATAAGCTCAAATTAGTGCACACACATGTGTATGTATATGTACATGCAATTGATCAGCTATTAATACTTCTCTAATTATTTAAGCCTGTCTATTTCTAAAAATAATGTTTTTATTTTATTCATGGAGTCCCTGAGTGAATCTTGGTAGTTCCAATGCCTTATGTTTTATAGTTTCTGTAGATATTTTAAATGAAATTTCTCTGTCTTCCTTTTGAGTTCAGTTGATTATATAGACATCCATAAAATCACCATTCTTATATGTATATACATATGTCTATCTCCCTTTATGTGTGTGTATATGCACAGATATATTATGTAAATACCCATATAAATCAACATTTTTACACACGTGTATTCACACACATATAAATAAATACATACGCATATGTATAAATGCATGCATATATTATATATTGCTATATATGAACACATATCATTAAAGAGCAACTTGGGACTTGTTAATATCTATGAATACTGGTGATTTTGTGTAAATTTACAACCTTAGTTGGTGCTAAAGTTATTAATTATTTTTATGACTTTTGTCGATTCAGTAGGGTTTTTTTCTATGTATGCCATCATATCAATTGGAAAAAGCAATCATTTTATTTCATCTTTTCATACACTTTTCCCCTCAATTTGTGTCTTATTGCTATACCTAATATTTTGAGCATTCTGTTAAATAATAGTTGTTATTATGCCATTAACTGTGTTAAAGATAATAGGCATCCTTGCATTATCGCTGATCTTATTAGAAAGGCCTGTAACTTTTTTTGCTATTATTGATAAAGTTTGCTCATAGATTTCTTGTATTAAGGAAAAAGCTATTTATTCCCATTATTTCTCGAGTTTTTAATAGTAATGTTGTTTTTATCTAAGAGCCTTTTTAGCATTTATTGAAATAATCCTATTTTTATCATTTATATTATTAATAGGGTTTATTATATCTATAATTTCCTCATGTTGAAACAAAATTGAATTCCTGGTATAAACTCAAGCTGGTTATACTGTATAACATTTCTGATGTGTTATTGTAGCCTACTTGCTAGTATTTTATTTAAATTTTTTTATCAATGTTCATTAGGAACATTGGACTATTTTTTTCTCCTTGACTTCCTCCTACTTTTTGTATCAATATCAAATGTTTTTTATAGAAAAAAATTAGGAAAAGTATCTTCCTTTTATTTTTGGAAACAATCTATGAAGTACTCGAATTGATTGTTCTCTGATTTTTAAAAATAAAATTAAGCTAAAAAATCAGTATAGTCCTGGAGTTTAGTTTTTCCTTTAGGAGTTAATTTATGACCTGTTCAATCTTTTTTGTTTTGTTTTGTTTAGAAAAATAGCTTATTTCTTCATTTATGAGGATATTTTCTATTTTACAGCTTTTTGTACATTTCTACTACAGTATCAATTTTTTTAGGATATAATTTGGCAACATAGTTTTAGATAATTTCTTCATTTATGTATCAATTGGTTTAATACTTTGTTTTTATTTTTATATGCACAACTTGCCTTTCATCTCTTTTTAATACCAGGTTAACTATTTTATTATTTTTTTAAATTGTTTCTATTTTCATCAATTTGATGGTATTTTTGCTTTCAATTTCATTATTCTCTTCCTTAATTTTCATATTTTATAGTTTATTTGAAAATTGAATAGAAATTCAAAATTATTTAAATCAAGATACTATAAGATGTATAAGTCCTGTCATTGTATTGCTAGGAAGAGAAACATATAAGTATCATACATCCATGTATGTATATATTAATTTATTGGACTTTGTGAATATATATGTATAAATTTATAACACACCTACATACCAATTTATACATGTATATGTTTCTCATGATTAAATTTAAACTCCTTGAGGGCAAAGAAATTCTCATTTTGTGTTTTATCCCCAACTTGACAAATATTGGGCATTACATAGATGTTTATTGAATAATTAATGTGAATAACATGATTAACAGAAAGTCTAGTAGCACTTAGTTGCTGAATGTAAATCCTGATGTAGGTAGGAGGAACTAAAAATGAATTTCATGACTTTCTTGTTGCCTGAGCTATTAGTGATCTCTCCTCTCTCTTTAAATTATATGGAAGATGATTTGTTTAAAGTTTATATTTATTTATCTTAGTACATGTATTTTTTCAATAGATTTTAAGCTCCTTTAAAGCAGAAACTTATATTTTATGTTGTTATTTTGTACCTATAGTGCCAAGCATGGTGCTTTACTTATAGTAGGCATTTGATAAATATATGTTGAATGGAACATTGTGAGGTTTTTATCCTGGATGAGTGGGTAAATGAAAAGAATGAATATAAATTGGTGAGTCAGGAGGAGTAGTAGCAAGTTTGAGGGGGAAGTTAATGTGATCCCTTTTACATGTATTGATTTTGAGCTGATAATAAGAGAGATAGCTAAGTAGAAATATCCAGCATTTCCCTTTTCCTGTAGGTGATTTAGTCTTGATTTCAGCAGAGAGGCCAGGGCTAGAGAAGGAGATTTTGGAATCAAATGAATAGGGCTAATAGCTAAAACCAGAAGAGTGGATGAGTTTGCTAAGGGAGAGTGGAGCAGGAAGACAAGGACTACTTCCCTCCCCCTTGTCTTGTCAGTGCTGGAAGGATTAAAGCTTTCTAACAAATAGCCCTCAATTCATCTAGATATAAAACAACTGTCAACTGAAAGCACTTTTCAACTACCATGGAACCAGCCTTTAAAATACAAGCAAAACATATATTTCAATATATTACCTTGAAAACTGACCTGTCAGTAAGGAGGATAATGGAGGATTAAGGCATATCTTTCAAATGATTGCTGCTCTTCTCTTAGACACATAATATAATTGTTTCTCTCATGTACTATATGTAGTAATGCTACAAATGTTTGTTGTATGCAATTAAATAAATGAATTCAGTCCATAAATGACCAGTCTTTCCTTTCATTATAAATAGACTGCTGCTTTAAAAATTGAGGGTCTGATTTGTGATGATGGCTTTTACCAATCCATCATAATCAATCCATGCAGGAGGCTTAATATTTTAAATGCTGAGGAAATTTCATATTGTTTGGACTACCAATTTAGCAGAATTGTTTTTTTCTTCTTCCTTTAAATTCACTTTAACAAACGTTTATTAAATACCTATTATGTGAAAGATACCAAACACACTAGGCATTTGGAATACAAAGATAAATATACAGATCCTGTTCACAAGGGACATTCCAACAAATAATTTGGTAAAGTAAAAAGAGAATTGACTCTGGAATAAGAGTTGCTTGGTTCAAATCCTACCTCTGAAGTTATACATACATACATACATACACACATACCCACATACACACATACACACATATACACACATATATACACACACATTTATGTGTGTGTGTGTGTGTGTGTGTGTGTGCGTGTGTGTATAAAACACCTAGGAAAGTTACAACCTCCTAAGGTCTTAGTTTCCCTATCTTTATAATCATATGTCTTGGGGTAGCTAGGTGGCACAGTGTATAAAGTACTGGCCTTGGATTCAGGAGGACCTGAGTTCAAATCTGGCTTCAGACACTTGACACTCACTAGCTGTGTGACCTTGGCCAAGTCATTGCCCTGCAAAAAAGGGTGTATATATAATCATATGGCTTAAGTCTCTTTGAGTGCTAAATATGTTTATAATAGAAACTCCACCCAAAATTAAAAGTTGGAACCAAATAATAATACTTATTTAGTATCTTATTTTATTTTAGACACAGTGCTAAGCACTTTTTATAAATATTCACTCATTTGATCCTCATAACAATTCTGCAAAGTTGCTATTATTATACAAGTTTTACAGATGAGAAAACTGAGCAAAATCAAGTGACTTGCCAAGGATCATACAGCAAGGAAGTGTCTGAGGTTGAATCTGAACTTAATTTTTCCTGACCCCAAGCCCAGCATTCTATACAGAATACCCCATAGTTGCCTAGATGATCTTAGAGTTTCTTAGTTCTTAGATTCTTTCCCCCTTGATATTGTCCCAATGCCCAAGTCATCTATTTAATGTATAGTTATGATCATTTCTGTGCCCTGCTGAAAAACTTCTTGCTACCTATTGTTGCACAAAGTTTGAAGCTCTGACACCGTTTAAGGTTTTCTACTACTTTGACCTAAACTTATTAAGCAATTGGAGGTTCATTTTCATACAACTACAAAAATATTTTTTTACGTAAGATGGATATAAATAATTAGAAAGACTTATTGCTCATGGGTGAGTCATTTCAATACAGTAAAAATGTGAATAATACCTAAATTAAATTATTCATATTGTGTCAGGCAAATCAGAAAACTGAAAAATAAGATTACAGAGCTACAAAACTATAAGAAATTTCAGTAGAAACAATGAAAGGTCAAGAATTTTAAAGGAAATAATTTTTTAAAGAGTAGAAAGAAGAGAGGCAAAGCAGTAACAGATGTAAAACTATTCTAGAAAGCAGTGATTATCTAAACAAATTGGCACTGGTTAGGAAATAGATAGCCAATCAGTGGAACATATATATCTATATATGTATGTGTGTATATATGTATATGTATTAATCTTAAAAAGATGAAAGTCATGTGTCAGGGTGCTATGTCACCTCCATTGATACACATTGATAGCTACCAGTTGAATGTCTTAAGCCAATTCTCTTATCTTGGCTCTATTGTCAGTGACAATTTGTCACTTGATTCTGAGATCAATCAGAGGATTGGGAAAGCTACTTCAACCGTGGCTAAGCTTGCCAAGCATGTCTGGGCAAACAGTAAACTGACAAGATGAAACAAATTTGCTGTCTATAGAGCATGCGTCCTGAGTATCTTACTATATAGCAGTGAAACGTGGACTACATATACTAGACAAGAGAAGAAGCTTAACAGCTTCCACATGCGCTGCCTTCAGTGTGTCCTTGGCATATCTTGGTCAGATAGGATCACCAACGCAGAAATGCTCCAATGCATGCAACTTCTGAGCATCTACATGCTACTGAAACAAAGACAGCTGCGCTGGATCGGTCATGTGCACCACATGCAAGATGGGCACATTCCTAAAATCCTACTCTATGGCGAGTTAGCCTCAGTCCAAAGACCTGCTGGATGCCCCCAGCTTCGCTACAGAGATGTTTGCAAGCAAGACTTGAGGGCTCTGGGAATAGACATCAGCAGCTGGGAGGAGATGGCCAAGGACCAGACCCGATGGAGTTCAGAACTCAGGAGCAGCTTGCAGGCAGCTGAGATGGGCCTTCAAGCTCGGGAGGAAGAAAAATGAATAAGACCCAGGAACCGACGGGCAACAGAGAGCGCAGTTTTCCAATGTCCTCATTGCGGCAGGAGCTGCGGCTCCTATGTTGGACTGCAGAGCCACACTGTAGCCTGTGGCTCTTCAAGGCACTGATCCATGGTCGTCAGCGAATGGTGGAAGCCTACTACTACTATGTATGTGTATATGTATGCATATACACACATATGTGTACATATGTCAGAAATGTGGCTAAGGAAAGACTTAACAATTAAATGAGGGATAGCAAGGATCAGAAAAGATAAATTGAATAGATCTGATTGAAAAGTTTTTAAAAAGCTGTGTATAAACAAAATGATTTCAAAATTAGAAAGGGAATAGTTAACTGGGGAAAATATATATTTGCAACAAGTTTTTCTGACAGTAGCTGGAAAATAGTTAAAGAAATTATGATATATTGGGGCAGCAAGGTGGTGCAATGGATAGAGCACTGGCCCTGGAGTCAAGAGGAACTGAGTTCAAATCCAGCCTCAGACACTTGACACTTACTAGCTGTGTGACTCTGGGCAAATCACTTAACCCCAACTTCCTCACCAAAAAAAAAAAGAAAGAAAGAAAGAAAGAAAGAAAGAAAGAAAGAAAGAAAGAAAGAAAGAAAGAAAGAAAGAAAGAAATAAAGAAAGAAAGAAAGAAATTATGATATATTAATGTTTTTCCTTCTTTATTATTTTATTTTCCCAATTACATGTAAAAATGATTTTACTACCCATTTTTAAACTTTGAGTTGCAGAGGTGGAGCCAAGATGGTGGAGAGAAGCCAGGAAGTTGCCTGAACTCTCCTGAGTTCCCTCAGAAACAACATTAAATCAATTCTCTAAAGGGTTTCTGGAACTACTGAACCTACAAAAAAAGACAGAGAGACACAATCTTCCAACTTGAAATAATTTAGAAGACTTCAGGAAAGGTCTGTCTCACTTGGAAAAAGGGGGAGCACAGTACAGCTCAGCACAGCACAGCAGGTGTCTGAACAAGTGAGCAGGGGCTCTTGGCAATGAGACAGATCATCAGGTGAGGATCCTTGGTCCTGCCTCACCAGACTGGTGGCACAGCAGGACAGTTGTGAGAAGACCCCGCCCCCCATCCCTTGCTGAGAATGCAAACTGCCACCTAGAGAAACACCCACAGGACAGGCATGACTAGGCCAAGCCATCCCATGCAGGAAGCAATCCCAGAGCAGTGAGGAATCTGCAAGCAATAGAGGCCTCAGAGAAGAAAGCCAGTGACAAGGCCCCTATCCGCCTGCACAAGAAGCATGCAACAGTGGCTCCTCTAACCCAGGAACAGACCTCAACTTTAAAAGTCAAAAAAAGCATAAAATATGAGTAAGAAACAGAAAAAGACCTTACCATAGTGAGCTTCTATGGCAACAGGGAAGACCAAAACACAAATTCACATGAGGACAATACTGTCAAAATGATTACATGTGAAGCCTCAAGGGGAAGATAAATTGGTCTCAAGACCAAAAAGCTTTCTTGGAAGAGCTCATAAGAGATTTTTAAAATCAAATAAAAAAGGTCAAAGAAAAACTGGGAAAATAAATGAGAGAAATAAGAGCTACACAAGAAAAGTATGAAAAAAGAGTCAACAGATTGGAAAAGGAAGCACAAAAATTGAATGAAGAAAACAATTTCTTTAAATACAATTGTCCAAATGGGGAAAAAAATGGCCAAATGGATAAGGGGAGGCAAAAGCTTACCGAAGAAAATGTTTTAAAAATTAGAATTGGGCATGTGGAAGCTAATGACTCTATGAGACACCAGAAATCAATCAAACAGAATGAAAAGAATGAAAAAATAGAAGAAAATGTGAAATACCTAATCAGAAAGACAACTGACCTAAAAAATAGATCCAGGAGAGATAATTTAAGAATTATTAGACTGGGGCAGATAGGTAGCAAAGTGGATAAAGCACTGACCCAGGATTCAGGACGACCGAAGTTCAAATCCAGCCTCAGACAATTGACAATTACCAGCTATGTGACCCTGGGCAAGTCACTTAACCCTCATTGACCTGCCAAAAAAAAATAATAATTATGGAACTTCCTGAAAGCCATGATAAAAAAAAAAATAGTCTAGGCAAAATATTCTGGGCAATTATCAAGAACTGCCCTGATATTGTAGAATAAGAGGATAAAATTGTCATTGAAAGAATCCACTGATCACCTCTTCAAAGAGACCCCAAAAGAAAAACTCCAAGGAAAAATATAGCCTAATTCCAGAATTATCAGGTGAAGGAGAAAATGCTACAAGCAGCCAGAAAGAAAATTTAAATATCATGGAGCCACAGTCAGGATTACAGAGGACCTGTCAGCTTCAACATTAAAGGATTGGAAGTCTTGGAATATGACATTCCAGAAGGCAAAAAAGCTTGGATTACAACCAAGAATCAACAACCCAGCAAAATTGAGCCTTATCTTTCAGGGGAAAAGATGGACATTCAGTGAAATATAGGACTTTTAAGCTTTCATGATCAAAAGAGCAGAACTGAAGAGAAAATTTGATCTTCAAATACAAGGCTCAAGAGAAATATAAAAAGGAAACAGGGAAAAATGTTATTCAAACAGGTTAAACTGTTAACATGCCTACATGGAGAGATAATTCTTGTAACTCTCAAGAACTATATCTCTATTTGGGCTAATAGTAGGAGTATACATTGAGGGCATAGGTATAAATTGAATTTGATGTGATGATATAAAAATAAGGTATGAAAAAAAGTAGTATATGTGGAGAAGAGGAAAGGGAAAGTGGAATGGGGTAAATTATATCATGTGAAGAGGTACAAAAACACATTACAAAAACAACCCCCCCCAAACCCCAACATATTATAATAGAGGGAAAGAAGGGAGGGTTGAGCATTGTTTCTAACTTACTCTCATCAGAGTTGTGCCAAAGAAAGAATAACATATACACTCATTTGGATAAAGAATTTTAGCTTATACTTTAGGGAAGAAGGGTAAGGGTAAAGGGAGGCACTAATAGAAGCAAGGACAGAAGCAGGAGAGGAATGGGGGAAAATGGAGGGAGGTTGATAAAAGGGAGGGCAGATTGAGGGGAGCAGTGGTCAGAAGAATAAAGATGGTGAGGAAAATGGGTTGAAAGAAGAAAAGTATAAACAAAAGGGAAAATAAGATGGAGGGAAATACATAGTTTGTAATCATAACCGTGAATTTGAATGGGGTGAACTTTCCCATACAATGGAATTGAATAGCAGAATGTATTAAAAACCAGAATCCTACAATAGGTTGTTCACAAGAAACACATTTGAAGCAGAGAGATACACACAGAATAAAGGTAAAAGTTTGGAGCCAAATGTATTATACTTCAGCTGAAGTAAAATCAACAACAACAATAACAACAACAAACCAGGAATAGCAATCTTTATCTAATACAAAGCAAAAGCAAAATTAGATCTCATTAAGAGAGATAAGGAAGGAAACTACATCTTGCTAAAAGATAGACAATGAAGTAATATCAATACGAAGCTTATATGAACAAAGTGGTATACCATCCAAATTCTTAGTGGAGAAGTTAATGAGTTACAAAAGGAAATAGACAGCAAAACTATATTAGTGGGGGATCTTAACTTCCCCCTCTCAGAACTAAATCACACTAACCACAAAATAAATAAGAAAGAAATTAAAAAGGTATATAGAATTTTTAAAAAGTTAGATATCAAATACTTCTGGAGAAAATTGAATGGGGATAGAAAGGAATATTCCTTTTCCTCAGCAGTACATAGCATGCACACAAAAATTGACAATGTATTCTGGCACAAAAACCTCACAGTCAAATGTAGAAAGGAAGAAATAGCAAATGCATCCTTTTCAGATCATGATGCAATAAAATTACATATAATAAAATGCCATGGGACAATAGACCAAAAATTAATTAGAAACTAAATAATTGCATACTGAAGAATTAGTGGGTCAAAGACCATCATAGAAACAATCATTAACTTCATCAAAGAAAAGACAATGAGTCAACATACCCAAACTTACAGGATGTTGTAACAATTGGAATGACACCACCTGCTGGAGACTTACTGTAGAAGAGCTCTGCCCATGAGGTGAAGGTCTTTAAGGGCAAGACCATGGGTCTTTTCTTTGGCATCAGGAAGTGACGTTTGCTTGTGGGAGGAAGAAGGGGGGAGCCTGGTACTCTGACTTGCTCTCTTTCCTGAAGACACTGGTGGAGAAGGGAGCTAGAAATACTCTCTCCCTTTAAAAGACAGGAATCTAGGCCTTTCTCTCTCTCTTTACCAAATTCTTGTTCTACTTAATAAATGCTTAAAAGTCTAACTCTTGCTGAAGCTTATAATTTATTGGCGACCACTCATTAGATATTTTAGACAGACTAGCTAGAATTTTAGCCTTAACAATGTAGACAAAGCAGTTCTTAGGGGAAATTTTATATTTCTAAGTGTTTATCTGAATAAAATAGACAATGAGGAAATCAATAAATTAGGCATGCAACTAATAAAGCTAGAAAAAGAACAAATTAAAAATACTCAAATACAAAATTAGAAATGCCAAGAATCAAAGGAGAGATGAATAAAATTGAAAGTAAGAAAACTATTGAATTATTTTTTTTAAACTAAGAGTTGGTTAATTTTTAGTTAATTTGATTTTAAAAATAGAAAACCAAATTACCAGTATCAAAAATGAATTCACAGGGCAGCTAGGTGGTACAGTGGATAAAGCACTGGCCCTGGATTCAGGAGTACCTGAGTTCAAATCCGGCCTCAGACACTTGACACTAGCTGTGAGACCCTGGGCAAGTCACTTAACCCCAATTGCCTTACCAAAAAAAAAAAAAATGAATTCACCATCAATGAAGTGGAAATTAAAGCAATAATTAGGTACTATTTTGACCAACCATATGCCAATAAATTTGACAATCTATAGGAAGTAGTTGAATATTTACAAAAATATAAATTGCCTAGATAAAAAGAAGAGGAAATAAAAGATCTGAATAGCCCCATTTTAGAAAAAGAAATTAAATAAGCAATTAATGGACTCTCTAAGAAAAAATATCCAGGGCAGATGGGCTTACAAGTGAATTCTACCAAACATGTAAACAACAATTAATTCCAATGCTGTATAAATTATTTTAAAAAATAGGTGGAGTTCTACCAAATTCCTTTTAAGACACAAATATGGTGTTGATACCTAAACCAAGTAGAGCCAAAACAGAGAAAGAAAATTTCCCTAAAGAATAGTGATGCAAAAATTTTAAATAAAATATTAGCAAGGAGATTACAGCAATTTATCAGCAGGACAATACACCATGACCAAGTGAGATTTATACCAGGAATGCAGGACTTGTTCAATATTAGGAAAACTATAAACATAATAGACCACATCAAAAACAAATAAACCAAAATCATATGATTATCTCAATAGATGCAGAAAAAGCTTGACAAAATACAGCCCTCAATCCTATAAAAACACTAGAGAGCATAGAAATAAATGGTTTTCCTTAAAATGATAAGCAGTATCTACCTAAAACCATCAGCAAACATTATAAGTCATGGGTAGAAGTTAGAGGCATTCCTAATAAGATAGGGGTGAAACAGGGATGTCCATTATAACCTCTATTATATAATTTGTACTAGAAATGTTAGCTTTATCAATAAGAGAAGAGAAAGTGATTAATGGAAGTAGAATATGTAAGGAAGAAACAAAACTATTACTCTTTGCAGATATGATGGTATAATTAGAGAATCCTAGAGAATATACTAAAAACCTACTTGAAACAATTACCAACTTTAGCAAAGTTGTAGGATATAAAATAAATCCACATAAATCATCAGCATTTCTACACATGACCAACAAAGTCCAGCAGCAAGAGATAGAAAGAGAAATTCCATTTAAACTAACTGTAGACAATATAAAATTTTTGAGAATCTACCTGCTAAGACAAACCAAGAACAAAATGAACAAAATCACAAAATAGTTTTCACACAAATAAAGTCAGATCTAAACAATTGGAAAAATATCAATTGCTCATGGATAGGCTGAGATAGTATAATAAAAATATCAATTCTACCTAAATTAATGTATTTATTTAGTACCACACCAATCAGACTACTTAAAAATTATTTTATAGAGCTAGAAAAAATAATAACAAAATTCATCTGGAAGAATAAAATGTCAAGAATATAAAGGGAAGTAATGAAAAAAAAAAAGCAGAGGAAGGTGGGCTAACTGTACCAAATCTGAAGCCATACTATAAAGTGGCAGTCATCAAAACTATTTGGTGATTGAACATATATAACCTACATCAAACAGTTTTCTGTCTTGGAGAAGGAGGAAGGAAGCAAGTGAGGGAAAATTTCCCCTGATTTATTTAGAATTGTTGTTTTCTTTTTGTGGTTTTCCCCTTGTGTTCTGATTCTTCTTTCACAACATGACTAATACAGAACTCAAAATATTATAAAAAAGAAATGTTGAGGGAAAGCTAGGTGGTGTAGGATTATGCTCAGTTTTGCTGGGTAGGTGATTCTTGGTCGTAATCCCGGTTCCTTTGCCCTCAGGAATATCATATTCCAAGATCTCTGATCCTTTAATTCAGACACTACTAAATATCATCTTATCCTGGCTGTGGTTCCATGATACTTGAATTGTTTTATTATGGCTACCTGCAATATTTTTTTTCCTTGACCTGGGAGCTCTGGAATTTAGCTATAATATTGTTGAGAGTTTCTGGTTTTGGATCTCTCTCAGGAGGTGATCCGTGGATTCTTTAGTATAGGGCCTGGAGTTAGGAAGATCTATGTTCAAATCCCACCTCCAAGACTAACCATGTCACCATAGGCAAGTCACTTCACTCTATTTAAGAAAGTATCTCTTAAAACAATGTATAGGAGAGGGGAATTTTTAATCAGTGAAGAGATAAAGATGATTGTTAAATAAAAATAGATAATTTTTATTATATACATTTCCCCCGATTTATTTAGAATTTATTTTTCTCCAAATTACATGTAAAAACAATTTTGAATGTTAATTGTTTTCCAAATTCAATTCCTCCTGACCTCCCCACTGACCCTTAAGAACACAAGCAATTAGGGTCAGCTAGGTGGCACAGTGGATAGAGCACCGGCCCTGGAGTCAGGAGGACCTGAGTTCAAATCCGGCCTCAGACACTTAACACTTACTAGCTGTGTGACCCTGGGCAAGTCACTTAACCCCAATTGCCTCCCTAAAAAAAAAAAAAAAGAACACAAGCAATTCAATATAAGTTATATATGCATAGTCATGCAAAACATTTCCACATTTTACTAATCAGATTATGAAAGAAAACAGACAAAAACAAAACTTAAGAAAAAGGAGGTAAAAAAATATTCTTCAATCCCTATTCAGACACCATAAGTTCCTTCTCTAGAGATGGATTTCATTTTTCATAAGTCATTCAGAGATGTCTTGGATTACTGTACTGCTGAAAATAGCTGTCATTCATAGCTGTTCATCTTACAAAATTGCTGTTACTTTGTATACAGTACATTGCACTTTGCAGCAGCTCATGTAAGTCTTTCCTGGTTTTTCTGATAACATCTTGCTCATCATTTCTCATAGTACAATAGTGTTCCATATAACTGCATATCATAATTTGTTCAGCCATTCCCCAATTTATGAACATCTCCCCAATTTCAAATTCAACTTTTTGTTTTTTATCTCTTTTTGAATGCCGACCTTATAGTGATATTAGTGAATCAAAGAGTATGCATAGTGTTATATCCCTTTGGCCATAGTTCCACATTGCTCTACAGAATATTTGAATCAGTTTACAACTTCACCCAGAATGCATTAATTTCTCATTCTCCCCATATCCCCTACAACATTTGTCGTTTTCCTTTGCTGTCCTATTATCCAATCCAATAGGTATGAGGCAGTACCCCAGAATTGTTTTGATCTGCATCTCTCCAATCAATGGTGAGTAAGAGCATTTTTTTTCACAAGGCTATAGGTAGCTTTGATTATTTTATCTGAAAACCTCATATCTTTTGATCATCTTTCAATTGGTGAATGGCTCTCATTTTAACAAATTTGACTCAATGTGTTTGAGAAATGAGGCTTGTCAGACAAACTTGCTTCAAAATTTTTTTCACAGTTACTATTGCTAACTGTATTTTCCTCCATCCTATCTCCATCCCACAGCATTTACACTATTCTCTATCTCCTTTGACCCTATGTCTCCTCAAAAGTGTTTTGCTTCTGACTGACCCTTTCCCAAATCTTCCCTCAATTTTTTTACACACACCCCCATCTCCTTCCCCTCCTACTTTCCTGTAGGGTAAGATAGATTACTATACCCAATTGACTATGTATGTTATTTGCTCTTTGAGCCAATTCTGATGAGAGTAAGTAAGGGTTACTCGCTCCCCAGAACCTCCCCCATCTTCCCCTCCATTCCATAAGCTTTTTCTTGCTTCTTTTAAGTTAGATATTTTACCCCATTCCACCTCTCCCTTTCCCTTTCTTCCAGTGCATCCCTACCACCACTTAATTTTATTTTTTAAAGAAATCATTCCTTCGTATTCAACTCACACCTGTACCCTCTATCTAAAAATACTCCATCCAGCTACACTAATAATTAGAAAGTTCTTATGAGTTATAAGTATCACCTTCCCATGTAGGAATGTAAATAGCTTAATCTTTTAATATCCTTTATGAATTCTTTTTCCTGTTTACCTTTTTATGCTTCTCTAGGGTCTTGTATTTGAAAATTGAATTCTCTACACAGCTCAGGTCTTTTCATCAAGAATGTCTGAAGTCCTCTCTTTCATTTTCCCCCTGAAAGATTATACTAAATTTTGCTGAGTAGGTGATTCTTGTTTGTAATCCCAGTTCCTTTGCCCTTCAGAATATTAAATTCCAAGGCCTCTGATCCTTTTGTAGAAGCTGCTACATCTTGTGTTATCCTGACTGTGGCTCCACAATACTTGAAGTGTTTCTTTCTGGCTGCTTGCAGTATTTTCTCCTGGACCTGAGTGCTTTGGAATTTGTCTATGATATTCCTGGAAGTTTTCATTTTAAGATCTCTTTTATGAAGTGATCAGTAGATTCTTTCAATTTCTATTTTACTTTCTGATTCTAAAATAGCAGGGCAATTTTCTCTCACAATTTCTTGGAAAATGATAACTAGGCTTTTTTTTTTTTTTTTTTTGCGGGGCAATGAGGGTTAAGTGACTTGTCCAGGGTCATATAGCTAGTATGTGTCAAGT
Source organism: Dromiciops gliroides (assembly GCF_019393635.1). Lineage (NCBI taxonomy): Eukaryota > Metazoa > Chordata > Mammalia > Microbiotheria > Microbiotheriidae > Dromiciops > Dromiciops gliroides. Next base: position 520,025,548 of record NC_057861.1, read on the forward strand.
GTCTGAGACCAGATTTGAACTCAGGTCCTCCTGAATCCAGGGCTGGTACTTTATCCACTGTTTCACCTAGCTGCCCCTGAGGCACTTTTTTTTTTTTTTAATCATGGCTTTCAGGTAGACCAATAATTTTCAAATTATCTCTCCTGGATTTATTTTCCAAGACAATTATTTTTCCAATGAAATATTTCATATTACCTTCTATTTTTTTCATTCTGTTGGTTTTGCTATATTGTTTCTTTATTTCTCATTAAATCATTATCTACCATTTGCTTGATCCTACATTTTAAGGAGTTTTTCCTTCAGAGAACTTTTGTACCTCCTTTTCCATTTAACCAATTTGGCTTTTCAAGGCATTCTTTTCCTCTTTGGCTTTTTTTGTACCTCTTTTATCTTTTGGACCACTCTGTTTTTTAAGGTATTATTTTCTTCAGTATTTTTTGTGTCTCCTTTACCAAGCTGTTGACTTTTTTCATGATTTTCTTGCTTTATTCTCATTTCTCTTTCCATTTTTCCTGTACCTGTCTGAGTTTATTTTCAAAGTCCTTTTTAAGTGCTTCTATGGCCTAAGACAAATTCATATTTTTCTTGGAAAATTGTGATATAGGAGTTGCGACTTTGTTATCTTCTTCTGAGGGTATATTTTGATCATCCTTGTTAGCAGAGAAACAGTCTATTGTCAATTTTTTTTTTCTGTTTGCTCATTTTTCCAGCCTATTTCTTGACTTTTAACTCTTTCTTAAAGTGGGACAGTGCTTCCAGGGTAGAGTGTGCGCTGTCCCAAGCTTCAGGGCTTTTGTGCAGCTGTTTTCAGATACTTCTAAGAGTTTGTAAGTCCTTAGTTCTTCCAAGGTGGTGCAATTTAAGGAGTTTACTACTCTCCTAGCCTGTGCTCTGGTCTGCAAGCAACCACAGCCCTGCTTTTCTGCCCTGGAACTATGAACTGAATACTCCTCTACTTTGACTGCAATCTCTGTGTGCTTGTGCTCCTCCCACACCTGGAACTGCCACTCAAGACTGTGACCTGGATCTGAGTCCTGCCTCAGTACTAGCAAAGGGACTCCTGTTAATCTCCTTCTGGCTAATTGTTTGACTCCCTTATTGTCTGTGGGCTGAGTTCCAGAAACAGTTACTGCCACAGTTGATTCAGAGGCTCCCAAGGTCTGTTCCTGGTTTGCTGTGGCTGTGACTATGGCTGCATCTGCATTTGGGTTGGGTCTATGCCGGGGCAGGCTGCCCTGGGCTATGCTCCACTCTTAGCCCAGTACAACAGACCTTCCCTGCCTACCTGCTAAATTGTCTTTGGCTGGAATATGATTTCATGCTGTCCTTTTGTGGGTTCTGATGCTCCAGGAATTGTCTTATGGCATTATTTGAAGGTATTTCGAAGGGTCATAGGGAAAACTCAGTCAAGTCACTGCATTTCCTCTGCCATCTGGGCTCTGCCCTTTTATTATGTAAAATTAAAAGGCTTTTGCACAAGCAGAGTCAACAAAGGTACAATAAGAAAAGAAATTGTCAGGGACCAGGAAAAAACACAACATTCCATCAAATATTATTATTAAAAATCCTAACAAATAAGTAATCAAAAGATATAGTTTTCCAAAGAATCATTCAAAGAATCAAATAGCATATTATGTTTAACCATAAGAGAGAAAAAACAATGAAAGTATATTATTTCTAAAAGAATAAAATATAGAAAAATATAAATATTTAATATATAGTTAAAGAGAAGGTCAAGTGAAATAAAAAAACTTAGAAGAAAGGCATTTTTCATTTCAGAATTTTACAGAAATATAAGGAAAAAATAAATTGTAGCTATGGAGAAAGTTCAATAAAAAATAGATTTCATTGATATATAGCAATTAATGAGAATTTTCATTTAGTCTTTGATGACATTACTTTTCCTACTTTACATACACAATTACAAAATAAAATCATGTGACTGAGCATAAAGTACATAAATATGTAGAAAAACAAATATTAGCAATTTTACATAATTTAACATAAAATAATAATTAATAAGAAAAAAGGGAATAAAAATGTATAAATCTGCAGACTAAATAATAGAAACCTAAATAATAAGTAGGTTAGAGAATAAATCATAAAACAAGAAATTATTAAAGAAAATAGAAATTCTTTCTTTTTATTTGCAGGGCAATGAGGGCTAAGTGACTTGCCCAAGGTCACAGAGCTAGTAACTGTCAAGTGTCTGAGGCTGGATTTGACAACAAAAAGCTCATTGGTTAGAGACATATTGTGAAATGGCAGAAATATATATTTTTTTAAGTGAGGTAATTGGGGTTAAGTGACTTGCCCAGGGTCACACAGCTAATAAGTGTTAAGTGTCTGAGGCTGGATTTGAACTCAGGTACTCCTAACTCCAGGACTGGTGCTCTATCCACTGTGCCACCTAGCTGCCCCAGCAGAAATAATTTTAAAGGCATCTGTCAAATGTATTTTAGGAAATTTAAAAAAACGTAATTATTGGGTACTATGTTCTGGTGATAAGCTTCCTTAAGCATAACTAAGCTGATACTCACACAATAAATACACAGTCCATCTCCTGGTCTCAATTTGAATTCTTCCCATCATGGTAGAACCAGCCTATCAACCCTCTGTTGACAGTCTTCAAAAACCCTGGTTTGATATTAGGCATTAGGGAAGGATTAGAAAAGATTTTTAAGAAAGAAAAACAAGAGGGCAGCTAGGTGGTGCAGTGGATAAAGCACTGGCCCTGGATTCAGGAAGACCTGAGTTCAAATCCAGCCTTAGACACTTGACACTTACTAGCTATGTGACCATGGGCAAGGCACTTAACCCTCACTGCCCTGCAAAAAGAAGAAAGAAAGAAAGAAAGAAAGAAAGAAAGAAAGAAAGAAAGAAAGAAAGAAAGAAAGAAAGAAAGAAAGAAAGAAAGAAAAACAAGTAAACCAATTTTTTCTGCATCTAAAACAGTGCTGTTCTTTTTTAAAAAAATGACCTTGAACAATTATAAATGTCTCAAGGATTCTACCATTGCTAAATATTTTGGACCTCCTCTTTTGTAAATTTCTCTGAAAGAAACACATACACATTGATACAAAATATATATCTTCTAAACCTAACAACTATCAATACAAATATCTAGATGAAAACATTTTTTAAAATTGCATATAAAGTCATAAGCTCCAGAATTATTGAACAATTTAAAGAATTATGAACATTAACAAAATGACAGCAAAATTCATTGCTTGCGTCATGAGTGACCCCTTCTTCTAGCTGCAAAGCATGATCTTTAGAATTTTTATTGTAGCTATCTTTTTAACATTGATGTTCATCCAGCATTACTTTATGATGACAAAGAATGCAATTTTGCATTTTTGAAGAGCAAATTTGTGAATGACCTAAAGGGCAATTTAGAGACTTATTTGGGATATAAAGTAGGCTTCTTCACATTATTAACTATGAGTCACACATGTTTTATAATATATTATCAAAGAGATGGTGGATAGATAGATAGATAGATAGATAGATAGATAGATAGATAGATAGACAGATAGATTATCTTCAAGTAGGAATAACAAATGAAAGATAGACAATGATAACACTCCACTGCCATTCAAATAACAGAAGCAGCTAGGAGGCTCAGTGGATAGAGTGTTGTGCATGCCATAATTGAGTTTCATAATTTTAAAATATCTTTGTTAATGTAATGAATATAATGTGGTACTTCAGAGTTATTAACTTGCATTTCTCTGATATAAGACTGAATAGTTTCTCAGGAATTTATTAGTGATTTGACTTTCTTTAATCCCTATTTATAACCACTGATGATTTATATGAAAGGAATGGATTTTTCTTTTAAATACTTCTTAAAGTTTTTTTTTTAAATAAAACATTTAATCAGACTTTTTTTCTCAAGTGTTCCTTTTATTTTTTGGTTCCTATTAATTTTATTTTTTAAATTATTTGAAAGTATTCCTCTGTGGTATACAAAACATTTTATATTAAATGAATGTTTTGATTATTTTATTTATGTTGCTGTGTTTAGTATTACATTAAAATATGTTATTTTTCAAAGCAGAATAATTTAATAAATAGAGGACAGGAAGTTGTACCTCTGACATACGGTGGCTGTCTGATCCTGGCAAAAACACTTAACTTTTCAGGGCTAAGAGTTCTTCTCTAAGAATAAAAATTTCACATAAAATGGGCCAGCCTGCTTTTGTAATGGGTGTTTTATCACTTCAGATTACTCTATGCTTATGAAATGACAAGTGTATTCCCAGACCTTGGTAACACCCCTAGTTAATTTTCATTTTTGTGTGTATGTATATTCATATATGTATATGTACACATATGTGTGTGTATATATATATTAAATATATATGTGTTGGAACTCCAATAAATATATCACATAGTTTTCTTCTAATATTTTTATAGATTTTAAAAATACTTGGTTTGTGAGTCCTTTGGAATTTATTGTAGCATATATAGAGATCTAAATATATATACATATATATTTATATATATATATATATATATATATATAACTCTTTATAGTAATACAGATGACAGGATCAACTTCATTAAACTATCATTATTGAGAATTGACTTGATTTTTATAAATAACCTAATGTTATTTGGGGGAAAATCTGGTCAGTTAGTTGGGTAAACTTGCAGTTTGTGTAGAAATGCATATATTAGAGAAGAAATAGGGAAATTCTACGAAGAATTTAACAAAGTTCTCTAAACTTCAATATCATATGTTTCATATGGACCTAGAGGCATAAAGGCCTGAGTTCATATTTGACCTTGGAAGCTTATGGGATATGTGGTACTGGGCAAGTCACTTAACCTCTGTTTGCCTCAGTTCCTTTATGAATAAATTAGAGATAATAATATTACCTGACTTCCAGGGTTGTGAGTATTAGGTGAGATATTTGTAAAGTGGTTTACAAACCTTAAAGTAATATGTAAATAATAGTAGGAGGAGGAGCAGGAGGAGGAGGAAGAGGAGGAGGCAAAACATTTGACTTGAATGTGAAGTGGTTTGTCAAGATACATAACTATGACAAAAATGTACATAAAAATGTCCATCATAATAACAACTATGAAGTGGAACTGAGTGATATATAATTATCATGATCATTATTTTCTCCAAACAAAAGATGAGAAAATGCACCTTCTTCCCCTTCCTTGTTAATGTGCATTCTTTGGTGGGGAACCTTGCATATTTACTAGTTTCAGACTCACTTCATATTTTGATTAGTTTCACTAAACTGAATCTCTTCTTCCACTTTTGTTTTTTGTCTTTTATTTTTTGTTTCAAGTTTTGTCTCTCTGAGTAGGGGCAGAGGTGGAGATGTATCTGGAAATTAGAGTGATGTAAAAATAAATTGATATAACATTCGATTTTCAAAAAAGTGGTGGAAAACGGATATGACAGAGGTCAGAGGCTCTCAGATTACTCATAAACCTTATGCCTGCAGCTCATTCATATTATCTTCACACAAGTCAGAAGAAACTAGAGGTAGTGTTTCTTGAATAGCTTCCTAAAAATGAAATTGACTATATCTTTACAGACAGGAAATGATTGAATTACTGATTTAGCAGTCATTTCAGAAATGGTTCACTGTATGCAGTCAAGCCATTTGCTGGTTAAAGGACATTAAACACAAAATTAAAATAAAGGGGGGAAATGTGAAGAAAACATTGTGAGTGATTATATCCAATCCAATATGACTTGTTTTTAACAAGCTATAAAAGAAAAAAATAGAAAACAGAAAAAAGGCATTGATTCTGATGATTACCATTTAATAGAGATGTTTAACCATTTGCAAAACTGGCATCATAATGACAGGATTTAAAAAGCCCCCAAAACATCTCAGCCAAAAAATATTCAAACTCCTTGCCAAATAGAGAGATATGGTTGCTAAAGACAACATCAAGTTAAGGTACAAGATTATTAGAAATGCACAACAAGTGCTTGTGTGACCTGTGGAGTCTTGTTCAAGTTACTTATGGTCCCTTGGCCTCAATTTCCTTCACCTGTAAAATGAAGGTGTTGGACTAGAGAACATTTAAGGTTCCATCTCTTTCTAAATATATGATTCCAAGACTATGTGTAATAATTGCTTCTAAAGCAGCAGAGATGAGAAACAGATAAGGAGATAATGTGTCTGCAAAGAGATTAGCCTGAGATCCTAGTAAACTACATCGTCCTGTCAACTTTTCTGGAGGAGATTGGCAAGAGGGCAACAGGTTTTAAATGGAACAGCTATGAAGATCTTTTATACTGATTATTTCCATTGGTGACAAATAATAGAACCAACGCATAAGGATTTTACCAACGCTACTGATTTGTCTGTGCCACATGAAGAAGTGATAGTGACACTTAAGACAAAATTAGCTAGAAGAAGAGACTGACCTGATTAAATGTATATAAAAATAATCTGTAGTTTGAGGTGACCTATTTTAAAGCTTTCAGAGATGTATTATCTAGATTTCAAGATTGATCAAAATGAATAGTGGATCTTTTAATTAAAAAGATCCCTGAAAAGACATTCCCAAATACTAAATTGTATGTATGTTTTCTCATTTCATATAAAATTCTCATGAAACAAGCCTAGGTTATGCATGTTTCAATAATATTATTGATGATGACATCACAATGATAACATTTAAGACTATAAAATGTAGGCTTAAAAAGACAATATATTTGCAGTGATACATGTAACTAAAAGATGGAAATAATATGAGATTCTGATATGTCTATTGTTTTCTTAATTTAAAAAATCATTTGATCCAATAAAGAAAAAAAAATGTAGTCTTGGTTCCTTTCTTCAAAGTGTCTCCCATAAATACTCATACTAAATTATACCATATTCTATTACATATATGGCTATTTAGATTTTTCTTAAAAAAATGATGATCCCCTGTGTACCTCAAAAGAGACAGAAAACAGCAACAATAAAATCAACAACAGCTAAAATTTAAATAGTGCTTTAAGCTTTGTAATGTGTTTTACATACATTAGCTAGGATAATTATACTTGTCCCTGAGAGGTAGGTGTTACCATAATCCACATTTTACAGATAAAGAAACTGAGATAGACAGAGGGTGACTTTCCCAAGGTTGCACAATTACTCTATCTAAGGAAGGATTGAAATTCAGATCTTCCTGAAACCAAGGCCAATGCTCTATTCACTACATTTTGGTTCAACTACATTTCTTGGTGTGATGTAAGGTCTTTGGAATTTTTGTCCAAAGGGGGGAAAAATATTTTCTTTTTAGATTGCAAAACTTCTCTAATTGGTCTTGTTCCTAGCTGATATTGTACCAACTGAAAACTGCTGCAAAAAGCATCTCATGTGAAACTCAATATAATTAGAGATTCATCTACCTACACTGGTGAAACAAAGTCTAATCAAGGACACATATTGACAAGACCATGGCATGGAGTATAATAGGCACAGTAGCAACTCAACCTGCTAGTATAGTAATCTTACAGAAGTTTTAAATATGTGGGATGAACTTGGCCTATTTTTGAGTAGCAAGAGAAGATGAAGTAAAATCACATTTGGAAAAATATGAAAAATATTCAATGATCGCAAGGTGGTTTCTGCTACAAAAAAAATCATCTCTAATGTTGATTTTCTCCTTGTGATGCTCTGTAACCATGAATCATAAAACATTACATTCTTGGAAGAAATAAAGTTTCAAATGAAACATAAGACACTCCAAAGCTATTGGTAGGACATATGTGATTTGAAAGATATCATGGAGGAAATGTTAAGTGACTTGACCTCCCTGGTGTGAGATTTAAAATTGGATATTAGATCATAAATCTCCCCTCTTTAACCTTTCCCTTAATTTATCTCCCATACTAGTAAATGGAAGAAGCTTCTGGTTTTCTAGTTAGAGCTTTTATTGTATGGTAGTCACAAGGTGATGTTGATTAGAAGGATAGGAAAGTAGAAATACAATACAAATCATCTTAAGTCTAAGCTTAGTCTATATTCCATATAAAACTCACCAAAAGCCCAAGGCCACCTTTGGGGAGAGAGAGAGACCGTGTCAAGCGCGTGCTGCTGCTAACTGCGAGCTGGGCCGAGTCAAACTCCCGTCAGCATTAGTCTGTGCAGCCCAGTCAGGAGACCAGCAGAGCAGGAAAAAGCTCCCACTTCCATTCTCTCCTTGCCTTTTAAGCTCGCACCCCGGAAGTTGAGTGCGTAGCAGGCAGTTTGACGTGTGCAGCAGGTGGATTGTCATGCCGTAGCTCATGCTGTTGGTCTCCTTGCTGAAAGGGTGGTCCTTCAGTTATCCTAACCTACTCTTAAAAGACTTTCATTTTTCTTTTTTTTACCACACTGGGGCTCGGTTTCTCAATGGATAGAATGTCACACCTGGAATCAAGGAGACTGATTTTCCTGAGTACAAAGCTGGTCTCAGACTTACATCTATGTGATTATGGGGAAGTCACTTATCTCTGCCTTAGTTTCCTCATATAAAAAATGAAATAGAGGGAAAAAATGGCAAATCTCTCCAGTATCTCTTCCCAGAAAACCCCAAAAGGGGTCACAGGGAGTCAGACATGACTGAAAAATGATTGACTAACAAAATAAGGGTCCTTATCTTGATGACATCTAAAGTCCCTTCCTGTTCTGTGTTCCTATAAATATCTGGAAAAAGAGGAAAACTAGTCATTTAGTAGAAATGAGAAATACTTGATGGGCAAATTGGGTGCCTTATTGGTATCTCTGACTTGTCCAAAGACACAGAGGAAGATATTTAATGTATTGAGTGATTCTTTTATTGAGAATTTATTTAAAGACGAGCAGAAATCACAAATGATGAATTATAGGAGGTGGAGGTTATAGTATGAAACAGTGAAGAGTATACTAGCAAAGTATAAAAACATAAAAATGGGTGGAATAATATGTAAAATGTCATTTTGACACAAAAAGAGCAAAGTATAGATATTAGCACAATGGAAAGAGCTCTGGATTTGTCTTTAAAGCCTAGCCTTTCTATATGAGGCAAGTAACTTTTTTTTTTTTGGTGAGGCAATTGGGGTTAAGTGACTTGCCCAGGGTCACACAGCTAGTAAGTGTAAAGTCTCTGAGACTGGATTTGAACTCAGGTCCTCCTGACTCCAGGGCCATTGCTCTATCCACTGCCACTCAGCTGCCCCAAGTAACTCTTTCTAAATCAAAATTTCTTCCATATAAAATGAAGAGATTGACTTACAGTCATGATTACTGACTGAACAGAAAACTCTCTCATGCCTGCTCATAAAAGCAAAAACAAAAACGTAAAAATCAGACCAGTCCAAAAAATTATCAACATGTCTAATGAAAAAAAAACAAACAACTAAGGTAAGTGACTTCTTCTACCCTAGACTTGTACAACAAGCCAACCAGAACCTGTAGGTAAGGTGTACACTAGAATATCCAACAAGTTTACAAGCTGGAAACCATCCAGAGATGGGTAATAGATGATTGTATATTGCAGGGATCAGTATCCAAAGGCAGCAAGAACAGAAAACTTTTTAAGAAAGGCCTAGGATGATAAGAAATCCACAGCAGGGACCTCTGAACAATTAAGAAGACAGAACAGCCAGTAATGACACAGAAATACCCTAAAAAAGATGTATCAGTTTCAGGTGTTTTGAAGTCCTGTTTGGATAAATCACAAAGGACCATGAAGATCCAACATTCTGGATGTCCGTGATGCAGAGGAGGCAAACCCTGTGAAGTGGAGGTGAGCGGCAGAACCCAGGTTACCCAGGGTCAGATCCAAAAAGTCAAGTACCCCACCCAAAAGTGAGTTAGGAGACATAACCTGGCCTTGTCATAAAGCAATGATAATGGCAAAAAATAAGAGAAAAAATTAAAACGTGTGTAGGACCATTGAAACATTTTTAAAACTTTACGTGAGAATACAGAAAGAAGCTTAGACAAATGGAACAATTTTGAAAGCAGCAGTTTCTTTTTTTTCTTTCTGACAAATAATAGAAATAAATATTCATATTATACTACACTCCTTTGTGTTCTTCTTTGCATATAGGATTTTTTTAATATATTAAGTTCAGAATTTTAAAAATTATTTGTAAAATAAAAGGGTTGGACTCAATGATCTTTAACTTGCTTAGATCCTTTAATTAGAAAAAAAGAATGAGGCCAGTGTGATTCAGGGTTCTGAAGTTAGGGTACTACAACATGAATTTAAAAGACTGAGCACATGCATGATAGCTGTTTTCCAGTATCAGATAGAAGAAAAGATAAAAAACATCATGTTATTCTATAAGGTAGAACATTGGTCATAGACATTCAAGTTGTAAAGAGTCAGATTTATATTCAATGTCACAAAGAATGTGCTAAGTAACAAGTTTCAAAGATAGGATAAGAATTCTTCTGAAATGGTGAATTTTATACCTATCTGGTAGGGTTACTATATAAAGTTCCTACCATGCATGACTGGAAGGTTGGATGAAGTGAATTCTAAAATCCATTGCAATTTGATTCCTCTCCCTCTCTCTTTTTCTCTCTCTCTGTCTCTCTCTCTCTATCCTCTCTTTCTCTCCTGGTCTTTCCATGTTTGTGTGTATATTATACACACACACACACACACACACACATACACATATGTAAATTCACATATATATAATGCATAGTGTAGTGATAATATATTACAGGTAGTATATATAAATTACACACACATGTATACATTTAAACCTTTTTTCCTTTCACCTTTCCTCCCTCTTCCCTTTACTCTTTCCTTTTTCTTCTTATTTCCTTTTCCTATCTTTGTCTCAACTATAATACTTTTTTTCTCTATACCTATAGTCAGAGTCACTGACTGATCAGAGGTTCTCCTTAACCCTTATCTTCTCTATCAAACAGCAAAAAACATACAATTTCTTCACTCCAAATAAGAAGCCAAACCCACCCATGCTTTGGAGGATCTATCAAGTCAAAAATGTGCTCCCATCAGCAAGAAATTGTGAAACACTGTTCTAAGAATATATCTTTAGTTAGTTGGAAGAAGTCTTCATTATTGAATCTAATTGAGAACATCGAAATAACTTGTCTTTTATATGTAAAGACAAATGAAAATAGAAATACAAAAAAATAACAATCTCTTTTTCTAAGTAGTCTTTATTTATAATCTTATGATTTTTTTTCTTTTTTGAATTTCATAACCTGGAATTCGAGTATTTACCCAGTATGGCTTTAACCAGAGAGGTATATTCATTTGAACACATTATGTTCCTGCAGCACATTTCATGCATTTCTATTTATATACTTTTGTTTAATCTTTTTTCCTTGCATGGATGCCCTCCTTTATCTTCTCTATCTACTCATTTCTCAGTGCACAAATAAAGTTCCACTTTTTCCATAAAACATTCTCCCACATTCTCTAGCACATACGAATTCCACACTTTTCTGAATTCCCATTGCATTTAATGCATGCAGTGTACATTTGATATAAACTATGCATTTTATCTATTTAATATTTCAAGTCTCTAATATAAAAAACACAATAAAGTCCTTGGAGATAGATACCATGCTATGTGTAAATAAGAAGGTATATATATATAATATGGTGTGCTGATTACTTGGTAAAATATGTGTAGATAGATAGATAGATAGATAGATAGATAGATAGATAGATAGATAGATAGATAGATGGAACAATGTTCATATGTGTGGGCTTTTACTGACACTTAACCAGATGAATCTGTATAGAGCTGGTTTTTCTACCCCTAGTTAGTTCTTGTCTGTCAAATGATAGATTTTGTGCTATACATATACCTTTAATTATTCTTTCTTTGTGTTTTTAATTATGTGGTTTTAAAAATAGATATTACTCTAAAGAAATGTGTAAAAGTTAGAGCTATAAAGAGTATACTTTTGGGGGAGGGGTGGAGCCAAGATGGCAGAATAGAGGCTGTGACTTTCACAAGCTTGATAAACTCATCTACTCACTCCAAAATAATGCCATAAAACAACAACAACAACAAAACAGAGCAGCCTAATGTACAGAAGAGCAGAGTGAGACTATTGTTCAGCAAAAGAGGGTAGTTGCAATCAATTGCTGATCAGCTGAGAAACTCAACACACAGACCAGAACCAGCTAGGAACAGGCAGTGCTTCTAGCACACCTCAGAGTCTTCGTCGCCAGTAGCTTCTTCTGAAGCTCAACTTGCAGACCTGTGAGGGAGTTTGGCAGTAGGTCACAGTGAAGTGGTGGCAGTCTCTGCTGGAGTTGGGGCGAAGTGCTCCAATTCTGAACCAGTAGGCTGAATTGAGTGGTGGTGGCCCAGTAGGGGAAAGGCACAGGCATGCCAAGCTTCCAACCATAAAGAAGCAGATTTCAATCAGATTTCTGTTTCTGGGTCAAAGAGAAAGTGGCCATGTTTACTCACAGGTTAGGCAGGTTGAGAAGAAGCCCAGTCATGCCCTGGACCATGCCATAGCTCAGGAACAGTGTGTCCTAGAAGTAGTGCTACACTTTAAGACAGAGTTAAAAGCCAAGAAATAGGCAGTCAAGATGAGCAGGCATGGGGCAGCTAGGTGGCACAGTGGATAGAGCAACAGCCCTGGATTCAGAAGGACCTTGGTTCAAATCTGGCCTCAGACACTTAATACTAACTAGCTGTGTGACCCTGGACAAGTCACTTAACCCTCATTGCCCTGAAAAAAAAAAAAGATTAGCAAGTAGAGAAGGCAGCAGACCATGGAAAACTTCTTTGGGGGAAAAGAAGACCAGAATACACCCTCAGAAGAAGAAAATAATAACAAAATCAAAGCTCCAACACCCAAAGCTTCCAAGAAAAATATGAATTGTTCTCAAGCCATGGAAGTACTCAAAAGGGATTTTGAAGAGAAAGTAGGAGAGATAGAAGATTTAGAGAGATGGAGGAAAGAATGAGAGAGAAATGAGAGCAATGAAGGAGAGTCATGAGAAAAAAGTCAACATTTTGAAAAGCCAAATGGAAAATGAGAAAGAAAAACTATCTCAAGAAAATAATTTCCTAAGAATTAGGATTGAACAAATGGAAGCTAGTGACTTTATGAGAAACCAACACATAGTAAAGCAAATCCAAATGGATAAAAAAAAAAATCGAGGGCAAAATTAAATATCTCCTTGGAAAAATAGCTGACCTGGAAAATAGATCCAGGAGAGATCATATGAAAATCACTGGACTACCTGAAAACCATGACCAAAATAAGAGCTTAGACAACATCTTCCAAGAGATTGTCAGGGAAAATTGCCCTGATATTCTAGAAGCAGAAGGTAAAATAGAAATTTTAAGAATCCACCAATCAACCCCCTTTCAGGATCCCAAAAGGAAAACCTCCAGGAATATTATAGCCAAATTCCAGAGCTCCCATGTCAAGGAGAAAATATTGCAAGCAGCTAGAAAAAAGGAATTCAAATACTGTGGAGCTACAGTAAGGATAACACAAGATCAAGCAGCATCTCCATTAAAGAACCAGAGGGCATGGAATATGATATTCCAGAGGGCAAAGGAACTGGGACTACAGCCAAGAATCATGTACCCAACAAAATTGAGTATAATCTTTCAGAGGAAAAATGGGACTTCAATGAAAAATAGGACTTTCAGGTATTCATGATGAAAAGACCTGAACTGAATAGAAAATTTGACTCTCAAATACAAGACCCTGGAGAAGCATAAAAAGGTAAACAGGAAAAAGAAATCATGAGGGATATTAAAAGATTAAACTGTTTACATTCCTACATGGGAAGATAATATTCCTAACTCATAAGATCTTTCTCAGTATTAGGGCATCTGAAAGGAATATATTTAGAGGGCACAGCTGTGAATTGAATATGAAGGGATGATATCTATAAAGCATTTATTTTTTTGTTTATCCTTGTTTTTTGTGTATCAGTCAGGGTGGGGTGGCTTATTTCTGGGGCCAGATGTGGTCTTGGGGTCTCCTGGGTCCAGGTCTTGTGCTTTATCCACTGTGTCACCTAGGTGACCAATGATAACATCTTCAAAATAAAGTTAAGGGGTAAGAGGAGTGCACTGGAATAAAGGGAAAGGGAGAGGTGGATTGGGGAAAAGTAGTTCACATATAAGATATAAGAAAAATTTTATGGAGTACAGGGGAAGATAGGGAAGGAGCAGGGAGTGAGTGAGCCTAACTCTCATCAGAATCGGCTCAAAGATGGAATAATATACACACTCAAGGTGGGGGGGCAGTATTATATTTTGCCCTGTGGGAAAGTGGCAGGGGAAGGGGATAAGGGGGGCAGAGGCAATTGAAGGAAGAACAGATTGGGGGAGGGGCAGTATAAAGCAAAACACTTTTGAGGAGGTATAGAGTGAAGGAAGATAAATAATAGAGTAAATATCAAGGGGAGGGATTAAGGTGGAGGGCAATAAAAAAAGAGTAGAAAGCTAAAAAAAAAGCTAAGTGGCACAGGGGATAAAGCACCAGCCCTGGATTCAGGAGGACCTGAGTTCAAATCCAATCTTAGAAACTAGTCACTTACTAGCTGTGTGACCCTGGGCATGTCCTTTAACCCTCATTGCCCTCCACCCAAAAGACTAAACTTTACTTATTATTAGAAATATTGCAGTGCCTATTGGTATATTATCAATTCTCTGAAAACTCACTTAACATAAAGAAGATTGAAAGCCTATGGGATATAATTTGAGATCCTTCTGAGAAAAAATGGACTGATTAATAAATTTCTATTTATTGTCCAATGTAATAAAACTATTATTTAATTATAAAAATTTAAAGAAAGGGTCAAAATTGTATGAATTCTTCACCTCAGGCAATTGTATAAAACTACAACAGGCAAACAAGTTGACTTACATGTGCTGGTGGGAGTTTTCATATCAGAAATTCTCTACACAAATGAAAATTTCATTTTAGACTTTCCCCAAAATGGTTTTATCAGTAATCTAATGAGATTGTTGTGAGGAAAATATCTTGCAAACTTTAAAACATAATATAGATGGCATTCTGAATAAGGTAGTCTTACTGCGTCCCATCATTGTATCTCTGTCTAGTAACTATCTGACATATATGGTGTTCTTCAGTCATTTTAGGCATTTCTGACTCTTTGTGAGCTCATCTGGGGTTTCCTTGGTAAAGATACTGGAGTGACTTTCCCCTTCTTTCTCCAACTGATTTTACAGATAAGGAATCTGAGACAAATAAGGTTAAGAGACATGCCCATGGTAACTCAAGGAGTAAGTATCTTAGGCCAGATTTGAACTCATGAAGATGAGTTTTCTTGACTCTAGGCCCAGCACTCTCTCCACTTCACAATATAGATGTCTCATATGACCTATATAGTCAGAATTTTAATAAAGAGTCAATAAACACTATAGGCTTAGATGTTTTGAGCTTTGTTAATGCTCAAAATAAAGGAAAACCTGAATAGAATATCACTGGACTATCTTTACGACATTTTTAAATGAATTTAAGACAACAAATGTAGCTCTTAGAAAAGCAATTACATCTGGGATATTGATAAGAAATTAATCATAGCACCTCCCTAATTCAATTAGTGGAAGAGAAACATGTTCCCATAAACATGCATACCAACATTTCACATGATGCATGTCTGAATGTTAGCATCGATAGGACTTGTACGAGAGTATCAAGGGCAGAATAGACCCCCTTTAAAGATGAAAACAAACTTCTACTCGGATGTCTTTTCTCAGTTCTGTTCAAATTCACAATTTTAAATTCCGCTTAATTGAACTGAGAAAGTGCCAGCCTCTCCACCCACAAGCCCAACCGCCGTTCTGCTCACACTTTCTCATTTAGAGCATTATACTTTTATCCTCTGCTTCAGAGTTGCTCGCAGGACATCTGTCAAATAACCCCACAGAAGTTTTACACCAGGGTGTTGAAAATATTCTTTTTTAAAAAATCTGCTCCAAAGCAACAACATCTTAAAATTAGCATCAGTAAGTAACTCACAATATATCACAATTAATATCTATTAGTTTAGTTTAATTTATCAAGTTTTCACATTAGCTCCTAATGACTATATTTTATTTAGAAGTCAGTAATTCATGCATAATGAATGTATAGTACACTGATCCCTTTCATAATTCTAACTTATCCACCATGTTTATAATAAGGTAATTAGTTGATATAATTATTAAAATGTATATACTGTACATTTATTAGCCTACTACTTGAAAAAATGAAAAGACATTTGTTTGGGGATGTTTGAAGAGATTTGTATTATTTAAATGTACAAATAGTCAGGAGTGTAACTAAACAGAATGTAATGGTTTGTTTGAATAAAGTATTGGCAAATTGAAGTTGTCTCATCAATCTGAAAACAAACTGGGATTTTTCTTTATTGTAAGAAAATTATAAAGTAATATCTTCATGGAAAATAAAAAAAGAGAATGGAGCCTTGGGGTTTGCTTTGATATGGGAGAATATATTTATTGAAAAACTGTATGAGATGGGTTTGGAAAAAGAGCAGAAATGAACGTGTATGTTCATCCATTCTATACCATTAGCCTGTCTCAGTGCTCATCTAAAAAACAAAAAGGTGGTAGAGGGGAGTGACCTCTTCAAGGTATAGAAAACTAACATTTAAAGTCTAATAAGACCCTTTCCAAAATAAACTCTAAATTTAGACTTAAATTCACATGCTGAATCATTTTCTTTACCAAAGTTGAATGCTTTGTCATGGCCCAAAGATGATCCTTGTTTCCTGAAGGTTATGTTAGTAAAAAGCAAGTTGTGGGAGGTCCATCCACACTGAAAAGGATATAGTCCAATAACACACTGTAAAAAACCACCATAAAAAAACTCAGATAGATTTGTTGCCCCAAAGTTGGTCACATAGGAATGAGACTTAGTGGCCATAACAGTATGTGAATCTGTCTTCAAATTCAGCCTGAGACTTGATAGCTCTACGACCCTTAAAAGATGGTTAACCTCCCTAAGCCTCAGTTTCCTCATCAGTAAAATGTAAAGTGAGGTATTTATAAAATGTTTTTTTCAAACCTTAAAGGGCTACATGAATGTTAATTCCCATATCAGTGGGAAGGGAAATCATGAATCTTTGAAGTAATAAATATGAATAAAATAAGGTTTGAAGTTCTTTGGAAAATTAAGATTTATGAAGTCATCTTTCTTGGAGGAGAGGGACAAGTTGTATTTTAAATGGTATAACATAGTTAGGTATCTACCTTCCTATTTATATGAGGAGAGCACATTAAGTCACAATCATTTTTTTTCCATGTTCATTGATAGAAGTATGAGTAAAGCTATGATTTGTTCTAATATGCAAATATTAGTACACACAATCTCAACTAACTTTAGTGGGGTCCTCTCTCTCTCTCTCTCTCTCTCTTTCCTCCATAAACAAGTATACATACACACATATGTATATCTGTATATGTTCTATAGGTGAAAATCCCAGTTTTTTTCTTTTAATGAAAATAATTCCCAATAATTCTTTATTATTTTACTATGTAACACAAAAAGCTATAATTTCTCTTTTGTGAAATATAGTTAATGATTTGACTTCTGAATCTGACATGTTCTCACTATTGTATCATTGATGATTACAAATTAAAAAGCTGCTTGACATCTTCTTCTAGAATTTCAGGGCAATTTTCCCTGAGAGTACTTTGGAAGATGGCGTCTAAGCTCTTTCCTTGATCATGTAGACCAGATAGACCAATAATTTTCAAATTATCTCTCCTGGACCTATTTTCCAGGTCAGAAGTTTTTCCCAGAAGATATTTCACATTGCTCTCTATTTTTTTTTTATTCATTTGGATTTGCTTTATTGTGTCTTGGTTTCTCATAAAGTCACTGGCTTCCATTTGTTCAATCCTCATTCTTAGGCAATTACTTTCATCAGAGAGCTTTTGTACCTCCTTTTGCATTTGGCCAATTTGACTTTTCAAGCTGTTGACTTTTTTCTCATGTCTTTCCTGCATCACCCTCATTTCTCTTTCCATTTTTTCCTCTACCTCTCTAACTTTTTCTTCAAAGTCCTTTTTGAGCACCTCTGTGGCCTGAGACAAATTCGTATTTTTCTTGGAAGCTTTAGATATAGGGGCCCTGATGTTGACATTTTCTTCTGAGGGTGCCCCTTGGTCTTCCTTGTCACTGAAGAAACTTTCTATGGTCTTCATCTTTCTTTGTTGGCTCATCTTGCCTTTCTTTTACTAGACTTTTAACTTCTTAAAGTGGGGCATGGAATATGTAAGTACTGAATTTTTTCAGGCCCTCAGAACTAAATCTGAAAAGAGTAGCAGAAAAACCCTGAAGCTAGGAATAGTGCCTCCTCACCCTTAGATGAACAGAGCCCAACTTCAATATAAAATTCAAAGTCAAGATATAGGATAGAAAGTTGACTGAACAATAACCACATATTTGGCCATAAAAAGCTACTGTGGTGGCAAGAAAGACCAAGAAACAAATTTAGGTAAAAGACAATAATGTAAAAAAAAAAAAAAGCTACCAGCAAAACTTCAAAGGTAAGTGCTAATTGGATACAATCCCAAAAAGAACTTTTGAAAGAGTTAAAGAAAATAATGAGTGGTAGAGGAAAAAACTGGGGAAAGAAATTAGAGCAATCCAAGAAAATTATGAAGAGTATTAACAACTTAATAAAAGAGACACAGAAAGTGCTGAAGAACTCCTTATAAACTAGAATAAGTGAAATGTGAAACAATGTATAAAAATCTGCTGAAGAAAAGAAATCCTTAAAAAATGGTATTAGCCAAATGGAAAAAGAAGTACAAAAGCTTACTGAAGAAAATAATCCCTTAGACATAAGAGGTGATACCATAGGTAAATTAGGAGAGAAAGGAATAGTGTACCTATCAGATCTTTGGAAAGGAAAACAGTTTTTGACCAAAAAAGAGATAGAGTATATTATAAAATGCAAAATGGATGATTTTGATTACATTAAATTAAAAAATTTTTGTACAAACAGAAGCAATGCATCCAAAATTAGAAGGGAGGCAGAAAGCTGGGAAACAATTTTTGAGGCCAGTGCTTCTGATAAAGGCCTCATCTCTAAAATATATAGGGAATTAAATCAAATTTATAAGAATCCAAGTCATTCCCCAATTGAGAAATTGTCAAAGGATATGAACAGGCAGTTTTCTGATGAAGAAACCAAAGCTATCTATTCCCATATGAAAAAATGCTCTAAATCTCTAATGATTAGAGAGATGCAAATTAAAACAACTCTGAGGTACCACCTGACACCTATCAGATTGGCTAAAATGACAAAAAAGGAAGATAATAAATGTTGGAGAGGCTGTGGGAAAATTGGAACACTAATGCATTGTTGGTGGAGCTGTGAACTGATCCAACCATTCTGGAGAGCAATTTGGAATTATGCCCAAAGGGCGATAAAGCTGTGCATACCCTTTGACCCAGCAATCCCACTTTTAGGTCTTTTGCCCAAAGAAATCATGGAAGGGGGAAAGGGACCCACATGTACAAAAATATTTATAGCTGCTCTTTACATGGTAGCAAGGAATTGGAAGTTGAGGGGGTGCCCATCAATTGGGGAATGGCTGGACAAGTTGTGGTATATGAATACAATGGAATACTATTGCGCTGTAAGAAATGATGAGCAGGAAGAGTTCAGAGAAACCTGGAGGGTCTTGCGTGGGCTGATGATGAGTGAGATGAGCAGAACCAGAAGAACATTGTACACAGTATCATCAACATTGAGTGTTGACCTACTGTGATGGACTATATTCTTCTCACCAATGCAATGGTACAGAAGAGTTCCAGGGAACTCATGATAGAAGAGGATCTCTAAATCCAAGAAAAAAAAAAGAAAGAAAGAACTGTGGAGTATAGATGCTGATTGAACCATATTATTTCTTTTGTTTTGGGTGCTGTTGGTTTTTTTTTTCTTTCTATTTTGAGGTTTTGCATCACTGCTCTGATTCTTTCCCTTGTAACAGGATTAATGCAGAAATAGGATTAATGTTATTATGTGTATATATATGTGTGTCTGTATATATCTATCTATCTATATGTATATGTATAGAGATATATAGATATAACCTATATCAGATTACCTGCTGTCTAGGGGAGGGGGGAGGGAGGGGGGGGGAGGAAGAAAAATCTGAAATTGTAAAGCATGTATAAACAAAAGTTGAGAACTAAAAAAAAAATAAATAAAATAAAATAACTGTAGACAATAAAAAAAAGAATAATTATAAAATAAAAAAAGAAAAGAATTCCTTAAAAATGGAAAATGGAAGCTAATGACTCCATGAGACATAAAAAACTCAATAAAACAAAATGATAAAAAGTAGAAGAAAATGTGAAATGTCTTAGAAAAATAACTGACCTAGAAAATAAATCAAGGAGAAATAATTTAAGAATTATTGGACTACATGAAAACCATGATAAAAAATATCCTAGACATCATGTTTCAAGAAATTACTAGAAAAACAACCTGCCTTAATATTCTAGAGAGGATAAAATAAAATTTGAAAGCATCCACCAATTACCTCTTGAGATTCCAATAGGAAAACTCTCAGCAGTATTAGAGCAAGAGCTCCAAGATAAAGGAGAAGATACTGCAATCAGCCAGGAAAAACAAAAAATAAACTACAACCACAACCACAACAAAAAACCCAGTTCAAATATCATGGAAACACAGCCAGGATCACACAAAACTTAACACTTCCATGTTAAATAAAGGGATATGGCAACTTGGAATATGATATTCCATAAGGCAAAGGAGCTAGGATTATAACTACAAATAATCTACCTGGCAAAACTGAGCATAATCATTAAGTTGTGTGTGTGTGTGTGTGTGTGTGTGTGTGTATGTGGATATTTAGTGAAGTAGAGTGATTAAAAAAAAAAACATGCCTGATGAAAAGACAAGAGCTGAAAAGAAAATCTGAAGCTAAAAAAGAAGACCTAAGAGAAGCATTCAAAAGGTAAACATGAAAGAGAAATTATAAGAGACTTAATAAGGTTAAAGTGTTTATATTCACATATGGGAAGATGATAAATGTTAACTCCTAAAAACTTTATAATTATTAGGGATATTAGAAGGAGGGCTGAGTCTGAGTAAATTATGTTGAGATAACTGAAAAAAAAATGAAAGGGTAAGAAAGAGGAGACAGGGGAAGGGGGAGGTTGAATAGGGAAATTTCCTCACATAGAAGAAACATGCAAGAAAGAGTTTTTATAATGGGTGGAAAAATTAAGGACATCGGTAGACAATGCTTGAACCTCACTCTCATTGGAATTGGTTCAAAGATGGAAGGATATATGGATGGTTGGGTGGATGAATGGATAAATAGACAGACACACTGAATTGATTAGAGAAATCTATCTTATCCAAAAGGGAAATAAGAGTGTAAGGGGATGAAAGAAGGCAGTATAATAAAAGGGAGAGTAGATTTAGGGAAGCCAGGGTCAAAGGTGAAACATACTTTTGAAGAGGGAAAGGATAAAAAGAAAGGGAAAAGGATAAACAGAAGAAAATAGGATGTAGGAAATATACAGTTATAATAATAATTGTGTATGTAGTGGTAATCTTTAAAACATAAATGGATAGCAGAATGGATTAGAAACTAGAATTGAACAATATGTTGTTTACTAGAGACACATATGAAACAGAAAAGCACACAAACAGAGTTAAAATGAGGGGCTGGAGCAATCATGATCTCAGACAAAAGAAAAAGGAAAAAAATAGACCTAATTAAAAGAGATAAACATGGAAGGTATATTTTGCTAAAAGGTACCATAGTAAATGAAGAAATATAAAGAAATTCCATTTCCCTGATAATATCCTTATTTCTCAAATATATAGGAAACTCAAATTTATAGAAATAAGAGCCATTCCCCAGCTGCTAAATGTTCAAATATATGGTCAGTTTTCATATGAAGAAAACAAACTATAGCCATATGAAAAAATACTCCAAATCACCAATGACTAGAGAAAGATAAATTAAAATAACTCTGAGGTACTACTTCATATCTATAAAAAATGACAAATACTTGAGGGAATGAGGGAAAATAAGTACACTAATGAACTGTTGGTGGTGTTGAAAACTGGTCCAATTATTCTGAAGAGAAAATTTGGAAGTATGACTATGAGGCTATAAAATTGGGCATTTCCTTTCACCCAGAAACAATACTTTTATTTCTGTGTCCTAAAGTAATCAGAGAAAAATAAAAAGGACATATATGTACAAAAATATTTATAGCAGTTTTTTTTGTAGTGGCAACGAATTGGAAATGGAGGGAATGCTTATCAACTGGGGAATGGTTTAACAAGTTGTGGCATATGATTGTGATGGAGTATTTTTGTCCTATAAGAAAAGACAAGTGGAATGGTTTTGGGGGAAACAACATGGGAAGACATATATGAACTATTTCAAAATGAAATGAGAACTAAAACATTTTATACAGTAACATCAACAATTAAATGATAATCAACTGTGAAAGACTTTGCTACTCTTATCTAAGACAATTCCAAAGGACTAAGGATGTAAAATACTATCTACTTCCAGAGAAAGAACTGATGAACTCTGAATGAAAATTGAAGTATAATTTCTTACTTCTTTTTGCAATATGACAAATATAGAAATATGTTTTGCATTACTTCACATGTATAACTGATATTATATTGCTTGCCTTTCTAGTGGGTGGGGAAGTGCAAGAGGAAGGCACAGAATTTGGAATTAAATATTTAAAAAAATAAAAAAGAAGTTAAGAAATTATGCACACTAACATATATAATAGCAAAAGTTAGATAATAAGCCCTTCATATTAGCTACATACATGAATAAGAGAAATTATCTGAGAAGGTGCTGAAGTATCTAGAAGTCAACATCATCATCATCAGAAATAATAATTTATTGTGTGCCAAGCACTGTTGTAGCAGATGGGGTACAAGAAAAAAGGGAAGAACCCAACACATGACCCCTACCCTTCAAGGAGCTCATATTTTAATGGGGGAGACATGTTAATAAATGTGTGTGCATATGCATGCATACATGCATACACACATTTTATACACACACACACTTCTAAGATTCATCCTTTGTAAATGGTAAGCAACCTCAGGGAGGTGGCACTTAAAGTAGGATGGGGGGAGGAGAGGACCAGGAAAGGCTCCTTACAGAAGATGAGATTTAAGCTTATTCTTGAAGGAAGCCAGGGAAGTCAGGAGGCAGAGGTGAAGAGGGACAGCATTTCAGGTACATGCACCAGCCATGTACTATTCATACACACAGTTAGCAGGTGGAGTGTCCTGTGCAAAGAACAGAAAGAAGATCAGCATTCACAGTTTATAGTATACATGGAAATAAGAAAAGTGGAAATATTAAAAGGATCCAAGTTGAAAAGTGCTTAAAATGGACTTTATATTTGATTCTAAACTCAATAGGGAGATAGAATTTATTGAGTGGGGGGTGTGTGGGGTATTAGGGGTGAGGGAATGATCAGATCTATCCTCTAGGAAAGTCACTGTGGCCACTGAGTGTAGGATGAATTGGAATGGAGTGATTTGAGGCAAAGAGACAAATGGAAGGCTTTCTTGATAACTCAGATGTAAGGTGATGAGGATCTGCACCAGGGTGGTAACTATGTGAATGGAGAAAAATATATTAGAAAGATAGCATAAAGGGGGAAACGTTAAGACATAGGGACAAATAGGATATGTCAGGTAAGTGCGAGAAAGGAGTCAAGTATGACTTTGAAATTGTGAGTCTAGGTGATCAGGGACATACAGTAACAGGAAAGTTCAGAAGAAAGGTGAGCTGAGTTTGAGATGTCTATGGGACACATCTCATTCAAGATGTCGAATAAGCAATTGGCAATTTGAGACAATGTCAGGACAGAGGTTAGAACTGGAATAATAGATATGAGAATCTGGAAATGATTGTTGGAACATCTAGAATTTGTAATAAGGATTCTAAATTTTTCACTTGATAAATGGAGTAATAACGACAACAACAATAATAATGTTAAACCTCCTCAAAGTACAAATCATTGTCCACTTCATAGATGTGAGTCAGGGAAATAGCAGTGTAGGCAAATGACAGTCAGAGTGATATGTCGGGCAGACTTCATATTGTTGCCGAGTCATTATTGTACCTGTCAAGACATAGCAGGAGCACTGAAAGTCTGGTAAACATTGATTAGGTTAGCACCTATGAAATTGTGAATTTCTTTTAGATATAGCTAGTTGTTGTTTTAAGATATACAATAATAAATTTAACATGTAACTTTTAGTGTGGAGCTGCTTGTCGGGATTTTTTTTGATACTTCCTACTGTTTTCTTCAGTGCATTTAAAAAAACATGTTTCAATTTTCCTCTTTTCTTGCCTTTTTCTTTCCTTCCTTCCTTTCTTTTTTCCTTCCTTTCCAATATTATCTCTAGTTCTCCTTTTCCCCTATCTCATGCTTCTACCAATTTATAAAAAAATTATAACAAATATGCATAGTCTATCATCACAAATCCCTACATTGTCTTATTGGAAAATATAGTTTATCTTCTGCAGCCTGAGTCCCCACTTTCTCTTTGTAAATGGGAAACATGCCATATCACTGGGACAAAGGGCACACACAATTTGTTTTGTTTTTGTTTTTGTTTTTGTTTTTTGCAGGGCAATGGGGATTAAGTGACTTGCCCAGGGTCACACAGCTAGTATCTGTCAAGTGTCTGAGGCTGGATTTGAACTCAGGTACTCCTGAATCCAAGGCCAGTGTTTATCAACTGTGCCACCTAGCCACCCCCAAGGCACACACAATTTAATGACTCTGGCTGCATAGATTCAAATCAGCTGGACTAATTCTCTGCTTTATCTACAATGCATTAATGTACCTGTTTCCCTATACTTCTTATTGCAATTGAAAATTTCTCCTTTTTAATTCATTAGTATTTTTTCAATTACATGTATAGACAATTTTCGGCATTTAGTTTTTGAAAGATTTTGAGTTCCAAATTTTTCTCCCTCTTTCCCTTTCTTCCCCCTTTCCCCGACAACCAGCAATCTGATATAGATTTTATATGTGCAATCATGTAAAATATATTTCCACATTAGTCATGTTTTGAAAGAACAGAACAAAAAGGGAAAATGTTTTTTTAAATGGTGAAAATAGTATGCTTCTATTTGCATTCAGATTCCATCAGTTCATTCTCTGGATGTGGACAGAATTTTCCGTCATTTGTCTTTTGGAATTGTCTTGCATCGTTTAAATCAATCATAATTGATTATCACACAATATTGTTGTTTATCCTTCATTCTCAAAGAGGACTGTGGTATTGGGATGATGTCCTGACTTGCAATGAATTGGATTTAAGTGAGGAAGGGCTGTGCAAGGTCACCAACCTCACTCTCTCCTCCAGAACCATTTGGGTTCAGTGGCAAGATATATGTGTGTGTGTGTGTGTGTGTGTGTGTGTGTGTGTGTGTGTGTGTGCGCGTGTGTATGTATGTATATATGTGTGTGTGTATGTATATATGTGTGTGTGTATTTATCTATCTATCTATCTATCTATCTATCTATCTATCTATCTATCTATCTATCTATCTATATCAGGATGACTGGAGACAGTCCCAAATGTTTAAGGCAATTGGAGTTAAGTGACTTGCCCAAGGGCCACACAGCTAGTAAGTGTCTAAGGTGAAATTTGAACTCAAGTCTTCTTGACTCCAGGGCCACTGCTCTATCTACTGTACCACCTAACTACCCTTCACACAATATTACTGTTAGTGTGTACAATATTATCCCAATTGTGCTCATGTTGCTCAGTATCAATTAATGTCTTTCCATGTTTTTCTGAAATCTGCCTGCTCATCATTTCTTATAGGACAATAGTATTGCATTACATTCATATACCATAATTTGTTCAGTCATACTGCAATTGATGGGCATCTCTTCAATTTCCAATTCTTTGCCACCACAAAACAGCTGCAATAAATATTTTTGTACATGTAGGTCTATTTCATTTTTATATATTCTTTGGGATAAATACACACTAGTGATATTGCTGCTTTACACAATTTGATTGCCCTTTGTTTATAGTTCCAAATTGTTCTCCACAATGGTTGGATCAGTTCAGAAAATTTACTTTTTTGTTTTCATGTTATTTCCCTCCTAATTAATGATTTTGAACATTTTTCATATGATTGATAGCTTTGAGTTATTCTTTAAAGAACTTGCTATTCATAGCCATTGACCAGTAATTGATTGGTGAAAGATTCTTGTTCTTATAAATTTGAAGCAGCTTCTTACATATAATGAATAGCAGACCATTATCAGACAAAACTTTTGTAAATGTATTTTCCCCCACTTAATTGCTTTTCTTCTAATTTTTGGTGTGTTGACTTTATGTAAGACCTAATCAAAATATATGTAATCACACCAATCTTTTTTTTTAAACTTATATTATCTCCTCCATTTTTTGTTTGGTCATGAACCCTTCCCTTAGAAGAAGGGAAGGTGTTTTAAGGCATGGCATGAAAATAGCCAGGACATATGGAGTAGGCTTGGATTTGGGTAAGTCCAGTGTTGACCTATAAGAGCCTGGGATGTTTCACAGCAAATTTCTGTCCCCTTTTAGAGAACACTCAGATGCTTATGGTGATCAAAAAATGGGACAGACTCTATTGAAAGAGGAGAGTGGTGAATAACATCAAATGCTACAGAGATATCAAGGAGAATAAGAACTAATAAAAGTGTCATTGGTTTAAGTGACTAGGGTATTATAATGTCTACTGAGTATATTTTTCTACGGAGTGATAAGGGTATAAGATATATTACAAAAACTTGAGGAGAACGTAGGTGGCAAAACAGGCAATTGTTTCTAATTTGGAAAGAAAATGAGAGGGAGCATAGGATAGTATGTGACTGATATAGAAAGTCCAAGGAAAGACTTTGTTTTTAAGGATTAGAGAGACAAGAACATTTCATAGATGCTAAATATCCAATATAGATGAAGAAATTCAAGATAAATGTGAGAATGGATAACTGTTGAAGCAGGGTTCTGGACATGATATCAAGGAAAGGTTCAAGCAGATAGATAGGCATTATTAGCCTAAGAAGGAAATAGGTATACCTCTTCTTGAAAATAGGAAGGAAGAAAAGAAAATGGGTGAGGATATTGAGAAATGTTGAGGTATTCCCAAAGCTGTAATGGTCTCTTGTTTTTTTTTTTTTCATTTGTTTTGTTTTGTTTTTAGTGAGGCAGCTGGGGTTAAGTGACTTGCCCACAGTCACACAGCTAGTAAGTATTAAGTGTCTGAGGCCAGATTGGAACTCAGGTACTTCTGACTCCAGGGCCGGTGCTCTATCCACTGCTCCACCTAGCTGTCCCTGTAATGGTCTCTTTAAAAAGATGAAAATAGTTCCAACATTGAAATATCTTCCTCTCATCCAAGATTCAAACCTCTTCTTTGATAATCTTCTTTAATAATCTTGTTTAATAATGGGATATTCCCACCTGGTTATACCACTGAAACTTCAAATGGCAGATTTCTAAAACTGAGTTTATTATCTTTTCCTTCCAACCTGGTACCTGTGTCTAACTTCAGTATTTCTGAAAGGAATCCTACCATCTCCCAAAACATCTATGTTCAATCAAACAATATTTCAATAAGCTCTTAACTAAGCACTGTTTAGGGGCAGCTAGATGGCACAGTGGAAAGAGCACTGGACTTGGAATCAAGACTCACCCCAGTATCTTTGCCAAGAAGATTTTGCCAAATGGGGTCAGGAAGAGTCATGCCCAACTGAACCACAAAGCACCTATTATGTGCTAGATCTGGGGATAAAAAGAAATAAAGGGAAACAGTCCTTGTCCTCCAGAAATTTGTATTTTATA
Source organism: Dromiciops gliroides (assembly GCF_019393635.1). Classification (NCBI taxonomy): domain Eukaryota; kingdom Metazoa; phylum Chordata; class Mammalia; order Microbiotheria; family Microbiotheriidae; genus Dromiciops; species Dromiciops gliroides. Next base: position 520,053,397 of record NC_057861.1, read on the forward strand.
TGGGGAAGCAATACTTATACATAAAACTACTTTAAAAATAAGCATATACCAAATAAATACAACCTTGCTGTTATCTTTGACTCCTCCTTTTTCCTTACCTTTCACATATAATCTATTACCAAGCTATTATCAATTCTAACTCCATAATATCTCTCAAATCCACTTTTCTATGGTTAATGTCACTGCATCAGGTCATGTTTTCATTATAACTCTCCTTGACTATTACAAGATAGCAGGTTTACCTGCCTCCAATTCTGCTCCTCCCTTTCCAATCCATCCTTCATATCTCTGTCATGCTAATCTTCTTCATTTTTTTACTTTGGTAATATCATTCCTCTGCTCAAAATTCTTCATTGGCTCCCCAATGATAAAATAAGGTGAAAAACCTTTTTGACTGGCTTTCAGCATTCAAACTCACTACCATCCTACCTTTCAAATTTCATTTAATACTATTGACTTTGATACATCTTACACTCCAAAGTGAACCACTTATTGACACCTGAAACATCCACCATATGCCCCATTTCACTCCATTCCATTGTTTATGGTGTTCTCTATACCTAAAATTTCCTCTCTTCCTCACTTTGCCTGTTGAATTCTTACTCATTCTTTAAAGTTCAATAAAAAAACTACCAAATCCTGGAAACCCCAATTTACTATAAAATGATTACCACATCCCTCAAATAAAATTTAAGTTTCTTAAAGGTGGGGACTGTTTGGTTTTTGTCTTTGTAGTGTGACAAATGAAAAATCCCAAGAGATAGAGTGTCCGGGTAATTAATAATCAATTTATTAATTATAATAACTAATAATCAATAAATTGATGGTCAGTAGTTTCTCTTGGTAAACACACACACACACACACACACACACACACACACACACACATATATATATATATGGGAGATACTGACAATCTTACAATACTTTTAGAAAAAGGGGTGTACCTGACAGGTAAAAAACAATTGCAACTGGTTACATTTAATGAAGGGGTGGGCATTTAAATGAGAAGGTGGGCTACAAGTCTTCAGCTCTTCCTTCTGAGAACATGGCTTGATCATGAGGCTTAGCCACCTCCCACAATCTAGACAGAGGAATTCATCTCAGATTGGTTTTCTCCTTCATGGGTGGTTGACACTAAACTTCAATGGGGCTGGGGGGGAAGGGTACAAGGGTAAAAGCCCAATGCTTTAGGGCTGGAATTCATCTAGATTAAATTCTGTTTTCACTCTAAACAGAGAGTAAGGTCTAGGAAGTTGAGTAGTATCTTGACGAAGATAGAGGAACATGTTCCTGGCGGATTTGGGATCAGTCTTTTCCTGACTGACTGACCTACAGGGGCTGGGCCCTAAATAAGGAATATTTTAAAAGCCTGTATCCCAGTTTAATAACTGGTCTTACAGGAAAATAATTTCCCTCAGTAGTCTCAACTTCTCTACTATCTTTTGTGCTTAAGCCTATTCTTTGAACAAAACAATGATCTCAATTTGGGCACCAATTGCAATCTGGGGTACTAATAGGTTAAATGACTTGCCTAGCACCACAAAGACAAGAACCCAAATCCTTCAACTTTAAAGTCAGTTTTCTATCCACTCAACTCTGCCCCATCCTTATGGATGCTTGTAGCAAAAACAATACTTGTAGAATCACCTTTGTTTGAGAACTGTGAAAAAAAAGAAAGAAAAATAAAAAAGAACTATGAAAAATAATGCAGCTACCTATGTTAACAATTCAGTTCAAACAAACACCTATCTACCATGTGCCAAAAACTGTGTTGAAGACACAAAAAACAAAACCAAACAGTCCCTACCCATAAAGATCTTACATTCATCTCTGAGATTAGGAGATTAGAGAGTTGATCATTTACACAACATATTAAATGCAAAAGAGATACTCAGTGATTTTTTTTTTTTCGGTAGGGGGACAAACTAGCAACTGGAGGCAGGGATCGAGATTAGCATTTTTTTTAGGTACCATTTGAGGTAAACTGTGAAGGTAGCCAGGGATTTCATTTATACAATCCTTACTGTTTTATAAGCATTTCTTGGTTTCAATTCAACTTACATGCTCCAGTTTTACTCTGTTTAGAAGATACTGAGAGCCAAGTCAGGAAACTTTCTAGAGCAGATCCGGTGAGATCCACAGGGGTAATTCTGCTCTCCAACTCCTCCGCATCACAGCCTACAGTCAGATGGAACTGAGATTGTCTCAGTTCATGTGCCTCATTACAAAAGAGAATTGCTTGTATTTCAAATTCTATTAATTTCTTCGGCATAGGCAATGTTTCTGGAGCTTTTTATTGGTCCATTCTTCAATCTTACTGGATCATATTATTTACTAATTTCTCACCAAAACAAAGTTTTGTTGCTGTTGCTATTGCTGATGTTTTGCCTTATATAGGTTAGATATATCATTTTTGTGTTTTCAGGAACGTGGGGTCCAGAAACATTCCCATTTGTGATTTGAAGGCACAGAAACTTCCTAAAAAAGGTTTCTTTGCTTTTCTTTTTAAAAAAATGTGTGCATCTATGATTCTTAGTCCTTTCCCATATTAAAGAAAACCACACTAATTGATCTTTATTTTTCAAGGTGAGCCATAATTATGAACAGGTATTTGTCAGGATTATCTTATCATAAATCAATTGTAGTCTTTTTTTAAAAAAAGGAAATGAAAAAAGTTTCTTCTTTCATAAAAAGAATAATGCCTTGTAATTATTTGCCATAATAACTTTATTGTTAGAGAGAAATAAAAGAAGTCATTACTATTTCCTGAAATAACCTAGTTCATTTTTTTTAAAGCATTTGGTGGTGGCAGCTAGGTGGTAGAGTAGATAATGCACTGGCCCAGGATTTAAGAGTACCTGAGTTCAAATCTGGCCTCAGACACTTTATACTTATTAGCTGTGTGACCTGGGGCAAGTCACTTAACCCTCATTGCCCCCTCTCCCCCAAAAGCATTTGGTTTAGAAGAAAAGAAATAATAGAAACAAACTTTTATTAAGTACTAATACATACCAGGCACTGTGCTAAGTGTTTTACAAATATTGCCTTTTGATCCTCCCAAATGTTTGGATGTAGGTGCTTTTATTAGCTCCATTTTTATAGTTGAGGAACCTAAGGCAGGTAAAGTTTAAGTGACTTGCTCAGGGCCACACAGCAAGTAAATTTATAAGGCCAAATTTGAACTCAGATCTTCTTGACTTCAGGCCCAGTGCTCCACTCACTACAGCACCAAGACACTGGTTCAATTCCTGAAGTTGCCCCTTAATACTTATACAACCTTAAGCATGTTGCTTGACTTCTCAGACTTCTATTTTGTCTTCTATAAAATTAGGAATTTGGACCAGGTGGCATAAAAATTTCCTTCTAACTCAATATTGATGAAATTATTGTATATCCTCTTGACTTCTGCTGAAGTCAGGCTATAACTGAAAGACTGTGTTAAATTCTGGGTGCCACATTGGTCACCTAGAGAATGCCTACCTTAGCACACTCAGGGAAGTTCAAATCCCAAAACACCCTCTAGGAAAAGATTATAATTTCCCTTAACTCCAACTTTTGCTGCCATAGGGAAAAGTCCCAAGGCAGGGCACCTAGTCACAACCTTGGTTTGGGGGAGCAGAGGGGTCCTATCTAAATCAAGCCATTCCCAATTCATCCCTTGCTTTCTATATTGCCTAAGTGAAAAACTTGCCATCCAGGTAAAGCCACTGAATCCTTGTCTCATTGCTAGGTGACAGCTTCTACCTTTAAGGAGAGAACTAGCATAATTGGCAGATTAAGCACCACCAAACAAACTGCAGCCCAAGATATGTGGGAGTCGCTAAAGTAAGTTTTATTGAGAGGGATGGACACACACAAAAATACACACACACACACACACACACACACACACACACACTTCACTACACCCCACTGGGCAATTCACTCTCCAAGTGGAATTAGATACAAAACATAGGTGGAGCAAGATGGGGTTTTATGGTGTCCTTATCTGGATCACACAAGACCAGGCATCAACAACAATAATTGGGAAACTCAGAACTGGAGTGTAGCTCAAGGTTTAGGACTCATGTTGCGGTGACTGAGGGGGAAGGATGGGGTGGGATTAACAGCTATTTGGTATCCAAACTCATCCAGTGACAAAAAGGGGTATTCAGCTATTACTGCAGGTATTACTCTTGCAGAGTGGATTCGAGTTTTCTCTTCCTCCCTCCCCCCCTCCTTCCTTCCTTCCTTCCTTCCTTCCTTCCTTCCTTCCTTCCTTCCTTCCTTCCTTCCTTCCTTCCTTCCTTCCTTCCTTCCTTCCTTCCTTCCTTCCTCTCTTCCTTCCTTCCTTCCTTCCTTCCTTCCTTCCTTCCTTCCTTCCTTCCTTCCTTCCTTCCTTATTTCCTTTCTTTCTTTCTTTCCCTTGTTTGTATTTTTGGTTTGCTTTGCCTTATTTTGTTTTTCTTATAGCTTCAAAGGGGCTTCATCACTTAGTAGCTACAGGAGTCTCTTCTATTCTTTATGAGCTCCTAAGAAGAGCAACAAAGAGGATATTTGAAGGGCTAAGAGGGATTACAGTTGTTCTGTTTGACTCCAGGGAGGACTAGAAGCAATGGGTAGAAATTGCACAGAACCAGATTTAGACAAGATGTGTGGAAATATTGTTTTAACAATCAGAGCTGTCTAAAAATAGAGTGAGCCATTTCCAGTACATTTTCAAACAAAGCCACTATTCTTCAGTTCTTTAGGGGTCATTTTCTGTCCTTTATATGTTCTCATAATAAGACTGGTTGAGAGTCTATTTCTGAAAACAAAAACAAAAACATAAACACTTCATGAAGTGGCAACATTACTAAGTTCCAGCTAGAGTTTTTGTGTCCAGCCATGTTATGGTGTGTGTTTGTGTGTGTGTGGGGGGTGTTGTGCGGGAGACTAGTATGTTATAAGAGACAGTCCACCCAATGTACAGAGACCCTGAAAAGGAGAGTAGCCCATCTTCATAGAATACAACCCATGCCTTAGGTAATCTGAATAATAGTCTGTCCACCTCAGTTTAACCCTGCCATTGGCAAACAGTTTTGGAGAAGGAGTGAATCATCCCCAAAAGTCCATTCTTTGCCTCTTTGGCCTGGTCAACTGTATGAAGTTCTACCTTCAAGTAAAGGGTGAGAGGAAAGAAGGAAGAAGGAAGAGGCTTGACAGTTAGGTGAACCCTGGGATAAATTTATAAAATGATAAAACATTGAAGGTGTTAGCCTAGGAATGTACAAATTATCAGGGACCAGTAAATGGGTTAGTGGGAAACTTAGTTGTGGACTATCAAGAAAAATGTACATTGCCCAGATGACAACACTCTGAATCATAGTCTGAATAATGTGCCCTCTTCCTGGTTATGACTGTACAGGTAACTTGAATGGAAAAGTTAAAAGTCCTACCAACCTGCCTAAGAGGTCTAAAATGGAGAAATAAAGCAGTTTTTCAGCTGTCCTGGCACTTGTTTTATTTTAAATTTTTGGTTGTTATCAGTACTCTTTATAAAACAGGACTACTTTTTGATGTCCTATCTTATTTCTTTCTTTTATTGGTCCCAAATTCAATCCAATGACCTACTGAAAATAAACTCCGGAACAAACTCATTTGTTGAACAATGAAGCCCAAACAAGCCTAGGGCATGAAGCCGACTTCTAATTGATTCATTTCAAATTCCTAGATGTCTTTCTCTGCCAGGTTTCTGTGCAACAAGAACCTCCACTACATTTTAAATTGCAATGCGAAATGCTCAGGTGAAAGCTTCTTCAATTTGCGACCTTGATCTTTTGTGGCTGCAACTCTTTTCTCTGCCCAGGTAAGGGGATTTAGCATGGTAGCCCGGAGTTGTTAGATTATAAACTACATTCACTTAAGGGTAGCTCTCAGGAAATTGGAGAAAGAAATCATGATAGAATTCTTACAGTTGTTAAGCATTTACTGAATCCCAACAGCACACTCAAAATTGCATGGGACATGATTTATTAACATATATAGAAATGCATAGGCTCTGTACTACAGAACCATATTGTTATCATTGCTCTCATATTGTCAAGTCATCATCAACAAGTACTTATTAAATACCTACTATGTACCAGAAACTGCTGAATGCTAGTAATTCAAACAAAGGCAAGCGATAGTCACTGTTGTTAAGGAGACCGCATTCTAATGTGGCAAGAAAATACAAACCACCATGTACAAAAAAATCAGACAGAATAAATTGGAAATAATCAGCAGAGAATTAAGGATAAGGAAAGACTTCTTGTAAAAAGTTGTTCTTTAGCTAGGATCTGAATAAAATCAGGGAAACCAAGATACGGAGATGAAGAGAAAAAGAATTCTAGGCATGTGGGACAGCCAAAGAAGATAGCCAAAGTTGTTGGGAGATTTCTCTGTCTCTGTCTCTGTCTCTGTCTCTCTCTCTCCCAACTTTGGCCATCTTCATTGGCTATCCCCTATGCCTAGAAGTCTTTCTTTATATAGTGTATGTAAGTATGCACATACATGTATGTATGCACACAGGTAAACACACACATGATATAAGCACATGTGTATATTTTCTATGTATACTCTGTGCATATGTATGTGCACACGTGTGTGATTTTGTGCACAGAATAGCAAGGTCAATGTTACATTATAGAAGAATATGTGGAGGGGAGTAAGGAGTAAGAAGACTAGGAAGAAAGAAATGGACTAGGCTCCACAGATTGCCAAACAGAGGATTTCATACTTGAACCTGCTGGTGAAAGGGAATCACTAGAGTTGATTTAATAGAGTGGGAGGGGGCAGAGTATGTGACATTGTTAGACTTGACCTCTGGGGAGATCAAATTAATAGCTGAATAGAAGATGGACTGGAGTGAGGAGAAATTTGAAGTAGGGACACCAATCAAAAGGATAACAATTGTCCTGGCATCCAGTGAGAATCACATGAATAAGTGTAGTTGGTCTGTCTAAGAAAAGGAGGACCTACATTCAAGTGGTTATATATAGTGTCAAAAGAGAGAAAGCGATATAGACAAGAAATGTTATGAAGATAAAATTGACAGGATATGGTAACTGATTAAATATGGAGAAATGAGACAGAAATTGTGAGGAGTCAAGGAAAATATGAAAGGTATGATCTTGAGTACCTGAGAAGATGGTGGTACTCTCAATAGTATTAGAGAAAGTAGGAAGAGGGAGGTTATTTTCTTTCTGAGGGAGTTGAGTTTTGTACATACTAAGTTTTAATACCTCTACAAGACAATCCAGTTGGAGATATTCCTAAGGAGAAGACTGGACACAAAAAGAGAGGTTAGTGTTAGATAAATGATATTAGAATCATCTTCATAGCCTTGATGATTGATGGAAGATGAGGATATTACAAAAAAAAATAGTATAGATGGAGAAAAGGGCCCTCATGTTCATTTCTTATAGCACATTTTCTTGGGGTAAAGGGGTTTGGGTGGAAATATTTGATAACAAAGGGTGTTTTATATTCTCTTATAAGTTATATAGGTACATACATATGAAGGTATATCTATATCTATTGATCTTTCAATCTATATTGTTTCTCCTTAGAATGATATAGCATTACCCCTATTTATCTTTTAATATTTCTTTGACTATTGCAAGTAGTAGTTTCCAATCATATATATATATATATATATATATATATATATATATATATATATATATATATTTCAAAGGGAAGAAAGAAAGGAAAAAAGACATCATTTGCTCTCTTAAAATTTATTAAAAATGAAAGGAAAGGGGGAGCAAAATGATAAATATTTTGAGTATTTGCATCTGGTTGGCTTCAAGTGCTTCAACTTTCTCATTTCTAGCATTAGTGAAAATACAACATGAAATTATATTTTCCCTGAAATTTCAAGGTGGTTTTTTTTTTGTTTGTTTTTGTTTTTGTTTTTGTTTTGCAGGGCAATGAAAGTTAAGTGATGTGCACAGGGTCACACAGCTAGTAAGTGTCAAGTGTCTGAGGATGGCTTTGAACTCGGGCCCTCTGGAATCTAGGGCCGGTGCTTTATCCACTGTGCCACCTAGCTGCCCCTAAAGGTGATTCTTATACATATGTTTCTTAATCATTGATTTAAAGAAAGCTGTAACATGTCAGTCAAACATGTTTTTCAGATGTTTTCTTTGCTTTCTATTCAGAAAATGGACATCAAATAGTTAGTACCTATATTAGCTCTCCTTCAAATTCATCTTGATTTGGTCATTGTCCAAAGCTTCAGTGAAGTATTTTTAAATTTTTGAATTCTAAATTATGGCTTAGAGTGAGCTTAGACCTCAGAAGAAATTTCTAACAGCTGTGTCTTTTGAAGATCTCTTTTATTCCTAGTTTTTTTTTTAATTCAAAGTATTTTTTTTCTCCTAGACATATCCAAATATTGTAAGAAAAAGTTTGTCCTTATAGAATGAGACCCAAGTTCTATTATTTTAGGTCCAACGGGACTCTGTGTCATTATTGTGGTTAAATCCTAATGGGAAAGACCAGAAAAGTTGATTCAGGTAGGAGTTTGGCAAGATGACTTCTGAGTTTCCTTCCAAACTAGATATTCTGTGCTTCTGGGTGGTCTCAAGTTTTTGCTCAAGTCCAGACATGTCACATTTAATCCATGGCATTCATCTGAAATTTAATACTGTTGCCATCACAGGGAGGCTCTCAGAAAGTCTGGTTTTCCCTGTTTATGGTTATATAAGCTTTCTGGTGACTGCTGTTTCCAACCAGAATATCTTTATAAATCAGTCCTATCTCAGGATCTTTTTCCTGATTAAATAAATAAATGGAGTGATTGAGCTCCTGCCTCGTGTGGAAACCCAGGTTCCTAGCAATTATTCCCTCTCACAAAGGAAAGTTTATTTCTCAAAGTCTACTTGTTACTCTGTTCAAATAAATCGGTTTCTAAGTGGAGCCTCTGACTTACAGCCCATGACTATCTGGAAAACATGACCATTCAACCCGATCTGAGATTTACACCTAAGCTCAAAACATGCATCAGTGGTTGAAGCAGTCTGGAACTCTGACTGACAGGCTCCATGGTCTGCGAGTTTACATTAAACTCAATTATTGGGGAGGTAGGGGGAACAGCCCCATTAGGAAGACTGTTGCGTGATTCTGTCTTCTGTCAGATCAAAGAAAGTTGCAGATTAATTTTCTCCCCCTTCTATTGGTAAAATATTTTAATTTTAAAATGTATGCAATTTATTTTCTACATTGTTCATAGGCTACAAGAACTCTGATTTGTGTATGAAAGCAACAACTCTGTGCCACCTAGCTACCAGTAGCCCAGTGTATTTTCTTTCCCCTGAAGTTGCGCACCTGTCAAAGTTTCTTTAATGCTGGCATCCTGCTTCAGACTTTGACCTGACACCACAGCCTTGAAGGCTTAAAACACACACACACACACACACACACACACACACATACACACACACACGCACACACACACACGCACAACTACTGAAGGGTGGGAGAAGAGGAAGACAAGAGGAAGGGGAGGGGTAGGAGTAGGAGGAGAAAGAAGAAAAGGAGAAAGTGGAGAAGATAGAGGAGGCAGGGTAGAATATAGTTTTTTTTTGTTAATAAAGTATTTTATTTTTTTTCCGTTACATGTAAAGACAGTTCTCAACCTTTGTTTATACAAGCTTTACAATTTCAGATTTTTCTCCCTCCCTCCCCTCCCTCTCCCCTACCCTAGACAACAGGTAATCTGATATAGGTTATACATAAATATATATATATATATATATATACACACACACACACATAATAACATTAAACCTATTTCTGCATTAGTCATGTTATAAGAGAAAAAAAATCAGAGCAATGATGGAAAACCTCAAAATAGAAAAAAAAAAACAACAGCATCAAAAACAAAAGAAATAGTATGGTTCACTTAGCATCTATACTCCACAGTTCTTTTTTTTTTTTTTTTTTTCCTGGATTTGGAGATCCTCTTCCATTACGAGTTCCCTGGAAATCTTCTGTACCATTGCATTGGTGAGAAGAATATAGTCCATCACAGTAGATCAACACTCAATGTTGATGTTACTGTGTACAATGTTCTTCTAGTTCTGCTCATCTCACTCATCATCAGCCCACACAAGACCCTCCAGGTTTCTCTGAACTCCTCCTGCTCATCGTTTCTTATAGCACAATAGTATTCCATTGTATTCATATACCACAACTTGTCCAGCCATTCCCCAATTGATGGGCACCCCCATAACTTCCAATTCTTTGCCACCACGTAAAGAGCAGCTATAAATATTTTTGTACATGTGGGTCCCTTTCCCCCTTCCATGATCTCTTTGGGAAAAAGACCCAAAAATGGTATTGCTGGGTCAAAGGATATGCACAGCTTTATCACCCTTTGGGCATAATTCCAAATTGCTCTCCAGAATGGTTGGATCAGTTCACAGCTCCACCAACAATGAATTAGTGTTCCAATTTTCCCACAGCTTCTCCAACATTTATTATTTCCCTTTTTTGTCATTTTAGCCAATCTGATAGGGGTCAGGTGGTACCTCAGAGTTGTTTTAATTTGCATCTCTCTAATCATTAGAGATTTAGAGCATTTTTTCATATGGGAATAGATAGCTTTGGTTTCTTCATCAGAAAACTGCCTGTTCATATCCTTTGACCATTTCTCAACTGGGGAATGACTTGGATTCTTATAAATTTGATTTAGTTCCCTATATATTTTAGAGATGAGGCCTTTATCAGAAGTACTGGCCTCAAAAATTGTTTCCCAGCTTTCTGCCTCCCTTCTAATTTTGGATGCATTGCTTCTGTTTGTACAAAATTTTTTTAATTTAATGTAATCAAAATCATCCACTTTGTATTTTATAATATACTCTATCTCTTGTTTGGTCAAAAACTGTTTTCCTTTCCAAGATCTCATAGGTACACTATTCCTTTCTCTCCTAATTTACCTATGGTATCATCTCTTATGTCTAAATCATGTATCCATTTTGACCTTATTTTAGTATAAGGTGTAAGATGTTGGTCTATGCCTAATTTCTGCCATACTATCTTCCAGTTTTCCCAGCAGTTTTTGTCAAACACTGAGTTCCTATCCCAGAAGCTGGAGTCTTTGGGTTTATCAAACACTACATTACTAGTGTCATTTACTACTGCATTTCCTGAGCCTAGCCTATTCCATTGATCTACCACTCTATTTTTTAGCCAGTACCAGATAGTTTTGATGACTGCCGCTTTATAGTAAAGCTCTAGGTTTGGTACCGCTAACCCACCTTCCTGAGAATTTTTTTTCATTATTTCCCTGGATATTCTTGATTTTTTGTTTTTCCAGATGAATTTTGTTATTATTCTTTCTAGCTCTATAAAATAATTTTTTGGTAGTCTGATTGGTATGGCACTGAATAAGTAAATTAATTTAGGCAGTATTGTCATTTTTACTATATTAGCTCGGCCTATCCATGAGCAATTGATATCTTTCCAATTATTTAGATCTGATTTGATTTGTGTGAAGAGTGTTTGGTTGTTGTGTTCATAGAGTTCCTGGGTTTGTCTTGGCATGTAGACTCCCAAGTATTTTATATTATCTACTGTTACTTGAAATGGAATTTCTCTTTCTATCTCTTGCTGCTGGACTTTGTTGGTCATGTATAGAAATGCTGATGATTTATGTGGATTTATTTTATATCCTGCTACTTTGCTAAAGTTGTTAATTGTTTCAAGTAATTTTTGAGTTGATTCTCGAGGATTCCTTAAGTATACCATCATATCATCTGCGAAGAGTGATAGTTTTGTTTCCTCCTTGCCTATTCTAATTCCTTTAATTCCTTTCTCTTCTCTGATTGCTAAAGCTAACATTTCTAGTACAATATTAAATAATAGGGGTGATAATGGACATCCCTGTTTCACCCCTGATCTTATTGGGAAGGACTCTAATTTATCTCCATTGCATATAATACTTGCTGATGGCTTTAGGTAGATACTGTTTATTATTTTAAGGAAAGCTCCCCCTATTCCTAAACTCTCCAGTGTTTTTATTAGGAATGGGTGTTGTATTTTGTCAAAAGCTTTCTCTGCATCTATTGAGATAATCATATGATTTTGGTTGGTTTTCTTATTGATGTGGTTGATTATGTTAATAGTTTTCCTAATGTTGAACCAGCCCTGCATTCCTGGTATAAATCCCACCTGCTCATGGTGTATTATCCTGGTGATCACTTGCTGTAATCTCCTTGCTAATATCTTATTTAAGATTTTAGCATCAATATTCATTAGGGAAATTGGTCTATAGTTTTCTTTCTCTGTTTTTGCTTTGCCTGGTTTTGGTATCACCACCATATTTGTGTCATAAAATGAATTTGGCAGAACTCCTTCTTCACCTATTTTTCCAAATAATTTTTATAATATTGGAATTAATTGTTCTTTAAATGTTTGGTAAAATTCACCCTTAAACCCATCTGGCCCTGGGGATTTTTTCTTAGGGAGTTCATTAATGGCTTGTTCAATTTCTTTTTCTAATATGGGTTTATTTAAGGATTTTATTTCCTCTTCAGTTAACCTGGGCAGTTTGTATTTTTGTAAATATTCATCCATTTCATTTAGATTGTCAAATTTATTGGCATACATTTGGGTGAAATAATTCCTAATTATTGATTTAATTTCTACTTCATTGGTGGTAACATCCCCTTTTTCATTTTTGATACTGGTAATTTGGTTTTCTTCTTTCTTTTTTTTAATCAAATTAACCAATATTTTATTGATTTTTTCATAAAACCAGCTCTTAGTTTTATTGATTAATTCTATAGTTTTTTTGCTTTCAATCTTATTAATTTCTCCTTTGATTTTCAGGATCTCTAATTTAGTATCTAATTGGGGATTTCTAATTTGTTCTTTTTCTAGCTTTTTAAGTTGCATGCCCAATTCATTAATCTCCTCTTTCTCTTTTTTATTCATGTAAGCATTTAGAGCTATAAATTTTCCCCTAAGCACTGCTTTGGCTGCATCCCATAGATTTTGGTATGTTGTCTCATTATTGTCATTCTCTTGGATATAGTTATTGATTGTTTCTATGATTTCTTGTTTGGCCCATTCATTCTTTAGAATGAAATTATTTAGTTTCCAATTGCTTTTCATTCTACTTTTCCCTGGCTCTTTCTTACATGTAATTTTTATTGCATCATGATCTGAAAAGGATGCATTTACTATTTCTGCCTTTCTACATTTGACTATGATGTTTTTGTGCCCTAATACATGGTCAATTTTTGAAAATGTGCCATGTACTGCTAAGAAAAAGGTATATTCCTTTCTATCCCCATTCAATTTTCTCCAGACATCTATCATGTCTAACATTTCTAGTAATCTATTCACCTCTTTCACTTCTTTCTTATTTATTTTTTGGCTAGATTTATCTAATTCTGAGAGGGGGAGATTCAGATCCCCCACTAGTATAGTATTACTGTCTAATTCCTCTTGTAACTCATTTAACTTCTCCTTTAAGAACTTGGATGCTATACCACTTGGCGATACATATTCAATATTGATATTACTTCATTATCTATAGTACCTTTAAGCAAGATGTAATTTCCTTCCTTATCTCTTTTAATGAGATCTATTTTTGCCTGCACTTTGTCTGAGACAAGGATTGCTACCCCTGCTTTTTTTACTTTAGCTGAAGCATAATATATTCTGCTCCAGCCTTTTACCTTTACTCTGTGTGTATCTCTCTGCTTCAAATGTGTTTCTCGTAAACAGCATATTGTAGGATTCTGGTTTTTAATCCACTCTGCAATTCGCTTCTGTTTTATAGCAGAGTTCATCTCATTCACATTCACAGTTATTATTACTGACTGTCTATTCCCCTCCATTCTATTTACCTCCTTTGTACTTCCCCCCCCTTTCACCCTATTCCTCCTCACCGACGTTTTACTTCTTACCCCTGCCTCCCCAATCTGCCCTCCCTTTTTATCAACCCCCTCTCTTTTCTTTACCCTTTTCTCCCTTGCTTTTGCCCTCCCTTCTATCAATCCCCCCCTTTCCCTTCCCCTTTTGATTCCCTAAAGAATGAGTTAAGTTTCTTTATCCCAATGAACGTATATGTTATTCCCTCTTTGAATCAAATCTAATGAGAATAGGGTTGAAACAATGTTCACCCCTCCTTTCTTTCCCTCTATTGTAATAGGGTTTTTTTCACCTCTTCATATGATATAATTCATCCCCTTCCACCTCCACTTTCCTCTCCTCCCCATAGACTCCCTTTTAAACCCCTTAAATTTTTTTTTGTATCATCACATCAAAGACAATTTATATTTATATCCTCTGTGTAAAGTCCTTCTCTCTGCCCAAATACATTTACAGTTCTTAAGAGTTATGAGTATTATCTTCCCATGTAGGGATATAAACCATTTAACCTAATAGGGTAACCTTTTTTTCCCTCTCTGTTTACCTTTTTAAACTTCTCTTGAGTCTTGGATGTTGAGATCGAATTTTCTATTCAGTTCTGGTCTTTTCATCAGGAAAGATTGAAAGTCCCCAATGTCATTAAATGTCCATCTTTTCCCCTGAAAGACAATGCACATTTTTACTGGGTAATAGATTTTTGGCTGCAATCCAAGCTCCTTTGCCTTCTGGAATATCATATTCCAAGCCTTGCGGTCCTTTAATGTTGAAGCTGCCAGGTCCTGAGCAATCCTGACTGTGGCTCCATGATATTTAAATTGCTTCTTTCTGGCTGCTTGGAGTATTTTCTCCTTCACCTGATAATTCTGGAATTTGGCTACAATATTCCTTGGAGCTTTCCTTTTGGGGTCTCTTTGAGGAGGTGATCGGTGGATTCTTTCAATGATGATTTTATCCTCTGATTCTATGATATCAGGGCAGTTCTCCTTAATAATTTCCTGGAATATGGTGTCTAACTCTTTTTCTGATCATGGCTTTCAGGCAGTCCAATGATTCTCAAATTGTCTCTCCTCGATCTGTTTTCCAGATCAGTTGTCTTTCCAATGAGGTATTTCACATTTTCTTCTATTTTTTCATTCTTTTGATTTTGCTTGACCGATTCCTGGTGTCTCATGGATTCCTTATCTTCCAACTGTCCAATTTTAATTTTTAAAGCATTGTTTTCTTCAGTAAGATTATGCACCTTTTTTCCATTTGGCCAGATGAATTTTTTAAGGCATTGTTTTCTTCAGTAAGATTATGCACCTTTTTTTCCATTTGGCCAGATGAATTTTTTAAGGCATTGTTTTCTTCAGTGAAATTATGCACTTTTTTTTCCATTTGGCCAATCAGTCTTTGTGCTTCCTTTTCCAAGCTGCTGATTCTTTTTTCATAGTTTTCTTGTTTTGCTTTCATTTCTCTCCCCATTTTTTTTTCTACCTCTCTCAATTGATTTTTAAAATCCTTTTTGAGCTCCTCCAGGAAGGCTTTTTGTTTCTGAGACCAATTCACCTTCCCTCGTGAGACTTCACATGTAGGCTATTTGAGGGTATTGTCCTCATCTGAGTTTGCATTAGCTTCTTCCCTATTGATACAGAAGCTCTCAATGGAGAGGGCTGTTTTAGCTTCTTACTCATTATTACAGCTTATTTATTTATTTTTTAAGTTGAGGTCTGCTCTCAGGGCACCAGAGTCCCTGTTTTGGGCTTCTTATGCAGGGGTATAGGTGCTGTGTGACCAGCTTTTTACTCTGAGGCCTTTATAGTGTGTGGACATCCCCCACCCTGCACTTCCTGTCTGGGTGTGCTCGGCCAGCCAGGCGCCTGCTCCTGGCGTCCGTTCCCGCCTGACGCGTTCGTTGCCCTCCCAGCCAGTGCAGGTAGGTTTATGCACTGTCCTTCTTGGCCACCAGATTTTTGAACCAGGTTCCAAGGGCCTCAGTTGTTCGGCTGTGGCCCGCAGCTCCTGCTGACTTGCCCTGACCCCCTTGGCGCTGGGTTGCTGCCCTGCGCTGGGCCTCCCTTTTGCCCAAGTCAGACCGACCTTTTCCTGAAGTCTTCTAAATTATCTCTGGTTGGAAGACTGTGTCTCTCTGTCCCTTTGCAGGTTCTGTAGTTTCAGAATCTGTCCAGAGGCTTGATTTAATCTTCTTTTTGAGGGAACAGAAGGAGAACTCAGGCAGTTTGCTGCTTCCTCTCCACCATCTTGGCTCTGCCTCCCAGAATATATTTTTTTTAAAGAAGATGAAAAAGATGAGAATGAGAAGGAAAAGAGGAGAGAGTATGAGGGGAAAGAGGAAGAAAAAGAGGAGACGAGGGAGGAGAACAGGATTGGAAAAAGAAAAATGATAAGGAAGAGGAGAAGATGGGGTGGAAAAGAAGGAGGAGGAAGAGAAAGAGAATGGCAATGGAATAGGAATGAGAAAAAAGAGAAGGAAGAGAACAAAGGTTGATGGATAAGAAAGGAGAGAAAGAGGAAGAAGAGAAGATGTTAAGAGTAGAGGAGGAGGAGGACAAAGAGGAATGGGAGGTGGTGGTAGTGATAGTGGAGAAAAGAATAGGAAGGAATAGTAGGAAAAGTAGAGGGAAGAAAAGGAGGAAGAGGAGCAAATAGAGGATGAGGGAAGTGGGGACAATAGCAGAAGATGTGGGAGAGGTGGGTAAAGGAGAGGTGGGAGAAGGGGAAAACAAGGATGAGAGGAAAAGTTGGAAGAGGAAAATGTAAAGGAAGAGGATGAAGAAGAGAGGGAAAGAGAAGGAAGACAATGAAGCAGGAATATGCTTATGTTATTTAGAAAGATTTAAAAAAATACATTATTCTTTGGTCCTAAGTAAAGAGAGATGAAATATATGCATTTTCAAGTAGAATATATATGAATTGGGGCAGCTAGGTGGTGCAGTGGATAGAGCACCAGCCCTGGAGTCAGGAGAACCTGAGTTCAAATCCGACTTCAGACACTTAACACTTACTAGTTGTGTGACCCTGGGCAAGTCACTTAACCCCAATTGCCTCACCAAAAAAAAAAAAGAAAGGAAGGAAGAAAGAAAGAAAAAGAATATACATGAATCTTTCCTATTGGACTAAACATTCTATGAGTTTTTATACTTATATGTGTATATTTGTGTTGACACAAAAATACTATTTTTAACATGCACATAGCCATTATATGTGTATATACCTATAAATAAAGGAGCTTTTTAATATATACATATATATGCACATACATATATTTATTTATATATATACATATATATATATAATGATAGATATACATAATTATATAGATGTTGGTCCTTCATTTTTGAAGAGGACCCTAACAGCAGGGTGATGTTATGACCTGCAGTAAATTGGATTTAAGTGAGGGAGGGCTATATAAGGTCACCAATCTCACTTTCTCCTCCAGAACCTTCTGGGTCCAGTAGCAAGATATACATAAGGATGACTGGAGATGGTTCCATATGTTTAAGGCAATTGGAGTTAAGTAACTTGCCTAGGGTCATACAATTAGTAAGTGTCTGAGATCAGATATGAACTCAGGTCTTCTTGACTCCAGGGCCAGTGCTCTATCGACTGTACCACCTAGCTGCCCTATACATATAGATGTAGCAGAGGAGAAGAAAATAAGAGGAAAAGGAGGAGGGAGGAAGGGAAGGTAGACAATAAGAAGGGGAGGAGTAAGAAGAGGAGGAGAAGGGGCAGCTAGGTGGCACAGTGGATAGAGCACCGGCCCTGGAGTCAGGAGTACCTGAGTTCAAAGCCGGCCTCAGACACTTAACACCTACTAGCTGTGTGACCCTGGGCAAGTCACTTAACCCCAATTGCCTCACTGAAAATAATAATAATAATAATAATAAAAGAAGAGGAGAAGGAAGAAAAGGAAAAGGAAAAGATAGAGGTAGAAGATATATAATATAATATTAGAGAGAGAGACAGAGAAAGACTCAGAGACAGAGAGAGACAGAGAGATGGGATAGGTAGGTAGATAGGTAGGGTAGGTAGGTAGTATAATGATTGGAATGATGCCACCTGCTAGAGACTTACTGTAGAAAAGCTCCGCCATGAGATGAAGGTCTCTGAGGACAAGACCATGAGTCTTTTCTTTGGCATCAGGAAGTAACCTTTGCTTGTGGGAGGAAGAAGGGGGAGCCTGGCATTCTGACTCACATTCTTTCCTGTGGACTTGAGCGGAGAGCAGGGATAGGAATGCTCTCTCCCTTTAATAGATAGATGAATGTAGGCCTTTCCCTCTCTCTCTCTCTTGCTAAAGCTTATAATTTATTGGCAACCACTCATTAAATTTTATACAGACTAGCTAGAATTTTAGCCTTAACAGTAGGTAGATAGGTAGATAAAGGGAACGTATCAAAATAAAACACATTCCTGTAAAAAAGGACTACAGACTTCACAATTGGAAAGATAAACTTTTATCTATAATAGCTATCAGATGTAATAACAAGTATTTCACGTGCCAATGATTGAGGTGACTTTGGAAAATGACAAACCATTTCCTGCTTTATGTTTTACTTGCTACTCTTTGACCATAAACATGTATCAACAAGCAATTTAAGGAGGAACTTTAGGCTTGACAAAGATTTTTTGTTGTTATTTTCATTGAACCCTGTGTCTCTGAGGCTATATATAGATAATAATTCTTTAGGGACATACATCAACCAAGTCATTTGTTTCTTTACAAGGCAGTTAAATCCTGGATATGGTGACTGAAATCTAACCGATCACTGGATTTAAAGTTGTAAGAAACCTCACTGATCATCAACCTCCTCAGACATGAGGCTCTGTCTACAAATAAGTATGAAGATTAATTTAAGAAAATGTATGTATTAAAATTTTATAAAGGCACTAGGGTATCTTATTCTAACTTAAAGTCTTACCATAACATTATGCTTTGTATTCACTAAAAATAACAACACATCATGCTTTAGTAAAAAAGTACTGGAGCGTAGCACTGGAAACTGAGGAGATGTCTATCAACTGGGGAATGGCTGAACAAGTTGTGGTATGTTAATGTAATGGAATAATATCATGCTATAAGAAATTATGAGCAGGCATATTTCAGAAAAACCTGGAAAGACTTACATGAACTGATGCTGAAGCAGGAGAACATTATACACAGTAACAGCAACATTGTACAATGAATGATCAACTACAGTAGATTTAGCTATTCTTGGTAATACAATGATCCAAGACAATACCAAAAGACTCATGATAGAAAATTTATCCATAACCAGAGAAAAAAATTATGGAATCTGAATGAAGATTGAGGCACCCTATTTTCACATTTTTGTCTGTTTTTTTTTTTTTTTTGCCTTTTCGTTTTCATTGCTTTTCCCTTTTATTCTGATTTTTCTTTCACAACATGATTAACGTGGAAATATGTTTAACATGATTGTAATGGAGTGAAGGGAAGGAGGGAGAAAAATTTGGATCTCAAAATCTTCCAAAAATGAATGTTGATACATGTAGTTAGGAGAAAGTAAAATATTATTTAGTGAAAAAAAAGAAAAAGTACTTTATTTGTATCTGAATTTACATCCCATTACTGATATTTACCGCCCATGTAACTTTAGGGAAGTTACTTAACTTTTCTAGGCCTCAGTTTCCTCAGCTGTAAAAAGAAAGAGCTAAACTAGATAATCTCAAAGTACTTTCTCAGTTCTAAATCTTTAATCCTATTAACTATTGTTCAGTTCTCTGTATATAAATATAAGCATAGATATGTTTACCTGTGCTCACTAAAGAATCGTTATCTGTATCTCTTTTTCTATAAGTTTTATTCCAACATATTGATATTTCTGTTGCCTTTAATGGAAGAACCCAGAAGCAGTCAGACCATTCCCAACCTCAGCCTTACCCAGAAGTTTGGTATCAACAGAGTTTTCAAAAGGTGTCACAGACAATGGTCTGTTCCAGAATATTATCAATCTGGAATACATATTCACATACATGAAGAAACAAATGATTAAAAATAAAATGTTATTGAATTCAAGTGACCTTAGAAGATATCACCCCCACCCAGTTAAATCAGTCTTGTAATTCCTTACCCAATGTAATTACAATAACATGTATGTTATGTTCTTGGATACTTCTAAGTGTCTGTCTAAGGGCCTACAATGCAAGACACAATGCTACTTTGAGATTATTGAAACTAAATACTAAAATGGTTCACAAGGAAAACAATACTTAACTTGATCTTTTTTTTTTTTTTACAAATTATTTAATTTATCATTAAAACCCATGCATTTTCTTTTTTTCCCACTATTGGGCACTATTTTTCAAGGTTAATATCAAATTGAATATATTAAAGCCCCAACCCAAGAAACTCCAAATAGTTTTAACATTGCTAAATATATAATACTCATTTTTTAGCTCCTAATTTTCTGGGTTTCACAACAGGGTAGTTTTTTTCATTAATTCTTTGCCTCTAGCTAATATTCAACCATAATTCTGTTTTACTTAACAATGTTTAAAAGAGTCCCTTCAGCATTGGGATAAACTTCACACAAACCAAGTCATTTTTCTTTCCAAATGTAGCTAACTTTAAAAAAGGGGATGCATTTCTTTTCGTAGTACCATCTAAATGCCATAAATTAGAAAGTATTTGACTAAATAAAAGCACAATTTAAATTCTAGTCTTCTTTCTTTCTAGTCACTTCTTTTCCCAATAATCTCAGAGTCCTGTCCATCAAAGTTGTGTTCTTAAGAAAAGAGCCTAATTATAAGAGACTAAAATATTCTGTCAAGTCAATTTACCATGTTCCATCACTATGACCATATCATTGAATGAAAAGAAATTCCTTTCCCATTATTTGCATGCTTATGAAGATAGTTCTAGTTAAACTTGAAAATACAGATGGCAAAGGTGCCTTGTTCAGTCTGTTCTTGATGTTACAATCCCCTGAAAGTATGGGGAGAGAGTAATGAGGACAAAGGTAAAGACATTTGCCCACAAAGTAATTGAAATTTGTCATGTTTTGCGGTTCTATCAACAGAATGAGCTCTGCAACTACATGTGAAAGGCTAAAGAACTAAATGAAAGATAAAACTACCTCTGATAGAAATTATAGACCTCTTGAGGATAAGGAATATGTTTTACTTCTTTTTTATCCCCAGGATTTGGTGCAGTGTCTGACCCATATTTGGTACTTATAAATTGATTGATTTTGATTGACTGTTGGGAACTGCAAAGTATTATGGAGATTCATAAAAAGGCGTTCAGGAAATGTCCCCAAATGCTTTTAAATGGAGAGGCTATAAAACAAACAAAATATCCTATTGCCAGGTTTTTCTGAAGTAGAAGCTTGATGAGTGAAAATACTAGTCCAGTATGATAAAATGGAGGTATTGTTGGACTAGGAGTCAGGGAGATAAATGTTTTCAAAATCCAATTCCAAAAGTATGTGACCAGTGATAAGTCCCTTCACTTAGGTAAATATTAGTTTCTTCATCAGTAAAATCATATTAATAATGTCTGTATTATCTACCTCACATGATTGTTATGAGGCACAAATGAGATAATCAATGTAAAGCCTTTTACAAAATTTAAAGTAATATATAAAATAAATTATTTTTAAAAAAATTATTCCATTTCATCTCTTTCTACCACAAGACTATCTAGCCAGAAGAAATAATATAATACAGGAAAGATGCTTTTGGAAAAAATTGCTGTTATAATGATAAAACCCTAGTGCAGACTTCTAACATGTTATGGAGGTATTCAGGAAATTGTTACATATAATGAAACAGCTAGGTGGCTCAGTGGATAGAACTCTGGGTCTGCAGTCAGGCAGATCTCAGTGCATATCCAACCTCATATATTTCCTAGCTCTGTGACTCTGGACAAGTCATTTAACCTCTTTTTGATTCAGTTTCCTCAGCTGTAAGATGGGGATAATAATAGCACCTACTTCCCAGGGTTATTGGAAGTATCAAATTAGATAATATTTACAAAGAGCTTATCCCAGTACCTGGCACACGATAGGTATATTTGTTCTCTTCTTCCTCTTCCTTTCTCTAATGAGAAGATGGGCCATATGATTTATTGACAAATGGATTACACCCAAGAATAATTCTTAACTTTCAATTTTACGTGCATTATTTCTCTTCTACTCAAGAATAAATTCTCAGGGTGAATATTAGGTCAAATGTACTAAATATTGATGAACAAGGATCTCCAATCATCATAGGTTCCTATGATACATTAAATGTGGAGGGAAATTTACACCTTGAGCCTCCATCCAGTTCAAATTTTAATCACAAATCACAAACATCACAAAACAACTAGAATTAAAATATTGAATTGTACCTTAAATAATTTTAACTTTTCAAGAGCACCTTGGTAATAATTCCCTCAATAAATTTCTCTGCCATTGAGAAAAAGGGATCAAATTCCCCAGTAGGGAGGTAAAGGAGACTCATTCAAGACTCTACCTTGATTTATTGACACAACATTTCTCCAGGCAGCTCTCTAACTCCTCAGCTCTCATTTGCTAAAGGTAGAAATACAACACAGTGATTTGATGAAAACTTACCTCCTCAGCTAACAATTGCTTCAACAACGCCTCCATATCTGTCAATCACAGACGCTCCACCTGCTCAGCTGACAGTTGCCATAGTTCCACCTTAACAACTGTCAATTTCAGGAGTTATGCCTCTGTAACCATAACTCCTTCCCCAAACAAGTAGCATCAGTCAAAGCTCTACTCTGATTGTTGCTGTTGACTCCTGTTCTGCTAAGTGTTCTTTTTACTATTTGATCACTGAGGCTGCTTGACTGTAGGCTATTTTGTTAGTGAGGTTTTTAGAGTCAGGTCTTTTAGGGTCACTCTAATGCCATACAGATGTTGTTAAAGGGGTCTTTTTACATGCCCCACTCCTTTGACTGGATTGTTCCAAAAATAGCTATTTAGGCAGGACTAATACAAATTATATTTTTGTTTTGTCCCACTCAAATGGGGGTCCCCAATCTTACTATCAGAAGGATTAGGTTGATAAATATTTATCCCCTTTTCCTTACTCCTAGGGAAAGGCTACATGATCCCCTAGAGGAGCTGTTTATGTCTTTTCCTCCTTCTGAGACTGGGAACAGACCCACTAACTATTCTTTGTATGCCCATTCCCATTATACCTCCCCAGACAGCTATTGCTTGAACTCCTAAATTTCTCTCAGTCTTCACTGAACTTCAGTTAGGCACTAGTAGAATATGGAATTCAAGAAGGGTACAATTTAGCTTCCTCTGTTTGTTCTGCCCATCAGTGCAGGAAAACACTAGGCCACTCTTTTTTTTTTTTTAATTTTTGCAGGGCAATAAGGGTTAAGTGACTTGCTCAGGGTCACCCAGCTAGTTAAGTGTCAAGTGTCTGAGGCTGGATTTGAACTCAGGTACTCTTGAATCCAAGGCCAGTGCTTTATCCACTGTGCCACCTAGCTGCCCCTCTAGGCCACTCTTACAAGAAAATCTTCAAAACTGCAAAAAACTTCAAATAGTGTAAATACTACTGAGTATAATACCTAGATGACTTAACTTGAAAGTTTTTAAGAGTTTCATACCATAAAGAAGTTTCCAGCCTGTTTTTTCTTTCTTATTCCTGCCATTATTAAACTATGAAAGGATGAATATTGATACACTTTCAAACTAAGTTCATCATTAAAGCACTGTTCTTATGGAACAAACTATAAAATACTGAGTCGAGTATTTTGTACCTACCAGGTAGTTATTTAACTGTTATTTGTTAAGATGTATAAATTAGGAGGAAGTGACCAGAAGAACTCATCACATGTGATCAAAATTGCTAAGGACTATTTGAAAATGTGCATCTTTTGTTTCTTGTTATTTTTATTTAAGAGCGAGGTTTTCATCGTGAATATATTCATAATAACTAACAAACTGTTCTCTTTGGAAAATGTTTTTATTCATCATAAATATTTGTCAGAATACACAAAGTTTGGTTTTTTTTTTTGGGGGGGCGGGTAACGTATTAGCGTGGAGTATTGATTCAACTAACAGCCATCATAAGCTTTCCATCGCCTAGGAGAGTATTATCCTAAGTTGCTAGGAAGGAGTGAAAGTTATCACCTTTTAGTTAAACTTCTGGAGATTCATCTGCCCAAACTAGGTTATGCTGATTCTTAGACTACAGGTAGGCAGTCCAAGACCAATTCCATATTACAAAACTTTCCTATGTAAGACTGGTAAAAGCTTGGTGATTGCTGTTATGGTCTTGGAGAACCTGAGTCAACACCAAGCTGCAAGAAAGCATGGGAGTAGGATCACTGAATAATATAAATCTGGAAGGAACTTTAAAGATCACCTGTCTAGTTCCTTCATTTTACAAATGAGGAAATTGAGGCTTTCACAGCTAATAGGTATCAGAACCAGGATCTGAAACCAGGTCCCATTATGCTATGTAATCAACCATTCAATCAGTTAAATAGGGGAAAATAAACCAGAATCAATTAATTTAAATGTGAGTATATATCTCACAACGAGATACCTTGGATCCCTGATTTTAAAATATGTTAATATTAATCTTTCTACTTATTTGTGTGTTTATTGCACCTGACCTCCTAAAAAGGACTTAATACAAATGCTCTGACAACCACTGCATCTGAGTTGCTGATGCATTTTCTATTATCCCAAAAAGATCAGAGGGGCAAAGGATTACCTTTTTCACCAGCATACAAAGCAGTACAGTAGGAAGGAAATAACGCAAAGGGAGATTTTACTTAGCACTAGCAGTGAAGAAGAAAAGACTATGTGATTGATTTTTTAAAATTATTTTTAAAATCAATAGGTCCATCCGAATATTAAATTCATTTTACCTATCTAAATCTGCTTTCATTTCTTTGCTGCCAAGTGGCAAAAATCCATTTCTTTGCTGCCATTGAGTGCCTTAGTTTGTTTATCTTGAAGAACAAGGATAATTCAGAAGGAGTGAATAAGTCATATAGAAACCACGTTGTACTTTTCCTCTGCTGGGCTGTGGTCCACCACCTCACATTGTGAAAGGAAGGGTGTTAAATGGATGACTCATGTTATGATTTTTTAAAATAGTGGTAATTACTTCTCTTTACCTACACAAGAGTCCAGATATAGCAACAAAACATGCATATTTCTGAAACATAAAAGTTGTTGTTTTTTTTTAATTTACAACTGGAATTGAGATAGACATTTATGTTACTGTTTTATTTCAATATTTTTCTGGGCTATGTTGCTAATCCTTACAGATCACATGATTTGTATTCCTATTCCAGAATAAGAAATCATCATTAAAGACTACTGAGAGTGAGCACACACCATGGTGTATAAAAAGTGTGGCTGGGATATCTAGAAATCTTAATCATACTTCTAGGAAGGGGCAGCTAGGTGACACAGTGAATAAAGCACCGGCCCTGGAGTCAGGAGGACCTGAGTTCAAATCTGACCTCAGACACTTTGACACATACTAGCTGTGTGACCTTGGGCAAGTCACTGAACCACAATTGCCTCACAACCCCCCCCCAAAAAAACCAAACAAACATATCTAGAAAGCACTAGATATATATGAATTAAAAAAGGAAAGACTAGGGGGCAGCTAGGTAGAGCAGTAAATAAAGTACTGGCCCTGGATTCAGGAGGACCTGAGTTCAAATACGGCCTCAGACATTTGACACTTACTAGCTGTGTGACCCTGGGCAAGTCACTTAACCCTCGCTGCCCTGCAAAAACAAAACAAAACAAACAAAAAAACCCCAAAAAGGAAAAACTAATTACTAAGTGATGACTCTTTAATGATATGACAGGAAGACTGATGTTGGGCCTTGAACTCCTTTTCTACTTTCATCATATTTTCTATCTGGAATAATTACTGATTGGATGGAAAAAGGGGGTCTTCTCCCTGTTCCCTTGAGGATATCCTGTAGAATTTCCAATCCTGTGTTCCTTCATTTTAAATTTGTTAGCTTAGATTAGAGCAAGATATATCACTGTTCTGCCTCGATGTCCCATTGATATCTGAGGATAGACATAAAAGTTTATGGACATTCCTCAGTTGAGAAATGGTCAAAGGATAAGAGCAGGCAGTTTTCAGATGAAGAAATTAAAGTGATCTACAGCTAGATGAAGAAGATGTTTTCACTCACTATTGGTTAGGGAAATAGAAATTCAAACTACTTGAGGTACCACCTCACACCTATCAGATTGGTTGATGTGACAAAAAAAGAAAGGAAAATGATAAATGCTAGAGAAGATGTGGGGAAATTGTAATACTAATGTATTATTGATGTTGTGAACCAATCCAACCATTTTGGAGAGCAATTTGGAACTATGCCCAAAAAGCTATAAAATTGTGCATACCTTTTAACCCAGCAATACCACTACTAGCTCTATATCCCAGAGAGATTATAAAAAAAGGGAAAAGGACCCACATGTACAAAAATATTTATAATTATTCCTTTTGGGTGGCAAAGAATTGGAAATTGAGGGGATACCCATCAACTGGGGAATGACTATATGAGTTGTGGTATATATGAATATAATGGAATAGTATTGTCTTGTAAGAAATGATAAACAGGCAGATTTCAGAAAAACCTGGAAAGACTTATATAAATTGATGCTGAGTGAAGTGAGTAGAACCAAGAGAACATTATACACAGTAATAGCAACATTGTATGATGATCAGCTGTTATAGACTTAGCTCCCCTTAGCAATAAATTGATGCAAGACAATTCCAAGACTCATGATGGAAAATGCTCTCCACATCCAGGGAAAGAATTATGGAATCTGAATGCATATTGAAGCATGCTAGATTGATGTTTATTGTTGTTTTTATTTCTTCTTTCTTGTGGGTTTGCCCTTTTGATCTGATTTTTCTTTCAAGACATGACTAATGTGGAAATATGTTTAACATGATTATAATGGATAACCCATATCTGATCCTGTACTTTTGTGGGGGAGTCAGGGGTGGGGAGGAAGGTATGGAAGGAGTAGTATTTGGAATTCAAAATCTTCCAAATATGAATGTTGAAAACTATCTTCACATGTAATTGGAAAAAATAACATGAAATACTATTTAAAAAATCATGGACAATGAAATTAAATTATATTAATGCTTTTGTTCTTTGTTTCTAATGCAAAAATAATCTATTGAATTTCACTTCTAATCCTAAATCACTTGTAGAAAAGCTGAAACTCTTAGATTTTACAGTCTTTTTAATCATAAAAGTATTTTATTATTTTCCAGTTACATGTAGAGATAGTTTGCAACATTTGTTTTCATAAGATTTCTAGTTTCAATTTTTTCCTCCCTTCCTCCCTCCATCCCCTCCCTTCCCCCTCCCCAACACAGCAAGCAATCTGATAAAGGTTATATATGTACAATCACATTAAACATATCTCTGCATTAATCATGCTGTGCTAGAAGAATCAGAGAAAAAGGGAAAAACCTCAAAAAAGAAAAAAATAGAGATAGGATGGTTCAATCTACATCTAGAATCCATAGTTTTGTTTTGTTTTATTTTGTTTTTTTCTGGAATTGGAGAGCAGTTTCCATCATCAGTCCTTTGGAAGTATCTTGGACCATTGTATTGCTGAGAAGAGTCAAGTCTATCACAGTTGATCGACACACAGTGTTGTTGATACTTGATACAATGTTCTCTTGGTTCTGCTCATCTTACTCAGCATCAGTTCATTTAAGTCCTTGCAGGTTTCTCTGAAATCTGCCTACTCATTGTTTCTTTCAGCACAATAGTATTCCATTACATTCATATACCACAACTTGTTCAGCCATTCTTTGCCACCACAAAAAGAGTCTTTAAAAATTGTTTAGGCCTTGGATACATATTAGTTCTTGGGATGATCTGTAGTTGTTATGCCTCAAACATAGAGTAACTTGGACTTCTAATGACATAATGACACAATTAACACTAAAGCACTCTATGGTCAACTGATCCTTACTGATTTTTATATACAATGAAAAACCATTAAGAACCATTCACAAGGACAATTGTGATATGCTGCTTCATCTATCTCTCTAACTTGTTTCTTTTAATAGCCAAAGCTCTTTTCAGATTAATTTCTCTTTACAGATTTCTTAGGTTCAAATTAGTCATTTATTTATGTCATACTTCTCTCTAGGCAATGCTTACAGCCAAAAAACATGACTATTCCACATATTTCACTAAACATTCTTATTAGTAGAACTATGATTAGGACCACCATTTTGGAAAATAATTTAGAATTATACAAATGAAGTGACTAAAATGTCCATTCCATTTGATCTAGAGATTTTTCTAAAAGTAATATGCTGTGAAGTGGCCAAAGACGTTGTGTGTGTGTATGTATGTATATATGTGTGTATGCACACATATTTTTAATATAGAACAAAATATTTATGGCTAAACTTTTGTAGTAACAAAAAATTAAAAGTAAAATATATGCCCAACAATCAAGGAATCACTAAGGATTGTAAAAATTTGAAATTAATTTTAATTAATTTCATTTTATAATTAATTAGTTTAATAATATTTTGCTGTAAGAAATTATGAGCCTGATAACTTCTTAGAAGAATGTAAAAAACTGATGCAAAGTGAAGTGAGCAGAGTCAAGAAGGCAATTTATACAGCGACCCCAACAATGTAAATGTAAAGAAAAATATCAATGCAATTGAAACTGATTTTGGAGAAATTTTAATGGATAGGCTTAACCACAAAAAAAGAGATATGAGAAGATATCATCTCTCCCCCATAGGTGGGGTCCATGGAGTGTGTACCATTGCATAGAACATCTAATTTTTTTCAATATCTTGATTGGTTTTGCTGTTGTTGTTTTTTTCTCCCTCTCATTCTCTTTCATGTGAGAGGGAAGTAAAAAATGCGTGTAATGTAAAAACAATAACAAGTTATTTTTAAACATCATTTGGTAATGAATAAGTTCCATGATTCTAATCCTATCCCAACACAAAAATATCTTAATTATCATTCGTTGGTTTGCTCTAGAAAGGAAGTAAATATCTAGGAGGGGGAAAAAACCCAAATGTTAAAAATTCAGTACAATGAAAGAGTCCTATTTCTGAGAACATTTTTTTTTTCCTGGCATCATTTCACACTGATCAAAAATTGCATTTTGTACATGCATATATTTCTAATCAAACATATTCTATTACATATTATATGTTCATATATAGTATTATGCATTTTTAATATTTAATATTGATGGAGACATTATTACAATATTTAAGGTAAGTTGTTAACAGTTTGTAGTAGCATTTCCTCCATTCAAATCAATAAAGATCAGAAATTTTATCATCATGGAGATTGCTTCAGCATTGGTATTCAATACCTCTTTAGTAGTCTCAGTAGCCTCTCCCCTCTGATTAGAGGGCTGGAGACTAGAGCAAAAATTTCTCCCAAAGCCTCATTTTATAGAGGGCTCAGGAATTTCCAGCCAACTCTCCATTTCCCAACAGCTACTTTGCTTAGTTTTGACTCCGCAAACATCATGGCCAATGTAGGATACCCTATAGCACTTCCCTTCTTCAGTTTTATTGCATTTATTACTTTCCCCATCAGATTGTAAGATCTTTGAAGTCAGGGGTTGTCTTTCTTTTTCTTATTTTTACCCCCACCTTTAGCACAATGTGTAGACCATAATAGTAATTTGCTTCATAACTTTCTTAACACTAAATTAACTAGAAGGTTGGAGCCAGGATGGCTGAGTAAAAGAGACTCAGTTGAACTCTCCCAAATTCTCTACCAAACCACTTTAAAATAATGCCTTCAAATGAATTACAGTGTGACATAAATAATAAAAGGTTGGAATGAAACAATTTTTTTTCTAGAGGAAAGCTCAGTCTAAGGGTAGAGTAGGGGATGGGAATGCAGTGAAGGCAGGACAGGCTGGGCTTTAGGGAAGGCTACATCAGTGAGGCAGCAGATTCAGGAGCTCCTGACACACAGCAAGTTGAGGGATTCAGACAACTGCTCAAAAGGAGATTGTAAGGGATCCTTTGCTAGCACTGGGTGCAGGACAATGTTGCATTGCCATATACAGTTTTGCATATTGGTTCCATGGCAAAAATGAACACTAGTACACTAGTGATTAGAGCCCCGGGGAAACAAGAGCTCTGGCCACAGTTCCAGGGCATAGAGGAATGCTTGTTTGCTGACAGGAGAGAGACAAGGGGTGCCTTGTCTCAGGTCTAGGATGTAAAGGAACATCATTAGTCACTGGGGTTACATTCACAGTGCTAGAAGGCTTGAGATCTCCCTTGGCCACAGAGGAGGAGGAGACTTGGTGATGCTTCTGGGATGTAGAAGAGTGCTTGTGCAGTTTCTCCAATGCACAAACCAGAAGAGCAAAAAACACATCTCTCCTTAGATTGTGCCACCTGGAAGAAATGAAAACTTTCAAAGCACCAGGACTAGCTCTGAAAACATCACCACAAAAGTCACGAATTTTGGGAAAGTACCCCCTTAATCCTAGATGTAAAGAATAACACAAGGTTAAAAGACAATAAATAGGCTGGAAAATGAGCAAAGGACAATTACAAAAAAAAAAAAAGAAGTTGACCATAGAAACTAACTATGAAAACAGAAAAGATCCAGCAACGCAATGATCCAAGACAATTCCAAAGAACTCATGATGAAAAATGTTCTCCACATCCAAAAAACAAAACAAAACAAAACCAAAACCAAAAAAACTGTGGATTCTGAATGCAGATTGAACCATACTGTTTTGACTTTTTGGTCATTTTTTGAAATTTTTTGTAGTTTTTCCCTTATGTTCTGATTCTTCTTTCACAACCTGACTAATGTAAAAATAGGTTTAATGTGATTATACATACATAACATATATCAGATTACTTTCTGTCTTGGGGAGGGAGAAGGGAAGAGAAGGAGGGAGAAAAATTTGGACCTAAAAATCTTATGAAAACAAATGTTGCAAAATATCTTTACATGTAACTGGAAAATAATAAAATACTTTTATGATTAAAAAAAAAACAGAGAAGATCAAGACACAAACTCAAAAGATAAGAAATCAAAACAGCTACATACAAGACCTCAAATAAAAACATAAATTGTACACAAGTCCAAAAAGAATCACTGAAAGAGCTCAAAAAAGATTTAAAGAATCAAATAATATAGGTAGAGGGAGAATTGTGAAAAGAAATTACAGTGATGTAAAAAGGTGGTAAAAGAGGCACAAAAAGTACTGAAAATAGCACTTTTAAAAACAGAATTGGCCAAATGGTAAGAGGCACAAAAATTCTCTGATGAAAATAATTCCCTAAAAATTATAATTGGGCCTGTTCGCTTCCCTGACTGCCCCATGCAGCCCAGTCATACCCAGTGTGGGAGGTGTGGGCCCCGGCCTGGGGAGTGGGGCTGGCTGGAAGTGAAGTGTCAGGAAGTGGAGGTGGCAGCCAGGACAAGGGAGGTGAGCAGCGGGGCAGCAGGCAGGCTCTGTGTTTCCAGGCTCTTCACGATGAGAGATTTTGGGGGTCCTTCTCTTTCCTTCTCCCTGTAGTTGATAGTTTGGGTGGTGAAAGCAATGCAGAAGTAGAGATGGCTGACAGTGTCAAAACGTTTCTCCATGATCTTGTCAGGGGAATCAAGGACTCCATCTGGGGCATCTGCACCATCTCCGAATTGGATGCCAGGATCCAGCAGAAAAGGGAAGAGCAGCATTGAAGAAGGGCAAGCAGTGTTTTAGCACAGAGAAGAGCCCAAAGTGAGGAGCAGAAGCAGGAGAGTGAGCCAAGGATAGTGAACAGAATTTTCCAGTGCTGTGCTTGGAATGGAGGAGTATTCTGGCTCAGTCTCTTCTTGTTTTACTCAGTATTTATCCCTGTGCTTCCATCAGTTACAGCTCAAATTATTGGAGATCCCTCTCTGCATGGAGATGTCTGGTCCTGGCTGGAGTTTATCCTCACCTCTATCTTTAGGGCTCTGTGGGTGCTCCCCCTGTTTGTGCTCAGTAAAGTGGTGAATGCCATATGGTTTCATGATATTGCTGACCTGGCAATAGAGGTATATGGGAGAAAACCTGAACCATTCCCAAGTGTCAGCAAGATCATTGCCACATGCTTTTTAACCTCTTACTACAGGCCCTTTTTCTGATCCAGGGCATGTTTGTTAGTCTATTCCCAATCCATCTCATTGGCCAGTTGGTCAGTCTCCTGCACATGTCTCTTCTCTACTCACTCTATTGTTTTGAGTACCATTGGTTCAAATGAGGGATTGAAATACATCAGTGATTATCCAATACTGAAAGGAATTGGCCTTACTGCTTTCGATTTGGTCTACCCTTGGCTTTCCTAACAGCAATGCAGTCTTCTTACATCAGCAATGACTGCCTCTCCTTCATCCTCTTCCCTTTGTTCATCATCAGCTCCAATGAAGTGTAGGCATTAAAATTAGCCTCAGGCTCCCCAAGCAGAGCTTCCCCTCCCCTCAGCTTCAGCTGCAGGGTTCAGGGGCGTGGGGGTGGAGGGGGGCTAAGCTGAGCCTGGCTAAGCTGCGTGGACTGAAAACCCCAAGCCACAAGTGTGGCATGGCGCAGCCCCCTGCGCATAGTGGAAAGGCCCACCAAAACACTCAGGGATGCTGGGGTTCACTTCACCCAGCCCCAGCTGTGGGCGTGCACAACACAGGGCTCAGCCAGCCCTGGGGGTGGCCAGCCCCGAGTTTCTCCTGAGAAAGAAAGTTAATAAAAAGGGATGCTAGAGATGCTGAGGGGGGCGGACTGAGAGAGCAAGGCTGGAGGATGCTGGAGGATTAGAAGGACACAAGGAGGTCAGTGAAAGAAGAAGCACTTGAGGGGTTGTCACAACAGTACAAAAAGGGGTTTCGCTAAGGAGACTGAGGCCACAATAGTGAGAGAGAAATTAAAGAGTGAAGCAAGGGGCTTGGAGTTAGAAGAAAGGAGCTGAGTAGTGAAAGTGAAACAAGGGAGCTGGAGTGAAGTCCCAGCAGCGGCAGCAGCCAGCATACCCATAGGTGAGTGGTGGCAGAAAGTTTAAAGGCTGACAGGTTGTATTTTACTTTTGTTATCCTTGTTTCTATATTTAACTCTAAGTTTATTCACCTAAATAAACCCCATATTTGCTTTAATTAATAGAGGCATTTTAATCCTTTTTTGCTTCTCAATTTGGGAGGAGCACTGTGGGATTTTATAAACAGCCCATATTAAATTAATAGCAGTCAGATAGCCAGCCAGTCAAACATCCACAGATTAGGCCTCCTGTTAGATTAGGCCCAAGTTAGCTAAAATATTTTATACATTTGAATGGCAACTGTGGCAGGATTTATGGCCCAATTATAATTTTTCTAAACTTAAAATTTTTCATATAGACATAATTTTCATGTAAGCACAGTTATATAATTTTTCAGATTAGTTATAGTTATAATAATTTGTTTTACAGAAGCAAAGACCCCTGGGAAAGCATACCTCTTTCAGTTACACCTCTTTTCCTTGGTGGTCTTCCTAAGCAACAGACTCTTTCACAAGATGGTTTACCTGCAGTCTGCCCTGAGCAGCTTAGCTTCTGCCAAAAAGATCCCTTCACCTCACCTATCTCCTGCCAAACTGAAGGCTGCTGCAGCCCACTGAGCTACCTCCAAGGAGAGGGATGGCTTTAGGGGAGGTACTGATGGTGGCTTGCTCAGCTTTCCCTCACCCAGGGAAAGCAGAACCCGCCCTGCCAAGGTCCATCAGCACATTCCCATTGTTCTCTGTGGAATCGGGAGTTTCACTGTCTTTTGAGTGTAGGCCAGAATCTTTTTGATGTCAGGTGTGGATTTTTAATGCCATTGCTTGTGTCAATGACCACAGATTTTTCTGCAGCTTTTTTTTCTAGCCTTTGCCAGCCCTGTGCCTGTGCTGATTTGAAAACTTTTCTTTTCTCCCAGTGCCATCCCTCTCCTTTGCTCTGCCACCCTTGGATGAATGGATTTTGTAAATCACATATATATATATATATATATATATATATATATATATATACACACACATAATTGGTCAAGCGGAAGATCATGACTCCATGAGATTTCAAGGAACAGCAAAACAAAATTAAAAGAATGGAAATAGAGGAGAAAACATGACATATATTATTAACAAAACAACTGGTGTGGAAAATAGAATGAAATAATTTAAGAATTATAAAATTGCCTAAAAGCCTTATCAAAAAAAGAGCCAAACATAGTCTTTCAAGAAATTATAAAGGAAAATTGCCTTTATCTCCTAGAACTAGAAGGTAAAATAGAAATCAGAAGAATCCACTGATAACCTCCTGAAAATAATTTCCCAAAATGAAAACTCCCAGGAATATTATAGCCACATTTTAGAGCTCCCAGATCAAGTAGAAAATATTTTAAGCAGCAAGAAAGAAAGAATTCAAATATCATTGAACCACAGGAAGGGTAACAAAAAATCTAGCAACTTCTACATTAAGGAATCAGCAGGCTTGGAATATGATATTCTGGAAGGCAAAAGAGCTACAACCAAGAATAATCTACCCAGCAAAACTGAGTATAATTTTTTTGGTAAAAAATGAATCTTTAATGAAAATAGAGGATGTTCAGGCATTCCTAACAAAAAGACCATGTATGAACAGAAAACTTGACTTTAAAATACAAGATTCAAGAAAAGCATAAAAATGTAAACATGAAATCATAAGGGATTCAGTAAGGTTTACTGTTTACCTTTCTATATGGGAAGATGATATTTAGAACTCCTAAGAACATTATCATTATGAAGGCAGTAAGAAGAGACAGAGGGCAGGGGATTGGGGTTCACTAGGAGAAGGGGGAAGGGAAAAGAAAATAAGGAAAATTGTCTCACATAAAAGAGGCACAAAGGAAAAGATCAGGGTGGGTGGGCAATCCTTGACCCTTACGCTCATCAGAATTAGCTCAAAGATGGAATATAACATGCTCAGTTGGCTATAGAAATTTATTTTACTCTACAGGGAATTAGGAGGGGAAGGGGATAAGGAAAGGGGATAGGGTTGATAGAACAAAGGGTGAATTAAGGGAGTCAGTGATCAGAAGTAAATTGAACTTTTGAAGAGAGACAGAGTAAAAAGAGAGACAAAAAGATACCTGGGGTAGAGGGGAATCAGATGTAAAGAAATATACAGTTAGTAATCAGAACTGAATGTGAATGGGATCAACTCACACATAAAGTGGAAGCAGGTAGCAGAATGCATTAAAAAACAGAATCCAAAAACATATAACTTGAAACAGAGAGACACACAGAAAGTTAAAATACAGACTTGTAGCAGAATCTATTGTACTCTAGCTGAAGTTAAAAAAAAACAGCAAACAAAAACAAAATGCAGGTTTAGCAATCATGATTTCAGACAAGGAAAATCAATAATAGATCTAATTAAAAGAAATAAGCAGAGAAATTACTTTTTAAAAAAGGTATCATAGACAATCAAGTAATATCAGTACTAAATATATATGTGCCAGATAGTATAGTATTCAAATTCTTAAAGATAAAGTTAAGTTACAGAAGTAAATAGACAGTAAAACTATGTTAGTAAGCAACCTCAACTTTCCCCTCCCACAACTAGATAAACAAAACAACAAAAGAACATAACAAGAAAGAAGTTAAGGAGATGAACAGAACTTTATAAAAGTTAAATATGATAGGCCTCTGGAGAAAATTATATGGGAATAGAAGGGAGTACACCTTTCTCCCAGTGGTACATGACACATATACAAAAATAAACTGTGTATTAAGTCATGAAAATCTCACAACCAAATGCAGAAAAAGCAGAAGTATTGGATGCATTCCTTTCAGATCATAATACACAAAAAAACGAAATTACATTCAGTAAAGGGCCGTGAAGACATAGATTAAAATTAATTGGAAGCTAAATAATGTAATCCTAAAAAAGTGGGCCCAAGAAAAAAATTTAAAATTATCAATAATTTCATTAAAGAGAATAATAACAATGAGACAATATACCAAAATATGTGGGATGCATTGAAAGCAGTACTTAAGGAAGAATTTATTAACTATTGAGTATCTTCTCAAGGAACTCATACTCTAATTGGAAAAGACAGCACATAGAAGAGAGTTCAAATATAATTGTATGTCAGAAAATACTTCAAATTAGAAGTAGTACTTGACCAAGCATTAAAGGGAAACTTAATTTTTTTAAGAGGTAGAGGTGAGTAGGGGGAGCAATCCTTGTTTGAGAGACAGCGTTTGCAAAAATACAGAAATAAGAGATGAAATAAGAAGAAATAGTAATTATAATAATTTGGCTGAAATACAAGCTCATATCCTTATGCACCATGATTGCCAGTGAATCTTTGTCTCAGCAACCTCTAGACTGGCCCCCAAGTTTCAGTCCTTAATTCTCTTGTAAAAATTAAAGACTAGTTGCAAAGTCTGGAAAGAGGGAAGTCTTGATGCTCACTTTCCTGATCTACGGGCCTGATCCTTTCATCTAGAATTGAAAAAGAACAAAAAGTGCAAGACCAAAACCTGTTTCTGAGGATCACAAGGTCTCCCTTTAAAACATTGTCTCTCACTGGATGAGACAACTAGCTGGCACAGTAGATAGAGTACTGGGCATGGAGTCAGAAAGAACTGAATTCAAATCTGGCCTCAGACACTAGCTGTATGACCCTGGGCAAGTCAGTTAGCTCATCTGTAAAAAGAGTTAGGGAAGGAAATGTCAAACTACTTCAATATCTTTACCAAAAAACACATCCCAAAACAAACAAAAAACCCAATAAACAATAAACAACAACAACAACAATAACAACAAAAGCAAATGGAATAACAAAGACCTGGACATGATTGATATAACTTGACAATAAGAATAACTCTCACTGGATGTTATAAGTGAAGAAATCCAACCACGAGCAAAAAAGCTGAAAAAAAACTGGCAAGGCTGAGGTCAATTGACCTTTTGGAATTCCTCCATATCCAATTTCAAATCAAAAAGCCTATTTTTCAATTGTCATATGGCCTATGTGAAGCAGTTGTGAAATGTCTATGCATGCTTCACTTTTTCTCCAAGGCACATCCATCATGGATCTTTGTGATTCTAGCAAAAAGAAGCTTCCTAGATATACCTCTGGAGAGATGCTCTTTAAGGCACAATGTGCATGGTGTATACATGTTAATGGATCCCTATTACAAAACCAAAACCAAAACCAAAAGATTCCTCAGCATTCATCACCTTTTTTAAAATAAAATTTTATTTTCAATTCCAAATTCTCTCCCTCATTCCAGCTCATCACCTACCAAAGGAGATGACAAAAAAAGATGGAATCCATTATATATATGTATATATATATGTATGTATGCATGTATGTATGTATGTATATAACCATGCAAAACAAATTTCCCTGTTAACCATATTCACCTTCCCCCCCCCCCCAAGAAAGTAAGGAAAAGAAAGAGGAAAACATGGTTCATTCTTCACTCTGAGTCCATCAGCTCTCTACATGGAGGTGGGTAGTATGTTTCATGGTGATACTTTGGGAATTGTAGTTTTTATTGTGTTGATCAGAGTTACCAAGCCTTTCAAAGTTGGTTATTTTTACAATATTACTGCTATTCTATAAATGTTTCTCTTTATTCTGCTTACTTCACTTTGTATCAGTTCATATAAATCCTCCCAGGTTTTTCTGAAATCATCTCCTTCATAATTTCTTATTAAATGGAATACAGCTATTCCACAATTGATGGGCATCCTTTAAGTTTCCAATTCTTTGCCAGAAAAAAAAGAGCTGCTATAAATATTTTTGTACACTTGTGTCTTTTTCCTTTCTTTTATCTCTTTGGAATATAGACCTGGTAGCAGTATTGCACAATATAATAGCATTGGGGTCATATTTCCAGATTGTTTTCCAGAATGGTTAGATTATCAGCATTCATCACCTTTGAGAAAATATTTCATATTAATAAATGCAATATTTTGGTCTAATTCTGTGATATCATTAATAGAAAAACACCTATTGAGGAAATTCCATCCTTCAATGCATATGAGCAATTATTCTTTAACAGTTGGTGACTTGGCCATAATCCCCATCACCTTCCCACCAGAATATTTTAATCTGCCTCTAGGAAACAAGGTTCTGATAGGGGAGTTTTCATTTTATCTCACCCTAAACCAGGCTTCTATATCACTTCCTAGACATAACTACAACATGTGTCATGCTTCCATCTTTGCCTTCCACCTTCCATTTATGTTATCTTTACCCATTAGAATATAAATTCCTTGAATTTAGGTATGGTTTTGCTTGTTTTGGGTCATATCCTTAGTGCTCAGCATAGACATAACATTTGATACATATTTTATCTATTTATCTAGAAAGTTGCCTGGGACATTGAGAGGTTAAATGGTTCACTTAATTTAATAATAATAATAATATATAATAACAAGATATATTTTATATTATTATATATATAATTATTTGTAATTTGCAACAAAATACAAAAATAGAAGTGAATTTATATATAACATATTTTGCCCCTAATACTTTTTAGAACCACTTACATATATATATATATATATATATATATATATATATATATAAAATCCCTTAAAACATGGCATACATTTTATCCCCTCCTTTATTTTTGTTGTTTCTTCACCAAAATTTATTTTATTTTCTGGAAATTTTACATATTTAAATGAACTCCATTTAGTCTTTTGAATGTTTTGAATTTCTTGTTTTCATCCATAATCCATGAATAAGGACTTCCTTAAGAGGGAGATACTTACATATAATTTCAAACATTTTCAATGGTTTGGTTCATTTTGCTTAACTTTTTTTTTTTTCCTCATCTGAAACAACTTTCTTTGAAAAGATGGCTCTCTGGGATATGAAGGGAAAATACAGTGGGAAATGTTGATCATGAAAAAAAAGTGAAATATTTGGGTAAACTGCAGAAAGTAGGACCAAAAGTATTTAGGCAATATGTCATGGATCCTGACCTCTAATTCACAGACCCAGACTTTAAAATGCAATTTCTAACACAACATCCCAAATTTTTCTTCCCAAGGTTATATAATGGTCCATTTCCCATTGTTTCCAACCCAGAATGACCCCATAGCTAAGATCCTGAGAAAGACATTTGTCTCTAAGTATGCTAAAAATTAAAATAAACTCAGTTAATATAGGTGATACAAGCATTTCCCATGATTATATACACAATAATAGTACTCACTTATTATATAGTATATACAATTTTCCTTTTTAAATTTTTTCTTTCTTCTTAAACCATTATGGCAACATCATGTGTACAGAAACACAGAGATTTATTTTTATTACTTTGAGGATGTATCTATTTCTCTAGCCTCTGGGCATATGTAGAAAGAGAAGACTGAAAACAATTAATAATGTAAGGAATTTACCTACCTAGTTCATTCTCCTATGTCAACATTTTTATAGGAAGCTATGAGTCAGACTATGCTTAAGGGTAAGATAGCTCATTGTCAGTGTTAAACCTTCATTCTGAAACCAGTGGCCTCTCCCTACAAATTCTAAGCATACCTTACTCTGCCAAATTATAGACTGTTTCTATAACTTCCCCTTAAAATCATTTGGTAAGTGATCTTAGGATATATTGATCCTATAGTGACATAACAGCAATCATTAGCAAGAAGCATTTATTTGCAACAAAAAGACCAGAATAATTTATTGGAGACCTCAGGTCTATAAGTTAAGAGAAAGGTAAATCTCAGGTTTATCAGTAAATAGTTCTATAGCCCTAAAACAAGTGACAAACCTATCTTTGTGACCCCTACTCTCACAGATAGATCTTGAACATAGATGATGTTACTGATACTCATAGCTTTTAGAAAGCTGGGCACAAGTAATCTAGATTTATAAAACAGTTGCATTTAAAACTAAAGGATCATGAGATTTTTTTATCATATAATAAAAATCACTTACATATGTATGCATATATTTATCTGTATTTGTGTATTTGTATATATCCACCCTACAGTTTGTAAAGTGCTTCATCTACATTATGTCACTTGATGCTCCACACCCTGTGAGGCACAATGTTGTGGAAATTAACTGAGACAAAGTAAAAAAGATTAAATTTATTGACATAGAACTAAATATTGATTATTTTTTGTATTTTAACATACAATATATTCTCCAGTTATAGCAATTACTTGTTTTAT
Source organism: Dromiciops gliroides (assembly GCF_019393635.1). NCBI lineage: Eukaryota > Metazoa > Chordata > Mammalia > Microbiotheria > Microbiotheriidae > Dromiciops > Dromiciops gliroides. Next base: position 520,093,486 of record NC_057861.1, read on the forward strand.
ATGGTTTAACATTGGGTTTACAAGATTTTTATACATATTCTTGATTTTTCATAATGTAAAGTGACATTATGCTACTCAAATCAGATGGACTTATCTGTATTTTTTCTAACAATGGCATAATCTTGGAAGACAAAATATTTATAAAATTACTTTTCAAATATTTAATATTCCAGTCTTTATATTTTATCATTCACAACAAGCATTTCTTCTTTATATCATTGTTTTCTTCTGTTTATTTTGACAGATATTCTTACTACTCTTACAATTTAAAGAAGCCAACAATACATTGTAGAGGAATCAATAACAACCCTTCCAGCTTCCAAGTACCTCTAAAAGGTCTTTATTTTTTTTAGGATTAATATGACTACTTAGACAAATAGTTTCTTAGTCCTTGACATTGTTTTTCTTTTTCAAATGCACTTTTTTGTGTGCGTTTCAATGTCACCCGATCATATTTTATTGTAGGTTTGAATCCCTGATATATTTCACTTTCCCACACCAACAAGTAATGCAATATCACTAGCAAGCATAGAATTATTATCTTTAAGAAACACAATTTTTACACATTTTCATGGAGAAATGTCCATTTGTAAAAGCTACATAATTAAGATCAACAAAAGATAAAGATGTAAACATTACATGATACAAAATATAGTACTCAGTTATAATAGAGGTAATAATATAGAAGAAACTACATCCTGTTACATCTGGACAAAGTCAGACATTCTAAGTTAACTTAAAGTCAACAGAAAACAAATTCATGATGATCACTGTTATGCAAAGTAAGCTTTATCAAAATTATTACTTATCTTGAGCAGTTTGCATATGACTATAAATGTTGCAGTTATTTCTTTTTTTGGACACCTGTTAATTCACTGGGGATTTCTAGTAAGTAAAGACTTTTTACCAAGTTAGATCTGCAAATATTCTGCATTTGTTGTTTTAGAAAATTTACTAGGGCACCAAGAGGCTAAGGGATTTGCTCAGCATCACATAGATAGTATTTTTCAGAGGCATTTCTCTTTTTCTTTTTTTTTCTGAATAGAATTTTATTTTCCAAAATATATGTAAAAAAAAAGCAAAAAAAAAAAGTTTTGACATCAATTTTTAAAGCTTTTGTGTTTCAACTTGTCTTCCTCCTTCCGTTCTCACCTCCCACCCACAAGAACTCAAGCAATTCAAAGTAAGTTATACATGAGTAGTCATGGGAAACATTCCCACATTAGCTAGGTTGTGAGAGAAAACAGTTAAAAAAACTTCAGATTAAGGAACTGTCAAAAAAAATAGAAAAAAGAATGTTTCCATCTGTTTTCAGATAGCATCAGTTCTTTTTCTGTAGATGGATTGCAATTTTCATAAGTCCTTCAGGGTTATATTGGATCACTGCCTTTCTGAAAATAACCACATGCTTCCCAGCAGATCATCATACAGTGTTGCTGTTATTTTGTATACAGTACATTTCACTCTGCATCAGTTCATGTAGGTCTTTCCAGGTTTTTCTGAAAGTATCCAGTTTATCATAACTTAAATATAGTACCTTAAACTTGACAAAGAATTTTCTTCATAATAGCCCAGCAAAGTAGGTACCATATGTTTTGCCATTATAATCAATCATCATAACTATTTCCCTCTATCTTATTCCCTTCCCATGAAATTTACTCTATTTTCTATCTTCTTTTAGCCTATTCTTCCCAGAGGCATTTCTTGAAACCATGCCCTTATGACTCTAAAGCCATCTTTACCCATTATACCTCATTTTCCCTCTTAATGCCATTTTATATCTAAGGAAACTGAGGTTCAGAAAAAATTACTTATCCATGATCATATAACTGTAAGAGGATAGGCTCTGAATTCTAATTTCCTAACTCTAAGTCCACAATTCTATCAGCTAGGCCAGGAAAGATGGCATTGTATATTGGGAAGAATGCTGAATTTTGAGTCATGAAAATTTAACTTAAATATAACCTCCAATGTAACTAGTATTATGTATTCTTGAATAATTTAGGTCATATCTATGAACCTCAGTTTTACTGTCCATAAAATGGGGATGATGACATTTGTGCTACCTACTTTGTAGTTGTATTGTGATTAAAGTGTCTTGTAAACTTGTCTAAGTTCTAGGTTGATTGACTTCTGAAGGATTATCATCTGCATTAACCATGAATAACAATATTTAATGAATATATTCAAATGAATGCTAAAACACAGGGATTATAATTTAAAATAACTTTAGGGGCAGGTAGGTGGTGCAGTGGATAAAGGACCAACCCTGGATTCAGGAGGACCTGAGCTCAAATCTGGCCTCAGACACTTAACACTTACTAGCTGTGTGACCCTGAGCAAGTCACTTAATCCCAATTACCCCCCCCAAAAAAAAAAGCAATTAAAAATCAAAATATTTTTAAAAAGCATAACCTGATAGACTATTGGGAAACTTAAGTATAAGAGACAAAATAGAGAGATGAAGGAGAGATTATCCGGTAATATGTTTGGCCTGCAGATTCATATTCTCAACCTGGTTAAATTCTTTCTTTTCAAATAATTTGCTCAGATATTTCTAACTCCTTTGGAGGTTTTGTAAAGCAAAAATCACAGATGGTCCTAAATGCAAAACATCGACTGGAATTACAGCAGGTCTGACATCCAAGACACATGAACTAAGAGAAATATATAAGACCAAAAGGGATTCCTGAATACATAAGTGGGCAAAGGATATGAATAAATAGTTTTTTAAAAAATAGAAAACTAAACAAAATCATTTGAAAGAATGTTCCAAATCACTACTGATCTAAAAAAATCAAAATCAAAACCATTCTGGTTTAATCGTACACTTTACAAATTGGCAACAATGAAATAATCAAGGTAAGAGTGATTTTGGAAAGTGAGATAAATATCTTTCTGATGAAGTTGTGAATTTCTATGACCATTCAGGAAATCATTTTTGAATTATACAGAAGAGGTACTATGCCCTTTGACCCAGAGCTTCTTCTGCTAGGCTTAGACCTCAGAAAGATCAATGATAAAATGAAATGTCCCAAATACAACAAAATTTTGATAGAATTTTTGGGGGCAGCAGCAACAATTAATTGGAAAGAAAGTAGTTGTCCATATTGGGGATAGTTAAACAAATTGTAGTGCATTAATGTAATAAACTTTATCAAGGGCTGTATATGATAAAGATACAGAAACATAGATGAACTGATGGAGAAATGAAGCAAATGAAAAAAATGCAGTGAATGGTTATAATAATGTAAATGGAAAGAATAATAAAATGGTTGAAATAATGTAAATGTTTGATAAATACTTGACTAAGATTTTAATGATAATGTTTGTTTCCAAAGAAGAGTTTTGAAAATTGACATCCCACCAATTTTTACAAAAGTGTGTGTGTGTGTGTGTGTGTGTGTAAAAATGTATTATGACTGTGGAATATGGTTGGTCAGATCACATCTAGATTTTTTTGTTCAATCTTAGTTGACAGAAAGACATTCTGAAGTGTACCTGGAATGATGACAGGACTTGAGATCATCCTAAATGGAGACCTATTGGGGAATAGTAGATATCTAGCCTGGAGTAAAAAGGGAATGAAAAGAGAAAGAGAAGAGAAGAGGAAAGGAGAAGAGAAGAAGGAAGGAGAAGAGGAAAGGAGAGTAGAGGAGAAGACAAGACAAGAGATATGATGAAGACCTGGGATAAGAAAATGACCCTGTAAATAAATGGGAAAGAATGAATCCAAGTGTTATTTCTAACCCATTTTCCATTCAACAAACCTTCCTGATACATCCTGTCAATGTTTCTGTTATTAGAAGTAACTCAAATTGGATAATAGTTAAGTCTTACGAATAAGAAATCCAAACCCTATGGCAGCATGATAAGGCAAGATGAAGATTAATTTTATTGTTTTATACGTTTCCTATATTGCAATATTTTCCCAGGTCAATGTATCCAGTATTTGCAGAAATGTATATAATTATAAGAAAAAATGGGAAAGAATTTCTCCCTATTTTATTTCACAACAACCATCCAGCATATTTTTTGAAGTGAAGTAACAATTAAAAACCAACACATGCTCACATAAAATAAATATACTATTCCTGGTAGCATTCTCAGATGATATGGCATCCTTCCATGATAGATATTGGTCATGATGCACTAATGGCACAAGAAGTTTTCAGATATGTCTTTCTTGAGCAGAAAAACTCCATCACATCTTAACACGAGAAGGGACAGAATAAAGGCCAAGAAAATCTGAATTCCATCAGCATTTGAGGGGGTAAGAAAATATTAGAAGTCTTTAATAAATCACATGGGTCTTGAGTCCAGAGTGGACTATAAATGTCCAAACAGTCAAGAAGGGCTTGAAGCATTAAAATCGGAGAAGCAGAGATATCACATAGGATTACTAGAGATTAAGGGTCAGGATCTTATACAGAAAGCACCAGAACACCTGAGTTTTACATATGACTCTGCTACTATTGAGCTATCTGATTGTTATTGGTTATTCAATTCTTTGGACCTCAGTTTATTTTACTGTAAAATGATGGAGTTGGACTAATTCAATGTAGTGAATGGAGTACTGGATTTGGAGTCAGAAATTCTTCTAATTACTATTAACATGGTCTTGGTCAAGTTATTTTAAATGCTCTGATCCACAGTTTCCTTATATGTAAAAATAAGGGGCTGTAATTTCACAATTTCCATATAAATAAAAATTCTATGATTCTGTGAATGATGTTTCAATAATAAGGTCCATTCTGCTCTATAACCTTTACTATATTACACTAAGAATTCCTTATACTGAGAAAACCATAGATCTTTCAAGTAGTCATATATTTTAATGATCTACAGTAATTTTTTTTAAATAGCCTAATTGTCTAGACAGGGAAAGTCATGCAATTCCTAGTATTGAACAATCAAGGTGGTCTGTAGTTGAGCCCATTATCTTGCATATCTTGGATAGATCACATATTGATAAGGTCAAGAGTTAAACAAAAAGAATAAAGTAGACTGGTTGGCATTCAGGAAATTGATCAATACTTTTAATGATACTACCTACTAATTGAAGCAAAAACTCATGTTTTTAATGTAGGTATTTTTCTACTGTTGCCATATGATATAAATCACATAATATAAAAATAAGTGACTTAAAAGATATCAAAGAGATATATGAACAGAAATAAGATGTGGATCAGGCATGTATGGAGAATGAAGAATAACAGATGTTATTTGGGCATGCATTCTTTTTCAGTACTGCTATTCGTTTTTGTTTTTGTTTTTTTTTTGAGGGAATGGGGTTAAGTGACTTGCCCAGGGTCACACAGCTAGTAAGTGTTAAGTGTCTGAGGTCAGATTTGAACTCAGGTCCTCCTGAATCCAGGGCCGGTGCTCTATCCACTGTGCCACCTAGCTGCCCCTCAGTACCACTATTAATATTAAGAGGAAGAAGATTTCTAAAATAGTGTGGCCTCTATGGAAGATTTATAAAAGGACCTGAACTTAACCAGGATGTAAAGACATGTTTGTATTTCAAGGACTTGGACAAAATCAGACTGCATGAGAAAGAATGGAAGGATTGCTTTCTTTACCATAGGAGGGGGTTTTCACATCGATGAGATCACAGACCCATTGTAGTATCCAAATATTTCTTATCATATTCAACAACAATATTTGGTTTCATAGTATATATACTGTACCAGACCCAAAAAGTTAACAATCATTTCTTGTTTTTAAACACTTAAGTCATTCATCATTTTAAGCAACTTAACCCATTCTTATTCATTCTCTTCAGCAAATAGTGTTTTTAGACTTTTATTTTTTTCAATTTCATGTAAAGATAGTTTTCAAAATTCACTTTTGTAAGATTTTGAGTTCCAGATTTTTCTCCCACCCTCCCCCCAACTGAAGCCAGAAAGCAATCTGATATAGCTTATGTATTACATTCATGTTAAACATATTTCCAAATTGTCATATTATAAGAGAAGAATAAGAACAAAAGGAAAAAAACACACAAGAAAGAAGGAACAACAATAACAAAAAGCAACAACAAAAGTGAAAATGGTATGCTTCAATATGCAGACTCTATGGAGTCTTTGTATGTGAAGAACATTTTTCCATCATGAGGCTTTTGGCATTGTTTTGGATCTTTGGATTGCGAGAACTAAGTCTATCATATTTGATCATCACACAATGTTGTTGATACTGTGTACAATGTTCTCTTGGTTCTGCTCCTTTCACTCAACTTCAATTCATGTATGTCTTTCCAGACTTTTCTAAAATCCGCCTGTTTATAATTTCTTGGAACACAATAGCTTTCCATCACAATCATATACCACAACTTATTTAGTCATCCCCCAATTGATGGGTATCCCCTCAATTCCCAATTCTTTGCCACCACAAAAAAAAAGATGTAAATATTTCTGTACATGTGGGACCTTTTACCTTTTTTATGACCTCTGAGATATAGACCTACTAGTGGTGTTGCTGAATCAAAGGGTATGCATAGTTTTATAGCTTTGGGGGCATTATTAATATTTATTAAGTACTCATTGTAGTTAGAGCTATGTGCTAGGCATCAGAAAAGACATAAAATTTATATAAAACCATCTCCTCTCCTTCCATATGCAGGTTCTCTATGGATGTCTGATTTCTTGGGTAATCTTCAGACATGCCCTATCAAATAATAAATCATGTTTGTATAACACTTAGAGTTTACATCTATTATCTCATTTGATCCTCACAGCAACTCTTAAAGGTAAGTAAGGAAACTGAGGCTCCTTGCAATAAAATGATTTGCCCAAAGTCACACACCTAGTAAATGGCAGCCAGGACTAGAACACACAGGTTCTGTATAGAAGTCGAGTGCCTATTCATAATGATAAATGTCCATGTAACTCCAGTTGGCCTCTTACCAGAATCTGTTCTGTCAGCAGCCTGAAGTGGGGCTGGCCTATTCCACGTTCTCTCTTGAAGCTGGAAATCAGAAGTTTCCATAAAAGAGTACAACTGCAGAACTGGAAGAGACTCAATGATTTGAAGGAGACTTGAAAACTGGAGAGACTCTCCTCTCTCCCACTGACATGGGACATTGATATCTGCCAATAAAAGAATCTGACCCCAATGGGCTTTGGGACTGGGATTACATTCATTGAGGTACTGAACCAGGAAAGAAATATGCAAAGATATATAGTTTCAAATGTTCCAAGAGCTCTTCTCATATGATTATGATTCTCTGATTATGATGATTATAATTCTAATCCCAAATTGCATTGAGACATAAAATAAAAGTGTTTTAGTACAGATAAACTGCAAAATAATATATACATATATATGGTTAACTTGAATAAATCAATCAATCAAAAAGCATTCATTAAATACCTACTATGTGCTTGGCACTGTAATAATCAGTGCTCTCACTAATACAAAGAATGGAATAATTCCCCTTCTCAAGGAACTTATCTTCTATTAGGGTAAAATCACTTTTCTACCCTTGATCCCCTAACCCCAAGAATCTAAAATTTTATAATACACTGAAAAGATATTTTTATGTGATGAAACATCAGACCATTTTTTTTTCTAGACAGTATATGGAATTTCTTGATAGTAGTGATTGTTTTATTCTTTGTGTCCCCAACACCTTACATAATGGAAGATATTTGATAAGTGGTTGTTGATTAAGTTTTAGTGATTTGAATGCCTTGAACCAGTTTTAAATATTTATATTGGACACTAATATACTGATAAGATTTAACAAGGTAAGAGCCAACAAGGCTTAGTAGGTAGACCTAACTTCTTGAAGTGGGGGTGGAGGGGTAGGAAGGGAACAAAAATTTATTAAGCACCTTATATATACCAGATAAGGCAGCTAGGATGTGCAGTGGATAAGAACTAGACCTGGAGTCAGGAAGACCTGAATTAAAATCTTACCTCAGACCCTTATTAGCTGTGTGACTGTGGGCAATTCATTTAACCCTGTTTTCTCAGTTCCTTATCTGTCAAATGAGCTGGAGAAAGAAATGACAAATCACTCCTGTATCATTGCCAAGAAAACTCCAAACAGGGTCACAGAGAGTAGGACATGACTGAAAATTTACTTGAATTTAGGTTTTCCTGACTCTAGACCTAGAGCTGTATCCTCTGTGCAACTGCCTCTGTCAGGAAAATATTAAGAAAGCATGGATTTGAATCCTGTTTGTGCCACAAGCAGACTGTGTAAGTATAGGCATCAGTGTCCCAGACAACAAATTATAGATATATTGACAATCTGCTTAAATGGAGAGAATTTCCATACTGGAAGTTCATGTACTAGTGCACACATTAAAGTGAAAGTGGAAGAAATTAAAATGTTAATGAGATACTTACTCCAGCAATTCTCTTCTTGCTCTGGTTTTTCAAACTTACCAAACATAGCCTTTCACATTGCTACTTGTCAACTGCAATTCAATAAAGGATAGGTTGAACAAGTGTGAAGATTTTCCCATTTAAAAACCCTAATAGTTAGGAATAGTTATTTTGGAACTCAGTAGTAAGGTCAGCTGATAAAGGATTTCAAAGGCAATTATAGTAAATCAAACTGCGGAACATCCCCATGGGCAAATTTGAAGATACCTTGGAAAGATATTCTTTTCTCCCCCCCCCTAACCCTAGTGCTGCCACATCTAGCAGCTGCTTTCTTTTTGACAATTCGTCACTCCTGAAAAATGTTTGCAAGCAGTTTGGATAATTTCCAATTCATTCTTGCAGGAAATGAGGATTTGCTTCCTCACTTGGGATACCTGCTGCTAGGTTTATTCACTAATAAGCATGATAAATGTTTTAGCCTTTGATCAGTGCTAATTTAACAAGTAAGCTTCATAGAAAAAAAAGTCTTTGAGGCTCAGGGGCTCAAGACAGCACATGAGTTGGAAATATGATTGATTGTGTTGCTCTATGAGAAATTTCCATAAAAAAACTTTTTATCACACAGCTAATGTTTGGAACAATTAAATCAAAACTAAAAGATAGTTACCTTCCAAAGAAGGACAGAGGAAGCATACCAAACTTCATAAGACTTTATTTCAACTCCAACATATTTTCAAGGAACCTTTCAGTTTTTTCTTTAATTAGTTAGATTTTTCTATTTCTATCTCTTCCCTTCTACCCTCCCCCACATACGCACACACAGATACAAACTCTCTCTCTCTCTCTCTCTCTCTCTCTCACACACACACACACACACACACACACACACACACACACACACAGAGTTATTTTTTCTGAAGTCCTAAATAACATTTCAATCCTTCCCATTAAGCATATCACAAATAATTGCAATCAGGGAAAAATCTATGTCTTGTGAAATTTATGCCCCCTATCCAATCCAATGTAGGATGATTAAATCCAAATGTTTCTGCCATTTCAAAGTTGAAAAGTCTCAACTGGACCCCAGAAATAATTGTCAACACCTCAAAATCCTCCAATCCACTGATACTAAAACCTGTTTGGAATTCTCAGGAGAGAAGCAAAAGATTTTCTAAAAGAGAAAACTTACCTTTCTACCTATAGAAACCCTTCTTATGTGTTCAATCTATTCAATTTCACAAGAATTTCTTAGAGAGTTATTAGGTGATGGATATTGTGTTAGACAAGAGGCAACTAGGTGGCTCAGTGAATAGAGCACTGGACCTGGAGAAAGGAAGACATGAGTTCAGATGCAGCTTTAGTTTCTTACTAGCTATGTAACTCTGGGCAAGTCACTTAACCTTTCTTTGTCTTAAACCACTGGTGAAGGAAATTTCAAACCACTCCAGTATCTTTACCAAGAAAGCTTTATGGACAATATCTATGGGGTCACAAAGCACTGAACACAACTGAACAACAATATTTTTTTAGACACTAGTGGTACAAAACCAGAAATGACAACATTTTGGATAAGATTTACAATTGATAAAGTGCATAGAGCATTTGCTTTGGAGTTAGGAAGCTGTGAATTCAAATCTAGTCTCAGGTACTTATTAACTATGGGAGCCTGGGCAAGACATTATACCTACCTGTCTTGCTTTCCTCATTTGTAAATAAGGTTGATAATAATACCACCTGCCTCATAGGGTTGTTGTAAGGAACAAAATGAGATAATATACTTTGCAAAGAAGTAAATACTGTATTGACAGCCCCCATGGCCTTAAAAAACAAACAAACCCGGATCTAAAGTATATACCAATCAATGTATCAATGGCCAAACAAATTAAGGTATCTGAATGTAATGAAATATTATTGTACTTTATGAAGTGAAGAGTGATTCAAGAGAAACCTAGGAAAACTTTCATAAACTGATGCAGAGTAAAATAAGCAAAACAGGACAATCTATATGTTAATCACAACACTATAAAGGAAAACAGTTTCCAAACATCCAAGAACTCAGATCAGTGAAATGTCTAATCATGACTCCAAAAGACTGATGACAAAATATGCTTCCTGGGTGCAGCTAGGTGGCACAGTGGATAAAGCACCAGCCCTGGATTCAAGAGGACCCGAGTTCAAATGTGGCCTCAGACACTTGAGACTTCCTAGCTATGTGACCCTGGGCAAGTCACTTAATTCTCATTGCCCCACAACCCCCCCAAAACCAAAAACACCCCCCCCAAAATGCTTCCCACTTCTTGGCATAGAGTTATTAAGTGTAGGTGCAAAACAAATTTTCAGATACAACAAAAGTATAAAATGTGTTGTTTTTGTTGTAGTTGCTGGTTTTGTTTTCTTTGACTAAACATTATTTAAATAGGAAAGGCCTCATTTTGTTTTCTTGTGGATAAAAATTGTGAGGGAGAATTAGGGAATGAATTTAGTGATTAAAAATAAGAAAATACTGGGCAGTTAGGTGGCACAGTGGATAGAGCACAGGCCTGGATTCAGGAGGACCTGAGTTCAAATCCGAACCTCAGACACTTAACACTTACTAGCTGTGTGACTTTGGGCAAGTCATTTAACCCCAATTGCCTCACAAAAAATAAAAATAAAGAAAGAAAATACCAGAAAACACAATGAAATATCACAAAAATACACAGATTAAAAAGAAGTTTAGGGACACAGATAAGCAGAATAGTATGAATTCAATTTAATAACCATGTTCAATTTACTACATTTTAAAATTAGCTTATATAGTACAGACCCCTGGTTTCATAAACAATCATATTATAATGACATATTGTAGGTGCTTATTTCCTTTTTTAGACTGAGTCTTCCTATCTCTCTCAGATTAGACTCGCAAAAGCTAATCATTGGTCAATTCCACTAGTGATCAGAACAGGAGCCGTTTCCTACCTGTAACCTACTTGTCTTTCCCTAGATCCTTTCCTATCCCTTCCCCTTTTAGCAGTGACAGATACTACTTATCACGTGGATTATAATACCACATAACCAATTAGAAACAAATAGGGGAGGGAAAGATTATTGTAATAAAAATTTGGTAAATGTTATCATATTGTAGTCACCCTTAAAGCATTTTGATACAATTCTCTAAACAATAATCCTGCAAGAAACAAACTCATAGAGTGTTTGCGATACCTTGATGATCCCATTCATTTGTATCCACTTTTCTATTGTATTTGAAAAACAAGAAAAGGAAAAGAAGACATTATAGTGTCTTGAGTTAAGCATGAACCCATTTTCTGCCTTTAACAGTGCCACTGAGGTCACAGATAAGTCAATCTTATTTGTCCTTTGTTCTCTTCACCATCCCCTGCATGCATATCTCCAGGTTTATGCCTTTTATAATATAATTACTTCTACCCAGAATGCCCTCTTTCTTCCCTTGCATTTCCAATTCTTATTGCAGGAAAGACATTTTACATCTTTTATATCCCAACTTAATTTCTACCTCCTCCTTGAAACCTACTTTATTTTCTTCAATCTATGCTGATGTCTTTTATTTCAATCCTCTGACTGCATTTACACTCATCACCACATCTAAGCTTGTTACTTAGCTGTACTCTTGTTTTGTAAACCATAAAAAACATAGATTTGAGAGTTAGAAGGGATGTTTTAGACCATTAAGTCCAACTTCTAAATTTTACAGATAAGGAAACTGAGGCACAGAAAGGTTAAGTGACTTTCCCAACATCATACAAGTAACAAGTGTGAGGAGAGATTTGAACCCAGTGCAAGCACTCTGAACTGCATCTGTTATATTCTCCCCTGAACCTAGTCTAAAATCACCTTCTGAAATGGAAAAGGAAATTGTTACCATATTAGAAAAAGAAGGGGATGCTCATTTATGGCTATCAAGCATGTCTATGCCTTGTGAACAAATCAGTGGAAAGATTCCAGAATATGGTGTCAAAGCACCTAGGTTTGATGTCCAAATTTTCCACTTATAGTCTGTGTGATGTTGGACAAATCAATGATATTCGCTGGGACTCAGTATCCTTAACTGTAAAATGAGGAGGTTAGATTGACCAATTCATTCATTGTTCAATAAACTCCAGTGGCTTCCTATTACACTATGATCAAATACAAAATCCTCTTTTTTGTCATTTCAAAGCTGTTCACCACTTAGCTTTAGCCCAACTTTCCAAACTTATTATTACATACCTTCACACATTGTATCATTTATGCATCTTAGAACCCCTCACTTTCTGCAATGTTTAACTGATGTGCCACTTCCTATAAGGGGCCTTATTGCTACCTCCCTCACCCACCCCTTCTAGTACCTCCATTACCTTATAGTTTATGTAGAGAAGCATCTGTCATAAAAGATAGAGAACTGACCTCAAAGAGAAGAAGTCCTGGATTCAAATTTCATCGCTGATATACATTGGCTGTGTAATACTCAGCACCTAGGTGGCCCAGTGTATAGGAAGCTGGCCATGAAGTCAAGAAGACTCATGTTCATGAGTTCAAATCTGGCCTCAGACACTTAATATCTGTGTGACCCTGGGCAAGTCAATTAATTCTGTTTGCCTCAGTTTCCTCATCTATAAAATTAACCAAAGAAGGAAATGGCAAATCACTCTTCTATCTCTGCCAACAAAACCTTAAATGAGATCACAAAGAGTCAGACATGACTGAACCGCAAAACTCTGGGCCAATAAGTTAACCTCTCACTGCTCTAGACAAACCACTTGATGATGACTCGCAGCACAGATGTTGATCTGCATTGGCAGGGGAAGTATTTCATTGGGAGTACCAATAAAATTATATAGATGCATGGATATGTACATGTCTGTATGCATACATATAATGTACAACTGCATATATGTATGTCTTTATAGGTATGCCCATATATATACATACATGCATATATGCACATACATGTATGCATATATATATAAATGTGTATACACACATACATATATACTATGTATAGTATATTATCTAGGACAGTGTCTGGAATACAGCTGACATTTAGTAAGTGATAAATAATCTAGATGATGCCTCAGTTTCCTTCTCAAAAAATTGATCCTAAAGAAATGTATTAATAAAGATTTGAGGTTGTCTCCCTCAATTTACTGTCCATGTTGATGGGATGACATAGCCTCAAGGCATTAAGCAACCAAGGGAATTTTCCAGTTGTGACCTGGGGACCAGAGAGGGAAACTGTAAGCCTTAAGTCATCTTTTTCTTCTTACTCTTACTCTTCTAGGCTTTTCTTCTCATTAAAGACCCTGTGGAAAAAATGCTGCCTCAGCTTCTTGTCTTTGCTTTCTTTATGAAACAATTCAATTTACAAAATAAAATTGACTCACATCAAAAAAAAAGTTCTCATGAATGCAGCAGATTTTTCTGTACACCTGAGTACTGTTTCCAGTCAATCATCCTCAGGTTCCTCTTATCTCTCTCTCTCTCTCTCTCTCTCTCTCTCTCTCTCTCTCTCTCTCTCTCTCTTTCATTTTAGACCAAAAAGGTGGGGTTTTTAAGCTCAATTTCACCTGAGATCATCTTGCCTCTCAAAAATTCTCCTTTCATTACTTTGCCAAAGGGGGTTACATATGTGCAATTATAAGCTACCCTTCACACAGAAATGGTGTGTCTTCTTTTTCATTTGCTGGGACTGCATGAATGAAATTCATTAGTCGATTGCTGGTGGAAGCTTTCAAGTTGACTGCATGAAACTCAAAATCTCCGTAAGCTTTTTATGTAACAGTATCAGATCTGACAGGACCCTTCAAACAAATGAAATGGAGTTGCTTCATATGGTTGTACAAGCGTAAGCTGTGGAGGAGCCAGAATCCAAAAAAGATAAAAAGCAAATGAGAAAGAACCAGGTGTTTTTTTCAGTATCAATGTTAGCTGCTGACAATTACATTTTTGGTTTGGTTTTGTTTTCCCTTAAATATTATTTTTCACTGTGGAAGTGAGTGGGATTGGTGTTTAGATAAGCATTTTTTTTATGGAAGATTGCAGTTCACTTTTTTGTAGTTAGACAAGAGTATTTCTAAAGAAATTAGTCCTACAAGCCAGTAGAAACAACAATCCTGACTCAGCCATAGGTAGAGGTAGAGGACTCCTTACATGGGGGATCTGAAAAGTATCGAGAAGACCCTTCTGTTTCCTCCATCCCTCCCTCCCCCCCCACCCCAGTTTGTCTCTAATGTCTAAAATACTGCAATTCAAGTTAGATTCCTTTTGGAATTAGGTATCACATCTTTAAATGGTGATGTTTTGGGGTGAGACACATTTTAAGCCTTAGCTGTAAATAGGATCAAAGTGTGAAGTGGTGAAAGCATCTGGATGTGACTTCAAAGAAGGAGAGAATTCGTTTTGAATTCAAGCTTCAGCACTCTGAATTGTGTAACATTTGATCAGTCATTTAATCAACAAGTTGATTTCCTCATCTGTAAAATAGAAATAATTGTACTTTCAATGGCACATTGGCATTAAGCATTTAAGTTCTTACTATGTGGCAAACATTGTGCTAAGTGCTATGGACACAAATAAACAAAGTTAGACATTTGCTGATGTCTAGGTGCTCACCCTGTAATTGTGGAGGACCATGAAGAAAAACAAACAAACAAACAAACAAAAACATTTCATTTCAGGGAAGATGAAAAAGCCTGGAAGTTTTAAAAAATCAATTAAAGAGTAGATGGCGGAGGGGCAGAGCCAAGATGATGGAGGAAAGACATTAAACTCAGAAGGCTCCTGATACAATCACCCCAAAAATAATAATAAAAGAACCCTTGGGGCAGAAAAACACACAAAAATATGGGCTGCGAGTTTTGTCCAGCTATAGATAGATTTCAGGGGGCTGTGCTGGGCCAGGAATAAAGCCTAACCCCACAATTGGGCCGACACACCAGACACTCACCTGAGGAATTTGGCCCAGTGCCTCTGAATCAGGTGCAGCACCAGTGTCTTCTGGAACCAAGCATGCGGTCAAGCTGAATAGCTGGCGGGGGTGGGGTGGGGGGGTAAGTGCAGGGTTACCAGTGAACTGGGGGGAAGGATTCAACTGAATGGAAAGAGAAATGAGAGTGATGCAGAAGAGTCATGAGAAAAAAGTCAACAGTTTGAAAAGCCAAATGGAAAAGGAGATTAAAAAACTGTCTGATGAAAATAACTGCCTAAGAATTAGGATTGAACAAATGGAAGCTAGTGAACTTATGAGAAACCAAGACACACTAAAGCAAATCCAATTGAATGAAAAAATAGAGGGGAATGTGAAATATATTCTTGGAAAAAACAGCTGACCTGGAAAATAAATCTAGGAGAGATAATTTGAAAATCATTGGACTACCTGAAAACCATGACCAAAACAAAAGCTTAGACACCATCCTCCTAGAGATTATGAGGGAAAATTGACCTGATATTTTAGAAGTAGAAGCTAAAATAGAAATTGAAAGAATCCACCAATCACCTCCTAAAAGAGATCCAAAAAGGAAAACCTCCAGGAATATTATAGCCAAATTCCAGAACTCTCAGGTTAAGGAGAAAATACTGCAAGCAGCTAAAAAAAAGGAATTCAAATATGGTGGAGCTCCAATAAGGATAAAGCAAGATATAGCAGCTTCTACATTAAAGGACCAAAGGGCATGGAATATGATATTCCAGAGGGCAAAGGAACTGGGACTACATCCAAAAATCACATATCCAGCAAAACTGAGTATAATCTTTCAGAGACAAAAATGGAATTTCAATGAGAAAGATCTTTCAGGCATTTGTGATGAAAAGATGTGAACTGAATAGAAAATTTGACTTTCAAATAGAAGACTCTAGAGAAGCATAAAAAGGTAAACAGGAAAAAGACTTCATGATGGATATTAAAAGATCAAACTGTTTACATTCCGACATTGGAAGATAATACTTCAAAATCATAAGAACTATCTCAGTAAGGAATTCACAGAAGACACAGGTCTGAACTGAATATGAAGGGATGATATCTGTAAAGCATTTATGTTTTGTTCTTTGTGGGGCAGACTGGGTGGGGTGTCTTATATCTGGGGCTGGATTTGGACTTGGGTCCTCCTGGGTCCAGGGCTGGTGCTTTGTCCACTGTGCCACCTAACTAATCCATGATGACATCTTTAAAATAGGGTTGAGGTGTAGGAGGAATAGACTGGGGGAGGGGGAAGGGGAGATATGGTCTGGAGAGAGGTAGTTCACATGAAGGAAACAAGAGAAAAGCTTATGGAGGAGAGTAGAAGAGGGGGAAGGAGTTGGGGAGTGAGTTAACCTTAATATCTTCAGAATTGGCTCAAAGAAGGACTAACATACATACTCAAGTAGGTATAGTAATATATTTTTGCCCTAAGGGAGGGGAGGGAGAAAAGGGGAGGGGGGAAGAAGGGAAGGAGGAAAGGGCAGATTGGGGGAGAGAGCAGTAAAAAGCAAAACACCTTCAAGGAAGATGACGATGTTCTGCATTACTGTACAAGTATGAAATATTGAATTGCTTGATCTCATAGGGAGGGTCAAGGATGGAGGGAAGAAGACAAATTTAGAACACAGAATTTGCTCAGGGACACTGATCTCATTGGAGTGGGCTCATAGAGGGAATAGCTTTCATACCCAACTGGGAGGAGTAATCTATTTAACCCTGCAGGAAAGTAGGAGGGGAAGAGGATAAAGAAGGAAGGGTGAAAAAAGGGAGTGCAGAGCAGGGGAGAGGATAGTCAGAAGTAAAACACTTTTAAGGAAGAACAGGTAAAAAGAAGATAGAATAAATGTCATGGGAAGGGAATGCCATGGTTATGATGGTTGATTATAATGGCAAAACGTATGGTACCTACTTTGCTGGACTTTTATGAAGAAAATTCTCTGCCAAGCTGAAGGTACAATATACAGGTTACAATGAACAGGATACTATCAGAAAAACCTGGAAAGACCTACATGAACTGAAGCAGAGTGAAATGTACTGTACACAAAATAACATCAATAGTGGGGGATGATCTGCTGGGAAGCATGTGGTTATTTTCAGCAAGGCAATGATCCAATATAACCCTGAGGAACTTATGAAGATTGCAGCCCATCTGCAGAGAAAGAACTGATAGTATCTGAAAACAGATGGAAACACATTATAATTTTTTTTTCTTTTCCTCTTTGACAATTCGTTAATCTGAAGTTTGGGGGTTTTTTGGCTGTTTTCTCTCACAACTAGTTAATATGGGAATTTTTCCATGACTACTCATGTATAGCTTATTTTGAATTGCTTGAGTTCTTGGGGTGGGGAGTGGTAATGGAAGAGGGAAGAGAAGTTGGAACACAAAGTTTCAAAAAAAATTGATGTTAAAATTTTGTTTTTAGGGGCAGCTAGATGGCACAGTGGTTAAAGCACCAACCCCGGATTCAGGAGTACCTGAGTTCAAATCTGGCCTCAGACACTTGACACTTACTAGCTGTGTGATCCTGGGCAAGTCACTTAACCCCCATTGCCTGCAAAAAAAATTCTTTTTACATATATTTTGGAAAATAAAATTCTATTCAAAGAGTAGATGGCAAGCCTCAGAGGTCCTTAGGTTACATTTCTGGTAAGAAAGAATAAGAAACAAAGTTCCTATCAATTAGAAAAAAAGTAGTAAATGACTTGACCAGGGTCATACAGCTAGTAAGTGTCTGATGAGAGATTTGAATTCAGTTCCTCCCAATTTCAGGGTCAGTACTCTATCCACTATACCACCTAGCTTCCACAAAGAATGTAGGAAGATATGGAAAAATTTGCATGAACTACTACTGAGTGAAGTAAGTAGAATCAGGAAAAAATATATATGTAAATACAGGAACATAAATAGAAAGAATAATAGCATGAAATTGAATGTTATATAATTTCAATGGAATATTGAATATTCTGTCAGATATATTCAATGCAGAAATTGCTTTACTGAATTGCTCACTCTCTGTTGCTCTGCCTCTCTCTCTCTCTCTCTTTCTCTCCACTGTCACAACTATCAAGAATTTAAGGTCATTTCTATGCCCCATTGAGGCAGCAGAGGAAGGCTTTAGTAAAAGGAAATGCTATATAAGAGAGATGAATCTGATCTTTAAAAAAACACAAGGTTTCCAGGGGTCAGAGCCAAGATGGAGGATGTGACTCCCACAACCTCCCAATATACCTGTCCACTCACAAATAATGCCATGAAAACCTCAAGAGCAGCCAAACTCACATTAGAACAGATTGAAACTATTTTCCATCCAAAGATGGCAACCGGCATCACCTGGTGATCATGCTGAGAGAGGAGGTCACTGCGTGGTCAGGACCCAGTCAGGAACAGACCATGCCTCCAGCTCTTCGTAGTCTTCAGGCACCAGTGGAATCTTCTAGGGCTTGGCTCGCAGACCAGTGAGGGGGTTCAGTGGTTGGCTGGGGTAAAGTGACTGCAGTCTCTGCTGGTGTTGGGGCAAAGCACCCTGGTTCTGAACCCTTGGGCCTAATTGAGTGGTGACGGCCAAGTGGGGGGAGGGGCACAGACATGCCAAGCTTCCAAACATAGAGAATCAGATTTCAATCGGACATCTCCTTCTGGAATGAGATGAGTAGGCAGAGAAAGCAGCAGACTATAGAAACCTTTTTGTGGGGCAAAGTAGACCAGAATACACCCTCAGAAGAAGATAATAACAAAGTCAAAGCTCCAACGTCCCAAACTTCCAAGAATAATATGAATTGGTCTCAGGCCTTGGAATTTCTCAAAAGGGACTTTGGAGAGAAAGTAGGAAAAATAGAAAGAAGATTTAGAGATATGGGGGAAAGAATGGAAAGAGAAATGAGAGTGATGCAGGAGGGTAATGATAAAAAGTCAACATCTTGAAAAGCCAAATGGGAAAGGAGATACAAAAGCTCTCTGAAGAAAATAATTGCCTAAGAATAAGTATTGAACAAATGGAAGCTAGTGACTTTATTAGAAACCAAGACAGTAAAGCAAATCCAAATGAATAGAAAAATAGAGAGCAATATGAAATATCTCCTTGGAAAAACAGCTGACCTAGAAAACAGATCCAGGGGAGATAATTTGAAATTTACTGGACTACCTGAAAACCATGAACAAAATAAGAGTTTAGACATCATCTTCCAAGAAATTATCAGGGAAAATTGCTCTGAAATTCTAGAAGCAGAAGGTAAAATAGAAATTGAAAGGGTTCACCAATCACCTCCTGAAAGAGATCCAAAATGGAAAGCTTCCAGTAATATTATAGCCAAATTCCAGAAACCCTAGGTTAAGGATAGAATATTGTAAGCAGCTAGAAAAAAGAGATTAAAATACTGTGGAACTATAGTAAGGATGAAACAAGATCTAGCAGCATCAACATTAAAGGACTGGAGGGCATGGAATATGATGTTCCAGAAGGTAAAGGAACTGGGATTACAGCCCCAAATCACCTGCCAAGCAAAACTGATTATAATCTTTCAGGGGAAAAAGTGGGACTTCAATGAAAAAGCGAACTTTCAGGTATCTGTAATGAAAAGACATGAATTGAATAGAAAATTTGACTTTCAAATTCAAGACTCTAGAGAAGCATAAAAAAGTAAACAGGAAAAAGAAATCATGAGGGATATTAAAACATTAAACTGTTTACATTCCTTCATGTGAAGGAGCAAAATCTCATAAATCTTTCTCAGTATATGGGTAGCTGAAAGGAATATACATAGACAACACAGGTCTGAACTGAATATACAGGGATGATATCTGTAAAACATTTATTTTCTGTTTATCCTTGGTTTTTTGTGGGGCAGGCAGCGTGGGTGGCTTATGTCTGGGGCTGGATATAGGCTTGAGGTGTCCTGGGTCCAGGACTGGTGCTTTGTTCACTGTGTCACCTAGCTGACCCATGATGACATCTTCAAAATAAAGTCAAGGGGTAAGGGGAATGCACTGCAAGAAAGGGGGAGGGAAAGGTAGACAGGGGAAAAGTAGCTTACTAAAAGAAACAAGAAAAAACTTATGGAGTAGAGGGGAAGATGGAGAAAGAGTGGAAGAGTGAGTGAACCTTACTCTAAGAATAGGCTCAAAGAGGGAATAACATACACACTCAAGTGGGTATAGTAACATATTGTGTCCTGAAGGAAAGTGGGAGGGGAAGGAGATGGGGCGGGATGAGAGGCAAAGGAAGGCCAGATTCAGGGAGGGGATAGTAAAAAGCAAAACACTTTTGAGAGGGATAGGGTGAAGGAAGATAGAAAATAGAGTAAATATCAAGGGGAGGGAATAAGATGGAGGGTAATATAGTTAGCAATGGTAATTGTGAAAGAAATGATGAGCAGGATATCAGAAAAAACTATGAAAAATGCAAACCATCAACAGAGAAAGAACTGATGGTATATGAATACAGATTGAAGTATAATTTTGTCAACTCCTCTTTCTCAAGGTAATTTGTCTATTTTCTTTCACAACCTGACTAATGCGATGATTTGCATAACTGTACATGTATAACACATTGAATTGCTGGACTTCATAGGGAAGGAAGAGGAGGAAGGGAGAAAGAAAATTTAGAACACAAAGTTTAAAAAAATCAATGTGAAAAGTAATGATGAGCAGGAGGAGTTCAGAGAAACCTGGAAGGACTTACATGAACTGATGCTGACTGAGAGGAGCAGAACTTGGAGAATATTCTACACAGTAACAGCAACATTATGTGATGAACGATGTTGATAGACTTGGCTCTTTTTATCAATGCAATGGTCCAAAACAATATCCAAGAACTTCATGATAGAAAATGTTCTTAACATCCAGAAAAAGATCAGTGAATTATAAATGCAGATTGAACCATACTGTTTCTACTTTAGGGCTGTTTTTTTCCCCCTTCTTTTTTGAGGGTTTTCCCTTGTGCTCTGACTCTTCTTTCACAATATGACTAATGCAGAAATATGTTTAATGTGATTGAACATATATAACCTATATAAAAAAAAAACACACAAGTTTTCCATTAATACTTACAAAGTCCACCGGGTTATCTGTAGTTCATATTATAATATTCTTGAGTTCTTCCGAAGGTTTTTTTTTTCAAAATGAATGATAGGACTCTTTCCTTTACATGATATAGAAGATCACATATTTCATTTCCTGCCACATGAGAGAAAAAACAATCTCTGGAATGTTCACTGGACACTTCTGAAGTAGAGGAGAAGCTAGGGAGGGGGCTGCACATACTTTCATTCTGTTATGCATAATGCTGCAACCTAAATCTTCTGAAGTCCTGTATTATCGAGATGTTCTTTCACCTACTAATAGTCACAATATTGATCCTCATTAAATACATATTTCTCATAACCAAAGCTCTGGGATTATATGAATTTATGTCCAATATAAACAGCTTCTTAATGAGTTAATATTCCCTTTGACTTTTGCCCTCTACCAGAGTTTAGCATTTTAGCTCTCCCTTAGGGATATTTAATTTCAATCCTTCAAGCAACAGGCTAACAATAAACATATAAATCTATAGTAATTATTCAGGATATGAATGAATAGTGAAGTGCCTTAGGCAATTTTAGCAGCTCATCTTTCAGTCACAGTTCCCTCTTCCTGTAGATGCCTATTCATTGCTTCCACCTTCCCTCAGAAGCTCCTTGGGTTCTTTTCTCTAGAAGCCTCCTTAAGAACTTTCTGCTTGACTATTATGGAGTACATGACTTCTCCTGTTTACCTTTCCACCCATTAACAAGGGAAGTTGGAAGGCATAACAGGAAAGGTTCTCACATAAGGATAACAAATATTTTTGCCCCAGATAGAAACAATGGCACTTGATAGGGATTATCAAAGATATGGAATATCTTGGGAAAATCTTTGCTCAGTATAAACACATCCATCTATTTTAAAGACGATAGATATTAGATAGATAGATTGATACATAGATAGTGTTAAGGGCTAAAATTCTAGCTAGTCTGTCTAAAATATCCAATGAGTGGTCACCAATAAATTAATAAGCTTTATCAAGAGTTAGACTTTTAAGCATTTATTAAGGAGAATAAGAATTTGGTAAAGAGAGAGAGAAAGGCCTAGATTCCTATCTATTAAAGGGAGAGCGCATTTCTAGCTCCGCTCTCCACCAGAGTCCAAAGGCCAGAGCATCAGAGTGAGCGCCAGTCTCTTCCTTCCTCCTCCCACTAGCCCGCGTCACTTCCTGATGCCAAAGAAAAGACTCCTGGTCTTGCCCTCAAAGACCTTCGCTTCATGGGCGGAACTCTTCTACAATAAGTCTCCAGCAGGTGGCGTTATTCCAATTGTTACAATAGGTAAATAGATAAATGATAGAGAGATAGGCAGATAGATACATATATAATATAGCATAGTTAACACTAATTTTAAAACATTAAATACACAATGTTTATGAAAGGAAAGTATGTTGAGGTAGTTGACATGTATTATATATACATACACATATACACATTGTATATATATGTATGTTACTATTTTTATACTTCTAATATTTATATGATGACATTATGTATATATTATACATCATATATTTTTTCATTTTATGAAAACTTAATTTTTTTCAAATTACATGTAAAAATAGTTTTCAACATTCATTTTTGTAAGATGTCAAGTTGCAAAATTGTCCTCCCACCCTCTCCTTCCTCTCCCCTTCACCAGACCAGCTAGAAATCTGAAAAAGGTTAATATTACAATCATGTTAAACATATTTCCACTTTAGTTATGTTGTAAGAAAAGATAGAAAAGGTGTGGGGGGGAACACAAGAAAGAAGAAATAACAACAAAAGTAACAACAAAAGTGAAAATAGTATGCTTCAATCTGCATTCAGATTCCATAGTCTTTTTTCTGTATGTGGAGAGCATTTTCCTTCATGAGTCTTTTGACAGTGTCTTGGATCAGTGTATTGCTGAGAAGAGCTAAGTCTATCACAGTTGATTATCACACAATGATGCTGATACTGTGTACAATGTTCTCTTGGTTCTGCTCATTTCACTCAGCATGAATTCATGTAAGTCTTTCCAGGTTTTTCTGAAATCTGCCTGCTTGTCACCTTTCCTTTGTTTTGTTTGTTTGTGGGGTAACGAGGGTTAAGTGACTTACCCAGGGTCACACAGCTAGGAAGTGTCAAATGTCTGAGGCTGGATTTGAATTCAGGTCCTCCTGAATCCAGGACTGGTGCTTTATCCATTGTGCCACCTAGCTGCCCCCCTACTTATCATTTCTTACAGGACAAGAATGTTTGATTACATTCATATACCACAACTTGTTTAGCCATTCCCTAATTGATGGGCATTCCCCCAATGTCTAATTCTTTGCCACCCCAAAAAGAGCAGCTATAAATATTTTTGTACATGTGGATTCTTTTCCCTTTTTTATGATCTCTCTGTGATATAGACCTAGTAGTGGTATTGCTGGATCAAAGGATATGCACAGTTCTATAGCCTTTTGGCATGGTTCCAAATTGTTCTCCAGAGTGGTTGGATCAGTTCACAGCTCCACGAAGAGTGCATTAGTGTTCTAATTTTCCCATATCTCCAACATTTATTTTCCTTTTTTGTCAATTTAGCCAATCTGATAGAAGTGAGGTGGTACATCAGAGTTGTTTTAATTTGTATTTCTCTGATCTGTAGTGATCGAGAACATTTTTTCATGTAGCTATAGATAGCTTTAATTTCTTCATCTGAAAACTTTCTGTTCATATCCTTTGACCATTTCTCAATTGGGGAGTGACTCGTATTCTATATATTTGATTAATTTTTTTTTTATTTTTTAGTGAGGCAATTGGGGTTAAGTGACTTGCCCAGGGTCACACAGCTAGTTAAGTGTCTGAGGCCGGATTTGAACTCAGGTACTCCTGATTCCAGGGCCGGTGCTCTATCCACTGTGCCATCTAGCTGCCCCAATCAATTTCTCTTTATATTTTAGACATGGGGATTTTATCAGAGACACTGGCTTTGAAATTGGTTTCCCAGCATTCTGCTTTCCTTCTATATCTTCTTTGCATGGATTTCCTTTGTGCAAAATCTTTTTTATTTAATGTAATCAAAATCATCCATTTTGTATTTCATAATGTCTTATCTTTGATCATAAATGTTTCTCCTCTTCATAGATCTGACAAGTAAACTATCCCTTCCATTTCTAATTTGCCTATGGAATCACCCTTTATGTCTAGATCATGTACTTATTTTGATTTTACTTTAGTGTATGGTATAAGGTGCTTGCCTATGCCTAGTTTCTGCCATACTCTTCTCCAGTTTTCCCAGTAATTTTTGTCAAATAGTGATTTCTTATCCTGGAGGCTAGAATCTTTTGGTTTATCAAACAGGAGTTTGCTGTATTCATTTACTGCTGTGTTTTATGTGCCTAAATTATTTCACTCATCCACCACTCTATTTCTAAGCCAGTACCAAATAGTTTTGATGGTTGCTATTTTTATAATAAAGCTAGGTAAAGCTAGGCCAATTTTCTTTACTTTTTTTTCTTTAATTCCCTTGATATTCTTGACCTTTTGTTCTTCCATATGAATTTTATTATTATTTTTCCAGCACTATGAAATAATTATTTTGGTAGTTTGATTTGTATGGCATTGAATAAGTAAATTACTTTATGCAGAATTGTCATTTTTTATTATATTAGCACAGCCTACCCATGAGCAATTCATATTTTTCCATTTGTTTAGATCTGATTTTACTTGTGTTAAAAATGTTTCATAATTGTGTTCATGTAGTTCCTGGGTTTTGCATTGGCAGGTACACTCCAAAATATTTTATATTGTCTACAATTATTTTAAATGGAATTTCTCTTTCTATCTCTTGCTGCTGCATTTTGTTGGTCATATTTAAAAATGCTCGTAATTTATGTTGGTATATTTTATATATACCAACTTTGCAACTTTGCTAAAGTTGTTAATTGTTTCAAGTAGTTTTTTGGTTGAATCTTTAGGATTCTCTAAGTATACCATATGAGATATATCTATACGCACATATATATAGCATTATATATAAAATATATCTTAAGATTAGAGTTAAATGCTAGCTATAGTTATACATTATATTCATAATTAGAGATTATATAATTTGTATTTTCAAAAATAAATTATGGATATTATAAATAATAAATGTTTGTAACTATGTAAGTAGTATCCTTAACACAGATCTTACAATAAATATTTATTATATGTATTTATATATAAAACTATTATGTATATTGTACAGGTACATAAATATACCATACATACAAATATGGCATTCACAAATGTATTATTGCTGTCAATACATATAAATACATCTACATGCAGATATACACGTGCATGTATGTGTAATTGTGGTTGGAACTACCTTTATATGACTACACTGATTTTCCAATACTAGCAAGGAGGGCAAAAAGAAGAGAAAGATTTCTAGTTATATCTCTGCTTACCAGAAGAGCAACCAACTTTTATTATTGGTTATAAATATGGCAAAAAGCTACAATTTCCTTTCTTGACCTGTCCTGAACAGAGAGATATGCTTACATACCAAGATGTGTGAGAAAACAATTATTAATAATGGATTTTTTAGGGGTTTCCAGGAGGGACCCAGTTTTATTTGGCTTCCTACCTCCCACTTCAGAGGGCAGGTTTTAGGAGAGAGTTCTTTTCCTGTGCAGGGCATACAAGGAAGGGAAATAGACTTTTTGTGTCTAGTTCAGTGAACTGAGGGGATTATACCATACCTATTGGAATATACCTTTTCCCCTCAGGGGGGTCTCCCATTAGACCCTGATGTCATCATGGTAGAGCTCATTTTAATATGGACTACCTTCAAGTCACATCAACCAGTAGAACTGAATGATGCTAGTAAATTAGCATAATAAGTATGTAAGGAGTAACCACTATAGAAAAGAGGAAACAGCCTGACCATGAGGCCAGTGCCAAACTTGGCTTGTACTCTAGGTTCAGAATGCTGTGCTGTTGGTGAGTGCGTTCCTTTTAGGGCAGTATAGGTAATGTACAAATATGGCACTGGGGGTTTTTCAGCTTGTGGTAACTGTCAAGTTATTCTTCTAATATTTAATATACTTTAATAATAAATACTGCCTAAATGGGTGCATTAGCAATTTTATAAGTAGCAATAATTTAGAAAACCCAGCCAAGTCCCCCAGTAATTTAGCTAAAAACAGCTAGTACCCCAATAATTTAAATAACACAGATGGAAGGAGAAAAGAATGAGCTGTAGTGCTTATTGTAAAGTTCAAGTATTAATCTTACAGAAAGAAAAAAGAGAAAGTAATCTTCTGCTCTGTTGTCCCAGAAGATCAAGGAGAGGAAAGGACTTTCATAGTCTCTACTGGTCTGCCTTTACCGAAGAAGGAAGATAGGATATACATGTGTTGAATAACAGAAGATTTCTTAGACTGGAGCCTAAAATAGAGTTGTCCTTGGGAGTCTAATATGGACATGGCATTAAAGGACTAGTTCCCTGATATGGAGACATGCAATCTCAGAGTAATGAATCCAGAGAAGACTGTGAAGGCAGGAAACAGATAAGCATTGCTGTCTCCAGACCCCCAGGATTTGGCCTACAAGCAGAAAAAGATCTACTTCCTTCTATCTTTGAAAGAAGTACTTTTTCTACTGTTATTTAACATTTATGAAGTTGTTTGATTTTATTTTTCACGTCTAATTTTGTCATGTCTACTGTGAACTCCTAAGGACAAGGGTCATGCCTTGTGGTTCATGTAGTTACTATAAGTATTTGGCACAAGAAACAATAAAAAATTGCTTATTGGTCAGTGTTGTATTGATTCATTCTTTCCTATGAGGGAGGGGAATCACGAAATGTTCTAGAGATTATCCAATAACTTTTATTGTGATAGGACTTATTGTTTTGCAATTTTATCCAGATATTTTCCCCAAGTAATTATTTGCATTCCAACCAGTTACCTGAATCTCTTTACACTGACCTGAGAAGGATTTTAGATCTGTTACTTTCATGTAAACTAGAGTTTTTTCATTCACAGTAGCAGCACACTCAGTATGTGCCCTCTACCCTTGTAGAGAACAGTTGGAGAAAGGCAATGCGTTGGTTGTTTGTTAAATGAATAGCTTTAAATGCTGCTTTAGGCTCCTCAAGCAGCACAGCAGTTGAATAGCTAATCCAGTGTAGGAACTTGGTGAAGCCAAATGTGGCTGCTGAGATGAATTTCCAAAGGTTAATGAATTATACAAATAATGATGGGTCTCAATGTATGTTAACCAACCAACTTTTATTATTGGTTATAAATATGGCAAAAAGCTACAATTTCCTTTCTTGCCCTGTCCTGAACAGAGAGATATGCTTACATGCCAAGATGTTTGAGAAAACAATTATTAATAAAGGATTTCTTAGGGGTTTCCAGGAGGGACCCAGTTTTATTTGGCTTCCTACCTCCCACTTCAGAGGTCAGTTTTTAGGAGAGAGTTCTTTTCCTGTGCAGGGTATACAAGGAAGTGAAGTAGACTTTTTGTGTCTAGTTCAGTGAACTAGTTGAGTCTTAGTTTACTCATTTCTAAAAATGAAGAGTTTAGATGGGATAATCTCTGAAATTTCCTCTGGCTATAGATCTTTGATCCTCTGTTTAAGAGGGATTAGACCTTTCTATTTGTATCCAGGGTGGAGTTTGAAGCTTCACAGAAAAAGGTTTTAGTTCAAATCAGAAAAACTTCATAATAATTACAGTAAAACTGTCCACACAAAATATAGATACATCTCATAAGATGGTTGTGAAGAAACCAATTCATAAACCTGAAAGCCCTATGCAAATGTATCATTAGCATTACTATTACAGTGTTCAGGTCACTACTGAGACCTTAGAACAAGAGTTAGAATTTCTTATTGATAATGTTTCAGGGGCAGCTAGATGGTGCATTGGAAAAAGCACTGGCCCTGGATTCAGGAGGACATGAGTTCAAATCTGGCCTCAGACATGATGCTTTTGCTCCACCAAAAAAAAGAAAGAAAGAAAGAAAAAGAAAGAAAGAAAGAAAGAAAGAAAGAAAGAAAGAAAGAAAGAAAGAAAGAAAGAAAGAAAGAAAGAAAGAAAGAAAGAAAGAAAGAAAAGACAATGTTTCAGAGGGATGGTTTCTGCCTTTATGTTACAGATGAGTAAACTGAGACCTAGGCAAGTGAAGTAACTGACAAAATATTACACAGTAAGTACCAGAACTGGGATTTGACTTTAGTGCCACTCCTTCAGTGGGGAAACAAGCATTGAGATAGCACCTACTATGTGCTAAGCACTTTCCAAATATTATTATTTTGGATCCTTGTGGCAATCCTTGAGAGGTGGGTGCTATTATTATCCCTATTTTATAGTTGAGGAAACTGAAGCAAAAAAGTTAAATGACTTGCCCAGGGTTTCACAGTTAGTGTCTAAGCCTTGATTTTAAATTGGGTCTTCTTGACTCTAGGCCTAGTGTTCTATCCACTACACTATTATTAGTTGTATTAGTAATTTCTTGAGATTAAGGGATATCAAATACACAGCCTAAGAACTTCCTTGGCATTGTCAAAATATTTTTACAAGCTATAGTGAGAGACTTCAAACACAATTGGATAAAAATGATCTATGGAAGATAATAAGTGTTGTATATGATGAGAATCATGGGATGGGAGGGGTGTGGGGACACAATCTACATTGGTGGAGAAATGTTCCTTTGTGGATTGTTTGCAGTATAAGAATTGAGCTGACATACCCCACAAGAAAGCATTTGCCAGGCTGAGCTTCCTCAGATGTGGAAATGATGACATTAGAAAATTGTAGAATTGTAATGCCTTGGCCCTCCTAATATCCTCCACCTACTTCACTGAAGATACTTGGGTTTGGGAAATCCTAGTGACATTGAGGCTGTGCTATGGACACCTAGAGACATCTGTTTACTGCAACTGCAGCACCACATCTGCTGAAAGGTTACCAGGTAAATGGAACTATCTAGGTGGATCACTCATTCATATTAATTTCCCCAGGGCCTAATTAGAAAATAACAGAAACTCTATGAAACTCAGTCTAGTCTATATGTCTCAAGAATTAAAGTGGGAAGCTAGAGTAGAAAAGATATTTGCTCCAGTCATTTCTCTCCAAATAGCAATACAGTATCTCCAGATGTTATCTCCAGAGTGATTATAGACAATTTCTCACCTACAGATGGCTATATCCATGAATCTGGAGGACTTAGTTTTGAGCATATTGTTTGCACCTTTGGCAAAAGAAGGCAGGATGTGATTTTATTCTCACTATTAAAATTTGTTCAGTTTAATCTGTCAGGCAATGTACCATGTGGAATTATTATTGTAAACTAGTGAAATCATTTACATTAAACAATTTAAATATGGGTTTTGTGCATATTGCACAAATGAAAATAACCCATTGACTACCCCTTACCCTAATTTAAAAAAATACATTTAGTAAACCAATATTATAAATTATAAAATCCTTGTTCCTATTTTGAGGAAGTCATATTAAATATAACTAAGAGAATGAAATGAAATTTAAATGAGCTTCACTAAACACATAACTGAAGGAAATTTTCCACTAATTTCTATAAGAATTTTTTTGTTTTCCTCAGCTCTAGCTTATATCCCCTTGGGTTATAAACACCCTGGTGGTGGTGGTCCTGAATAAAATAATCATCCTCCCAAGTGTTTTCTCTTCAATCTCAAGTTGATTACAAAATTGTGTGTGTGTGTGTGTGTGTATGAAAAAGTTTCAGAAGTCCTGAGGATTCTTTTTCAATTTTTTCAAACATTTTATATCCCTAATTTCAAATCCTCACTAAACTCAGAAACTAAAATCCAAGAATACTTTAAGAAACGTTTGATAGGTTGTCAGGGATATGAAGAATCTTGAAAATATTCACATCTCTTCTCACTTCAAAAGCCTCTACTACTCTTCCCTTATCACTTGATTTCCTTTCATTCCCTTAAAGACGTTGGTTCCATAGTATGAAGACAGATTTAGAGGGGGCATTAGTGTAAGACAGAATTGAAGTCTTATTTACAATCTGTGAAGTACTATATTAAAGACAAAAACACCTCTTAGGAGAGTGGGTTTTTTCTTTTCCTTCCTTCCCCTCCTCCCCCCCCCACCCCTTTTCTCTGTTAATAAAGCAACAGATTTGTCTGGCTTTTTATCCTTTCCATTCTAACATTTTTTGTTGTTGTTATTGTTGTTCCCAAAGTGTAGTCAAAATCCCACCTTTGGAATTTGAACAGTACAATAGGAAATCATACCTTCAATTATAATTCCATACCAAGACCCACAATTATTGGATTTGTGGAATCTCTGACTTGGTTTTAGAATTGACCACAGTGCTTTTATCTTTCAGCATCAGTGGACTGCAAAGTGCATTACAGTGACCCATATGGCCATAAGTTAGACTTCAAATGGAAGCCAGATTGTTCAAAACATTCTCTCATTTACAGTTGTTGTTTTTTTTCCTTTTTTTTTTTGAGTCATGGTTTTTTTGTTTGTTTGGGTTTTTTTGGTCATGTTTCCAAAGTAGGTAAACTTTACTCCAGGGTTCCCTTTAGAAAGGTTTCCTAAACTGAATTCGCCCATATTCTTCTCTCTGTAGTATTTTGATCATCAGGTTCACTTCTTTCTTCCAGTTGCTACTCTCCCATATGGAGGTCTTCTCTTTCATTTCTCCTCTTTGGGAAAAGAAAAAAAATAGGATAGAGAATAGGATAGGTCATCTCTGAATAGGTATGGGTATTTTTAGAAAGGAGAAGAGAGTGCGATACAACTCAACTTCTGTTTCTTACCTTGTATGAAGAATAAAGTACTTGCAGGATATTGAGGTATAAGCAGGGATCAACTTCAAGCAGAGGAAAGAGCAGGAGAGACCATGTTCTTCTACCCTCCTTCCTTTTGGTGAAGAAGTTGAAGTCTCCATCCTCATGTTCTTTATTCATTTGCCCTTTCCAGAAGTTTGGGAAATAAATACCTTGTTTGAGATTCAAATAAACAATTCAGGATCATGTATACTCATCAAACCCTTCTGGTTTCTCTTTTTGATCTACCGTTATAGTTGAAGCTTAGAAAAGTGTAATAATGGAAAATATGTGGAAAATTCAGGAAGTCAGTGATGGATTTTGTTTTGGAGTCTGTGTGAAAGTCAGTAGGAAGTTCAAGAAAAAAACAAAACCTGGATGTCATGAAAGATTAAGTAATTTGGTTGGCAAGTTTTTGCCAGTTTTTAAAGTGCCTCTGTGCCATCACCTTTGACATGCTCATAAAATAAAAATAAAGCTTCCACACACTTATATTGTCTCCTTCCCTGAACTCAAAATATGGATATAATTCATTGAATTTATATCCCTCTGGCAGGAAGAGGAACTTTCTGAAGCTTACTGAAGTGCTTTGCATACTTTATTAACCCAATGGCATATGTATGTCTTAATGACCTTGGTTTTTTGGCCCCCAATAGAAGGTATGATGATTGAAGTGGATCAGAAGTGATTAGAGATAGGCTTCTTAGTCTGGATCTAGGGGACAACTAGTTTGTTTGGTCAGGGAACTGAGTGGGATATAATAATGTTAGTGCCAGTATCTCATACTTGGAGTTCCTAAGAACTGATTCCTATCTTTTCTTTTCATGTTTTTTTTTTAATTTTTTTTTTTTTTTGCTGGGAAATGAGGGTTAAGTGACTTGCCCAGGGTCACACAGCTAGTAAATGTCAAGTGTCTGAGGCTGGATTTGAACTCAGGTCCTCCTGAATCCAGGGCCGGTGCTTTATCCACTGCACCACCTAGCTGCCCCCTCTTTTCTTTTCAATAAAGTTAGTGTTGCTAGTGTTAAGAGAGATTCTTTAGGGGGCAGCTAGGTGGTGCAGTGGATAAAGCACCGGCCCTGGATTCAGGAGGACCTAAGTTCAAATCCGACCTCAGACACTTGACGCTTAGTAGCTGTGTGACCATGGGCAAGTCACTTAACCCTCATTGCCCCACCAAAAAGGAGAGAGAGAGAGAGAGAGAGAGAGAGAGAGAGAGAGAGAGAGAGAGAGAGAGATTCTTTAGAAGAAGAAAGGGAAAAAACAGCAACCTGAAGCTATCAGTGGTTTGCCCCTTATAAAAATCTTTCCCTCCCCTTCACTCCCCCCCCCCAAAAAAAACCCCAGATATTTAAAAATATCTACATTATAAACAAGAGGGAAGACTCAACCCTTCTGTTCCCAGAATGTAAACATCTTAAGAGCAAATGTTTTAATTTTTTGGTCATTGGATACCCAGAACCTAGCAGGATGCTTTACACAGAGAAGATATTTAATGAACGATTGTTGAATTGAATGGAATTTAGATATCTCTCAGTGGGTCAGGCTCTGACCTTGCCTTATATTTATAAACATTCTTCTACTTGTATAGACAATTAAAAAAGAGAAAAATAATGCATTAATGGCCAAGGAATGTTAGGAATACCCACATCCTGCAGATTCATTTTTTATAAAGTCAAGATACTAAACAGCAGTTTGGAACATTTTTCATATTAGGAAGTATTCGTTCTGAGAGCTCTAAGGCTAAACTCAAGTAGGAGAGATTGAAGATTTTTAAAGAATTTACTTTTTCCCCTTTAAAAGTCTGTCATATTCCAAATCTGACTTGGATTTTAAAAGTCTGCATGTTAAGGATTAGTTAACAATTGCTACAGTCTTTTTTAACCACTTTCACCCCTCCATTAACCAAAAGAAACTTCCCCAGTGGGGATTCACAGGTGACTAGATTATGCAGATGCATTTGGCTTATGTTAGATTTTTTTTAAAGACTGAGAAATTGAAGACAAGATTTATTCAAGGGCCATGTATCATATGCTATGAACAGTTTTATGGTGTGGTAATGGGGCACTTGTTCTGCATTTTGATAACTCTAGGAGATTCATTTTCAGTAATAAAGGACTTTTTAAAAATACACAATGCAAAAATTTCAGTATTTTATTTAATAGTATAGAATGTCAATGCCTTTAGTTGGGATTAATTTTTTCACTGAGGTAAAAATACTTAAAAAAAAATAGCAACCAGACAATGGACATCCAGGAGAGTAATGCAGTAAATTTTGAGCCATGGTGGAACTAGTTAAGTTCTGCCCACTTCTGATGAATGCAGTGATGACTTGTTTATTGAGAACCAGTAGTCAGATTTGTTTCTTTGTAAAGAAACTACTGGACTGACAGTACACAATAAATCATGTCTAACAACATGCTGGAAAACTGGCAAGAGATATCTTGTACAGTGACAAATACAGCTGACAACAAGTGTACACATCTGTTTGGTCGGATTTATGAGGAATGAATGCAAACAAGAAGGCAATGTGTGCATCAGTTTTACATGAGACTTTAAAGCCGCTTTTCTTTCAGCCCAAATCACAGAAACATAAGGAATACATATTAACCCCCAAGATTTATTTATTATAAGCACAGTGAGATTACAAATGGTCTGTGAAGATTAGCATTTTGATTATCAACGGCTGCTCCAAATATCTGATGAACTGATATTAGAATAGTTCTTAAACATACTGATTAAAGACACATTGCTGCTGCTATTTTTAACACTTGCTTATATTCAGGTGTAAATCAGGTTTTGAAGCCTATTCCTAAATCTTTACTTGGGAGGGGGGAGGAGGAAGAGAAGAAGGAAAAGAAGAAGGAAACAAAAACGTATAGGATTCTTCTTTACAACATATTCTTCTCAAGAAGACAAAGATCCAAACCGTGATTTCCCTGGAAATTTACTTTTGACTTACTAAATGAATTTTGAAGGAAGGTCAACAGATTCAAACTCTCCTAATTAGCTGTTCAAGTAGCTTGTGCAATAATCAAGGTGCCCTCTGATAATTTATCACACAACTTGACTGCAATTGCCAAGGACCTCTCTGTACTCAATCTAGTAATGATTCAGATTTCAACATAAGGAGTTCAAAGCACTAGCTTTCTTTCTCTCCCACAGTATATTTGTGTCTGAGGCAATACAAACCATTCCTGGGGCAAGTGGCCTAAAAGAAGCCCTCTGCTCATTTTATTCAAGTAAGCATAGAGAAGTGGAGGGGTCATCTGATATTTTGACATTTCACTAATATTTCTTTCTAACTAGGTTACTATTTCAGTATTTCAATGCTAGTAAGAGATTACATGTCCTTTCAGTAACCTCTAAATTAGGAAACCCTAAGCGAAAACTCTGATCACCACCCCACCTCCATCACTACTACCACTACCAAAGTTACCTTGTCGGCTTCAAGGTCATTTCTAAAAATATTAGCCATCTTGATTATTTGATTCTTCTAAATATCTTCATACACCCTCCTCTGTAGAAGAGATAGGTGGTTGTGCATTTCTTGTTCTGGTTTCATGCCTTTAGAGCTGCATTTCTTCATCTATATTTGGCAGGGCCCTAATAGGAGAGTATTGGGAAAAAAATCTGAGATAAATGAACTACTTAGATGGGTTTATCCTTCCATCTGACTCAAAACAAGGGGACTTGATGGTAGCTGTACCGGTGACTGGCCTGCACTCCTCCCTGGCCTCAATTCTATGTCCTGTCTCAGGGTCATGACCTTAGTCCCCCCATGGTCTGCCCCTCCCCCAACTATTCTTCAGGGACAGATATCCACCAAGAACTTCACATCTGTCATTCCCATTGAGCTATTAACACATTACTTGAAGAGGTAAAACTTTGGCTTAATGACACAAAAATATCTGAAAATAAAGATCAAAAAGAAAATTCAGTCTTAAAAGATTTAATCTTAAACAGCAAAGTTTTACTTAGGGTTAGAGTTATTATTATTCTCACATTGTACTCATAGGATAGATATCAATAAAAGTCTATCAGACTTAACATCTTTTACTTCCTCTTCCCCAGTGTAAACTCATCCTGGTGTCAAAATCAATCATTAGAAAATTAAGAAAATAGATACATTCTGAAGCTCTACATAGATAGAGAATATATGGGGTGTTTGAGAAGGACTAACAACTTTGTTGTGAGGGCTTGCTAAGCCCTTTTTTTTGTTTGGTTTTTGGTTTTTGTTTTTTTTGGTGAGGCAATTGGGGTTAAGTGACTTGCCTAGGGTCACACAGCTAGTAAGTGTCAAATGTCTGAGACCGGATTTGAACTCAGGTACTCCTGACTCGAGGTCTGGTGCTCTCTCCACTGCGCCACCTAGCTGTCCCTTGCTAAGCCCTTTTAAGGGCTGTTCATCCACTTTGGGTGTCCACCTATCACCCAATTTTCACCTGTGGCTCCAAGAAGCTGTAGCATGCTTAGTGGCCACATCCCAAGTAAAACTGTTTATGCAGGTTGAGGGTAACCAACAGGCCTCCCACCCATTGGTGAGTCAGGGGAATGTCCACCCTAAGCAGGTGAAGATTTCCCTCAGTGGAATGGGTTGATGAGAACAATTTGTTCCAATGGCCATGAAGACAGCTGAAGTAGGCACTGTGGAGCACTTAGAGCATGGTCAGACATCAAAGATAACAAGGTCATCCATTACATTCTGGGTTATCTCTGACCATCTTGACTTTTGTCTTGTCACTGGAGTTTAATGACTTCGCAAGAGAGAGTGAGGCTGATGATACTGTGAAACTCTGTCTCAGTTAAATCCAAGGCAAACAAGAAGAAAGATATCACCCTATGATGCCATCGGTCCTTTTCAAAAATGTAGGCTGAATAATAACTAACTGCACCTAGGAGGGAAGGAGAAGATAGGGAAGGGAAGGAAAGAGAAGTGAAAAAGTGAAAAGAAAAGTTTAAAAAATAAAGAAAAGAAATTTATGAGAGAATCTGGAGAAGAGAAAAATTCTGTACCAGTGACTTATGATTTTTGTTTACACAAATTTTGCAACCATCTATATTTTTTTTCTCTTTTGCGAATGATTGTGGATAATGCATCTGTCACTGCCCCAGCCAGACACATGGCCTTCCTTGTAGATAAATGTTTCTATCGATTATAGTATGCTCCAATACATTAAATGGCCATAGCCATATTAGTTTAAAAACACTGATGTGAGGAGTGGCGACAGTAAAGGGATGGTAATGGGAGAAAGCTGTGTTGGGCCTATCTTAAAGGTAATTGCGAGCAATAGAACATAGACATGAAAGCATAGATTTATAGTACAGCAAAGAGAATACTATCCAGCCTTTTCTACATTGAACATTAATTCTAGAGCTAAATAAACAAGTCATCAACTACCTCTAAGTTTCTGTTTTCAGATACTGTCCACTTATCAGGAAATTAACCAGGAGGAAGCCTTTTTTTTTTTTTTAATATTTTTGTACAAATAGGTCCTGTATTTTTATTTATTTACTCATTTATTTTGTGGGGCAACGAGGGTTAAGTGACTTGCCCAGGGTCACACAGCTAGTAAATGTCAAGTGTCTGAGGCTGGATTTGAACTCAGGTCCTCCTGAATCCAGGGCCGGTGCTTTATCTACTGTGCCACTTAGCTGCCCCAGGAGGAAGCCTTTTAAGAATTAGAAGGGCTCTGTGAAGCTTAAAATAGGCTTCTTCACTTTCATTGGGCTTCATTTTTCTGCTAGAACTTTACCAATCTCCCCTACTTTCTCCATGATAGATCCTAAGTCATATTCCAAACTGATCTTATATTTTCTAGCTGTTTTGGATCTGATAGGTTATTTTACTTTATTAAGCTAGAAGCCAAGCAACCACATATTACTTCCAGAAGACTTCTTGTCAACCTGTCCCCCAACCCTAGAGGTACCCTCCTCCCCTTTCCTATACCCTTTTAGTTTTTCTCTTCTTTCATTAGAAATGTAAGCTGTCTTGCCTGCTTTTGAATTCCTTGTCTTTAGCACTGTGCTAAATAATTACTAATCACTTAATAATCTATGCTTTCTCTCTCCCTCAATCTTCTAATGCTTAGATTTCCTGACCTTCCATTTTGCTATAGGTCCAAGTCACTCTTTATCTCTTCCACAGAAGGAAGGGCAGCGAGGTGGCACAGTAGATAAAGCCCTGACCCTGGAGTCAGGAAGACCTGAGCTCAAAATCTTACCTCAGACTCTTACTAGTTGTGTGACCCAGGGCAAGTCACTTAACCCCAACTGCCTTAAACATCCAGGGTCATCTCCAGTCTTCCTAATATCTATCTTACCACTGGACCCAGATGGCTCTGGAGGAGACAGTGAGATTGATGACCTTGCACAGCCCTCCCTCACTTAAATCCAAGTCACTCTGGAGAGACCTTCTTAAATTAGCCACCAAACCAAACCACCTCCAATATTCATACATCTTATCCCCAGCCACCAAACCAGGGAAATTGACCTCCTTACTGTTCCTCCAACTCTCCTCTGCTTCAGGCATTTTTTTCTGACTGTTCTCCATACCTGGAATCCTCTCCCTCTTTATCTCTACTTACTCCTTCTTTCCCTGACTTCCTTTTAGTCCCAATTAAAATCTTGTCTTCCATAGGAAGCCTTTCCCCACATCTCTTCTTTCATTTTTTCTTTTTCTTCCTTCCTTCCTTCCTTCCTTCCTTCCTTCCTTCCTTCCTTCCTTCCTTCCTTCCTTCCTTCCTTCCTTCCTTCCTTCCTTCCTTCCTTCCTTCCTTCCTTCCTTCCTTTCTTTCTTTCTTCCTTTCTTTCTTTCTTTCTTTCTTTCTTTCTTTCTTTCTTTCTTCCTTTCTTTCTTTCTTTCTTTCTTCCTTCCTTTCTTTCTTTCTTTCTTTCTTTCTTTCTTTCTTTCTTTCTTTCTTTCTTTCTTTCTTTCTTTCTTTCTTTCTTTCTTTCTTTCTTTCTTTCTTTCTTTCTTTCTTTCTTTCTTTCTTTTTGCTGGGCAATGAGGGAAGTGACTTGCCCAGGGTCACACAGCTAATATGTGTCAAGTGTCTGAGGCTAGATTTGAATTCAGGTCCTCCTGAACTCAGGGCCAGTACTTTATCCACTGTACCACCTAACTGCCCCTCCCAACATTTCTTCTTTCTAGTGTGTTCCCACACTAAAATATTCCTTATTTTTCCTGTATATAGCTTGTTTGTACATTTTTTTTTTGCTTAATGTATTTTCCATTAGATTGATAACTCCTTGAGGGCAGAAAAACTATATTTTACCTCCTATTGTATCTCTAGCATTTAGCATAGTGCTTGATATATAGTAGTAACTTAACAAATTTATTTACTTACTGAGCAAACAAACAACAAAAAACACACCACAGGCTCTCTTAAAATTATTTCTAGCCCCTGTTAAACATTGCCTCTCTTATTTAATGACAACCACCTCAGAAGGATTCCATTTAGATTTTTTTCTTCATAATCTCTACTAAAGTTATTATCAGAAGATTTAAAAAATGTTTTCATTGATATTTTGTTATTGACATTAAAATATGTATTGCTCTTTTCTTGATATTGCTTATATAGATATATACTAATATTAAAATGTTTGTATTTATAAAATATTTTATTGGTACCAAAGTATTCAATGTATCTTCTCTCCCTCCCAGAGAGCTATGCCATATGACAGATAGTATTTTTTTAAAGAGGAAAAAAGCAAGTTAGCAAGACTAATCAATACATTGAAAAATCCAAAACCATGCAATATCTAATACCTGTGTACCTTCCACATCCACAAAGGGGTAGGCTGGGTATATATTCTCATATCTCTTCATTTGAGTTCCACTTGATATTTATAATATTGTTTCACTTACTTTTTATTTTTTTCATGAGCTGTTGATCTTCCCATTTACACTGTTTTTTGGGTTCTGCTTATTTCATTCTGCATCAGTTTATGTATATTTTCCCATGCTTCTCAGTGTAATTTTAGAGAACAAAGTAATATTTCATTACATTCATGAACCACAATTTGCTTAGTTATTTCTCAGTTGATGGGCACCTTTATTTTTGTTTTTAATTCTTAGCTATCCCCCAAAGTGATGCTAAAACTATTTTGGAGTACATGGGGACTTCTTTCTTATCTATGGCTTCCTTGGGGTATAAATCTAGGAATGGAATCTCTAGTTCAAAGGGCATGACAATTTTAGACATTTTATTTGCATAATTCCAAATTGCTTTCCAAAATGGTCGTACTAATTTGTAGCTAACATAACCTATTTAATATATTTTAATTGCCTATTTTCCCACAACTCCTCCAATATTGACTGCTGTGATTTTTGTCATTTGTGCCAATTTGCAGGGTAAGAGGTTAAACCTCACTGATGTTTTCATTTTCATTTCTCTTAATATAATCGACTAGGAGCATTTTCTCATGTGGTTGTGAATATTTTGCAGCCTTTTTTAGAACTGCTTTGTTTATATCCCTTCACGTATATATATATATATATATATATATATATATATATATGTGTGTGTGTGTGTGTGTGTGTGTGTATATATGTGTGTGTGTACATGCATATATGGATATGTAAACACATGTATGTTTATATGCATTACATATGTTCACACATGTATGAACACATGGATATGTAAATAAAATAGCATATGTATTTTATATTGAATAACAAACTCCTATCAGAGAAATTTGATGCAAAGATTTTTTTCCCATTCATCCACTTTCCTTCTTACCCTAGATGCATTCATCTTGTCTATGCAGAAGCTTTTCAGTTTCAAGTAATCAAGATTATTGTATCTTTTGTAATTTCCTCTATTTCTTGTTTAGTTAAGAATATTCTCTTACCCATAGCTGTGAGAGGTATATATTTTCTGTTTCTCTTTTAATTTTTTATAGTATGATATATAACACTGAGGTCATGTATTAATTTAGAAAGTATTATGGAGTTGCCATAAGGTATAAGTCTAAGCTTATTTTCTGCCAGACTACTTTCCAGGTTTCAAGCAGTTTTTTTTTTTAATATGGAGTTTTTACCTAGGTAACTTGTGTTTTCCACTTTATCAAACACTGGGTTATTGAGTTGTATTGCTCCTGAATATCTCCTGTCTATTCTGTTCACTGATGTGTCTCTCTATTCTTTAATCAATACCAGATGATTTTGATGACTACTGCTCTACAGTATAGTTTGAGATATGGAAGTGCTTTTCTCCCCTCATTCACCATTTCCCTTGATAATCTAGATCTTTTATTCTCCCAAATGTTATCAGAAGCTGTTTCATAAATTCATCCCTGGTGACATGTGCAGATTGGTGAAGGCTTACTGTGGTCTACCTGTGGACCTCTTAGCCACACACCGTGTGGGCTCAGCTCATTTCATAGATGAAAACTACCATAATTCTAGACAAGAAGATAGTAAATTTACTAGTGGTGGCAGGTAAAGATTTCAAGGACACCCATATGAGTCATGATTATGGGTGAAGAAATATTTTGTTCAGGCTGGGTTTATTACTTTGGAACTAGATAGAACAAGGACAAAAAAACAAAGAATACAATGTGTGTGTACATATATGTGTGTATATGCACATGTGGGTGTATCAGAGGCTTCTTGAAATAAAAAAAATACAATCAATAATGTATGCCACTGTGATTTTATAGGACAAAGAATGCCATATCTTAAAAGGACCTTAAAGATCACCTTGTTCTGCCTACTCAATTTTCAAAGAGGAAACAAGCCCAGAGACGGATTCATGCTTCAGCGTCATACATGAAGTAAGCAGCAATTTCCATCCTCAAAATTTTGCCTTTTCATTGGAAGTTTTGGGGTGTTTCAATTACACCATGAAAAGTAGTTTTTGTTTTGCTATCAGGAAATTATGAAAAGGATTCATGAAAATTGCCAAGGAGCTGATGGATTGTTTGATTATTTTTATTTTTGTTTAACCAGAACCATCAGAAGCTAAGAGCAACCTGAGGCTAAACCTACATGTTGGCTAGTCTGGGGTTTGGCACTGTGGAATGGTTCTAAAATTACCAACAAGTCCATTTACCCAATGATTCATTCACAAGCACTTATAAATGTTTGGGAGGCAGTGTGATACATTGGAAAGAACATTGGATTTGAAGTCAGAGGGAAGGAACCAAGAATTTATTAATTCTCCACTATATACTGGGAACTGTAGTAAGCACTTTTTTTTTTTTACAAATATATCAGTTGGTCTTTACAAAAACCATGTGAGGTAAATGCTATCATTATTTTCATTCGATAATTAAGGAAACTGAGGCAAAAGTGAGTTGCCCAGGGTCTTATAGGTAGTGTCTAAGGCCACATTTGAATTTATCTTGACTTCCTGGGCAGAACCAACTTCATGAGCAGAGCCAATATGTCAGATAATAGGCAGTGACTCCATAGAGCTCTCCCCCAAATCCCTTCAAATCCCTTCAGATAATGCTATAGGACAGTTTCTGGAGCCCCAGAGAATCAGGCCTCCAGAACCTTGGAATCAGTTGAGGCAGCAGCTACTTCTGGAACTCAGCTCATGGACTGGTGAGGGGATCAAGTGTTTGGCTGGGGGGAGATTGCAGGTGCTGAGGCAGAACTCTGTTCTATTGCCCATGCTCGGAACCAGGAAGGAGTCTTGAGTGGTGGCCTAGGTGGGGGAGGGGCACAGGCTTGCCCAGGAGCTTGCAACCATAGTGAAATAGGATTCTGTTCCTGGGTTAAAGAGCAAGCAGGCCTGTGGTTACTTACAGAGAAGAGCATGAGCCAGGGTAGTGTAGAATGTGCCTCTCCTTAAATTGCACCACCTGGGACCCCCTGAAGCTTGGGACAGTGTGCCCTGGAAGCAGGGCCTCACTTTAAGAAGGAGTTAAAAGACCAGAAATAGGCTAGTAAAATGAGCAGACAGAAAAAAATGTGGACACTAGAAAGTTTCTTTGGTGATGAGGAAGATCAAAATACACCCTCAGAAGAAGATAACAAAGTCAAAGCTCCTACATCCAAAGCTTCCAAGAAAAAATATGAATTGGTCTCAGGCCATGGAAAAGCTCAAAAAGGACTTTGAAGAAAAGATAAGAGAGGTAGAGGAAAACATGGAAAGAGAAATGAGGGTGATGCAGGAGGTTCATGAAAAAAAAGTCAATAGCTTGAAAAGTCAAATGGAAAAGGAAATTAAAAAGTTCTCTGAAGAAAAAAATGCTTCAGAATTAGGATCAAGCAAATGGAAACAAAAGACTTTATGAGAAATCAAGACAAAATAAAGCAAAACAAAAAAAATGAAAAAAATAGAGGGCAATATGAAATACTTCCTTGGAAAAACAGCTGACCTAGAAAATAGATCCAGGAGAGATAATGTGAAAATTATTGGACTACCTTAAAGCCATGATCAAAAAAAGAGCTTAGACATCATCTTCCAAGAGATTGTCTGGGAAAAGTGCCCTAATATCCTAGAAGCAGAAGGTAAAATAGAAATTGAAAGAATCTACTAATCACCTCTTGAAAGAGTTTCCAAAATGAAAACCTCTAGGAATATTATAGCCAAATTCCAGAGCTCCAAGGTCAAAGAGAAAATATTTCAAACACCCAGAAAGAAGCAATTCAAGTATAGTGGAGCCACAGTCAGGATAACAAAAGATCTGACAGCTTCTACATTAAAGAATCAGAGGGCTTGGAATATGATATCCCAGAGTGCAAAAGAATTGGGATTACAACAAAAAAATCACCTACCCAGCAAAACCAAATATAATCTTTCAGGGGAAAAAATGGGAAATCAATGAAAGAGAGGACTTTCAGGCATTCATAATGAAAAGAACTGAGCTGATTAGAAAATTTGACTTTCAAATACAAGACCCTAGAGATACATAAAAAGGTAAACAGGGAAAATAAATCATAAGGGATATTAAAAGATTAAACCTTTTACATTCCTATATGAGAAGATGATACTTCTAACTCATAAGAATTTTCTCATTATTAGGGCAGGTAGATGGAATATATTTAGACAGAGGGCACAGCTGTGAGTTGAATAAGAAGGAATGATATCTTTAAAAAACAAAATTAAGAGGTGAAAGGAATGCACTGGGAGAAAGGGAAAGGGAGAGGTGGAATACAGTAAAGGATCTCATATAAAAGAAGCAAGAAAAAGCTTATGGAGTAGAGGGGAAGATGGGGGAGGTGTGGGGGAGTGAGTGAGCCTTACTCTCATCAGAATTGACTCTGGGGCATCTAGGTGGCACAGTGGATAAAGCACTGGCCCTGGATTCAAGAAAACCTTAGTTCACATCCTGCCTCAGACACTTCACACCTACTAGCTGTGTGACCCTGGGTGAATCACTTAACCCTCATTGCTCCACACAAACAACAACAACAAAAAAGGAATTTACTCTAAGAGGGAATAACATACACACTCAATTGGGTAGTGTAATTTATCTAACCTTGCAAGAAAGTAGGAGGGGAAGGGGATAATGGGGGGGAGAGGTGAAAGAAGGGAGGGCAGATTGGGGGAGGAGGGGCAGTCAGAAGCAAAACACTTTTGAGGAGAGATAGGGTGAAAGAAGATAGAAAATAGAGTAAATGTCATGGGGAGGGAATAGTATGGAGGGAAACAGCAATAGTAACTGTGAAAAAAAAGCTGAAGCACAGTCAAGAACAATATAAGATGATGATGATGATAGACTGGGTTATTGGTTGAATGATTGATTTATTAATTGATGGATTGATGATGATTGGGTGAAGATGAGGAATGATTGATGATGATGATTAAATGTGTGGTACTTGCTTTGCTGGGCTATTGTGAAGAAAATTCTTTGTCAGGTATAATAAGGTACTATATAAATGTTATCTATCACTTTTGTTGCAATAATCAACCTCATGGGTTTATTGTAAGGATATCTCTCTTTAAAGTATTATATTGATGTTGTTTACTATAAAAAAAAATGATGAGCAGGATGCTATCAGAAAAACCTGGAAAGACCTACATGAGCTGATGCAGAGTGAAATTTACTGTATTCGAAATAACAGCAATATTGTAAGATGATCTACTGTGAATGACTTGGTTATTTTCAGCAATGCCATGACTCAAGGAAACTCTGAAGGACTTATGAACTTTTCTTCCTGACTCTAAGTCCAGGTCTCTATCCACTGTACCATCAGCTGGAACTGGGGACCTCAGAGGATCTATATTGAATACTTACCTCTACTTACTACCTTTGGCAAATCTCTGTGGACCTACTTTTCCTTCTCTATAAAATAAAGAGATTGGACTGGAAGATATCTAGGGCCCTTTGAGTTCTAA
Organism: Dromiciops gliroides; assembly: GCF_019393635.1. Taxonomy (NCBI): domain Eukaryota; kingdom Metazoa; phylum Chordata; class Mammalia; order Microbiotheria; family Microbiotheriidae; genus Dromiciops; species Dromiciops gliroides. The sequence goes on from NC_057861.1 coordinate 520,137,911, forward strand.
ATGTATTATATGTTTAGTGCCATATATTGCGGCCATAGTACTATACCAAGAAAAAGAAAATATGAATATAATAAAGGAATTATTCCTGCTTTCATGTAGTTTACAAAAGAGATATAACAATGCAAAATGCTACACATACATTGTAGGAGAGATTAGAATATGGTGAAAAGTATGAAAGAGGTATAAAATACTATGTGAAACTAGAGAAAAGAGAGATAATTTTTGAATGGGGAATTAGTTAAGATTTCCAGGAGTAACTGGTGTCTGAGAAGTAAAAGCTAAAACTATTTTAAAAAGCTGAGAATGGTGGTAGGGTTGGGGAGGGGGCTGGGGGTGAAGGGTGGAGTACTGAAAGATATTTCAGGCATAGGTGATGGTATTAGCAAACCCATGGGTTCAGAGGACAGCAAGGGCTATTATTGATAATGAATAATATAGTAGAAAATAATTTAGTATAGCAAGCATGGAAATCAGGATAATGTTATAAAGCTAGAAAGTTTGGAAGATACAATATTATAAAAATCTTTGAATACAAGGCAAAAGAGTTTCGATGTTCATACTTATTTCATCAACAATTTGGCATAATATCAGTACAGTATTTGGAGTCTCTCCCTAGTTAGCTAGCCCATATAATAGATATTTTATATGGAAGCATCTCCAAATGCTGCCAATGGACATAGAGTAATGTAACTTTTTCATCTGTTTTAAATATGAAACAGAGAATACAGAACATAAAAAGGAAGATTACATATAAGCCATAAATCCCCATCATATATAGCTTACTTTTTAAGTTTTACATGAATTTTAACATGGTTATACCAATATTGTTCTAGGCCTCTACTGAACATTTTCTTCTCCCTTCTATGTATTTTTAAAAATAGTTACTTGAGGAGGCAGCTAGGTGTCACAGTAGATAAAGCACCAGTCCTGGATTCAGGAGGACCTGAGTTCAAATCCAGCCTCAGACACTTGACACTTACTGGCTGTGTGATCATGGGCAAGTCACTTGCCCTGCCAAAAAGACAAAAAAAAATAAAAACAATAAAATATTTACTTGATATTCCTTTCTTGTGTTTAGAAGAAATCTAATGGCACAATGGATAGAGTACTGGGTTTGGAGTAAGGGAGACGAGTTCAAATATGACCTTTAGACACTTACTATCTGTGTAATCCTGGACAAATTACTTAACTGCTATCTGCCTCAGTTTCCTCAATTGTAATTTAGAGATAATAATAGCTTATAATCTTAGAGTTGTGAGGATCAAGTGAGATAATATTTGTGTACCACTTAGAAGAGTGCTTAAAACATACTAGGCATTTAATAAAGGCTTGGCTCTTCCCTTCCTTTTTGGGGGGGTGAGGGTGGGAAGAGCCATAATCATTCCCCACTTGCCCCCATAACTCTCTCCTGGAAAAAAAAACTCCATTGTAACAAATATAAATAAGAAAAATATCACACATCATTCATAACTTTAAAAGTATTAATTTATCACTTCTGCATTTTGTGTACTTACTGTGTAACTATCTTTTCTATATTTAAACTGGTGTCAAATTTTTTTAATGATTGCTTTTATTTTACTATATTTGGAGATCTGGTATTGCTGAACCCCTTCTTGCACACTTTTTTTTTTCATTTTTCTCTTGAGGTTCTTTGTGTTCCTTCAGACTAATTTTTATGATTTTGTCTAGTTCTATAAAGAAATACTTTGGTATTTTTATTAGTACAGCATTGAATCTGGAAATTAACTTAGGTAACATTGTTGTAACTATAATTCTTTTAGGACTACTCTGTCAGCCTACTCTTTAGAGTCTGTGCTAAAAGTTCTCATCATAACTTCAGGGCCATCTGTAATTCAATTCATCTAATGGAGAGGCTGAGATTAGCAAGCCTTTCTCCTTCAACAAAGCCCACAGAGCCCAAAACTCTCAATCATTATTCTCAATGAATAGCTATGAAGCTTGCTTCAGACATGCTTTTCAGATAATTTTATTATTATTATTATTTAATGCCTACAAAGATCTGTTCTTCTTAGCCAGAATGTGCCAGGTGCCAAAAGCTATGATGAAATCAGGATGCCCTGGCTGATTGTCTTGTAGCTAATAAATGTTATCCCCAGATTTCCTGATTCTGAGAACAATGTTTGTATGTTTGGTTTTCTGTTTATGGAATATAGATTGCTTCTTCCAGACTAATTCCCCAGCTTTTTATTTAAAAGTCAAAGCATCAACAGTTACTTTGTCTAGCTACATCAGTCTGCACCGGCAGTCACATTGTTGTCCTCAGTTAGCCCTCATGAATCTTATTTGGAACCATAAATGACAATTTTGGTACCCAGAGCAAGTACCATTATGTTAAACTGATGGAAATAGCTCAAGACACATCCTGCACAAATAGAATAAATCATGCCTTTAAAAAAGTGATGTAATTACAAATGTGAAAATAACTTAAGAAGTATTTGAGATAAGTTCAATCAATTACATTTGTATATTAGTTACTCTATAGTGTAGCTTCTACTTAATTGAAGGTAGTCCTTAATTTTCATGCCCTCAAAATTTCATTGTCCTAGACTAAAAATCTGTTTATCTCCACTGTAGTTATTAAGGCATCGGGGTAGGCCAAGAAAGTTTTGGCTTATATTTCACATCCTAATTCATGGTAGGTCCAATTAAATGTATAGGACAAATTTTACGATTTCTTTTAAATTACAGAAATTCAGGTCAGTCTCTTCAGACATTTATGATCTGGTCAATTTTATAAAGCCCTCTCTGGTCTTCTTTGCTCTCAGTATCTTCTCAGGGATAATTTTAACAAAAAGCCTTGGAAATTTGGTCTCTGGCATCCTTCTCATCATTTAATATTATATATCAAGTTTTTGTTTGTTTGTTTGTTTGTTTGTTTGTTTTTTAGTGAGGCAATTGGGGTTAAGTGACTTTCCCAGGGTCACACAGCTAGTAAGTGTTAAATGTCTGAGGCCAGATTTGAACTCAGGTATTTCTGACTCCAGGGACAGTGCTCTATCCATTGTGCCACCTAGCTGCCCCTGATATATCAATCAGATAATTTTACAGATGAGGAAACCAAGGCAAAGAGGGTTAAGTGACTTGCCCAAGGTCACCCAGCTAGTAAGTGTCTGAGGCTAGATTTGAACTCAAGATGTCTTTATGACTCCAGACCTAGCACTCTATCTACTGTGCCACCAAGCTTCCCACAATAAATATTAGAGCAGCGCTTATCCAAGGAACAAATGATCACTACATACAAGTAAAAGATTACTGAATAAGAAGAGATTCTAGCCTTTCAGAATTTTAATGTCGGTCCCTAATCATTCATATTGGTCTAATTCAAAGAGAGCTTTTATGCCTTAGTACAAAAACTCTAAATTAGAAATATTATTTATAATAATTGCTTCAATAAAGACTCCAGCTCAAGACAGTAGGGATTAAAACAATGCCAAAATACAATCACACTAGGATACACTAAAATAGAAACGCTCCTACTGGGCTTTTAATATTTTTAGTCTTCATTTTTATCATATAATTCTAACATCCATTTCCTGCTTCTCTTATCATATGCATTTACCTAGTTTTTTCAAAATAATATTTACTCAAATGTCATGTATTTACATAATTAGTATAATTATGCCTAAGTACATAATTAGTGTAAATACATATAATTGCATAATTATAATATGCAATGATCTTGCTTTTATTTAAGGCTTTTCAAAGTTTACAGGCAAAATCTATATACTGGACAAGCATATTAGACAATTATTGACATTTGAAATTTTGGTCTCTAATTGAGCCAACAAAATGCCTCAACTGGCTGTTTGTATGCAAGTCCTTGAATGAAGATGTCTAGTTTTTTGGAAAGTGTTCCAAGTTAGAAATATCTGGAAAAAAATATATATATATACATATATATGTATATGTATATACGTACATATATACACACACATATATGCATATATATATATATTTGTTTTCTCTTTTCTTCTTTTAATTTTGGTAGGTCCATAGAATAAACAGATTTGTATTCGGATGTAAAATGTGACTTTGGTTGCAAATTTCATTCCGATAGAAATTATTAAAACTGTAATGAACTATGTGATTCAAAAATAGTGGGCTTTAATGAACATGCTGCATGTAACCTTAATTATCCTGGTGCTACCAAATGCCAGAATTTAAAAAAAAAAAAGAACTTTGATTTTTAATCCTTAAGTAGGTAAGGGAGGATATTCAGTAAATATAATAGTACTCCACACCTGAGAAATATAATCCCTTTCTTGTTGGTTTTACTGACTATCTCTAATCTTTATAAACTTAGTTTAGGACATTTTCACCAAAACCATTTCATTCCATTCTTGCAGTCTTATAATAAGTCCTAATTTATTTTCCAGATAAAATGTTAATTTCTGTCTGATTGACTTTCCAGATTCTTCATGATCTAGGCCTGACTTCCTTCTGTTTCCCCATCAATACTAGACATAGATTCTGGACAGTATGTACAGTTTCAGACAAGATCATCTTCTTGCTTTCACTGTACTTCTCTCTCTTTCCCCACAACATGACTTTACTTCAGGTGTCTTTCATGTATAAAAATGTCTTTTTTTTCCACTTCTGCCAAGATGAATCATTTATAAATTTACAACTTACAGCACTTCTTCGGGAAGCCTTTACCTAGCAAAACTTGCCCTTTTTGATCCATTAATATGACCCCTTGCCTGTTCCTTCCCTTCACATTCATTACTTTATTTATAATACCTATATACTTTCCTCTCTTATCCTGATAGTTTGAAATTAATCCTACTGAGGACAAGGAATTTATATCATATTAATTAAGCACCTTTTCTCAGGAGTGTGTTAGAACTAGCTTGTAGAGGCTCAGGAGAGCTGATAGTTTAATTTTCAGTATGAACATTTACACCTTGAAAATCATCAAACATGACAAAGCAGCCTCAGTTTATTTTACTCTTAATTGTATGGACTTAAGAGAGTGATGGAGAAATTTTAATAATGCACATTAAATGTAAAAGTGTGTTGTGCTACGTTTCTTTTTTCAGAGAGCTGATGCTCAGATATTTATAATCACACCCTTACAAAACTAAAGTGTTTAAATCCTATGAGGTACAACAGAAAAGGGTACTGGATTTCAAATCAGGACATGGGTTTGGATCTTTTTTTCTGCCATACATCTGTAAAATGAGGAAATTAGTATAGAAGATTCATACAATTCCTTCCAGCTGTAGATCTATAATACAGAATTCCTTAAGCTTGCATTCATGGACCCCCAAAAGGGTCAGTGAGCTTTGATAGGAAAAAAAGACATCATTATTTTAACTAACTACTAGCTACAAATCAACCATTTCCCTCTACTATGAATATAGGCAACAAACATTATTCTGAGGAGGTGTCTATAATCTTCACTAGACTACCTACCAAGGAGGTCCATGTCATTCAAAAAGTTTAAAAACTAATGCTATAATTTTCATTTATTTTTTCCACTTGACAGACTTAGAGAAATATTTAAGGCACTGAGAGGTTGAATACCAACCAAGGTAATATAAATAATATATGGGGTGGGGGTGGGGGAGCTAGGTGATATAGTGGACAAAACACCAGCCCTGGATTCAGGAGGTCCTGAGTTCAAATTCACCTCAAACACTTGACTCTTACTAGTTGTGTGACCCTGGGCAAGTCACTTAACCCTTGTTGCCCCACAAATATATATATGTATATGTATATATATATATACACACACACACTCACACACATGCATATATATGTATGTATATGTATGTATATGTATGTATACATACATATACATATGTGCATATGTGCATATGTGTGTGTATATAAATGTATATCAGAGACAGGACTTGAACAAAGGTCATTCTGACCCCATTAACAGTTTTCCATCCAATATACCATTTTGTCTATGGCCCAATTTGCAAAACTGGCTAAACAAAGGTGCTCAGAAACATTTAACTAGAATGACTCCACAGTATTTAAATTCATAAAGACTAATTTCTTAGAGAAATCCACTCAGTTCCCACTCCTTGCAACCAGGTCTAGGAGTTAGAAGATACATTCTAGAAGCTGGTTGAGATATACCCACAGACAAAATGGCTTACTTGTGGCCATATAGCTAGGAAGTTTCAGAGACAATGTTTGAAGCTAAGTCTTCCTCATAGCAAATCCAATATTATATTCACCACTCCAAGCTACCTTTATAAGAATAGGGGTGAAGAATGGACCTAAGATTTAATTACCATAGAGAACTTCCAGGTGAGGAAAATCTGCCTACAAATATAGGCTGACATTGTCTCTCCAACTTAAAATCTTAGTTCTTCATGGAAATATTCACATCTACCATTGTACTTTGGCTATAATCTCCCTCTCCTGCCCAATGAAACTTCAGGTTCTGTCTCTAGAATGAAGGCTGTTTTAAGTTAATCTTGGCTGGAACTAGGTTTCCATACCACCATTACCTCTACAACTCTACACAATGAAATTACTTTCCTTTCCATTCACCTCTTCCCTTTTGTGCCTGATTATCTCCTATTAAAATACAAGATTCTTGAGTTCAAGGAATGCCATTCTTTTTTTTTTTTTTTTTTGCAGGGAAATGGGGGTTAAGTGACTTGCCCAGGGTCACACAGCTAGTAAGTGTCAAGTGTCTGAGTCAGGATTTGAACTCAGGTACTCCTGAATCCTGGGCCGGTGCTTTATCCACTGTGCCGGTGCTTTATCCACTGTGCCACCTAGCTGCCCCCAAGGAATGCCATTCTTGCCTGTATTCATTTTTTCTGTGTTTAGTACAGTTCCTGCTACATAATAAATGTTTTTCATCTATCTATCTATCTATCTATCTATCTATCTATCTATCTATCTATCTATCTATCTATCTATCATCTATCTATCTATCTATCTATCTATCTATCTATCTATCTATCTATCTATGTATCTATCTATGTATCTATCTATGTATCTATCTATCATCTATCTATCATCTATCAATAATCTATTGTGTTGTAATTTACCTAGAACACTAAGTGGTTAAGGGAATTGTCTACCAGAACCCAGTAACTATGTTTTAGAAGTAGTAATTGAATGTAGGTGTTTGTGATTCTAAGGCCTGCTCTCTATCAACTATGCAACACTAGCTCTTTGCCTCTACAAATCCATTGAATCTATTAACATTCCTCCATTATAGTCCTTCTATCTTGTCTCATCATAACACAGAGTTGACCCTTGATTTTTGAAGACTGTGCCAAGAGAGTACAAAATCCAAATGGTCCAGGAATCTGTAAAAATTCCAGGCAGGGGGCAGCTAGGTGGCACAGTGGATAGAGCACTGGCCCTGGATTCAGGGGTATCTGAGTTCAAATCTGGCTCAGACACTTAACACTTACTAGCTGTGTGACCCTGGGCAAGTCACTTAACCCTCATTGCCTCACCCCCCAAAAAAAAGTTCCAGGCAGGAGCCTGACAGTTGATTGAAGTTCTTAACCTTTGAGGATTGTGTTAAATACATTGGGAGAGGCTTCATCACTAAAGGGCTGATTACCAAGTGATATATTTGGTTTTGGCTATGGGGATTGATGTATTTTTCTCTTCTCTTCTTTTCCTTCCTCTTTTCTTTTTTGCTTTTTTTCCTCCCCTCCCTATCCACTTCTTTTTCTTCTTTTCCCTATTCTTTTCCCTTCCTTTCCCCTCCTCTCTCCTCTGTTTATTCCCCTTCTCTTCTGTTCCCCTCTCTTCCCTTCCCATCCTTTCCCTTACCTCCTTTTCTCCTCCCCTTCTTTTCCTTTTCTCTCATTTCCCCCTTCCCTTCTCCCCTTTGCTCTTCTTCCCTTTCCTTCCCTTTCCTAGTGTTATGGGCCTGGGGTACTTCAGAAGTTTTCTGGGGGAAATCAAAGAACCTTCTCCTTAAGAAACTAAACCAAAGGACAGACACACCTAAAGAGAAAAAGTGTCACTGGATCAGAACTGAGTTAGCTCCAGGACCACCACCCTTCATTCCAGTCTCTCCCACCCCTCAGGGAGATAAGATTAGGTGTGGCTGCTGCCTTTGTGATCTGAGGGGGAGAGAGGTGGCTTGAGATATCTGGAGCTGCCCCTCACCCACCAGTGGGGGATGGTCCTCCCCCAATAAGGGACCTTTGCACAGTCAGCTGATCACCTCATCCTACCACCATCAGTCCTCTATAAAAGTATCTGCCTGTCTCCTGCTCAAGGAGAAAGGTATCTCAGAGAGCCATGCCTCTGTTCCATGCCTTCTCCCCATGAGAAGAAATCCAAGGAGTTCTCTCTTGGTTTTCTTTCCCTAGCACCTAAATAAAGTATTATTTTACTCTAATTGGATTTGTGTGCAAGAAGGTATAATTCTTTAAAGAAGAATTCCTCAGAACCCCTACCCCAACCCCCCACCCAATTCCCCCATAACACTTTCCTTTCCCTTCACTTTTCTTTTTTTCCTCCCCCCTCCAAGGGAGGGAAAAATATGTTTCTGTTAATTAAACATAATACTTAATTTTTGCAAAATCCTCGACTAAGTTATGAAGGGGATAAGATCAGCATCAGTGAGGGAATACTTAAACTATTAACATCATAAACCCTCGACATGGAAGAAAAGATAAGGAAGAATATTCTAGGTTCCAAAATTATGGGGAGTGTTGTGGGGAAAGTAAGGCACAGGGTTTGGGATAGGGGAAGGGGCTTGGGGTCCTTAGGAATTCTTTTTTAAAGAATTACACCCTCTTGCACACAAATCCAGTAGAATAAGATAATAGTTTATTTAGGGGCTGGGGAAGGGAAACCAAGAGAGAAATCCTTGGACTTCTTCCCATGGGGAGAAGGCATGGCACAGAGGCGTGGCTCTCTGAGATACCTTTCTCCTGGAGCAGGAGATGGGCAGATACTTTTGTAGAGGACTGATGGTGATAGGATGAGGTGATCATCCGACTGTGGAAACTTCCCCTATGGAGGGAGGACCATTCCCAACTGGTGGTGGCTGGGGGAATTGGGTAAGTAGTGGCTGTGGATCTCTCAAGTCATCTCTCTCTCTTCCTTCCACCACAAAGGCAGCAGTCACACCCTATCTTCCCAGGGGTGAGAGAGACTGGAATGAAGGGTGGTGGTCCCAGAACTAGCTCAGTCCTGATCAGATTCCACTTATCTCTTTAGGTGTGTTTGTCCTTTGATTTAGTTTCTCAAGGAGAAGGTTCTTTGATGTATCCCAGAGAATTTCTGGGGTGCTAGGCCCTATAACAGGGAACAACCTAACCTAAGAATTCAGTAACTAGTGTTGGAGCTCCTTTTTTTTTTCCAGGGGAAAATGAATTTAATTTTTTTTCAGTCACATCCATGGTACAAAATGAAGACATTTCATTGTGGCAGGTTATGTGCAGTATTTTTAAACTGTGAATTGGATCAACTTGGCTTTGTTTCATATGTGCAATTAGCTTCCATTTCCAAATATGTCAAATAATCGAGAGTGCCAAGATTGCACTTAGAAACCTGCCCTGTAGTGACGAGTAAGAACTTTTATAGCATTAATTCCTATAGAGCAAGCAAACTTCATAATGAAAAGCAAATCCTCTAGCTTCTTTTATTTTAGCCAGGACTGTAGAGTGAATGAGAATGTCATCAGGGCAATGCTAATTACTCTAATAATCCTACTCAGTAGGAAGATATATATATACCCTAATGAAACTCAACCGTACATCAAAATTTGAAAGGAAATATCTTTAGTCATATTAAAGGGTAAAAAATCCCAAGCTGATCTTTTTAGAGACTTCTATCCTCTTTCATTCCAAAAAGTCCTTTATAACCATATGCAAAACTAATGGACTTGTTGAAAACAATTGGTATGAAGTGGGACTTTATGAATGCATGGATAAACACAAATACTATTTCAGTCTTTCACCAGAAAGACAAGCACAATTTACACATAGATATATCCCCATTATGAGACACAGATTTATCCAATTCACTTGGAGTTTAGTAATACGATATTGGTTAAATACCAACTTTCTTTGGAGCCTTAGATCATAGTTCATAGATTTAGAGCCAGAAGGGACCTTTGAAGCAATCTGGTAGAACCCCTTCATTTTACATGTGAGGAAATTGTGGTTCAATAGGAATAAGTAATTTTGCTGAAATCATGAAGACCCAGGATTTGAACCTACATGCTCTGAATTCAGATCTCCCACACTTTCCCCTACACCACACTGCCTCTTGATAATTGAAATCTTTTGACTGGATTTAGAAGCTTAAAAAAAAAGAAAATTGGTTCAGTTGAAGAAATGCTTTGCCCCCTCCCCATTTCTTCACTTGAAAATTCATTCTACTAAAAACAACAGTACCAAGAAACAATTTTTAAGCCATTCTTCATGATGTAGACATATCATCAACACAGGAATTGCCATTTAGAGGTGATAATGAAGCCTCTGTTTTCACACAATGGGAGTTATTTTTGCGTTCTTTCCTCAGCTACTTGCTGTTTCTGGCAGTTCACGTTGTCAGATAAGCTAATGCTGGATGTGGAATATCATTCCTTCTTTTATATCCAGCCAATGAAAAAATGATTAACTTTGTAAGGAGGAAAAGAAAATCTGCTACTGCTCACAAAATGAAATGAGATAACTTTTCTAATACATCCATGAATTTGAAGGACCCTTGATTGATTTTAAATATCTCTCTTCATCATATGTAATCCCTCCCCATGCAAGTCTTTAATATTTATTCACATTAAAAAATACTATACCACACAGTTCACTGACAGTGTGTGACCCAAAGACTTCATCTCATAGCACATGTCTCTATCTCTAATTTTTAGTTGTTTCAAGTTGGTAAGAGGTAAATCAAATAAGTGCTCCATTTCTCTGTGCTTTGCTGTCAGAAATTACTTTAAAGAACGTTAGTTGATTTTATCAAAAGAACCTGGCCAAGCAACAGTCCCTCTTCCCTCATCCCACATATCTGCCCCCCAAAGCTAAAGAAGAGCTACTGGCAGGGTAGCTATAAAATAATGACAATATTGTCTAAGCAAACACTCCAGACACTAGAGTTCCAAATGAATGTCATTGTTGAAAGTAATCACCTTGAAAGATTATGCACTAAGTTCAATGATGCTACAATTTGAAAAACAATTAGGATGAGAGAGCAATATGAAATAACTGAAAGAGCATTGATTTGAAAGTAAAAGACTTAGATCCCATTCTCTATTCTGCTATTTAATAGTCAGCATTTATAGGCTGCTCTAAGGATTGCAAAGTCCTTTGCAAAATTGTCTCCTTTTATCCTCACAAGAATGCTGGGAAGTAGGTGCTATTATTATCTCCATTTTATAGTTGAGGAAAGGGAGACAGAAGTTAAGTGAATTGTCTAGTGTCACACAACTAGTCAGTGTCTGAAGACAGGTTTGAACAAGTCTTTCTGACTCCAGGTCCAGTGCTCTATCCAGAGCACCACGTGGCTGCTTCTTAATAGAGTAAATACTACAGTACTTATGTGATCTCAGTGTAGTCACTTCCTTTCTTAGTTACTTTATGAAAAGAGTGAGTCATATTAGTGATCTCCAATGTACCCCTTAGCTCTAAACTACATGATCGACACAAATTCTATGTTCCATAATTTATTTTTTTTAATTTTTAATTAATTAATTAATTATTATTATTATTATTATTTTTTTTGCGGGGCAGGGCAATGAGTGTTAAGTGACTTGCCCAGGGTCATTAAGTAAGCTAGTAAGTGTCAACTGTTTGAGGCCAGATTTGAACTCAGGTCTTCTTGAATCCAGGGCTGGTGTTTTATCCACTGAGCTACCTAGCTGCCCCCCACCCCATCATGTTCCATAACTTAAAAAAACAAAAACAAAAAAAACAAACAGGAGGAAAATCAATGTTATATTCATATCCTGTCTTTGTTTTGTTGGTTAATTTTGTTGTTCTTTGGTCTTTCTTTTACTCTAAATCATATTCTCTAGCTCTAACCTCTACTTTATCTCCTAATTACTTTTGATTATGTTATGGGCCTAGGCCATCCCAGAAGTTTTCTGGGGTACATCAAAGACCCTTCTCCTTGAGAAACTAAACCAAAGGACAAACACACCTAAAGAGATAAGTGGAACCGGATCGGGCCTGAGCTAGCTCCAGGACCACCAATCTTCATTCCAGTCTCCCTCACCCCTGGGGAGATAAGATTAAGTGTGGCTGCTGCTTTTGTGGCCTGAGGAGTAGAGAGATGGCTCGTGAGATCTGCAGTCACCCCTCACCCAACTCCCCCAGCTACCACCAGTGGGGGATGGTCCTTCCTCAAGAAGGAAACTTTCCACACTCAGATGATCACCCCCATCAATCCTCTATAAAAGTATCTGCCTGTCTCCTGCTTGAGGAAATTGGTATCTCAGAGCCACACCTATGTGCCATGCCTTCTCCCCATGAGAAGAAGTTCAAGGATTTCTCTCTTGGTTTCCCCTTCCTCAGCCCCAAATAAACTATTATCTTATTCTACTGTATTTGTGTGCAAGAGGGTATAATTCTTTAAAGAGGAATTCCTAAGGACCCCAGGCCCAGCTCCTACACCTATCCCAAATCCCAAACACCTATTCCAAATGCCCACCTATTTACTCCGTAACAATTACTTCTAAAAAAGAACCTAACCTTATAAGAATGAAAGCAGCATTGTGTACTGGGGAAAAAGTTGGCACCAGAGTACCTGAGTTTGAATCCTGGCTCTGATACTGATTAACTGTGACCTCATAAAAGTGAGTTCATCTTTCTATTTCTCTATATTTTCATCTGTAAAATGAGAGGGTTGGAGTGCATTGTTAGATCTAAATCTAGGATCCCAAGATGCTAACATATCTCAGCATTTGAAAACCCTGGAAAAAAATAATTTAGGCTCTCAAGCAAATTCTAACAGAGAAGTTCCAATATACTTCAAGGTGATAGTACCTTTAAAAGAAATCTAAGGACATCTAGGGTAGTTACTTTGAAGAAAACAATACTCCTTTAACTATGTAATTTCTGGCATTTGTTTGAATGAGGCACCTCCCTTATCCATGTCTGAACTTCCTCTTTAAAATTAGAGGGTTGGAATTCTGAAATCCCTAGAATCCCTTCTAGTCTTAACATTATGGATCTGTCTATATATGTTAGTTAAATTTAGTTTAACAATTCAATTAAACAGGTATTAAGTTTTTATGTGTGAATGATAACAAAGTGATTTGTAAGAGGAGGAGGAGGAAGAGATGCAGAAGAGGAGAAGTAAAGTGAGGAGGAAGAGGAAGAAGGAAGGAAGGGAGAGAAAGAAAGGGAAGGAGAAATGAGAGAGAAGGAAGAGAAGAGGAGAGGAGAGGAGGAGGGGGCAGAGGGGCAGAGAGGAGAGGGGGGGCGGGGAGAGGAGAAGAGAAAAAATCATTCATGTTACTCTATCATTACACATTTTATAATGCTAGTGATCCTGTTGTACATCTGCTACACTCTCAAATAGCAAAGCATTTCAGCAGGCAAAGTGATATTTAACCTAAGGAAAGTATACTTTCCCCTATCTCAATAATTGGCTACCTCCATTTCCCAATGATTCTCTTCCCCATCTAAGCACTGGTTTGCATGAAAAAAAAAATAAAAGGATACTAACAGTGAAGTTTAGAAGACTGAGGTATGAAGCCCTGGTGTGTGTCCTAGAAGAGTACTTAACTGGAGTGTTCCTGTACATAAAGAAGGACCTTTCATTGATCAAAGGATTTGAGTTCCTTAGAAAACAGATATAATAGAAATACCAAATTAGGTATTAGTAAAAAGGAAAACACGTGGAGTTCAGAAAGTTAAGAAAAGGCCTATCTAGCCTAGAGTTCCAGCCTGGTCTAGTTTTCCCTCAAGTCCTCCACCATGAGCCTGTTTTAACCATGAACTGCCCCTCAAACTGAGTGTGGAGACTTTTTATAGGTCTGGAGTAGAGGCGGTCCTTACACACTGCTTCAAGTTGATTGGTAGGCATCATCCAAATCCATTGGTTTACTGAACTTGAAGGTGGTCTCCAGTTGAGTTCAAAGTCCTTAGCTTGTGAGAACAATACCTTCTTAAGGGCTAGCCAGGTGTGGTTGCAATCTAATTAACTTGAAGTAGGGTAATCAGCAAAGTCAATCACAGTTCACTTAATTCAATCAGTTTAGATTAATCTCCAGGTGAGCCTTTGAGTATCTGCCAAATCCCATTATTTTCTCACAATACAAACTACCATTATCAAATATGCCAACTGCTGTCACCAAATGCCTGTTTTCTATGCACTCAGCACTCCCATATTTGATTCATTTTCTCACTTGAAATGTGAAGAGATCCGGAAAATCTGAAGGGAAAGAATACGATTCTTTCTATTTCTTCTGAAATGGGTCAGCAAAGTCTGTCTGTATTCATCAGTGTTATCCTTGGAAATTGGCATAGGTGGTAAGAATGCCTCTTGAAGGTAAATCATTAACATATGTTTTTAAAGGGAAACTTGAAAACATTTTTTTCAATAAATTTTAATATAAAGGTGATTGTGTTAATTTAGTTAATTATAGAACATAGTGGTTTATGGGAGGAAAGACCTACAGGTCATTTAGTTCATTCTCTTTCTTAATATAAAATCAATCCATGTATTATCTTTTTGAATATTTTTTTCAAGCCTAGATGTAAGTTTTTAGTGTGTTTAAGGAATAATAGTGCATTGACTAAGATGGGAGCTTGGCAGATTTATGAAGGGAAAACACAGATGAATTTAAAGGGTGACCTTCAATACTGAATCACTTTATACACAGTAATTTGCTCATGACTGGGATGTTCAGAGTCTAAGTGACTTCCAAATCTTACTCCCTTGGCATAGGCTTGTGTGAAAGAAAAAACATAGGAATTTTGATATTGTAGTCTACTGGATGAATCATTGTTCTAAAAATGAAGGGTACTGGGAACCAATCCTGATTTTTTTTATTTATTTGCTGTGAGGCATTGAGCAAATGGTTCGTTTTCCTTGCATGCTTAATTTACCATTCAATCATATTATATTTTTTTAAAAATCGTAACATCAGGATAAGAAAATATCAATCAATTAACATTTGTTAATCAGCTTCTATGTGCAAATTACTAGGTTATCAGGATAAAAAAAAAAAGCTAGGTAGCACAGTGGATAAAGCACTGGCTCTGGATACAGGAGTACCTGAGTTCAAATCTGGCCTCAGATACTTGAGACTTACTAGCTGTGTGACCCTGAGCAAGTCACTTAACCCCCAATGCCCCGCAAAAATAAAATAAAAAATAAATAAAGGAAATAGCTTTTGTTCTCAAGGAGCTTTCTTTTGGGGGGAAACAACATGTATAAGTATTTAGAAATTATACATAGAGTAAAGGTAATTTCTAGGGAGAAGGCATTAGCAGTTAGGGGGAATCAAGAACGGTCTCAGGGAGGAGGTATTGCTTTAGATGAACTTTAAAAGAAATTTGACATTCCAAGAAGCAGAGGTGAGAGGGGAGTGAATTCTAGGCATGGAAACAGATGATAGAATCTCCCTTGTCAGACCTCAGGCCAGTCAGTTTGATTCTCAATAGTAAAATATAGTTGGCTAAATGTCGCTATTATTGTAATTTATTCATTGAGCCTATTTTTCTTCTCTCTGTTAGGATTGTTTAGCTGCTGGAAGAAATATTGTGTTCACTGTGTATCTGGGGTCTTTCACTTTTGGTGCTATTTGGTAGAGAATAGCAGATTTTCTCTCTTCTCCTCCCCCTCACATTCCATGTGTTCCCAACCAGATCTCTCCAGTTAGTATCATCTGTAAACCTAGAGGTCAGGCTTTCATCCTTTCCAAGAGGGGAATAAAGGTAGATCAGGCTAGGGGAGTGAATTGCTTCAGTGCCTCTCAGTGCTAGGACAAACTGAACAAAGGTATAGAATTAAATAAAATTTTCACCTGGTCCTTACATTCACTCAACCTACCTCTGAAGCTCTCATCCCTTCCACAGCTAAGCTACAAGGAAGTAATCTACATTGCTTTCCTACCCTTTTTATTTTTTCCTACTCACTTTTTATCCCCTTGAAGCCTCTCACCCAACCACTCAAATAAAACTTTTCTCTCTAATGTTACCAACCAGTTCTCATCACTTTTTACCTTTCTAAACATGTTGACTATCCTTTCTAGTTTCTTTGTCTTCTTGGATTTTCATAATTCTATTTTTTTTTTATTTTGCTTCTTTCCTGTCATACCAATCCTCAGTCTCACTGGTTGAATCATCATCTATGGGATTTTCCTAACTGTGGTTGTTCTCCAAGACTCTGTTTCATATTCTTTCTTGGGGAATACATCAAGGAAGGAAATAAGCATTTATTAAGCACTCACTATGGATGCTATATGCTAGGGTTACAAATATAAGCAGAAAGATAATCTCTTACACAAACAAAAAAATGCAATGAAGATTAGAAGGAAAGCAGAAAACTGGAGAATGATTTTTACAGTCAACATTTCTGATCAAGGCATTATTTCTCAAATATTAGATAACTGAGTCAAATTTATAAGAATAAAAGCCAATTGATAAATGTTCAAAGAATATGAATAGGTCATTTTTTGATGAAGAATTAAAGCTATCTATAGTATTTTGAAAAAAATGCTCTAAATCACTATCAGAGAAATGCAAATCAAAACATCACCAGGAGGAAGTAACTAATCCCTGTGGGTTCAATAATCATTTTATGTATATTATTTTCAGATCTACTGAACCATTTTTCAGTTCTTTTCTGAGCTCTAGTCCTATATCCCCAAATTCTTGGTTGATATTTCCAACTGGATATCCCTTGGGACATCTCAAACTCAATATGGCAAAATGTAATTCATTGTATTTCATCCTTAATTCATACATCTTCCAAACTTGTCTTTCTGTTGAGGGAACCACCAACCTTCCAATAATTTAGCTGAGCAGCTAGGTAGTGCAGTGAATAGAGCATTGGCCCTGAATTTGGGAAGACCTGAGTTCAAATCTCAGACACTTACTAGCTGTTTGACCCTTTGCAAGCCACTTAAACTCAAGAGCCTTAAAACATCTGCAGCCATCTCCAGTCATCCTGATATATATATATATATATATATATATATATATATATATATATGTGTGTGTGTGTGTGTGTGTGTATGATTTATATTATTATATACATGTATATATACATGTGCATATATGTATATGTATATAGGTGTGTGTGTGTGTGTGTGTGTGTATATATATATATATATATATATATATATATATATATATATATATATATATATATATATATATATATATTGCCACTGGACCCACATGACTCTGGAGGAGAGAGTGAGGTTGGCAACCTTGCACAGACTTCCTTTACTTAAATTCACTACAAGTCATGGGTCCTCTTTGAGAATGAAGGACAAACAACAACAACAATGACAATCATTCAGCTTCTCAAGCTCAGAATTATCTTTAGTTCTTTACTGTGTCTCTCTCTCAATCAACTATTTCATCTCTTACCTCCTTAACTTTGAGTTGGATTCTTCCATCCCCATGCCTGTAATCCTTTGCTTCCAAGGCCTCCATGTCTTATAATCACTAGCTTACTTAAAGACTCAGTTCATGTGCCAATATCTCCCAAATGAATCCTTTTCTGATCCTTCCAATTGTTAATTATGTTTGTCTCTTCTAATAATTGTTTATATTTTTTGTATAAATGCTATGTACCTTATGTACAATGTAAAATATAAGCAAGCACCTTGAAGTCAAGGGCTAGTTTTCATTCTGTCTGCATCTCCAGCAGCTAAAATAGAGACTTGTATTAATAATTTAAGTAATTTTTCTGTTGGAAAGATTGGATTGGATTGGAATGAAGTTGGTTGGAGAAGATTTGACAGAATGATAAAGATGGGGGATGACCAGAAGCCAAAGGTTGACTAAATTCACTAGAGCTATACAGACAAATCAGAAAGGTTACATAAGCTTACAACAAGAAAGATCAGTGGAATGCCCAGGGATTATGTGACAAATATTCCATAATTCTGCCTTATGAATTATCAAATGCCACTATATAGTAGATTATTCCTATATGGTGTTTTTTTAGTTTATGCTGCCCCACCCCAACTACTGAGATAACTAATTCTACTTTAGTGACTACTCTCTAATTCCTTCAGTTTCTAAACATTTGTTTTGTTTCAGCTACTGGAGCAATTTTATGTGCCCTTTTCTTCTGAAATGGTTCTTGGAATAATAGTACAGCAATGTGAAGAATCTCTACTATTTCATTCAGTTCATAAAACCACAAAATCCATTTTAATTTTTAAACTTAATGTTATTTTATGAACAGAATAGAATGTTGACCTAATTTGATGAGTTTTTTATTATTGCAGCTTATTCCTACTAAATACCCTGTCCATTATATCTTTTCCAAGAATTTTTAGCTTCTTACTTACAATATTCTTTTGATCCCTTTTATTAACTCATAGGTGTAACTATTGATGTTGTATTTATCAGATAATGAGCCAATACTTTTACCAATAATCCCATGTCCTTCTTGGGAATCCATTTGAAAATGCCTTGTAAGTATTCCTACTAAGATATTTATTTTGGCAGATCAGTTGACAGAATAATTATTTAATTTAGAACACTAAGGCTCTTTATATGAGTCATGCTAAAGAAGACCCTTTTCCGCATGAAAGTAGAATTAATAAGGGTTGTATCAATGCAGAATAGGAACAATAGTGGGCACATCATCAAATGACATCTTTAATATCTGCACTATGACTTAGCGATGCCCTTGGAATAAGTTATCATTCAAAATATGCATGCAATTAAGAGTCTTATTCTGGTCCTTTGGTTGGAAGAATATTGATATTTATAAGACAGGCCTTTGTTTCAGGGAGAATCTTAGGATCATTAAAGGCATTGTACAAATTCCCATTAGTGATCCAGTCTACTCTCCTCCTTTTTTTTTTTTTTTTCCAATCCCGGACCTATTTCATTGATCCACAATACTTTTCTAGAATGTGTCTCTGGATGAACTCTTTCTACATCTTCTCAACCTACCTGCATAAACTAATAATAGGAACAATAGGTTTTCTTTATTAAATTGGTTTTTCCTTTGTTGATAGTTAGGTTTAACTCTTTTTTAGTGCTTATGGATATGATTCAGGAGGCTCTGCAATATTAGAAGACCTGATATGATTTGTTTAAAGAGTAGAATCTGGAAGACAGGATTATATGTAGGAAATCCTTCTTCCATTTGGAGTTTATACTGGGCATTTTTTATGCAGTGTCATATACCTTTAGTGAGCATTTGTTTCTCAATATTTATTTTTTGTTTGATGTTAATACTCAGAGGACATTTCAAAAATTATGTCTATAGTTACACTTTTCAGGAAAATCATGTATGATTTTGTCCTGTGCATAGAAGATGTCTAGTTAGAAGAGGGGTTTTAGGATAATGTTTTGTTATACTGAATTGGTTGTTTCTTTTATGATCAATAAACAATAAATGCATTAATACCTTGTATTCTCCACACCTTCCTATAAATATGTGACTGTAAAATTGTGGTCTCCTGTAGAACAGCAATTTAAAAAGTTTGCCTGTCCCCATTCTTATGAATTCACCAGACTCCTTCTATACACATGGATTATTCATAAAAATTCTGGAGCAAAGGGTAAGGAGTGTTTTGTATTTTCTAAGTTGTCTTAAAGGTATTTATACTAATACGGTCTGAAATGCTTTTTTTCCAAATGTTTAGTATTCTTACCTCTTTAAGGTACTGTAGGTCTCATGTTCTTAGGCTGTAGTACAGATGCTTTTCCTGTACATGTTTTCATTTTTTTTTAAGTGAGGCAATTGGGGTTAAGTGACTTGCCCAGGGTCACACAGCTAGTAAGTGTTAAGTATCTGAGGCCAGATTTGAACTCAGGTACTCCTGACTCCAGGGCCGGTGCTCTATCCACTAGGCCACCTAGCTGCCCCTATGTTTTCATTTTTAAAGGAATTTTTACTTCCTCACAAGGCATGTTGGGTCCTGGCATTTAAAGACCCAATGTGTTGACCGTGTTGTCCCAAAACATAGCTCAAGTTTTACCTTGTATATGAGTCCTTTCCTGATTGCCCTGATTACTAGTGACATCCCTGACCCCATAATACCCTATATTTATTTTGCATATTGTGCACATATGTAAGTGCCATGTGTGCTCATACTTGTACATGTTTACCACAATAGAATGTAAACACCTTGAAGTCAGGAACTGATTCATTTTTGGTTTTATATCTTCTATGACTACCATAATGCCTGGATTGTAGTGGGCAGATTACTGGGTCAAGAAGGTCACGAACACCTGAGTTTAAATCGATCCTCAGAAGCTTCCTAGCTGTGTAACCCTGGACAAATTACTTAACCACTGTTTGTCTTAATTTCTTTAACTATGAAGTGGGGATAATAATAGCACCTACTTCCCAGGGATGTTGTGAGAATCAAATGAGGTAAGATTTGTAAAGCACTTAGCATAGTACTTAACACATTGTAGTTGAAATATAAATGCTATTATTATTGTTGTTCTTGTTACCACCATTGATAGATTGAATGAAAATAATATTATAAAATGTTCACCTAAAGTAATCGTGTATGATATTAATTTTTAAATATGTTATAAAGAGAATGTTGCTTAGATTGTAGAAGTAAAGATTCTGTGATGTCTGACCAAGGAAAGGTAATAAGAGCTGATGATCACAATCAGATACCTAGAGTCCTAATAAGCATATCTTGGACTTTATACCAGTGTTCATGAACAGGTTCCCTCTCTGCTCACCTGGATGCTGTGCATCTCCCTCCTACATGGTATTTTGGAAAGTTTCTACCAATCAGCACTACTCTCAGGCAAGCACAGGATACTCAGTTCCCAAATGCAGGGAACACAAGCCTCTTCTAGTCAAGGCTCGGAGCACATCTGGGAAATACACAAAGTTCATAAGTATTATCTTATTATCAAAAAATGTAATAACCATTTAGACACAACATACCAAAAGAAACATAGAAAGGCTTTCTTGAATGTGGGTTGTTTCCTCTGTGGAGTATTTATGGAAAGACACAGACAAAAATAACACAGGAAGAGAAGATATTGATGGGTTGCTATCTAAACTGGTACAACTCACACTGATGGTATTTTAATTCTATTGAAATATTGAAGTTTGGGGGAGAGAGAGAAATTAAAAAAGACTAATATTTGTGAGGAAAAAAACCCTTGACTCTTTTAGGTGGTGATGATTTTGTCCTTCATCCTTTTTTAAAATACTAGTAAACATTTCTATTTAAAGTTTTGATTTCCAAATTCTATCCCTCCTTCCCTCCCTCCCTGAGGTAGTAAGCAATCAGATATAGGTTATAGTGGGCTTCCACCAGTCGCAGACTACCATAGAACAGCACCTTGAAGAGCCACAGGCCACAGTGTGGCTGTGCAGTCCGATACGGGAGCCTCAGCTCCTGCCGTGAGGAAGACATCGGAAAACTGCGCTCTCTGTTGCCTGTTGGTTCCTGTGTCTCATTTGATAGATGTGCAATTATGGGCAGCTAGGTGGCGCAGTGGATAGAGCACTGGCCCTGGATTCAGGAGTACCTGAGTTCAAATCCGGCCTCATACACTTGACACTTACTAGCTGTGTGACCCTGGGCAAGTCACTTAACCCCAATTGCCTCACCTAAAAAAAAAAAATAAAAAAAAAATAAATAAATTAAAAAAAAAAAAGATAGATGTGCAATTATGGAAGACATTATCATATTAGTCATTTTGTATAAGAAAACTTGAAAAAATGAAAGAAAGTGAAAAATAGTGTTCAATCAACAACAGTTCTTTCTTTGGAGGTGAATAGTATGCTTCATACTTTTCATTAGTCCTTTGGGATTGTCTTGCATCATTATATTGCTGAAAATAGTTGTCATTTACAGTTCTTCAAACAATATTGCTGTCACTATGCACAATGTTCTCCTGCTTTTGCTCATTTCTCTATACATCAGTTCATATGAGTCTTTCCAGGTTTTTCTGAAATTATCCTGCTTGTCGTTTCTTGTAGTACAATAATATTCCATCACCATCATGTACCATAGCTTGTTTAGCCATTCCCCAATTGTTGGGAATTTCTTTGATTTCCAATTATTAGCAGCTACAAAAAGAGCTGTTATAAACATTTTTTACAAATAGGTCTTTTTCTCTTTTTGGGGATGTCTTTGGGATAACCTAGCAGTGATATTACTGGATCAAAGGGTATGCACAGTTTTATAACCCTTTGGACATAGTTTCAAATTGCTCTTCAGAATAGTTGGATCTGATCCTTCATTCTTCAAGAGGGCCAAAATTACATCAGTATGTTTAGGTGTACAGTTTGTCTAACTGTGGCTGATCAAACCAATATGAGTTCAGAAGGCTCTATCACAGCTTGGGCACAAATAGTCCATATGAACATTTAGAGGGAACATGGGTCAAAAGTTGTACATTTCACATTTCTTTTGAGCTACAGCAATTCTGCTTTGCTCATAGAGTGCAGTGCCTTCTTGATGCTGGCATGCCACGGATTCATGCTGGGCAGTCTTATGTCACTGTCTCTCATAGAATCAAGGTTAAGTGTTCATTACTTCTTCTGACCTCCATGTGAGCACTTACCCTATGTGATTTCTCCATAAAATAGTACTTTAGCCAAACTTACATTTGGCATTCAAACAATGTGGCCAGCCTATCAGAATAGCACTCTCTGCAGTAGAGTTTGAATGCTTGGCAGTTCAGCTTGAGAAAGGACCTCAGTGTCTGGTACCTTATCTTGCCAAGTGATCTTTAGACTCTTCCTAAGACAATTCAAATGGAAGTGATTCAGGGCAGCTAGGTGGCACATTGGATAAAGCACCAGCCCTGGATTCAGGAGGACCTGAGTTCAAATTCGGCCTCAGACACTTGACACTTACTAACTGTGTGACCCTGGGCAAGTCACTTAACCCTCATTGCCCTGCAAAAAAAAAAAATAGAAGTGACTCCATCTCCTGGAATGCCCCTGGTATACTGTCCAGGTTTAACAGGCATACAACAATAAGGTCAGCACAATGGCTCTGCAAATCTTCAGTTTGGTGGACATTCTAATACTTCTTTCCCACATTTTCCTTCAAAACCTCCCAAACACTAATGTAGCTCTGGCATCTATAGATACATACCTGGAATTTTATATTGACAAGGTAGGTGAACTTATCCACAGTATTCAACATTCCTCCATTTGCTGTAATCAATAGTTCCACTTATGGATGGTGTGGTGCTGGCTGATTAGGGAACTTGTGTTTTCATGGTGTTGAGTAATAGGCCAAAATTAATACAAACAGCAGAGAATCAATCCATATTTTGTTGCATCTCACCCTAAGAGGCTGCATTGCATGTACAATCAAAAGCTGAGTGATGTCTTATGACTTGTACATAAAATTGGATTTAAATGAGGCAGAGTTACATAAACTCACCAGTCTCACTTTGTCTTTCAGAATCATTGAATTAAAGCTACAGGACAAAAATTAAGACAACTGGGATGTTTCTGAATGTAGTGAATGATTTTGGCCTCTTCAATGTCTAACCAATCTCTATGTGCTCCAGAGCACCCACTTCAGTTGCCTTCACAGCTGTTGGAGCAAATTGTTCTTATACACCCATTCCACCAAGAGAAGTCTTTACCTGCTTGAGGTAGGCATTCCCCTAACTCACTAATGTGTTGGAGGGCTGTCAGTTTACTCAACCTGCTTTAGCCCATCTGCCATAATGGTTTACTAGGATGTGGCCACAATGAACGCTATTACTTTTTTGGACCCACAGGTGAGAGTCGGGTGGATAAAGTGGACACCAAAGGTACAAAGCAGCCTGAAAGGGCTTGGAAACCCCCTATACCCCAACTATTTTTAAGCAGAGTTCCAAGGAAGAAAGATCATAAACACAATAGGTCCCCACTTTTAAATTGATACATGGTTTCAAAAGATGGAGGGCATATATATATGGCATACTTGTAAAATTTTCAAATGACACACACCTAGAAAGTGTAGCAAATACACTAAAAGAGAGTATCCCCCAAAAACCCTGCTAGGCTGGAGCATTGGATCAGATTTAATTGAATAAAGTAAAATTTTTGGATAGGCAATAGACCTGTGGTTTTATTGGTTAGTGAATTCCTACAGAAGGAAACTCCCCATAGAAGTGTAGATTAACAGCTTTTATGAAATTTATTATCTTAAAAAATACCCAGAGAATTTAGACATTAAGTGATTTGCTCAACGTCACAGCCAATATCCACAAAATGGCTTGAACCCTGGTCGTTCTGGCTTTGAACTTGGTTCTCTATCCACTATGACACATGGAATTTATTGGGAATGCCCTTGTTTAATAATAGTAACAAAAAACATAACTTACCAGCCTCCTTTTACAGTTCTTCAAGTTGTTTATGATACATTTTGACATACTGCAGTATGTGTACACCCAATATTTGTCTTTCCTTTGTTCTTTGGGTCTCCTTTTACTCTTATTCTTCTAAGATTCATAGTATGCTATGACTGAGAATCATACAGCATCACCAAGACAATAATAGCATTTAAAACATTGGTTTTTTGTGACAGAGAGAATCTTGGGGCCACTGAAAATACTACATGGTTTCCCCTTTCTATCCAAATCTGGCTTACAATCATTACACAGTTTATGTGAACTTTCCAACATTCCTATATATACTTTCAGTTCTGTGAGTATTTTCCCTTTCTTCTCTATAAATAGACCTCCTAATCATTTAGTGTTTTCTAAAGCTGTGTTTACTTGACATCAAAATAATAGGTCAATTCAGTTGTTTATTCTTTTAAAGGTCTAATTCAATAGAATTGTGCTGATTAAAGATTTCACTTTAGGGTTAGTTAGACACATTATATAAACACAATATAGGTCTTATTAAAATTATGTTTAGGGGCATCTAGGTGGTGCAGTGGATAAAGGACTGGGCCTGGATTCAGGAGTACCTGAGTTCAAATCCAGCCTCAGATACTTGACACTAGCTGTGTGACCCTGGGCCCCTGGGCAAGTCACTTAACCCCCGTTGCCCTGCAAAAAAAAATATATATTTAATAGCAAGGGCAGCTAAGTGGGATAGTTGATAGAGTACTGAACCTGAAGTCAGAAAGACTCATCTTCCTGAGTCCAAATGTGACCTCAGACATGTACTAGCTGTGTAACACTGGACAAATCACTTAACCCTGTTTGTCTTAGTTCCTCATCTGTAAAATGAGCTGGAGAAGAAAAGGCAAACCACTCCAATACCTTTGCCAAATTAAAAAAAAACACCACCACCACCAACAACAACACCCAACTCTGGACTAGTCTGAGAATCTTTGTTGTTACTAATTCTGCCCTGGCCTCAGATGTTAAAAGGCTGACTATACATCATAGTAGTGTTCTGGGCTACTCCTGACAGACCAGTTCTTTGTTTATTTATGATTGACACTGGAACAAAATTCAACAGCTTATAAAAGGTGATATATGTATCCTTAACAAAAGAAGTCTATTCGACAAGGATTTTAAGTGAAGAAACTTTGAGTTGATTCAGCTGAGTAAATCTCTTTTGTTATTATTTTTCTTTTTTAAATAATAATAAACATTTTACTTAAAGTTTTGAGTTCCAAATTCTATACCTCTCTCTCTCTATCTCCCCCCTTCCCCACTCCCCGAGGGAGTAAGCAATCAGATATAGATTGTACATGTGCAGTTATGTAAACCATTACCTAATATTAGTCATTTTATGTAAGAAAACTTGAATAAAAGAAAAAAAAATGAAAGAAAGTGAAAAATTCAGTCTGTGTTCAATCAATATCAGTTGTTTCTTTGGAGCTGGGTAATGTTCTTTATCATTAGTCCTTTAGACCTGGATCATTGTATTGTTGAGAATAGGTAAGTTATTCACAGTTCTTCATCCAACAATATTTCTATCACTGTGCACAATGTTCTCCTGGTTCTTCTCACTTCACTATACATCAATTCATACAAGTCTTTTAAGGCCTTTCTGAAATTGCCCTCTTATTTCTTAGAGTCCAATAATATTCCATCATAATTATATACCACAGTTTACTTAGCCACTCCCCACTTGATGGGCATTTCTTTGATTTCCAATTCTTAGCTATCACAAAAATAGCTGCTATAAATATTTTTGTATAAATAGTGGTTTTCTTCTCTTTTTCTGAATGTCTTTAGGATATAAACCTAGCAGTGTTATTGCTGGATTACAGTTTTATAGCCCTAAACGTGGCACAGTTCCAAATTGTTCTCCATAATGGTTGGATCCATTGACAACCCCACCAGTAATGGATTTCTTGCTATTATTTTTCAACCCAGCATGACAGCAGCTGTTTTGGACTCAGGTGACTAGAAAGTAATGTCAACATTCTGAGCCTTTGGCCACTGAGCCAGTCTAATGCTTAGTATTTTTCAATACTTTTTAAGGATAAAACAGCCTAACTTGTATAGGTGTTAGGATATTACTCCCACCATAGCTTATTAACTCTTAGTTAAGGAGACCCAAAATGATGATAGGCTAAATGTTCCTGTTGGTGAAATCTATATAAATTAGACCTAAGAACTAGGTGGAGCTTTCTTGAAATGATGGTGTTTTATTCTTATGCAAGCTTCTGCTTTTATCAATTATGAAATATGCCTGTGGGTGAGGATGTGGAATGCTGCACCCTGTAGCATCCTTGCTGAGTGTTTGCATTCAGTAAAGGAAGCAGTTATACTATGTGTCTTGCTCACTCAGTATCTCCAAATTCTGGTGCTCAATGTGAAGGACTTTAACTTTAGTAAATGAGAATATAATGAGTATCTCTAACTGTGTGACACTAGGGAAGTCATTTAGCTTTTCCATGCTTTAGTTTCCTTATCAATAAATGAAAAGATTGGACCTCATGGCCTGTAAGGTCTCTTTCACTTCTAAACCCATAAAGAATTGATAGTATGACTGAGTATTCTCAATGACTTCAAGACAGCAGACTCAGAAGAACTCCTTACCAGAATGTCTCCAATGGAGATTTTATTCTATTATAACTCAATAAAGCACTTGGGATGTTGAGTATACAATCAAGCAGCTGCTTTATTTAAACAGTATCACAAAGGCAAAAATAAGATAGGCTCTCCTCAGTCTTCTATTTTCTGCAAAGGCTCTCTCAGTGACTGAGGTAGAGACCCACAGGGAGGAGGAATTGCATTCTTTTTTTGTGTGTGTGATGCAATTGGGGTTAAGTGACTTGCCCAGGGTCACACAGCTAGTAAGTGTCAAATGTCTGAGGCCAGATTTGAACTCAGGTACTCCTGACTCCAGGGCCTGTGCTCCATCCACTGTGTCACCTAGCTGCCCCAGAATTGCATTCTGTAGTGTCTGAGTTGCTCTTAAGGAGCAGATGAAACAATTGTTTATGTTCTTCCTAGAGGCACTATCTAGATTAGATGATTTGCCATTTAAGATCAGGCACCTGCACTCTAGATCCTGCCCCAACCACCATCCCCCCTTACCCCAAGGAAGTACCTGATTGGCTGTTGCTGGCAGTGCAGCATTTAAATCAATTCTTGGTCTACTTCACTAGGTAACTGAAATATATATATATATATATATATAGTCATTGCAAAGCCACTTTGAAAGAGCATGGAGAAGAACGGTTCTGAAAGATTGGAGAAGGAAAAAAAAATGTTCATCTATTTTAAAAGGAAAAAGAAATGGATAGGAGACAGAGTCCTTGGTCTAGTATTTAAGAACCTTCTCTTAGGGCTCCAACCTACCTTTCTGGCCATAGTTCACATCATTCTACTTGGTGCACTCCTGTTATTGTGCATTCTTAGAGGCCATTTTTCATGACTCTGATAGACTTTCTCCTTATCTCTGCCTTATACTTTTTTTTTATTCTTCAGGATCAACTCATTTGTCAGAAACTCCATGTGGACTTCTCTAAAACTCTCAGCTAATATTATTTTCTTCCTCTTCAAATATTTTGAGAGCACATTGTCTCTGTGTCATTTATGTCCTTACCACCATTATTCAGAGGCAAACTGGTAAATGTTTTACAGCTGACTATCAAAAAAACCCCAAAACAAAACCTGTGCATAGCACTTTTAAGTTTAATCTGCATTATTAATATTTTCTCCACTACTTTCTTAAATCTATATCAACCAGTAAAACAATAACTTGAGTCCTGATTTGTAGTGTTGGCTAACTTTTATGGTGTGAATGTTGACACTAAAAATTTAACCATCAGCTCTCAGGAGCTAATTTCAACTGACTCCCACAGATCCTTGGAGCTTTAGTTTAACTTGTCTCTAAAAAAGTTCCTTTAAACCCTCCTAAGATTTTCAGGTTGGGAAGAGATTAATTTAAAAAAAAAAGTTGTAATCCCAAGTTCCTAACACTATGTCTTATGAATGAGACTTCACTGATATAAGAAAACTCCCAGGTGAGGAAGCTCCCTCTACCAATTCAGATTAAGACCTTTCATGAAACTAATAATCTTTAAGATTTACCAAGAGCAGCATGAAGATAAGTGATCTGCCCACAGTCAAATAGTGTGGGTCAGATATAGGACTTGAACTCCAGTATTCATGGTTTCAAATCTGGTGCTCTGCTTCCATGCTACCTCCTATGCTGAGTACTTAAGGGGCATATAATAAATGTGTGCTGAATTTAAATTGAGTTTGCATAATATAACTGAGTTAGTGTGTGATGTGTTCAGTTATATCCCATTCATTGTGACGCATCTGGGGTCTTGGCAAAAATACTGGAATTGTTTGCCATTTCCTTCTACAGTTCATTTTATAGATGAGGAAATTGAGGTAAACCCTGTTAAGTGACTTCCCCAGGGTCAAACAGCTAGTAAGTGTCTGAGACCAAATTTGAATTTAGGTCTTCCTGTCTCTAGACCTGGTGCTCTATCCACTGTGCCACCTAGGTGCCCTCCAGTTAACCTGGCTTAACCAATTTAACCTGATTTCAATGGGCAGGGGGAAATGCTAGAGTAAATATTATTTGTGAATGGTTTGTGAGCATTTTAAAAAGAAAACCAGGCAGTCACCAAGAAAGAATATTCCTTTATTAAAAGTAGGCCATGGAGGCAGCTAGGTGGTGCAATGGATAAGGCACTAGCCTTGGATTCAGGAGGACCTGAGTTCAAACCCAGCCTCAGATACTTACTAGCTGTGTGACCCTGGGCAAGTCACTTAAACCCCATTGCCCTGCAAAAAAAAAAAAAGTAGGCCATGAGAATCTAATCTTATTTGTTTTCTTTTACTGTGCTGTTAATAGATAAAAATATAAATTCAACTTTCTATGATACTTCAAGATTTTCAGAGGAGTTTTGTAAAGACTATCCTATGCGGTAGATTTTATTTTGGGGAAGGAGGGAGGAAGAGGGAGAGAAGAAGCCTTTATTAAGTGCTTAGTTTTTGCCAGGCATTGTGCTAATCCTTTTACAAATCTTATCTTATTTGATCCTCACAACAACCCTGAGTGATAGGTGTGGTTATGATCCCATTTTATAGTTGAGGAAACTAAGGCAGCAAGAAATTATATGACTTACAAAGATTCACACAGTGTCTGAGGCCAAATTTGAACTCACATCTTCCTGACCCTCAATGTAGAAACCAAGGTTCAGAGCAGTGAAATTACCTGGAGAGGTGGCAGCTAGGTGGCGCAGTGGATAGAGTACCAGCCCTGGACTCAGGAGGACCTAAGTTAAAATCCAGCCTCAGACACTTGACACTTACTAGCTGTGTGACCCTAGGCAAGTGACTTAACCTCAATTGCCTCACCAAAAAAAAAAAAAAAAGAAATAACATGGAGAGAAATATAGACTAGATGATGTATAGTTAAATGTATAAAAGAACTGGTTGAATGATGAAACCCAAAGAATAGTAATTAAAGGATAGATGTTCACTAATAGAGGGCCCCTAGAAACTTTTCCTTTGTCTTGTGAAGTTTCATATTCTTGTTAATGAGTGGATGAAAACAAAGGTGATTTCCCTACTGATTTATTTTGATATTCAGAGAAAATATGGAGAAAATAGCTAGCATGTTAGATGGCAGAGAAAAGGATCCAAAAAGATTTCAACTACTTAGAACAAGGAACCTAAGCAAACAAAATGAAATGTAATGTAGCTGTGTGACCCTGGGCAAGTCAGTTAACCCCAATTGCCTCACTAAAAAAAAAAAAAAAAAAGAAAGAAATGTAATGTAGTTTCCACTAAGAGACTATAAGCTCTTTGAGGGCAGAGTATGGTTTTGAGCATAGTAATAACATAATTTCAAACAGCCTGTACTCAATTTGTCATCTCTCTATATCTACTTATCTATAATATCTATGCATATTCGTTAATTTACTTATATATATATCTATTTATTTGTTCTTGTATTCTCACCATATCCAAGCCATGAATTCTTTGAGATCACAGATTATATATTATGTTGCTTTCTCTTAACAAATCAAGTATATTAAACAATGGAATTCAATTCCCCAAGAAGTTTATCCTTATGCTCTGTCCTAGTCACGAATTCAAAAGTTACCTCAAGTGTATCATACTTTAGTATAGAGCTCTGAGCTTGCTACATGTGGGTTTTAAATTAATGCTGAATTCTCAGATTTGAATTTTAAAAGATGAAATGTAATATGGATGCATGCAAATTCTACACTTGAATTAAAAAAAAAACACCAAATTTTCTAAAAATAGGGTAGTTGGGACTTAGCTGGACATTGGATTGTATGAAAAGACCAATAGGTTAGATTTGACTGCAAATTCAACATGAATAAACACAAGAACCAAAGTAGATAATTGAATCTTAAAATGTATTAAGAGTGGCATAATGTACAGAGCAAAAAAGGAGATAATCCTCCCACTGTATTCCACCCTAGTATCTCAAGGACTGTGTTTAATTCTAAGCCATGCATTTTGGAAAGAATATTTACAGACTGAGCAACGTAAGAGGAAGGCAATCAAGTTACCAAAAGGTCTAGAGTCTATATGGCATGTTGATCAATGGAAAAGAAGATTTAG
Source organism: Dromiciops gliroides (assembly GCF_019393635.1). Classification (NCBI taxonomy): domain Eukaryota; kingdom Metazoa; phylum Chordata; class Mammalia; order Microbiotheria; family Microbiotheriidae; genus Dromiciops; species Dromiciops gliroides. The sequence continues at coordinate 520,168,996 of NC_057861.1, forward strand.
GGGTCAGGAAATATTTTTTTTATTGTTTAGTCATTCCAGTCATGTTTCACTCTTCACAACTCCATTTCAGTTTCTTTGGCAAAGATACTGAAGTTCTTTGCTATTTCCTTCTCCAGATTGTTTTACAGATGAGAAAACTGATGTAAACAAGGTTAAGTGACTTACCCAGGGTCACACATCTAATAAGTGTCTGGGCCAGATTTTAATTCAGGAAGATGAGTCTTCCTCACTCTAGCCCCAGTACTTTATTCATTGTGCTACCTAGCTGCCTAGGAGTATTTAATGTTTGGTCAGGTAGAAGAAATAAGCTTGATTTTTTTCAATTGCCAGTTCTAGGAATGGTTCAGAATTATGAGCAGATATTACAGAGAGAGCTTTGTATTGCTATAAGGGGTAAAAATACTTACAACTATAATTATCTAAAACGAAAATGGGTAGCTATTTTTGAAGGTAGAGTAAAAATCTCACAAGAGAATTTTAAGATAGACAGATAAGATAGACCTGATGAGTGTATCACTGAGGGGATTTCTGTTCAAATACTACTTGGATTCCATATTGTTTAAGCGTCTTTCCATAGATTCTGTTTTTCTATGATTCTGCAGGAAAAAAAAAAAAAGGAGACCACAGGTTTGGAATATATAACCTCAGAAAGAAAAACAGTAGATCTCTACTTTCTCAAAGGGTTAAGAATTAAGCTTTCTGTGTCATTTTTGCCAATTCATGGTAATTGATTAATCTGGAAAGCACCTGGACTTAACACACTTAGGAAGCTAATATTGATCTACCATTGTCTGGTAATTTGCAAGGAACTGGAATTTTTCTTACTATTAGACTCATATACTCCTCAGGAGCTAGTGACGTCCTTGAAATTATGAGTATTAATAATTTTAGACACCATCGCCTCTGCAAACAGATTCCCTACTCCCCTGGCTGCTGACTTGTAGGAAATGTTTCTGTTTTTCGAAGTGGAGTTAATTCCTTTTTCCCCCCTCAGGATGATTTTCAACCTTTCTTTTTTCTAATCTACAAAGAAATGTTGCCCCAAGTGAAGTTTTAGCATTCAGGCTTTTAGAATGCCTGTGGCCAGCTTTACAATGAGAGTATAGATATGAAATAACTTTTTAAAAAAGTTTATTTGATAGTTTCAGGCTGACAATGCATGTGTGTTTCACTTGGAGAGAAAAGGGTCTAAGTTCTTATGAGTAAAAAAATCAAAACAAAAGAAAACCAAAGAAAACAAAAACAAAACAAAACAAAGGATTTCTCCAGAAGGTTCTTTAGATTTCTTCCAGGACAATCTTCTGGGAGTTAATGAGTTTGTTCAATTCAACAGAGAATTGTCATTTTTCTCTAAATGTTGTCATCTAGTTAGAGATTAGAAGGATTTTCTTGATGGTTCACTTTGTATTTAACAACAACAGAAGGGAAATCAATTCTGTTTAAAAGATCATGTTTGACAACTTTACTTAGCGTAAAAGTTTATTGGTGAATAATTTTGCAATTTCTTACTAATTCCATACCTATAAACTATTTTCCTGGGAGCATCTGAAGCACTTCAGTTGAGATGAAGAGGGCATTTTGATGGTTGATTTGTTTAAATTGCCCATAGAATAATAGAACATAGGTATTTCCTTCTTTGGTGAGCTGAAGATCTTTCAATTAATTCACAGCAAATCATCATAATCTAAGTTGCTCAGAGATACTTGGGTCATTCGGGTAAAAAAATAATTACAAAAGACTGATTTTACACAGAGGGAAGTATTCTATTAGTTGGCTCTTTCAATGAAGAACCAATTGTATATATTCCCTTTGCAGTAAAGACAATGGACTATGATGTTGTCAGTGATTACAGAGAAAATCAACAAGGACAGAGCAATTACAAGTTTGTGTATTAGATGTGCTGGCTTATCATTTTATTAAAAAATTTCTTCTATATATGATTAAGGCCATCTCAATGATAAAGAAATAGAGTAATTAGCTGTATTTCACATTGCTATTTTAACCACCTCTGGGAGTATAAAATCACTTTTCCACACAAGGGGAATAAATTCATGCATGAAAGGTATTTATTAAGCACTTGATGTATGCTCAGTTTTGTAGGAAATGCTTAAGTGAAAAATTCAAAAGCAAGACAACCACAACCCTTAAGGGTTTACCATTCATATATAACAGAAAGAAGGCACTTATAAGGGAGGATTAACCAAGGAAGAGAGTATTAGTTTGAGAAGTCACAAAGAGGTTGAGTGAAACACTAGGGAATTCCATTAATAAGCTTTCTTTAGGGTTCATACTAGCATTGATTGAATTATAGTTCTCTGGGCAAAAAGCAGAAAGGTATGTTTGGGAGGTGAGGCAGGGGGGAGAAGGAGGGGAGAACAGGGTCAGTCTTTCACTTAAGCATAAAAAAATAAAAATAAATAAAACCTTAAAATGAACCTGTGGTAAGAGCTGGCATGAAACAAAACAAAACAAACAAACAAACAAAAAACAAGCATAAACAAACATGACAGCCCTTGCTCTCAAGTAATATATTTTCTAATGAGAGAGTTGACATGTAAACATCTAGATTTTTATAAGATAAAGGCCGCCTATTGCCTATATTACAATATATTGAAGGTAATTGAAAGGGGTAGATGCATTAGCCTCTATGGAAAATCCTCTTGAAAAAGGTGGGATTTCATTGAGTCTTGAAGAAAGCCAAAGAATCTAAGAGGTAGAGATGAGAGAGCAGTCAGTACAAAGGTGTAGAGACAGGAGATGGAGTGTCCCTTTGGAGAAACAGCAAGCAGGCCAGGTTAGCTAGATCAAAAAATACTTGGTTTGCCTGACTGAAATAACATTTATTCTCATACATTGAATGGAAGAATGTCTTTCCACCATGGATCATCTTTGAACCTGAGTTGTTTTAGAAAGTATAACCACTTAACCACCTTGGTTTGGAAAAAAATATAACTGACTATGTTTTGGGGGCTGTTCTAATAAAATAATTTGCATCAAAATACTTGGAATGAGAGTAAACTATAAGAAGATTGGCAAAGTAGGAAGGTGCTGGGTTAAGTAAACTTTAAAGTACAAACAAAAGACTTTATATGTAATCCTGGAAGTAAAAGAAAACCACTGTAGCTCATTGGGGTTGGAGGTAGGTGACATGGTCACCCTGTGCTTTAGAAAAAAATGACCTTGTTGCCTCAGTAGAGAATGGATTGGAATTGGAAGGAATTTGAAAAAGGGAGAGTAATTAGAGGCTATTATAGCCATCTAAGCAAGAGGTGAAAAGAGCCTTCATATTGGTGAAGATGAGGACACACAGGCACTAGTACCTTGACAAAAGGTAGAGCGACTTAGTTCTTCCCAAATAGGGTTTCTAATGGCCCTCTGGTTTGGAGAGTGGAGCAGCAACCACTTCTAGAAAGATAATGGGGTAGAGAGGAGAAGAAGGGTGGATGCATGTCATACTGGAGACTGCCATCATCACTAAGTTGTCTACTTCTTGCATAATAGTGAAATGGTCAACTTTGCTAAATGGGTAGAATTATGCATTGTTATCAAAAACAAAGAATTTCATGATAGTCATAAAGGTCAGTAGAGGACAGACACTAAGGAAGAGAAATAGAATGAGCACAAGGGATAAGAACAGGAAAGAGATGGAATTGGAAAAACAAAGAATTTATATGGCAAAATCAGAAGAGATTATGAAAACAACATAATGCTAAGCTTAAAAAAAGATTATAGGGGCAGCTAGGTGGCACAGTGGATAGAACACCGGCCCTGGAGTCAGGAGTACCTGAGTTCAAATCCGGCTTCAGACACTTAACACACTTACTAGCTGTGTGACCCTGGGCAAGTCACTTAACCCCAAATGCCTCACAAAAAAAAAAAAAAAAAAAAAAAAAAAAAAAGATTATGGTTCTAGATCTGGAAGGGACCTCAGAGGCTGTCTAGTCCAATTCCCTCATTTTATAAATGAGGATATTAAGACCCAAGGAGATTAAGTGACTTGGTCAGAGTCACAAAGGTCATAACAGAGGCAGTCTTTTAATCCAAATCCACTGACACCAAATTGGAAACTCACCTTAAAAGGGAAAATTGTTTTGTTTGTTTTTTAAAAGATAGATGACTTAAAAAAACAAAAACTCCTTGTGGGTAAGGATTGTTTCATTCATTAAATTTATATCGTCAGCACCTAACACAGTGACTGGCATATAGTATTTGCATAATAAATACTTGATTGATTGATGAAAGAAGGAGAAAAAAAGAAAGATTTTATACATGTGACAGCACAATGGAAGGATTTGGTTTATGGAACTTGAAAGGAAGCTACTAGACAAAGACAAGAGACATTGCCCCATTTCTGCCACTCTTAGTTACACACCACTTTGTACATTTGCAGTGATGAATTATAACAAGGGAGCCTTGATAACCAAGCAAGTCAGCTGTGTTTGTAGATACATGAAAAGAAAGTTTGCTTTTTGGGTGGGTGGGGAGGGGGGGTGCGGAGGACGGATCTATCTTTCATTGTTAAGGAACACCATCTCTAGAAACAACCTTCAGAGATGGATGCTGATTGACAACTTATCTATAATCATCTTCAAAATTTGCCTAGGTCATTGAGAAGTTAAATAGCTTACCCCTGGTCATTCAACTTGCATCTGATAGAGGCTAGATTTGAACCCAGTTCTTCTAGACAGCCCTGTTATCCACCATGCCATGCTACCTCTGGAGGAGAAATATAAACAGAAATAATTCTTTTTGTTTGTTTGTTGTTATTGGGGTTTTTTCTGTTTGTTTGTTTTTGTTTATGCAGGGCAATGAAGGTTAAGTGACTTGCCCAGGGTCACACAGCTAATAAGTGTCAAGTGTCTGAGGCTGGATTTGATCAGGTCCTCCTGAATCCAGGACCAGTAATTTATCCACTGCACCACCTAGCTGCCGAGTAAACAGAGTTAATCCCACAGGGAAAAGTTGGTGCCAAAGGTGCTAAAGACTGTGCCTTTTGACTGAGTTTATGTCTAATCTAAGGAGGAACAATTTGAAGTCAAATTATAAGCCTTAAATCATGATTCCATTCCTTTAGTGGCTTCGAGTTGGCTCATTCATGCTATTTTAGAACAGCTTTGTATACAGAATAGCCTGCAGCATGGCCAGCAGAGGCCAGCTACAGACCCAGATGCTCTTGCTGCTGAGGAATAATCAAAAAAGGACACAGAGGTACAAGAGCTGCCAAGTCCCTTCAGTGGTCACTCAGAGAGGCAAAAGGGAGAGGCATTTGGCAGTTAAAGGAAACAGGCGCCTCTTTGGGGGAAATACAAATGATAATGCCACCTGAGTCCTTCGGCATTTATGCTCTCACCCTGCGACTTGAGTAGCCTTAGCTCCTCAGCAGAAGTGGTTAGTGGAGAGGTCGAAGGGAACCATGTGTCATGGACTCAACAGCAGTAGTATCTAGTGCCAAGTAAGGATCCTGCAGCTGTGAAAGAATTGTGTTGTTTCCTAAAAATAAAACTTATGTGTACTAAAGCCTAAATTTATATTTATCCACACATCACTCATCTCTTTCTAAAAACTAGACCAGTTGTCAAAAGAAGCTCTTAGTTGCTTAGTGTTGTATTTTCTAGGTGAGAGCAACTAGGTAAACTGTTATGGCAACTGACAAATGCTATGCTGCTTGATTAAAATATTGAACATGAAAATCCAAACAGAGGATTTTGTTATTTTCTGCAAACCTACCAGCTTCATGAAATCTACCTATAATGACATCTTCAATTAAAATCTCACTTCTTAAAAAAAAAAAAAAACTTGTTCATTATATCAATTTCTTCTCTCCTAGTCAGTTTCATCCATACTGCCAGCCATGATGTATAGACCCCAAATGGCTGTAATTCATTTGTATTTGACTTTTCTTCTTTCTTCACCTGAACTCTTAGACATCCCACATGCTCTTTTAAAGTTGTTAAACTCAGAAACTTTAAAAAAGTAGACTGACAATCTAAGAAAATTACATTCTGGTATCCTCCTTGTCCTTGGATTTCGCAACAATATAATTCATCCTAAAAGCAAAAAAAAAAAAAAAAAAAAAAAGAATTGCATTGTTTTCTTCCCAGAACTTGCACAAGAAAAAAAAATGCTTTTAGTTTTTTCTTCATAACAAATTTAATGCACAACTCTGAACTTTCCAAAATATACCACAATATTAGAATTTTATGTAAACATCTTTTTTGGCAAGTTTAGTTGGAAATGACTGAACAACAACAGAATTCTTTAAACTGTGTCCTTGATGAAGTTCCTTTGTAGGTTTTCACAAAAAATAAATTGGAAAACTATTTTTTTCACTTTTACATACTGACTCATTCAATGTTTGTTATTTAATGAGATCAAATTAAGCAACTAAAGCATCTTTAATTAGAAGTATGAGTGGTTAGTTAGTAGACTATAATCAGTCAATCAACAATCAGTCAATATTTATTCAGATTTTTTATGTATAAGGCACTGAACTCTGTAAATATCATCAAGGCAGTGAACATGTCATCAAAATTTTGTGTCTTCCCTAACAATTAACATGACATTGTCTGCATTTAGTAAATATTCCTGATTTGAATTAATACTTGTATAATTATTAAACTTTGTAACAGGTTGTAATTTTGTAATCTTTGTAATCTTAGCAACAATATCCTCTCAAACATATTTTTTCAATTAGAGATTTGGGTAAATTACTTTTCAGATGCCTTTTCATTGATCCTAAAATTATTATTTTAAGGGAGATTGGCATAAAGATTATAGATAAACTAGTGAAGATAATCTTAAATAATAATTCCTTTTTGATTATGATTAGATTGGCTGGTACCTACCGCCAACATTTCTGAATTTAAAATTTCTTAGTTCACTCTAGCTTATTTTGTTTAAAACAAGTCATCTTTCCATTAAAGTAGAAATGATACCCTCTCTGGATATATTTACCTCAAAGATAAAGAAAACTTCAATACTTTTGATGAAAACTTAAAAGAAGAGATATTTTGTTCTTGGACCTTTCACATAATAAATACAATGCATAGTAAACACAAACAATATCTTAGAAGATAAGTAAGTACTTAGCACACTGCCTGGTACATAGTGGGCACTTAATAAATGCCAGTTGACTGAATTTAAAATGTTGTTATATCAAAAAAAACACAGTAGTTGGATAGAAAAAAGCAACAGAGAAAGGAGTCAGTCAATGCAAGATTTTTGTTTTGTGTTAGAGATGAGAGCAGTATCTGGAACTATCCTCCCATAAGTTTCAAGATAAGTTTTTATGAGCATAAGAACAATAAGAAAAGTTATTTCTCAGACTGTTATGTACCAAAAGTTCATTTTGGAAAACAGTAAGTAGGGATATCTGGGGAGAAAAAAAAGAAACATTAGGAAAGAGGAAGAGGGAGGGCCTTTCTTTTTTTAAATAATGGTGAATGTGGGATGTGTCTGTTTTGGTAGGGACCTCTGAGCCAGCACAGAGAAGGAACAGAAACCAGAAGTAGAAGAGTTGTTGGGTCATACCAAATTCTTCAATCAAGAAAAAATGAGTGGCAAAAGGCTCAAGGGGATAATGGGAAGCAACTAGGTGTGAGAAACTAGTTCCATTTATGCTGAAAAGATTTCCCCATTGTTGTTGTGAGTTTGATCTGTCCTATTGGCCCAAGATTCATTTGCATATTTATCTTCTTTGTAATAAATAGGACATGCTTATTATAGAGTAGCTAAACATTTACTGACTGCCTTGGAAGACTGTAAATAAGTTGACAACAAGATCCAAGAAATGGATGAAATTTAGATGTTCTATTTATCTAGGTAAGGATTTAAGGACTTAACACACGGGAAGTATGAGAACTCATATTTGTCATATTTGTACCATGTTTTAAAGCATTAAAAGTACTTCCATCACATGCCCCCTTTAATACACACACACACACACACACACACAATTTTTTACATAAGTAGGGAACTATGGTTTTGGATCACTGAATATATCATATCTTTTTAATGTATTGTTTAATGTATTGTAATGTTTTGCTAACCCAATGTTTGTTTGTTTTTTCTTTCTTTTAAAATTATTTTCTAAAAGGGATGACCTGAGAGGTAACAAGGGGAATACATTGGTCATGTTAGTGGTATAAAAATAAAAATGATATCAATAAAATTATTTTAACTGTCTTCTTCACAACAACCCTGCAATGTAGAGAATACAAATTCCATTGTCATTATTTTGAAAGATGAGGAAACTGAAGATGAGAGAGAATGTTGTTTGTTTGTTTTTGAGACTGTGTCCCCCTCTCTGGCAGAGACAGTGGCCATTCATAGTCCCTATGCCATTAATGAATGGTAATACTTTAATCTGTTCCATTTCTGACCTGGGCGAGTTTGTCTCTTCTTAGCCTGTTGACCCCCACTGCGATATTACCATATTGGTGCCAGATAGTGCAGACGCCTGGTCACCTTAGCTCAATAAAGCCAAAGAACTCCTAAGTTCAAGCAATGAACCAGAATCAACCTCCTAAGTAGCTAGGATTGCAGACATAAACCACCAAACTTAACCAGATTAAGCAATTTTTTCATAGCCTCATAGATAATAAATATCAGCTTGAAAACTGGACTCTGGGTTTACTTATTCCATGTCTGGTGTTCTTTTTCACTCCTAAGAAGCGACATGACATTTTTGTTAGAATACTAAATGTCAGGAAACATCACTTTATTCCCCCTCAGGGATTTATTTACTAGTGGTATGATCATATTGCTTACTCTCTCAGGGCCTCAGTTTCCTCATTTGTAAAATTAGGATATTGATAACATATATCAGTGAGCTATTGTGAGGAGAAAAGCAAACTTTCAATTATTATCTTATTTGTTTTAATTTAGTAAAAAAGCCTAAAGTCCCTCTTTTAGTACTCAGTTCTGCTATCCAAATCTCTTAAAAGTTTCTCCTTTGCCCATTTCTTCACCCACCCATTAAGAATGCAAGAAATAGGATAACCCTAATACATATGATGTCAAGTAAAACATATATTGACATTAGCCATGTGATGGGAGAAAAGCCCCTCCTCCCCCAAGGTAGGGAAAGTGTGTTTCAATCTGAAGAGAGGTCATCAGTTCTCTTTCTCAAGGTGAATAACATTTTCATCATGAGTCCCTTGGAATTGTCATAGATCACTGTATTAATCACAGTGCCTAAGTCTTTCACAAATGACTATTGTTACAATATGTTATTACTGGTACACTGTTCTAGTTCTTCTCACTTCACTTTGCATCAATTCAAATAATTCTACCCAAGTTTTTTCTGAAGTCATTCATCATTTCATATTGCACAATAGTTGATAGATTTCAAATATGTTAATAACTGTTTCAATGCTCTACTTCATATTACCTGAATAGTTGCAATATTATACCATGCCTATATTCCTGAACTAAGCACTTAAACAGAGGCAGCTAGGTTATGCAGTGAATAGAGAGCTGTATCTGGAGTCAGGAAGACAAGTTTCAAATCCAGCCTCATATGCTTATTGGTCATGTATCCATGGACAAGTTACCTAACCTCTGTCAGCCTTAGTTTCCTTATCTGTAAAATGGAGATAATAATTGTATCTACCTCCTAGGGTTGTTCTAATTATTCAATGAAAAAAATATATTTGAAAAGTGCTTTGTAAGCTTTAAAGAACTATATATGTTAGATATTAGGAGGTACAATTGATAGAGCACTGGACTTGGAATCAGGAAGACTCTTCCTGCGCTCAAATTCAGTTTGAGTAACTTACTGTGTGACCCTGGGCAAGTCACATTACTCCGCTTGACTCAGTTCCTCAACTGTAAACAAACACACTTGCACACACACAGACACAGGCATACACACAGACACACACACATAACAGCTTGAGAATGAAAGGTCAAAACCACTTTAGTATTTTTGCCAAAGAAACCCCCAAGGGGGTCACAAAGAGTCAGGTATGACTGAACAATGACATTATTAAACACAGAAAAATTGACCAGTTTGCTGTGTCGTCCACTTAACATCTGTACCAAAATCACAGATGCAAATATTTCATAAACACTCGGAATCATTTTTAAGAAAACAAATTAAATCATACTTCCATCAGTTCACTCATTTAGTCTTAGATTCAATCAAAGCTGCAACCCTTGGAGGCACAGTATGCTAGTAAAGACCCTTGAGACAGAATATAGGAAACCTGAGTTGTAGCTGCCCTTCATTAGATCCCAAACATGTGGCCTCTTCAGCTATTTGACTCTGTTACTTTGTGGACTATTATATTTTTAGTTTAATTTAATTTTTTGTGGGGCAATGAGGGTTAAGTGACTTGCCCAGGGTCACATAGCTAGTAAGTATCAAGTGTCTGAGGCCAAATTTGAACTCAAGTCCTTCTGAATTCAGGGCCAGTGCCTTATTCACTGTGCTACCTAGATGCCCCTACTTTGTAGATTACAATATGATTAGAATGATTCACAATTGATTGAATACAACCTTACTATTCAAAAAGGTGTGGGGAGTTTAACCTATTTTAAGGCAAGGAGCTACACTAAATGATTTCTTGAAGTCCCTCTCATCTGTCTCTCACTCTCTTGAGGTCCCTCTCATATATAGAATTAAGACTCAATACTTAGAATTTTCCATTTATTACCAACTATATATGTGACTTAGCATGCATCCAGTTGCTTAAAGTTCACAGATATTTTGGTCTACTGTTAGGTAAATTTAAAAAGTATTTAATTTTTACAAAAATATGTAAGTAATTATTTGTTTTTCTCAACTTTCAGAAAAACTATCAGAATATGCTAATCAATCTGGGAATTAGAATCATTAGTTTCTTTATCATCTGTCCTTCACACAAGAAAATGCTTTATCTTCACTCAGTCCCTTCCCCACATTCAAGGTTCAGTTTAAGTTCACCTCTTCCAAGAAATCTTCTCTAATTCCTGTACCTCAAAGGTTCTAAATCTGAGGATCAGTCTGTGGATATATATATTCAGACCATCAATGAACTTGGATGAATTTAAATAGAAATAACTAGATATATCTCAAAGACCTTGAAGAGAGAATCCATGCTTTGGGTGGGAATAGCTGACTCCTAAATTAGCTCCCAATTCTTTGAGAATATTGCATTCATCTTCAATCCACAGATCAGAGGCCAGAACATCATAAATCAATAGAGAAAGTCTCCATTGCCTTGTATTAATGTAAGGGATTCTTGTCCCTTTTCCATAGGGTTGCTTCCTCTAAGGTCCCTCGTACCCTATGTATTATCATTATCCCCCTACCATCTTCAAGATAAGGATGGAGCTAGAGTTATTAGATGTACATATTCTTAATGCATCCCTCAGTAAAGCCATCTATGCTGAATCATTTCATATTGTTCTGTATTTTAGTTTTTCCTTTCATGTGCTATCAATGTATTTAATCTGTTGTTCAAAGTATGGGATTTTCTACCTGTTACATTTTTTTTTCTATGGAAATAGTATCTTGTATTCCCGTGGTTTTACAAAAAGATAAGGAGCATCTGACCTTCTGTCTGTTCCTCATATCCGAACCTCCCTCTACCATGTCTCTATCTTTGCACAGGTCTGAAATGTACTTAACCTCCTCACTTCCACCTGGTATATATCAAGGACTTAACAAATGCTTGCTCTCTTCTTCTTCTTCTTCTTCTTCTTCTTCTTCTTCTTCTTCTTCTTCTTCTACCTCTTTGAAGTTCTAGTTTTCTTCAAAATTCTGCTCAGTTACTACCTTTCCCATGTGGCATTTTCTGATCCCCAACCTATAAGTGACTCACTTCTTCAAATTATCTTTTATTTGTGTATTTTCTATATCTTCTGAATATAGTTATAATACTAATGATGATTATAGCTAGTATTCATAGAGAGTTTTAATGTTTGCAAAGCATTATGCATACATGATCTTGTTTAATGCTTAGAACAACCCCGTGAGGTAGGTTGTAGTATTATGCCTATTTTCCAGAGGATGAGGTTAAAGTTTAGAGAGGTCAAGTGACTTTAGTAGTTTCCCATAGCTAATGACTGTCTGAGGTAGCTTTTGAACTCAGATTTCCTTGAATCCCACTCTAGCAATCTATCCTAGTGCAAAGGTTAGAGTGTTAGACCTGGCGTGAGGAAGATCTCAGTTCCTGCTGGCTTCAGTCACTTACCAATGGAAGACGATCTCTCAAAGGCTTTTTCATTTGGATTTTTGTTGCCCTAAGCGCGATGCCTGGGAAATGGGTGTTTGCTCAACTGAGAAACTGATTGACTAACTCTGGTTACCCTCCTCTAAGTAAATGATCACAGTGCTTCCAACTCTCCATTCTCCCCACTCCCTCTCTCCTCAACCCTGATCTCTTTTTTCAGACTCACTGCATTCCAAGCTGGCCTTTTTCCTTTTGCAGCTGAGGTGCATATCTGGCAGTAGTGACCTTGTCCCTCCTGTTGAAATGGAGGCTCTCCAAGGCTGTGCCCCTTTGTGCAGCTGCTCTCCATGGCTGGAGCTGCACATGCATGTGTTAACTAGCAAAACCCACTCTCAAACTGAGAAGGAAAGGGCCCTTAAAATGTTAGCTTGTGCAGATTTAAAATGCTGGGCTCAGCTAGTCTTGCAACAAAATTATGGAAATTTATTTCAGAACCGATGTGCCTTTCCCAGACTTCACCAGTTCTCCTCCTTGTAATCATCAAATTAGACCCTTACAATGTACTTTGGACCCACCATTTTTTTTCTTTTCTATGTTATACATATTTATGGCCCATGGAATACAGGGCACAGGGCAAGACCAAGCAGCTCTCTTCCTTATCCCACCTAAAAACAACAGGAAATTCTGGGCCAGGACTTCAAGCTGGCAGGCATCAATTACACTTGCAGAAGACAGCAGAACCATTTATAACCCCTTCTGAAAACATTCATTCAGCATAACTAATTGTCTGTTATAGAAGCATTCTGGGCAAGAGGAACTGCTCATTCCTGCAGCAAAGGTGTTAATATGTGAAGCTCATATTCAATCCATTGCTTTTGCTCACAGGTAACTGATGATTTGCTTACTTAACAAAGCTAGTGTAACTAAGATGGAATTTGTTGCCCCCCTTGGGGGCCTGGTTTTCTTACACAAAGAAATATCAAAGAAATTTAAATGTGTTCTCATTAAACACAGTGGCCCAGATTCCAAGGTTGAGCTGAATTGCCCAGATCCCCGTTCCAGTTTGGCAGCCTTCCTGTGGCTTCGACTTTTCTGTACTAGAGTCCAAGAGAAAGCTGTTCTTTAGGTCGATCTTTGCTTAGGTCACCTCTGGCCTTAAAAGATCATAGTAACAGCTGATTGAGCAAAGTACAGTTGAATTCTGGCCTCTGACAATTTCTAGAACTGAAGAGATGTGAACATATTTCTGAAGCAACAAACTTCTGGACAAAAGAACAATCAAAATTCCTTGTCCTAAGGATGAATTCTGGCCTGAGACACATGCCCAACTCACCCAGTACAAATTGGGAGGCAGATGTCTATAGAAAAAGATAGGACCTAAGCCCTGATGATTAAAGCTCTAGTGGGGAGGCAGTGAGGTATAGTGGAAAGAGAACTGGAGTTGGATTCAGTGGACCTTAATCCAAAGCCTGGCTCTACAACTTACCATCTGTATGAAACTGGCCAATCATTTAACCCCTTTGGGCAATGGTTTTCTTGTTTTGTTTTGTTTTGTTTTAAATTAGAAGGTTAGATAACTTATACATTATCATCCCAATCTCAATGTATGATCCTTTGGCAAATCATTTTGGTTGTCTATGCAACCTTCTAGCCTACCATTGTTAACTGGTCCCTTTTATGAAATTGTTTTTGTGCTCCTTGTGGCAAGGCATGTGCCTTGACAATGAGACTTTCCAGGACCTCAGGAGCATATGCAGCCTCCTTCATTATTCCAGAGAATGTTATTTAATATCAGCTTCAAAAATGGAAGCATGAGAATGAAGAAATGTCCCATGCTGTGTCTGTCTTGGTACTATAGCCTCGTAGAGTTGATCCGTATGGAAATACAAACCACAGGAATCATGCTTCTGTGAGAGAAAGATGCAGAAAATCTTTATTGATGAGCAGTGGACTAAGTCATTGCACTCCAATCCATCCCATTCTTAAATGAAATCTACAATTCAAATGGCACACTCTGCAAATCAAGCCATGAAGACTTGGGATAGAGAAATGCAGTCCCTGCCTACTCCCTCCGAAGGCTGGGCAGGTATTTATTTGAATTCCTACCCATGGAGAGAGCACCATAGTGTTTTTTTTTAATTGTTTCCCATAATATCAGCTGCCTCTAGGCAACACTTCCACATATTATGTTAAATTATGGAAGATACCATATGTGGTTATCCTAGTGGTATCTTAATGAGTAGATACAGAATCTAGGTATTTTAATGTTTCTCTATCTGTCATTCACTTGGTTATTTATTCAAAAGAGCAAAACAAAATAAAAACAAAAACAAAGGCAAAAATGCTTCACTCAAATATTCAAGAAAAACAATTTATCATCAGTTTGTCAGTAGTAGCAGAGCTTTACTGAGCGGATACTGACTTTGCCCTTTACACTTCTAGCTACCACTGTTAATATATGTTTTAGAAGACTTTTATTCAAGGAAGTAAATTCACTGGCATGCTGGAGATGATGCTGTATAAAAAATGCGATACATTTTTGCTACAATATTTCTTTACAACTGACTGAAACACAGCAGTGAAAACAAAAGATTTTTAAAAAAAAGATTCAAATACTTTTCACTCACATACAACTATCTCAATTTCTGAATTCAAAAGACCAGTGAAATAGAAAAAAAAAAAAAACCCAGCATGGCCACTGCTTTGAACATAGGTATGAATTTGTTCTCTTTAAAATATTCTTATTCTTTTTATGTTGATGGAGTTGTTTCCTTGAATTAGAGATGGCATTTTTTCAAAGCTCTTCTAGAAAAGTTCTTCCAATAAAACAGTGAATCAAGCAAGAGGTGAATATTGCATTTCCTTTTTTAAAAAATCTTTTAATTATTTTAAATTTCCAATTCAGTATTCTCTCCCTCTCCACACCTCCCCCACCCATTGAGCAGGCAAGTAATACAAATCCATTACACTTATGAAGTCTTGTAAAAACTTTCCAATTAGCCATGTTGAATAAAGAGAAGAAAAGAATGAGAGAAAAAAAGAAAAAGAGAGAAAAAAAGCTGCTGTCTGCATTCAGAGTCTATCAGTTCTCCATCTAGATGTTGGTAGTATTAGAATGTCACATCCTTACTTGCTATTTGTCAATTTTAACTTTTTTTAACTTTGAGAGATTCGATTTTCCATTTCAGGTAGCATTCTAAGCACATACAGTGATTTCAAGGATTTGGCCTCAATAAAGATGAATGAGTTGCCAAAATGGTGAAGACCAAAGAAGACTATAGGTATAATAACATCATTGTATCACTGATATACTGTGATATCTTTACTTATCAAAAATACAGGGGCAGCTAGGTGGTGCAGTGGATAGAGTACCGGCCCTGGAGTCAGGAGTACCTGAGTTCAAATCCAGCCTCAGATACTTAACACTTACTAGCTGTGTGACCCTGGGCAAGTCACTTAACCCCAATTGCCTCACAAAAAAAATACAGGGCAACTCAACTTGCCTAATTCTTTCTACCCTTTTCTGATTCTTACAAATCTGAGTGTCTGAGGGAAGAAATACTAAAATGGAAAACAATCTCACAGACAGGCTGTATCTTTTGGCATGTAATACATTAGCAAATCTTTGGCTTACATGATATTTTCTTAGAATTTAATGCATCATATTTGACCCAAGACTGAAACCATTCCTAGTAATCATGTATATGCATAGAAGAAAGCAAAATGTACTTCCTCCCTCCCTTCCTTCACTTCTTTCTTTCATTCTCCCTCCTTCCTTCCTTCCCTTCCTGCCTTCCATTATGAGGATATGCCAGTGTTTTGTGAAAAAAATATTATTTTTGGTGTCTAAAGACATGGATTACTAATCTCAGCTTTGCAATTTAGAATTGTGACTCTAGCAAATCATTTTGTCTCTCTGGATCTCAACTTTCTTATCTGTAATAATACCCAAAGGTAGAAATCTCTTATTGAATATAGGTCTTGCTTTAGTGTTGGGAAGATCTGGATTCAAACTTTATCTCTGAAATATACTAGATATATTACTATGATAAAGTCATGTAACTGCTCAGTGTTCCAGGTAACTCTCTAAGGTTATAAACTAGAAGTGAGGTAATAATATACATCAGTGGAAGAATTTTCCATCCTGTGAATTCCATAAATCCTTGAATTTGTCCATAACTATTTAGCTATGGACAAAATAAATAAGTAAATCAAAGAATGAAAAAACAGACAAATAAATAAATAAATAAAGGAACAAAGGAATAAATAAATAAATAAATAAATAAATAAATAAATCCAAGTGCACAGGGTTGTTTTGAGAACTAAATGGAATATTGTTTATTAAGTGTTTTGAATATCATAAAGCTCTGTAAAATATAAGGTATTATCAAATTAATCGTTAATGGCATCATAATTATTAAAGGTCAATAGGATATCATGAAATACCTTTAAACAAATATTGTGAAATAGTGCAATAAAACTCATTTGAATTCTGATCAGAAACAAGAAGTAGATCTCTGATGGTACACAATATAAAAGAAGAGGTGGTTGCATCTTCCTCAGCATCAATGACAGTACCAGGAACACAAAAGGCTCCCCAAAAATTATTAAAATATGAATAAATGTTGACTTTTTTCAATGACTGGGTCAAGATATTTGAAATTATGGATCAAGTCTAATATCACAATTAACCTTGATATAGCGGTTGAGATTTGCAAAACATTTTACTTATATCATCTCATTTGACTTAATAATCCCATCAACAAGGTATAATTATATTCCACACTTTACACATGATAAAACTAAGGCTGAGAAAGGTTAAGTGACTTTCCCATGATCACTACTGCTAAGTTTCTGATGCAAGATTCAAAGTTGTGTTTTTCTGATTCCAAGTCCATAGCTTCATTCATTATGTGCCTAATATAGCAGCAGTCTAATCTATTATCTTTCCTACCTTGATGTCAGTGCTTAATGATGATGAAGAAGTAATTCAAAGTGTTGGAAGTGAAGTTAGGTGCTATTATTGTTTTTTTTTTAATGAAACAATTTTAATTCTGATGCCTAGCTCTATTTATTTCCTACATGCTTTAAAATATAAAGTTAACACACATATATGTATATATATATATACATATATAATATACACACTATAAATACACACACATATGTATATATATATATATATTATTTTCTATGTTCTTAGCATCATATTCTGTGCTTGTTAGGACAGGATGCAAAAAAATATATAATCAATGAACACTAAATAGAAGTGTTCAACACATATAACTAAATAGTTTATTGTCTGCTACTGAATGTGAGAGTTCTTGCAATTCAGAGGGGATTGAAATAGAGGAAGTTTCATAGAGAGATAGGCCTAGAATGGACCTTGAAGAATGGATAGGATTTGGAGAAGGCAATCCTAGGAGAAGAGGAAAAAATAAGGTAAAGATATAGTCATGTGAATATGCATGTTGTGTACTGGAACAGTGAGGAGCCATGTCTGAGCAAATCAAACAGTATGAAATAAAGGTTTTAAAGGAAGGAGGAAGAATACCCGGAGTTGTCTGCATTTCAAGTATGACCTTGCCACAGTTAAAGCAGGCAGAGTATTAATTCCCAGATAAAACCTTTGGCAGATCTATACGAGTGTATATCACAAAGCTGTTTCAGTAGGACAGGGCTACTATGTGAAGCTAAAGGCTGAAACAGGGGAGTTCTTTTCAAAATGGCTCAAAGGTAAACAGAAGCAGAAACATTAAGGTTTGCAGGGAGTGGATTAACATGGGACCTTTTGAGATGAGAAGTTCCCCCAGGCTTATACAGAATTGTTTTTGATGGCACTTAAGTAGAGTCTTTTTTCCCCTCTAAACACTGTTTGGAGCATATCCTGCATCTATGTGTATGTGTGTTTGAGAAAAGAAGCTCAGCTCTGACCCTTGATAATAACTGTTTGAGAGAGCAACTCTTTCTCTGAAGTCTTTGAAGGGGCTGGGCTATAAGAGGTCACCTCTCCATCTTTACCTGTGTTGTCAGGTCATGGCAGGCTATGGCCTCCTGGCTGGGGCTACTATAATAACCAAACAGAGATGAAGGATAAGAATGTTTGAGAGAGTGATAGGGCAGTCACAGCAACAACCAGAGGAGTTGCCTTTTATTCACCATTGTGATAAAAATGAAAGAATTGTTAAGCCTCACTGCTGACTACCAGGTAAGTCTTAATGTTCTTTATTCACAGAAGTCAAGTGCCTGAACTGATGGGTCCCCAAAAAAGGAGAGAAGTTTTCAAAATGCTAAAATTTTAGTAATAGAAGAAATACTAGAGATAATCTAGCCTGGTGGACATAAATCTTTTTAGTTTTTTAATAGTACACACCTCTCTATAAAAAGTTGGAGCACATACTCCAAATAGGTGCATATTTACTTATTTATTATTTTATATATGTACTAACATGTTAACAATTATTGGTTTTTAAAAACTTACACAATATAATTTAGGGACTTACAAAAATTAAAAATTAGATCTTAGAGTCAATAGGTAATCACTATTGAGTAGGAGAAGGACATAATCATAACTGTGCTTTAGAAATGGCACTTCCCCAACATTGAAGGTGAGGAAAATAGTTTGAAGGGGAGAGAGACATGAAAGAGAGGGATGAATTTGTAAGCTACTACAAAAGTCCAATCCATAGGCGATGAGGATTTTAACTAAGATGGTGGCTTTTTGCATAGAGAATAGTGGAAAGATGTGAGAAATGTAGTGGAGGATCCTGATATAGCAGGAGCACTTGATTGGATCTGTGGTAAAAAATGGAGAAAAAGAAAAAGATGAGGTTATGAGAAGGTAGGTGAGTACAATGACGCGGTGCCTTTGACTATGATAGGGACATTTCAAAGAGGGATGTATTTGTATAAATCACAAGCCATTTCTCCCTTCTCATCCTGAGTGACTAGCTCTGTCCCATTCAAGCAAATGAAAGCCCACCCTGGTAGCAGTACCTGCAGAACTTCTCCAAAGATATATATGAGTCGATGCTGTGGATAACTAGTATTGATGTGTACTTCAGAAGGAGGTAAACTGGGAACTTGAATAGTATGAAAGTTGCGTGCTGCTCGAGGAATAACCATAGATTTGGTATATATAGTCTTTGACACAGCAAAAATACTACTAGGTCTATTTCCAAGATGATTAGGGGAAAAGGAAAATAACCTATATATGCTAAAATGTTAATAACAGCTCTTTTTGTGGTGATAAAGAACTGGACATTGTGAGAATACCTATCAACTGGCCAATGGCTTAGAAAAACATGAATGGGGGTGGCTAGGTGGCGCAATGGATAAAGCACTGGCCTTGGATTCAGGAGTACCTGAGTTCAAATTCGGCCTCAGACACTTGACTTACTAGCTATGTGACCCTGGGCAAGTCATTTAACCCCCACTGCCCAGCAAAAACAACAACAACAAAAAAAAAAAAACCACAAAAACAAAAACAAAAAAACATGGATACACCTGCACAAAACAATGAAAAGCAAAATGAGCAGAACCAAAAGAACATTGTATATAGTAATGACAATACTGTATTGAGAACACTTTGAGTGGTTAAGCAATTTTTACTATTATAAATAATCAAATTAACTACAAAGGACATATATGAAGGAAGACCCTATCCAGAGAAGAAACTGATAAATAGAAGGGTATGGAGTGATTTTAGATAGAGAGATAGATAGATGGACAGATAGACAAATAGACAAATAGATGATGGATAGATAAGTAGATATAGATAGATAGATAGATAGATAGATAGATAGATAGATAGATAGATAGATAGACAGATGATAGATATTTTTGTCTAATGGTAGGCATCTCTATGGGAGAGGAAAGGAAAAAGTAAAAAAAGTGAAAAAAGAAAGTTACATGATAACTTTACTATATATTTAAAAGGAATAGCAAGTTGTACATAATAGATTTGCACTTCCATGTACAATCATCATTTTTTCTATTCTATTATGTTATATAAATACTTGTTTTATTTCTTAAGTTCAGAATAGAATCAATATTTTTTTTTAAATCCCGTAGGGGCAGCTAGATGGCGCAGTGGATGGAACACCGGCCCTGGAGTCAGGAGTACCTGAGTTCGGATCTGGCCTCAGACACTTAACACTTACTGGCTGTGTGACCCTGGGCAAGTCACTTAACCCCAATTGCCTCACTAAAAAAAAACCCAAAAAACAAAAACAAAAACAAAAAAATCTCATAGCTGTCTCTCTTGGTAAGGGTGATATTTGACCTATCTTCTTGGTGACTTGGGGGAGAAAATACACATACACACATTTGGTGAGGAAAGGACATGGATCATTGATTTAATTAATGTAAATTATTCCTACTCTGGAAA
This sequence comes from Dromiciops gliroides, assembly GCF_019393635.1. Taxonomy (NCBI): domain Eukaryota; kingdom Metazoa; phylum Chordata; class Mammalia; order Microbiotheria; family Microbiotheriidae; genus Dromiciops; species Dromiciops gliroides. Next base: position 520,189,543 of record NC_057861.1, read on the forward strand.
CTTCGACAGCCATTATAGATCATAACTTGTCCATAACTCAGTCTTAGAGAATTACCTAAGGTAATATATTAAGAGTTAAATGATTTGTAAATGTTAACATATCTAGGGACAGCTAGGTGGCCCAGTGGATAGAGCACTGGCCCTGGATTCAGGAGGACCTGAGTTCAAATCTGGCCTCAGACACTTAACACTAGCTGTGTGACCCTGGGCAAGTCACTTAAGCGCAATTGCCTCACCAAAAAAACCAAAACAAAAACACATATCTAGAACATGTCAGAGGAAGTACTTGAACCCATATCTTCCCTGATTTCAAATCCAGTCTTCTATCCTCTTTTATCTTCCACATCATGTTGAATCTCACTACAGAAATGACAGGTATTATCATGAATAATTTAATGCTTCAAAAGACCTGTTTTTATTGGTATGTGTACCCCACCTGCCCACTGACCCAGATCACCATTCCTCCAAGATTGTGTTCATGGGTTTCTGTAACCTGTAACGATTGGAATGACGCCACCTGCTGGAGACTTACTGTAGAAGAGTTCTGCCCATGAAGCGAAGGTCATTGAGGGCAAGACCAGGAGTCTTTTCTTTGGCGTCAGGAAGTGACGCGGGCTAGTGGGAGGAGGAAGGAAGAGACTGGCGCTCGGTCTCGGGCTCTTTCCTTTGGACTCTGGTGGAGAAGGGAGCTAGAAATGTGCTCTCCCTTTAATAGATAGGAATCTAGGCCTTTCTCTCTCTTTACCAAATTCTTATTCTCCTTAATAAATGCCTAAAAGTCTAACTCTTGCTAAAGCTTATAATTTATTGGCGACCACTCATTAGATATTTTAGACAGACTAGCTAGAATTTTAGCCCTAAACAGATGGCTGACCACGAAGAGGAAAGCTAAACCTCTTCTGATCTTCTGGTTGGGTAAGAAATTTCCCCTACCCTCTCCTTTTAACTGCTAAGTACTGGCGTACTGGCTGTGTTTTCCCTTTAAATTTTTTCAAATGGACCTTTTAAACTCCTTAATTACCCTATTTTTTATTTCAGTCTGTTTAACCAGACAAATGGGGCATAAGATCATGTTAATGCTTTGTTTTTGTGGATTTTCTATTTTTCTTTTTATTTTTGTTAAAAGAGCCAGCAACTTACTCACACAAGGAAATATCTCTCCCTCTCCCAACCATGCTTTTTCAGAGAAACCTGAAGAGATTCCGGCAGCTTTTCCCAGTTCTAACACTAATTGTTGCTCTAATTTTGCATGCCTGGAGGCAATGACCCACCCTCTAGAAGCTTTTAATTCCCTAGCACTTGGAGGCAAAGTGGGGGAAGAGGAATCCAGGCCTGAGTTCAAAATCAAGTCTGATTCAAATTGTGCTGGTCCCTCCCTTCCTCTCCAGACCCCACCCTCTACTCCTCCCATGGCCAAGCCCATTGCTTCCCCTGCCTGGGAAGTCCAGAGATCTGATGCGCATGCTCAACTTTTTCTACCTGCATTTGCAGCTTCAGGCTCAGCCCTTCCCCAGCCTGGCTGTGCTTCTGAGGCAACCTTAGAAAACCCTTTAAATTCCAGATATGCTTGTTTTGTTCATAATTTTGCTAACCTGCTTTTGTCTTTAATTAGTAATCTTATAAAGCATTTGTATGGTGAAAAGACTGACAGACAATATAGAGGGGTTAAAGAAGAAAAACTTAAGCTGAATAAGAATGACAATCATCAACATAGTTCAAGACTCTGCTTCTTTTGCCATGGAAGGATATATATTTTACAGAAATATAGAAGTAAGCAGCAAGGTATTGATATGAGTGTTGGGGATTTTAGATATAGGAATCAAAAGTGTTCTGAATTCATTCAGAGTATTAATGTCAGTTCAGAGGTTACATAGGATTTCTATGCTATTACATATACATTTTGAAATTAATGGTATGGGTTTATTTTCATAGAGATTTTCCTGCTTTTGAGATTGTGTTTTATACTTAGTTTTTAAAACAAGGAGAATATTTGTAAAAGCTTTTTATAGTCATGTGATCAGGTTTATATTTTATAATACTCTTGTTAATATTAAGTTCATATTCATTTAGATTTCCTTAGTTTGAATTTCATTGTCTTTTATTGTTCCATGTGTATTTTCTTCTATTCATTTGTCTATCTAATTTTGAAACATTGCAAGATGGTTTTGATTTTATTATATAATGTTAATTCTAGGAGTATTGTGCTCCCATATTCTGAGTTATTTGTTTTTGTTATTTTTTTTTCTCTCAACTGATTATTTGATCAAACTCTTTAAAGCATTTCCTTGGCAAATTGGTTGCCATGGCAAGTGTAAATTGATTCTAGAAGTATTATTTTTGATAAGCATATTCCAAAAAAAAATAAAAAGAGGGGAACATTTGTAAAAGTTTTCTTTTTTCAAAAAAAAAGTCTTCTTTGAGATTCTGTTGTGCTTTAACTTGTATTTAAATATGTTTGGATTTTTCACAAAAGTAATTGTATACTAAGTAAAAAAAAGGGGGTATTATTTGAAATTGTTGCATAATTATATATTGTGTTCTGAGTCAAGATGTATTTGCATTTTTTGTAATCATTTATTATCCTCAATTTTTAAATCCATATGAGACTTGGATTATGGGAACTTATCATTTAAGACATTAATTGCCTTTATTCTGAGTTATCAGATGCCAGTTGGCCAAGATGCCATCCAATCACAAGAGGAATACATGCAAGAGCAGACACTGAACTGTCACATGAGGGGAGACATGCATGAAGTCAAGGTATGGCCAAGGGAACGGCTTTTGACAAATGTTGAGGTTGGATTCTCTTGGTTTAATATTTTATTTTATTTTTCCCCACAATATTGTACAGATGGCTGGAAGTATTGATCCCACCCATCTCACTTCTACACCTGGCTTCTATGCTCCCTCCTATATGCCTGATGCCATGGACATCTCAATCCCATGGATCTGATTAAGTCTGACTCAGTTTCCTCCAATATGTTCGGTGGCATGGACGTATATTCCATCCACCTATTTTAAGCCTGGCATAATGTATGGGCAGTACATATTGCTCAAGTGTGGGAATGCTCATATCCCATCATTTCTCTGTTCTTTTTTGGTAACCCCCATAATTATCTCAGGTGTCATGATAAATAACAGTGTTGAATTTGGCCTTGACATCTGTTACTAATTATATTAGATTTTAAAATTTCTCATAATGGCATGAGGATAATTAGGCAGATGATGCAAAAAGTGATGAAACAAAGATAAAAATTATTTTTAATAATTAATATTGTAGCAATTGTCTTCTCAATTACCCTCCATAAGGGGGACTATAGTAATATTATAATTTTAAAGAATGTTTCAATTTTTGTTTTATTATATGTTTCATGTGTAACAACTAAGATTATGAATTCCCTTAGACATGTTTTTGAGAACTTTCATTGTTTGATTTGATTATTGACAAAGCTATTTTAAAGTTGTGTTAAGCTCAATTTTGTAGGAAATTTTCCTGGCTGATTACCAGCATCTACACATCAACCCCTAAAAAGACTTCCATTCCACGACTACACCTAGAGGACATCTGAAAAAAGACTTTCAGAGACTTTAAATGAACAGTTTTGTTTTGTTTTTGTTGTTTTTTTTTCTTTTTTCTCTTTCTGTTATAATATACACCATCTGTAACATGTATTCTCTGCAGAGGCCCTCCCTTTGCAAGACTAATGTCAAAGCGTTGGTTCATGAGGACAAAAAAAAATCGCCCCTCTGGACAAAACTTTCCTCTCTTCCTTTTCTATATTATTGTTCACATATTATTAGTTAGCAATAGTTATTATATTGTTTTTACTGTTCCGTCAAGGAAACATTTTGTTTCTTGAGGAACAACAGGGGGGACTGTAACGATTGGAATGACGCCACCTGCTGGAGACTTACTGTAGAAGAGTTCTGCCCATGAAGCGAAGGTCATTGAGGGCAAGACCAGGAGTCTTTTCTTTGGCGTCAGGAAGTGACGCGGGCTAGTGGGAGGAGGAAGGAAGAGACTGGCACTCGGTCTCGGGCTCTTTCCTTTGGACTCTGGTGGAGAGCGGAGCTAGAAATGTGCTCTCCCTTTAATAGATAGGAATCTAGGCCTTTCTCTCTCTTTACCAAATTCTTATTCTCCTTAATAAATGCTTAAAAGTCTAACTCTTGCTAAAGCTTATAATTTATTGGCGACCACTCATTAGATATTTTAGACAGACTAGCTAGAATTTTAGCCCTAAACAAACCATAAAAATTCATAACCTAATGGCCAACCTTTTGATTATGAGCCTATTCAAATGCAGATGGGCTGGTTGTTAGAAATAAAATGTACACTTATTCTCATTCTATAACCAAACTTCTTTGACAGAACATTTATCTAAGCTTGTACTATACTGACATAGCTCTCAAGAATTCATAGTCAGATTTATCTCTTCATAAGGCATCAAATGTAAGTAGTTGAAGAATTTGATTATTATTAATCAGTAATAGTCAACATTTTATATAACACTTTAAGTTTTAGAAAGAACTTTATAAAATATTATCTTATTTGATCCTCACAACCATGGAAGCTAGGTGCTATTATCATCCTCTTTTTACAGATCAGGAAACTAAGGCAGATAGAGGTTAATTGAATCTCCTGGCGTCACACAGCTAGTAAATCTCTGAGGCCAGATTAGAATTCTGGTCTTCCTGGCTCCAGTACCAGTGTACTATCCATATAATTGTCTAACTGCCTCAAGAGAGATTTTTTTTTGAACTGGAAGAAACAGCATAAACAAAAAAATTAAGCTCTAAGGTCACAGATTTTAGTTCTAGACCAATTCCATTAAGAGGAAGAATTGAAACCCAGAAATGTTAACTCATTTTCCCAAGGTCTCAGTGGAAGAAACAGGATTTCAACACAGGTTCCTTGCTTCCAAATTCATTGTTCTTCTCATGTCCTAATTTTATCTTGTTGTTGTTCGAACAACAAAATTCACCATCAAGAAGAGGGAGGTATAACTAAGATAGCATTTCATTTGAAAAAGATATGAATTTTAATTAATGAATTGTGTAAAGGTGGTAAAAAAAAGTTAATGTTCTCATAGGATACATGGAGAGTCATTATACCCACAACTAGGCAGGAGAAGTCACCCCTTTCTTCTGTTCTAGTCAAACTAAATCTGCACCAGAAGGTTCAGTTCATGGTTTTACATTTTAGGAAGGACAATGCTAAGTTGGACAGAGTATAGGGGAGGGTGATCATATGGACTAATTTTATTTGTTGATATTTATTCTTTTTATACTAAGATATGTACTTGTCTCCCCTGTTAGAATGTAAACTGCCTGAGAGTAGGGACTATTTCATTCTTTGTATTCCCAGTGCTTAGTGCAGTGCTTGAGATACAATAGGTGTTTAATAAATGTTCATTAAAATGTTCATTAATAGATTAATTAATTAGAATGGTTAAGAAATGATTAAAGAAATTAAATATATTTTAACCTAGAAAATAGAGAACATAAGAAAGGAAACAATTTGGTAGTGTTTAAATACGTGAAGAAGTACCTGTGAAAGATACAATAGACTTTTTCTTCTAGGGCCCAAAAGTCAAAACTAGAAGCAATGGGTAAAATTGCAAAAATATAGATTTTTCCTTGATAAAAGAGGAAAGCTCCCTAATAACACAAGTTGTCCCAAAGTCAAATGGATTGCCTTGAAAATTAATGGATTCTTTTTTTCGCTCGTGGTCTTTAATCATAAGTAAGATGATGTTTAGTTGGGTATCTTGTAGAAAGTGTTGATTCATATTCATTCATGGATTTGATGAAATGGCCTTTGAGTTCTCTTCTAAATGTGGAATTTTTGAAATAAATATTGAATTTTAATGCTTATCCTGGGAAAGAAAAACAAATGCTTTTGTAATTTGCTGCTGATGGCTGACTGCCTTGTGTTACCAAGAGCTATTCACTTATTAACTACTGCTGGGTGCAGTGGTATGCTGGTAAGTGTTTAACAACCAGATCAGAAAAAAATGCATACACAACAAATTTGTTTTTGTTTTTTTGTTGTTTTTGGTGAGGCAATTGGGGTTAAGTGACTTTCCCAGGGTCACGCAGCCAGTAAGTGTTAAGTGTCTGAGGCTGAGTTTGAACTCAGGTCCTCCTGACTCCAGGGCTGGTACTCTATCCACTGCACCACCTAGCTGCCCCTCATGACAAACTTTTAAGTTTAATATGCATTATTAAAATTTTCTCCATTGTTTTCTTACATCTAGACAATTGATAGAATAAAAAAAAATCCAACCCTGATTCATAGTATTTTAAGAATTAGCTCTTGCAAGCCAACCCAAGGCAGTTCCATCATACTCCTAGCTAGGGGGCATATATTTTGCAGTTATCAGTCAATTGTTATAATTCCCAGATTGATAGCTAACAATAAATGAACATGATATCAAAAAATTTTTACTTTTTCTCAAACATGATAGCTCCCTGAGACATCACAGATTCTGTAGTTCATCTCTCTCCATTGGTGATCAAGGGAATATTCATAGGATATTCAACAATGAAGTATTTTGCAAATAATTTTAACATAGTTCTCTTGCCTATGACATGGACTTCAAAACAGAGGTCCTTCCTATGATTTTCCAAAGTGCTATAAACAAGTGACTTAAGTACATTAGTAGGCCATAGGTCCATTTTCACTAGGTTTATATAAAATTAGCTTATGTCCACATCAACTATGTTATATTCTCAAGATTTGATGTTTGTATTTGGCATTGCTTCTCTTAGTTTGTAGGGTAATTTTATTTTTTTCCTTTTATTTGTATATGTATTTTAATACAGCTGTAATCAATAACACATACCCTCTCAATGGGTAGCATATTATAGAAAGTCATAAAGGCACACAAAGACCACAGAATGTTGTTGTGTGTGTGTGTGTGTTTTTTTTTTTTTTCTGAGATAGTCCATCACTAAGGAATTGAACCCATGTATACAGGAAACAGCATGTTTGCAATTTTTCAAATAGTGTTTTATAACTTAACAGTTTTCAGGAATAAAGAAAAATGTAAATGATCAGCAGAAGAGCAGAGTTGTGTAGCAGATAAAGAACAAAAGTTGGAGCAAAACAGATTTAGTTTAAGTCTTGCAGCTGACATATACATTGGTTCTGTGACTCTGGGAAAGTCATTTAATTCTTCAATGTCACAGGCAACTCTCCAAAACTACAAGTTGAAGAGTTGGTGGCATCTTGGAATGATAAAGGGTGTATCCTACTGATGATTTTCTTTTACCAATGAAATCACTGCAATGTTCAAGAAAAGTAGTCAAGGGCCTGCCTATACAATATCGGGAAGAAGTTACGGTATAAAGGAAGGAATACTGTATTTTAACTCAGAAGCCCTAGGCTTGAATCAATTTCTGTCTTTGACTACCTATTCTTGAAGTCAGGAGAAACCAGGATCCAATAAAACTATGATCAATAAACCTTTCCAAGCTTATTTTTTTCCAACCTATATTTTGGGATTATTTTTTTGGGGGGAGTGAGAATCAAATGATATAATGTATACATAATGCTTTGAAAAACTGAAGTTGATGGTACATTCAAGATGGCATAGTAAAGGTAACAATTCAGCTAAACACTGTCAACTCTCCCCTCTAAACAACTTTAAAAAAGTCAAACCAAACTTTGGAAAAGCAGAGTCAACCAAAGGTCATGGTGAAACATTTTGCTGACCAAAGAAAACTTAGGAGTTTTACAGGAGACATCTCTGACACCAAAGTGGAGGCAAATAAAATCAAGAAATAAACTCAGAAGATATCAACAATGTGAACACAACTACAAAAAAAGCCACAAAGAACATTGCTAATTGGAGGAATCCGAACAAGAATTCCTGGAATTTTTGTTTTCATGATGAGAATTAACAGCCTGGAAAAAGATGCACAAAAATATTGAAGAAAAAACTTCTTAAAAATAAGAATTGGCCAAATGAAATAAGAGTTACAAAATCTCACTGAAGAAAATAATTCCTTAAAAATTAAAAGTGAGCAAGTGGAAGGTAAAGACCCAATGAGACATCAAGAAAAAAAAAATAAAACAATATCAAAAGAATGAAAAACAGAAGAAAATGTGAACTATCTCATCAGAAAACAAACAAACACAACAACCTGGAATTATTATCCAGGAGAGATAATTTTAAAGTAAGTAATTGAACTAGCTGAAAGCCATGGTCTATAAAAGAGCCTAGACATCGTACTTCAAGAAATTATACCAGAGCCATAAGGTAAGATATAAAATCCAAAGAATCCACTCATCACTTCCTGAAAGAGATACTAAAAAAGAAAATCCCAGGAATATTAGAACCAAATTTCAGAGTTCTTGCATCAAGAAGATATTGCAAATAACCAGAAAGAAAATTTTCAAATGCCAAGAAGCCATAGTCAGAATCACATAAGATTTAACAGCTTCCACTTTAAAGAAGAGGGCTTGGAATATGATATTTTAGAAGACAATGGAACCAGTATTACAACCAAGAATAACCTATCCAGCAAAACTTGAATATAATCCTTCAGGAGTAAAAATGGAAATTTGATGAAATAGAGAATTTCCAAACATTCCTGATGAAAAGGCCAGGGATGAAAAGAAAACTTGATATTCAAACACAAGATTTAAGAGAAGCATAGCAAGATAAACATGAAAGAGAAATAGTAGGGAACTTAATGTGGTTAAACTATTTACATTCCTATGTGGGAAAATGATACATGTAACACCTAAGAACTTTATCATTATTGGGACACTTAAAAGGCATTTACATAGAATGAGTACATTCATTGGGTTTGAGTTAATTATGTTGGAACTTTCTCCAAAAAATCAAGGGTGTGAGAAAAACAACATTGGGAAAGGAAAGAAGGGAGAAGTAGAATGGGGAACATTTTCTCACATTAAAACTGTTTAGCTTGTAAAATAAAGAAGCCTTTTGATTGGCTGCTGAGTCAGAAATGAGATAGATTACAAAAATGTTTTGTTAACTGGATGTGTTTGAGTTAGAAGGGCTATAACCTCCTGTCTGGGGAGAGTCCCTGGACTTTAATTCTCTACCCACACTGCCAAAACATGAAATGAATATGGAATAACCGGGGTTTTTCTGTGCCTGTTGTGTCTTCTCCCTCCTCTTAGCTAAAGTAGTATTGGAGATAAAACAACCTTGTGAAATTGGAAAGATTGGAGGATGAGAGGTACAGTGATGGAAATCTGTAGATGAATGTAGCAAAGCAACATGAAGGTCCTGAAGAGTGTACTGTGGGTCCCATCCTAGTAGTAAGATACCAATTTCATAAGTGACTTTATTTATTGATCATCCAAAATGGAAGTCATTATCTTTCCCAAAACTTTCCTGCAGTTTCCCTTCCCTATTACTATAAAGTGCAACTTCATCAGTCTGTTAGACTCACAACTTAGGAGATATCCTGGAATTCTCACTATCTCTCAACCACAATATGCAATCTGTTGCCTAGTCTTGTCAATTTCACCTTTGTAACATCTCTCAAACATTCTCCCTTCTCTCATCTGATACTTTGATCATTCTAGTATAAGCTCTTATCATTTCATACCTTGATTATCATGTGTCTATTGAGTAATATCTATTTAGACATTTATAATGGAAAATTATTTATTTGACCATTGAGTATTGTCATATTGTCTCATACCTTGACTTCTAGTATCTCTGTCTGTCTCAAATCTTTACCCACCCTCAACCCAACTTCCATTCAGCCACTAAAGTGATTTTCTTAAAGTACAGGCTCCATTATGTCAACCAGTGCCCCATATACTCTCAATAAACTCCAGTGGTTCTCTATTGCCTCCAGGAAAAAATATAAAATACTCTATTTTGCATACAAAATACTTTACAACCTTATTTCTCTTACCTTTCCAGTCTAATTATACTTTTTGGGGTGGGAGGAGGGCAGGGCAATTAAGGTTAAGTGACTTGCCCAGAGTCATACAGCTAGTAAGTGTCAAGTGTCTGAGGCCGGATTTGAATTCAGGTCCTCCTGAATCCAGGACCAGTGCTTTATCCACTGTGCCATCTAGATGCCCACATATACCTTTCTGCTCAACACATACTATTCAATCCAATAACACTGGTCTCCTGGCTGTTCCATGTACCAGTCATTCCATCTGTTAACTCTGTTTTTTTTCCTCTGGCTATCCCTCATGCCTGAAGTGCTCTTCCTTTTCTGCTATGTCTAGTGAGTTCTCTAGGTTCCTTTAAGTGTCAACTAAAATCTTATCTTTTATTAGAAGCCTTCCTCAACCCCTCTTGATTCTAGTGCCTTCTCTCTTTTGATTATTTACTAATTATTTTATGTAGCTTTTTGTGTATGTATACAAGTGTTTCACACCAGCAAATTCACTTCCAGATGCAGTCAATAAATATTAAGCACCTACCATGTACCAGGCAATATGCTAAGCACTGGTGATATGAAAAGAGGCATTGGGGCAAAGAACATGTGTAAGGCACTGTCTCTTTCAGTGCTACTTTTCATATGGAGCAGATTGTTGCTTAACTCTGATTGAAGAATTCACTTATTGAAGACATTAATCTTCTGAGATCTCTAAGAGAAACTGTTACTGGAATGGTTATTCAAACAGTTCAAAGACAATTGTTGCTAATTTCACATGTAACAAACTATAGTAAACTGGAACTATGTAGATTTGAGTATGTTTATGTGATAGGTGGAACGTCTTACTAGATTACTCATCATAAACTAAGCTAGAATCATTCTCAGAGAAGACAGAGACAAAGGTGGTGACAGAGAGATAAAGACAGACAGATTTCAGAACTATGTCATTTAAGCTTGATGCTAGAAATGATGTGGCTAGGACTAGCTAATATAATAAAATGACAATTCTAACTAAATTAATTTCCATATTCAGTGCCATACCAATCAGACTACCTAAAATTATTTTATAGAGGTAGAAAAAATAATAACAAAATTCATCAGGAAAAACAAAAGGTCAAGAATATCAAGAGAACTAATGGGAAAAAAAATACACAGGAAGGTGGGTTAGCCATACCAAATTTGAAGCTATACCATAAAGCAGCAGTCAACAAAACTATTTGGTACTGGCTAAAAAATAGAGAGGTAGATCAATGGAATAGGTTAGCACAGGAGACACAATAGTAAATGATTATAGTAATCTATTTGATAAGCCTAAAGACTCCAGCTTCTGGAATAGGAACTCAGTTTTTGACAGAAACTGCTGGGTAAAGTGGAAGAAAGTATGGCAGCAACTAGGCATAGACCAATATCTTACACTGTATACCAAAATAAGGTCAAAATGGATACATGATTTAGGTGCAAACGCTGATATCAAAGGTAAATCAGGAGAGGAAGGAATAGTTTTCCTCTCAGATCTGTGAACAAAGAAGGGATAGAGAATGTTATGAAAGGCAAAATGGATGATTTTGATTACATTAAATTTAAAAAGTTTTTGTACAAACAGAAGCAACACATTCAAAATTAGGAGGGAAGCAGAAAGCTGGAAAACATTTTTTATGGCCAGTGTTTCAGATAAAGGCCTCATTTTTAAACATATAGGGAACTGGGGCAGCTAGGTGGCACAATCAATAAAGCACTGACCCTGGATTCAGGAGGATCTGACTTCAAATCTGGACTCAGACACTTGACACTTACTAGCTGTGTGACCCTGGGAAAGTCACTTAACCATCATTGCCCCACAAAAAAGAAATAGTAACATAATAATAAAATAATAACAATAATAGGAACTGAATCAAATTTACAAGAATGAAAGTCATTTCCCAATTGAGAAATGCTCAAAGGATATGAACAGGCAATTTTCAGATGAAGAAATCAAAGCTATGTATTGCCATATGAAAAAAATGCTCTAAATAACTATTGATTAGAGAAATGCAAATTAAAATAACTCTGAGGTACCATCTGACATCTACCAGATTGGCTAATATGACAAAAAGACAAAATAATAAGTGTTGGAGAAGCTGTGGAAAAATTGGAACACTAATGCATTGTTGGTGGAGTTGTGAATTGATCCAACTATTCTGGAGAGCAATTTGGAACTATGTCCAAAGGACTATGGGACTTTGCATACCTTTTGACCCAATAATACCATTACTGTTTCTGGGGAGGGAGGAAAGGGGGGATAGAGATTGAAACTGAAAAATATAAATAAAAATGTTTAACCTGAAAAAAAAAACCCAGAAGGTGGTGTGCTGGAAGGGTACAGGATGTATTTATGTATCTCTACACACACAAATAAATATATATGTTGTGAATATATGAGTTATTTAGGTTTTATTTATATAGTAATTATATTTAAACTAATTTGTCATATATATTATTTATATAAATTGCTATGTATACATTATTTATAAAACAGTTACTTACCTGGATTTATTTTTTTAAAAACCTGCCTGTTTATAAAAAAAGGAAGAAGAAGGATTTAAAATACTGTTATATGTACTAAAATATATCTAGGTATATTTAAATGTAATAATATAGAAAATATACATTATATATGTCATATGTGTGTATGTGTATATTATATTTATGTTTTACATATGTATAAAATTTAATTACATATCATGAACTTTTGAAAAGGGAAAAGGACCCACATGTACAAAAATACTGCTAGCAGCTCTATGTGGTGGCAAAGAACTGGAAATCGAGGGAATGACCATCAACTGGGGAATGGTTGAACAAGTTGTGGTATATGAATGTCATGGAATACTCTTTTGCTGTAAGAAATGATGAGCAGGCAGATTTCAGAAAAACCTGGAAAGACTTAAGTGGACTGATGCTGAGCAAAGCAGAACCAGGAGAACACTGTACATAGTAACAGCAATATTGTGTGATGATCAACTCTGATAGACTTGGCTCTTCTCAGCAAAGCAATGATCCAAGACATTCCAAAGAACTCATGATGGAAAATGTTCTCCACATCCAGAAAAAAGAACTATGTATTCTAAGTGTAGATTGTGGACCATACTGTTTCTACTTTTTGGTTATATTTTTTTGTTTGTTTTTTTCTTTTTGAGGTTTTTCCCTTGTGTTCTGATTCTTCTTTCACAACATGACTAATACAGAAATATGTTTAATGTGATTGTACATATATAACCTATATCAGATTGTTTTCTGTGTTGGGGAGAGGGGAGAGAGGAAGAAAAATTTGGAACTAAAAATCTTATGAAAACAAATGTTTAAAACTATCTTTACATGTAACTAGAAAATAATAAAATACTTTTACGATAAAGAAGAAATGGTGGATATTACTTATGTTGTTGATGCTTAAATTCAGCTGAGCAAAGGAACAGATTGCATGTAAAAAAATCAGTGAACTCATGCAACAGATCAATTAGTTTGGCTGAGACATTGTGGCCAGTGAGGTGTTAGTCAAGCACAGTGTGGATCAACTCAACTTAGCTGTGGAAGCATCTGTTCAACACAGAAGCTGTGTTCATTAAGGAACTTTTACCTACAGTTCCAGACAGTGAAAAGGAACAGCGAAGTTTATAATTCCAGATTAATGCATTATATCTGTAGGAGAATATGACTAAGGTTTAAGTATAGATTGTAATGTATTTACTAGTACAGCATTTGCTTGAATAAATGAGTAACTGTAATATATGATTTTTTGATTTATTGTTATGTAATTATATTTGTTATAAAAGTGCCTACACACATACACACACACACACACACACACACACACATATATATATATATATATATATATATGTATGTATGTATGTATAATAACTTTTAGGCTCCTCAGAGTTTACATATAGCTGTAGTATCAACAAGTGAGGGTAGTCTATGGTTTCTCTGATATCCACAAGCCCTGTGTGAGAGGTTTATGGGGTTAGATAATGGGAAGTCACCACATGCACTTTGCACACATAACTGGGAAATGTGCATTCTTTAGTGTTGTATTTATTTTATGGATTTCTGAACATTTCTTCTGAATAAGCAATTCCTTGAATAATCTGCATCAGTCACTAGATTTGAGATCGTTAAGCATAACCATTCTGTCATTTCCAGTGACAATATCCTGATCTTTACTTGCCATCATAAATATCTCTTTTTCTATAAACAACCCTCTATTTCTGTATCTCAATTATTTCTTAGAGGAGTCTTTGTCAATATATTGTTAAGTTTGTGTGGTTGTTGATTATGGAAGGTCTTTTGATTTCATTTATTCCTAATCTTATGTAATATGTATACATACATATAATCTTATGTAATATGTATACATACATATAATGTATATATCATACATGTGTATGCATACATACACATATATGATACATATTCTGACCTCAAAATTACATACTCTAATCCACATTTCTCTGATCCATACTATGTTTCATGAATTTTAAAAAACATTCCCATTTCACATTGTTAATTATAGAACAAGTCAGTGGACCTCCTTTTTATTTTTGAGGATTTATGGGAAAATTTGGATTAAAAAAGGATTATGAACCAGAAGCACTTTTTCAGTCAATAATCATAATCACATAGCTGGCACCCTAAAATAAGTAGACTCATACTACAAAACCATAAGAAACATGGGCCACTGCCAAAGCCACAGTTAACTGATTAAGAAAATTTTAAAAAATAGCCATGTTACATTATTCATTACAGAACATGTCAGTGGTCCTTTGGAGAATTTATGGGAAGATTCAGATAAAAGGAGAAAACATTACTAGGATGCCATCTGTACTGCTAGAAAGAGTGCTCCCATACATGAGATTGTAGGTCCATTAAAGCTTTGGTGGAATCACAGTAGACTGATTTATAGAAATATTCAATAACAGAATTGACCATTTGTTTGAATTAATAATGGAATTCCAAGACCATTGTTTTATAAATTTGATGTGTGTGAAATTTAATATGTTATCTTTGTAATTTTCCACCTTTTGGAAGCTAAAGTTAGATGCTAATGTTGAGAACTGTGAGGGTTAAAGCCTTCTCAGTCATTTTGCTGTGCCAGCTTAAAGATCCTTCTGTAGTCCTTCTGCCCAGAGGGCAGTATTGTATAGAAATGTGCTTTTTGGAGCTTTAAATGTCTCTGGTAATTTTCTCCAATTATCTCTTGTTGAATTAACAGAATCAATAGGACATCCAAAGAGGCCCCTGTGACTTTCTGTTTGTTTTCTTAGGGGTTTCTCAAATTCCTAAGCCTTCCAGGGGTTGCTTGATCCTGAAATTTTAGAACTGAAGAGGCTACTGTATGTTAAGGGGAAAAAACTGTTGTACTGAGCATTAGAGCTCTCTGATAACTTTCAGTAATTATCCTTTGTTGAATTAACAGAATTAAGGAGCCTGGACTACATCTTCCCTGTGTGTCCCTGTAGACTCTAAGGCAGATGCTTAAGGCTCCTTTCTACATTGTAATTACATACAATGTCCACTTTAGCTCTCAATTTACCGGACCATCAGCCTCTGAGGCTTAGAGCATCAAGAGACCAATCAGGAAGTCACAAAAGTGGACACTAATGTTCTTTTGCCAAAAGATATGAGATAACTCTGGAGGGACACCAAGAATTTTTTCAATAGGCATTCACACTTCTAGTTTCTTTGAACTTTTGAATTATGGCTAAAAAGCTACATTCTAAGTACTTATCTATCTATTCCTGTTTTCTACAAAGAACTCCAATATAGATCTTGTCTTGTTGCAGTCTTAGCAGTTCTTTGGCATATATCTGGGAGCTCCTTTTTTTTTTAAAGTCAGTGCTTCCAATCTGATAATGACTATGAGTATCACAGATTTAATGAAATAATGAAACTGAAATAGTCTCTATCGCAACGGAGAATAAAAACAGATTTACTTATTTGATTCTTTTAAAATGTTTTATTTGTTTTCATAAGAGCAGTTTTACTTAAACCTTTTAACAAACTAGAAGTATAAGGATGTGGATGAATAATTAAAAAGAAAACAATTAAAGACATAAGAACTCTGATGGATGCAGTGACCAATCATGACTTCAGAGGACAGAGGGTAAATAGCCATCTCTACTTTCTAAAGAGAAGTAGGTAACTGTGGGTACAGAATGAGAAATATTGTCAACTATGACCAATGTGGTTTTTTGTCTTACTTAATTTTAGCTCCTCCTCTTCTTCTTCTTCTTCTTCTTCTTCTTCTTCTTCTTCTTCTTCTTCTTCTTTTCTTCTTTTTTTACAAATGAGAGATGAATTGGGGGAAGGAGATACTTATTTGAGAAATAACAGGGATTTTTTTTTCTTTTAAAGATACCAATTTAAAGGAGGAGGAAGAAAAGAATTAGGGGAAAAGTTTATTCAGGCTTTACTTTTAAAAATTCTTGGGGGCAAATAGGTAGTGCAGTGGATAAAGTACCAGCCCACCAGCCTTGGATTCAGGAGGACCTGAGTTCAAATCTGGCCTCAGACATGTGACACTTACTAGCTGTCTGACCCTGTGCAAGTCACTTAACCCTCATTGCCAATGAAAGAAAGAAAGAGAAAGATAGAGAGAAAGACAGAGAGAAAGAAAGAGAAAAAAATCTTAATTGAGAACTTTCTTTATGGTATTAACTACTTTAAAGCCTAAAAGGGCATAAGCCAAACTACTTATCACATGGTCTGCCCTTGGCGGTCTTTTCTTTTCTCTGTATATTCTCTCCTCACTGTCTCTCTCTCTCTCTCTCTCTCTCTCTCTCTCTCTCTCTCTCTCTCTCTCTCTCTCTCTCACTCTGTCCTGCTCTTTCTTTCTGTGTCTCTCTGTCTCTGTCTATCCATATGTCTCTCTGTCTCTCATCTGATTCATTTCAATGGCAGTGGTCTCTAGACTAGTTCTAAGCTATAAATTCACATCTCCCTTTTCTCACAAAAATATATTTCTGATTAGATATTGTACTAGCACCTCAAAGTCAACATGTACATACCCAATGTTTTCACATTCAGTCATTCCCTATTGTCTACTTAATAATGTTCAAACTCTTCTGTTTGACATTCAAGGTCCTCCACAGTCTTACTCACTATGCTCCACTGAAATCAAACAACTCTTGCCCCATGTTCCCCACCCCAGCATGCTCTGTTTTCCTCCATAGGCTTTTGAAGTCCTTCCTGCCCGTTTTCTGTTGAATTCCAAGGCATCCTTTGAAGTTTAGCACATATTCTGATTCTTTCAAGACTCCTTTCCTGATTGTACAGTTAGTAATGAGCTATCCCATTAAAGTCTTAGAACATAGCATTTGTTTTCTACCTCTATTTTTTTCTCATGTAATATTGCTTATTATTATTAAGGATGACTTTTTTCATATGCATATCAGAATATACATTATGTCTTATTTATACTTTGTAGCTCTTCATAACCTAACAGAACATCCTGTGTGTCCTGAGTTCATAAAAAATTGTTATACTGTATTGTTTTAGTGTGGTGAGAGAAATGTAACAAATATTCTTTGGGTCACTCTTCCCTAGTAATTCAGGCTACTTCTGTCCATCAGTACAAGAGTTGGCAAACTTTTGTGGTCAGATAGTAAATATTTTAGACTTTACAGGCCAAGAGACAAACTCAAGGTTATTATGTATGCATTTACAGAACAAGCGTGAAAACAAATTTTTATTGATGAAATTCAAAATATAATAATAGTTGAGTGCATCTTCTTTTGTAAAACAGTTCTGCTAGTAAGAAGAATAAAAATGCTTTGGTGGAGGATAACATTTTGCTCAACTGGGTTTCAAAGTTAGTGTTCCCTCTTCAAATCAATTGCAAATGTTAATGTGTTAATGTCTATTTGTAATGAGATTTTATATATTTATATAATTTAAATTTATATATTTCATCTTAGAATCTGTCTTGTAACACTGATGGGTACTTCCAAATATTGATATGAACCCAAAGTAAATGATTTTAATTGAGCACATTCATCAATGGGAAGGCATATATGAAATTCTATCTGATTTTTCTCTTGATATTTGTCTTTTAGCATTTCATTACAATGTAGATTAATAACTTCCAATCAAAAGTTATGCAGAAATCTACAGTTGAGCACAAATAAATTTATTTTGAAATATGGTAGGTTCTTTTGCACTTTCATTGGTGCTTAAAAAATACTTCTGGAACTGTAGTTTGAGCTCAGGAAATATGAACATCGCAAACAGCAAATTATGTGGGAGTGGAGATCTCAGTTCTTATTTTAACTTTTGACAACATGGAGGGAGGAGAGAGAAATAAGGAGGGAGGGAGGGAGGGCAAGAAGGATAAAGAGAGAGAGAGAAAGAGAGAGAGAGAGAATTTAGATAATAGGAGGACCAAACTATAATTCCCCTCCTTTATAGAAAAGCTAATAGAGCCTTTTGTGAAACAGATGCAAACTATACCAAGCAGAACCAAGAAAACAATAGACATGGAGGCAGCTATGTGATGCAGTAGATAGGGACCTGGACCTGGAGTCAGTAATACCTGAATTCAAATCCAGATTTAGATACTTACTAGATGTGTGACCCTGGTCAAGTCATTTAACCTGTCTACCTCAATTGCTTCAACTGTAAATTGGGGGTAATAACTTCACATGTTGTGAGCATTAAAGCACATAGCACAGTGCCTAGCATAAAGAAGTCACTATATAAATGCTTATTCCCCTAATTAGCAATGTAAATTGAAGACAAATGAAACTGAACACTAATTATATTGTTACAATTACCAAACTTGTCCCCAAAGAAGCAATGAAAAAAATCACCTCACTATCTCCATTGAAGAGGCAGGAGATTATAAGTATAGAACATTGAATATATTTTGAGACTAGATTAATGTCTTGTTTAGTTTTGCTGGACTTTTTTTCTTTTCTTTTTAAAATTTTCTGTTATAAGGAATGACTCTTTGTGAATTGAAGGCAGGATTATTCTGGTAATGAAGATCACACACACACACACACACACACATGCAAAAAAAAAACCCTGAACTTTCCTCTGAGGCTAGTAGGTAAAAATCACTTCCTCCTCTTTAAATATTAAAAAAACCCTGTTTGAATCTCTCCTTTGCACTTACTTCAGTCTTCTTTTTATCACAACTATTTATGTGTTTGAATTGTCAAACTCCACCCCCCAACACACACACCCTATGAGATTGTAAATTCTCTGAGAACAGGAATTTTATCTTTGTATCTTCAGCATGTAACACAGAATTTTGCACATAATATGTACCTACCTAAAATAGGCTATATTTAATTGTGGAATATAAATGGAAAATAGGAACATTATTGCCTCAGGAAACAAAAGTTAAGGAGAAAATAAGGACAAAGATAAATTGATAAAAGGTCCAGTTAAACTAGATTATGCCAAGGATATTTATAGATTAAAACAGAAAAAAGGCAACAAAGAAATTTGAAATAGTGGCTCTTCTGAAGTGTTAACACTGACCTATTGCTGTTAGGAACCATAGTGGACCCATAATATTTGTATTCAAGTATCACTTCCCAACCCAAAGCCTGATTCCTGCCTTTGCTAATGTTCCTCCCTTTCCCAAAATAAGTTTGCATTTGTTTTGTATACAAGTTTAGTTACATTCTATGTCATCCCAATAAACGTAAGCTCCTTAAAGGCAGAAATTATTTTATTTTTCTCTTTTGTATCCCTAATTCAAGGTATGTAATAAATGCTTAGCAAATGCTTGTTGAATGAATGGATGGATGGATGGATGGATGGATGGAGGGATGAATGAATGAATGAGTTTTATTACCTCTCTACCTATTAAGCTATATGAAAAACAAGTGATTTAAGAAGATGAAGTCAGGAAAAGTAGATAATAATGAGAAATCATTTAGAGAAGAAAGTTTCATAAAAGATAACACATTTTAAAAACACACAAATTTTGATTCAGAAGAGATCTCAAAGTCAGAGTTATTATGAAAGAATAGAGATCACAAATGGGTTGTGTTTTTCTTTTTACCACCACCTCCCCCCCCAAAAAAAAGGGAATAAAAGGAATTAGTAGCTACTAACCCAAATATCTTTTGATCTCTATAAATGTTTTATGATAATGAGATATGTATACAATGAAGGAATCTCTATTAAAAACATGAGAAGAACAAAGTTTTCACAAACAATTTTCTATTCTGCTACATATTTACAACCACATAACTTTCAGAAAAGTGTAGAGAATATAAGACTCCTGTGATTATCTCCTTCATCATTACAATGATTATTGTCCATTAAGTTTAAGAAAGCATTTAATTTGGTAGAAAAATGCTTGTTACTTCAGACTATATCTTTCTCATGTGCAGGACAGATTTATACAAGAATTGGGTCAGCATAGCAACATTCTTATTGAAGATAAAACGAAAGAAATGAGAAAGTTCCTGCATTCCAGGAACTACATTCAACTTGAGGGAAGCAACACATACGAGGTGTCCCAAAAGTTTTAGTATAGTCTTCAATCATTAAAGCTTAAAATTGCACTAAGACTTTTGGGATACATGGTACACATATAACAAAAGCAATAATATGAACAAAGTAGATACAATGAAATTGAGGTTGAATGCAGAGTGGGGGAGAACTTTAATAATATAGGAATTGGGGGGAAAACCCTATTGCTGGAGGTAGGATTTGAGCTCAGACTTAAAGTTACCTATGAATTCCAAAACCTGGAGGGAAGGAGACTTTAAATAATGAGGAACTATCTAAGGAAAAGCAAAGAAGTAGGAGAGGAAATCTAGTGTCTGGCTATCTTCAAATAAGCTTCTTGAGCTAGGGAGTAGATTGCATGAGGGGCAATCAAATGACACCAATTTAGAAATCTAGATTAAAAGTAGTCTATTTAAATACATTTTACAGGGTTTGGAAGCACATTAGTGGTTCCCTATGTCTGGAATAGACACCCTGCTTCCCTTGGCTTCATAGAATCCCTAGCTTCCTTCAAAGCACAGTTCAAGAGCAGCCTCCTACATAAAGCCTTTCTTGATCCATTCCATTACTAGTGTTTTCCTTCTCTGGAAATTACTTGGAATATGCTTTGAATTTATTTATTTGTGTACATGTTGCATCCTCACATTAGAATAAGCTATTTCTGTTTTTTGTTTGTTTGTTTTGTTTTTTTACTTTGTAGTCCCAGTGATTAGCATAGTATCTGACACATGAAAAATATTTAATAAGTATTTGGTAAATGGAATTAGATTGAATTGAATTCATGATTTAGTTTTCATGTACAAAATTTTGGGAAAAAGGTGTTTTATTGTATATTCAATATAAGCTTTAGTTAAGCACTGAGGTCTTCCCTTCCATTAGTTCTGAAGGTTAGGATCAAAATTTGTAATAATGGGGGGGGTGCAGCTAGGTGGTGCAGTGGATAAAGCACTGGCCCTGGATTCAGGAGTACTTGAGTTCAAATCTGGCCTCAGACACTTGACACTTACTAACTGTGTGACTCTGGCCAAGTCACTTAACCCTTATTGCCCCATTAAAAAAAAGAATTTGCATGGATGATTTTGATTACATTAAATTAAAAAAATTTTGTACAAACAGAAGCAATGCATCCAAAATTACAAGGGAGGCAGAAAGCTGGGAAACAATTTTTGTGGCCAGTACTTCTGATAAAGGCCTCATCTCTAAAATATATAGGGAACTAAATCAAATTTATAAGAATCAAAGTCACTCCCCAATTGAGAAATGGTCAAAGGATATGAACAGGCAGTTTTCTGATGAAGAAACCAAAGCAATCTATTCCCATATGAAAAAATGCTCTAAATCCCTAATGATTAGAGAGATGCAAATTAAAACAACTCTGAGGTACCACCTGACACCTATCAGATTGGCTAAAATGGCAAAAAGGAAAATAATAAATGTTGGAGAAGCTGCGGGAAAATTGGACCACTAATTCATTGTTGGTGGAGCTGTGAACTGATCCAACCATTCTGGAGAGCAATTTGAATTATGCCCAAAGGGCGATAAAGCTGTGCATACCCTTTGACCCAGCAATACCACTTTTAGGTCTTTTTCCCAAAGAAATCATGGAAAGGGGAAAGGGACCCACATGTACAAAAATATTTATAGCTGCTCTTTACGTGGTAGCAAGGAATTGGAAGTTGAGGGGGTGCCCATCAATTGGAGAATGGCTGGACAAGTTGTGCTATATGAATACAATGGAATGCTATTGTGCTGTAAGAAATGATGAGCAGGAGGAATTCAGAGAAACCTGGAGGGTCTTGTGTGAGCTGATGGTGAGTGAGATGAGCAGAACCAGAAGAACATTGTACACAGTATCATCAACATTGAGTGTTGATCTACTGGGATGGACTATATTCTTCTCACCAATGCAATGGTACAGAAGAGTTCCAGGGAACTCATGATAGAAGAGGATCTCCAAATCCAGGAAAAAAAAAAGAACTGTGGAGTATAGATATCTATATGTATATCTATATGTATATCTATATCTGTATCTGTATCTGTATCTGTATCTGTATCTGTATCTGTATCTGTATCTGTATCTGTATCTATATCTACATCTACATCTACATCTACATCTACATCTACATCTACATCTACATCTATATCTATATCTATATCTATAGCTATATCTATAGCTATAGCTATAGCTATAGCTATAGCTACATCTACATCTACATCTACATCTACATCTATATCTATATAGATATATAGATATAACCTACATCAGATTACCTGCTGTCTAGGGGAGGGAGGGGAGGGAGGGAGAAAAATCTGAAATTGTAAAGCTTGTATAAACAAAAGTTGAGAACTATCTTTACATGTAACGGAAAAAAATAAAATACCTTATATGTAAAAAATAAGAATTTGCAATTATTATGAAGCGAACTTTGCTAAAACATTTTTCTTAGGCTTCTCTTTAATTAACTCAACTGGTTAATAAAATCAAACCAATATTTTACCATGTTAGTCAATAAGCAAATTCTAAAATATGTGTTGATAGTTACATGATCTCTAAATCATAAAGTAGGAACAAATATGCTAATCCACATACAAATTATAAAATAATCAAAGGAATCTTTAAATTTTATAACTGTTCATTTGTAATAAACAATTAGAATTATCTACAAATAAACATCCCAAGGAATAATAAAAAGGCATCACATTCTCCAGACATAGAGAAAAAATTAATTAAATTAAGAGGTTTTGGATTAAGAAAAAAACTCCTAAGTGTCTCACCTAATAGCTATCCTCCCTACTCTACTTTTAAAACATTTACTTTACATTCATCTTTCCATATCTCTGATCACTTACTCTCTATGTTATTCACCAACTTCCTGCTCAGCCTGCTCCCTTAATACTGCCTTATCATGAGGGGCCTTTTCTGCTACCCAACTGTTCCTTGTAACTGCTCTTTTATGTGCCCATTTTCATTGCCAAGCCACTGCCTCTAATGTATTTCCTTCAAATCCCTCCTTGTGTCCTTCAATTCCCAGCTTGGTACAAACCATTCTGGTTATGACAATATAAATCCTTATCTTCTTTGGTCTATCTATTAATATTATATCAGCATCCATCAAATCCTTAATACTCAGAAGTTCTAATGTTCAATTGGTGCATAATTATTTCCTCTTCTTACCATTTCATACAATTTTGCCTAACTAAATAGAACCATAACAACACAAAAGAATTAATTTATTAATTAAGAAGAGTGAAGCTAATTCAATCCTGAAGTCTTGCACAGTGGTTGAAAAGTGGTTAATTTTCTCTACACTCTTATTTAGGCCTGTCAATGTTTTGGGATTTGGGAGAATTTCTTACTTAGATTTCCTAAGTTCAATGTGTATGTGAAGTAATAATTATTTCAATGCTACATATTTTAATAATATATTAAGTGATTATTTAAATTCAGTGGATCATCACCAAAAAGCTTCCTGACTTATAAGCAGCAGAAATATCCAGTTCATTGCAAATATTTAGTTTTATACAAAATTATCTTTCTTCAGTCACACCAAAGTTCCCAGCAAGATAACTAAATTTTAACAATGAATACTTTTAAAAAAAATCTTTCAGTATCACATACTTTCTTATAATAACATCTGGTCAATTGAGTTTTGAATAGTATCAACTTTTGAAGATAATTTCTAATCCTTTAGTTAACTTCACAGATAAAAATATTTCTAATATGGTATTTGATATTGATCAATACTTGAATAATACCTTTTTGATATTTGGTAAATGTTTAAATATTTGCAATGGGACAAAGAAGTTGAACATTGCAGTAAAGGATACTAATATACAATTAAAAAAACATACATTGACAAGTGAATATAAATTAAGTAAATTGTAGACAGTGAAATTTCATTGAATTGTCATTTATTTTCCAATGAAGATTCTAGTACGTAGAGAAAAGAATCATTTTTTTCTTGTTTATTTTTTAAAGTAATAATAGTATTTGGTGGCATGACTTGCAAGCTCGTTGACAAAAGGAGAAGTTCCTAAGAGAAAAGGGAGGGAGGTAGACAAATGAAGGATTCTTTGAAAAATTCACATCACTATGAAGGTACTTAAAAAACAACATCTTAAGCTGTTTCAAAAAAAAAAAAAAGTTAAGCCAGAAAGATGAGAAGAATGCCAGAGTTTTCCCCTGCATGAGATTACTTAACCTTAAACCACCTCAACTGTGAAAACTGTAGTTGCAACTTTGAGAAAACATTTTGAATGTGACAGCAAAATTACTTTGTGATGTTTATACATTTTTCATAATGCTCCTCCTGGTAGAACTGATTCCTAGATTTCTTACAGCGACAGTAAGAACAAGCAGGCTTGTTCAAGGATCAAGTTTTGCTGATGCTGCGTTTAGAGTGTCTTGTTAGCTCAGAGACAATGCCAGCACTAAATATGGTATAGTAATAACATTGAGGAATTAGGAAGTACCAAAAATGGAGAGTTGTACAGTTGTATGTGTGTCTGTGTGTGTGTCTGTGTGTGTGTGTGTGTGAGAGAGAGAGAGAGAGAGAGAGAGAGACAGAGACAGAGACAGAGACAGAGACAGAGACAGAGACAGAGAGACAGAGAGAGACAGAGAGAGACAGAGAGACAGGGAGACAGAGACAGAGAGAGAAACACTTATACTCCCAGGCAGATAGAAATGGAGTACAACAACCAGAGCAGAGGACTTAGACAATGTGCCACAGAGCTCAATAAATCTATAGCTTCTTCTTTTTGTTCTTTAATACCCTGCAAGGTCATAGATGACGCTGACATTGGTCTCCTAGCAACCCATACTACTAACCTACTTTTGTCCCAATCACTGGAGAATGGGTTTAATGCTTTGAGCTGTATTTCAACTTGTGGAGGAAAGAATCAAATTGATGTTTAGGTAACTGCTGATGTGCAAAATGTTTTGTTGGTGTTTTTAAGCTTCTGGTGTTTTTCTTTTCCATGAAATATTGTATGATCTTTCTATAGAATCCATATAGTTACATCTTCTTCTCCATGTTCCTAGAATCACTAATACATTAAGAGAAAACTAATAAAATCCTTTTGATGTCCCAAATAGTATTAGTATTTATTAAATTATAATTTCAAAACACATATAATTGAACTATATGTGGGATCATACAAACACACATATAATATACATATGTGTATGTTGGGTATTTTGAATATGTATGCAGACCACATTTAAGGGATTGGGTTGTAGAACTAAGTTATTTCATTATTTCATAGAACCTTGATGAGGTAACTACCTCTACCAATGTAGATTGCCAAATGATCTCAAAGTTATATCTTCTTAGAGAATTATCTGGGGAATTGAAAATGTAAATGACTTAACTAGGCTAATATATTCAGTTTATATTAGAGTCAGAATGTAAAACACAATGTTATAATTCTATCATCTATCTATCTATGGACATATATACAGCCTGTAAATATATTGTAAAAAAAATTATTAACCATAATCTAGTCTGAAAAAGTATAACTGGACTTATATGGAAAATTATGATAATATGAAAAATTATAAGTTTAGAAAAATTATAATTGGGCCATAAGTCCCATCTGGGTTGCCATTCAAATATAACAAATATTTTATTAATTTGCTGGCCTAATTTGGGGGGACTAATCTGACTGGAAGACTAATCTGTGGCCTTTTGACTCACTGGCTATCTGACTGCTATTAATTTAGTATGGGCCGTTTAAAAATTTCTCCACACTGCTCCCAAATTGATAAGCAAAAGATTAAGAAGCCTCTTAACTAAACAATCAAAGCAGAGTTTATTTATGAGATACAATTTAAACATAAAAATACAGGGAAATAAAATGTACAACCTGACTACTTTTTGGAGCATCTCTTTCCATCTGCCGCCCCTGGAACATTTTTAGCCTCCTCCTGTGTACCAATGGACCTTCTTCCAGCATTCTCCTAGTGCTCCAGCATCCCACCAGCCTCCTCGATTTCTCCAACCTCCTGTAGTGTCTCCTGTTCTGTCTGTCTGCTCTGTCAGTCTGCCCCTTTACTGTCTAACTCCCTGGTATATATCTCTTCCTTCTCTCCACTCAAACCTCAGGGCTCCCTGCAGCCCCACACACACCAAACTCATCCACTGCCTACACTAGGGCTGCAGCCGGGGAGGCTCGACCACACCCAGGGGCCTGTGCCCCCCACTGCGTTGGCACCTTGCCATGGGCTACACCAGAATCTGGCCTGGAAAAGCCTGGGATCTCTGGGATAGATCCTCCCAGAGCGGAAGGAGCTGGGGCTTTTTCCCCCAGCCATCTGACCTGGCGGTCTCTTACAGCCAGCCCACGGGGCTTTTTGGCTCAGCTGAAGCAGAGGGGGAGGGGCACCAGCCCCTCCCACACAGAAAAAACCCTGAGGGCCCAAGGCTTATTAATCTCAGCCCAAAGGTAGGGTCCTCAAATCAAAATAAATTTCCACAATATTTAATGCATATATTGTATTTATATAAGTATACATACATATTTGTATCTATTTGTAGTATTGTATATGTGCAGCATGTAGAAGCACAGATGTTAAACACATAAATGCGTAAAACTAACATGTTATATATCATTTATTTTTTCATGTTGGTAAATTATACTGTGAGATATATGTATATGTGTATATAAATATGTAAATATATGTATTTGTATATAAATGTGTATATATGCAGTTGTGGTTTCTATGTGTGCCTACATGCTACAAATGCAAGTATACATATATATATATATATATTTGTAGATAAAAAACAATAAAAACTATATACATACATAAATTACATTGGGGAATCTAGAAATATAAACAATGTCTGACCAGAAACAATGAAATTAAGTACTTGGAAATGCTATATTGCGTGTGAAATTTTGATTTGTTGGTGTGTTTTAAGTTTATATGTGTGCATATATATATATATATATATATGTTCATTTTTTAAATTAATATATACACCATATAAACACATAGATACGCAAATGGATAGCCTTACAAATAATGTATGTATGTGTATGTGTATATTTATATGTGTGTGTGTGTATCTATAGAAAAATATATGAATATATGTACTTTTAGTTCATTGTAACATATGAGATGAATTTTTCTCCATGTTTAAAGTTTGGTATAGGAAATGTAGCTACTTCATTAAAGAAAATATAGTAAAAGAGGACAAAAAATAGAATTGAGGTAGAAGAGATCTTTGAAGTGATCTATTCTAACACCCTTGTTTTATACATGAAGAAACTGAGTTCTATAGAGGAGCTACCTAAGGTCACATAAAGCCTGGATTCAAACCTCTGTCTACTGATTCGAAGTCTGACACACTTTCTATTGCACCCTGTACAAATATTATGTCTGTGACATTTCAATGTTATTATAATTCCATCTTTTAAATGTAGACACAATACAGTTTCAAGAGTTTTCGTCACTACCTCAAAATACAGTTTTTACTTTAGCATTTTTTAACTCAGTGCCCTTTAGAAGATAATTCCCTACCCCAAAGTCCTAAAATGATATCATGCAGCATTTTCAAAAGCTTAATTTATTCCTAAGATTCTATTTCTTCAATTTGTGGTTATATAGTCATTTGATTTCTTTCTCAGTCTGTGTTTATATGTGTGTGAGGAGAAAAACAATAAAAATATCTTTCTCCCATTTTGTTCATTCAGCTCAATGATTTTCATGCAGTACTCAAGTTGGAATTTGCCTTTTGAAGCCATCTAAGTCCAATCTCTTGCTCAAAACATGAGTTTCCTTTATGTGATGACATATCCCTGACTCTTTGAAATGGCTTATTATTTTTGTTCCCCTCCCCTAAGAAGACCACCAAGTTGGGAAATTATTCTTGCTTCTTGACTCATTGAATGAGGTACTTCCCCAGTACTTCTAGTTCATAACCACCAGGGTGATTCTGCAACTGTAAGGCATCTGAGAAACTTCTTTCTCTCTCAAATGTTATTTGATTTTTAGAGTCTCTGGACATGAGGTCATACCTGTCTTTTCTCTTATTGAGATGGATTTTTTTTGAGATGTACTCTCTTAAAGTATAGAATATAATCTAGGACATCTAGGTCTATGTCTAATGTTCATTCATTATTTTTTTTTTAACTTTTATTTTATTTTTTTTTTGGTGAGGCAATTGGGGTCAAGTGACTTGCCTAGGGTCACACAGCTAGTAAGTGTTAAGTATCTGAGGTCGGATTTGAACTCAGGTCCTCCTGAATCCAGGGCCAGTGCTCTATCCACTGCGCCACCTAGCTGCCCTGTTCATTCATTATTATTAATCATAGATATGTAGCCAAGAAAGAAGATGACTCCTCACCACTCTTTCAGATTCTATCCTTAGATAAGTCATTCCTATTTGAAAGGAAAAATATTTGCTTGCTAGGAAACAGGACTCCATGTTATATCCTAGGCTTATGTTTCCTCATTTCTCATAGGAAATATAAGTAGAAATACTGAAGTAACCTCAGGACACTATGCCAGTAAGGACTGAAATATTTGCAACTGCCTAGCTTTTTTAACTGTTTATTATCATGCTTATTACTTCCTGAGTTTAATACACATGTGTTTTCATGTTGGAAGATCCCTTTTAACTCCTGGATAGTAGATGAAGAAGAAGAAGAAGAAGAAGAAGAAGAAGAAGAAGAAGAAGAAGAAGAAGAAGAAGAAGAAGAAGAAGAAGAAGAAGAAGAAGAAGAAGAAGAAGAAGAAGAAGGAGGAGGAGGAGGAGGAGGAGGAGGAGGAGGAGGAGGAGGAGGAGGAGGAGGAGGAGGAGGAGGAGGAGGAGGAGGAGGAGGAGGAGGAGAAGGAGGAGGAGGAGGAGGAGGAGGAGGAGGAGGAGGAGGAGGAGGAGGAGGAGGAGGAGGAGGAGGAGGAGGAGGAGAACAAGGACTACAAGAAGAAAAAGAACAAGGAGAATAAGAAGAAAAAGAGAGAATTCTATGGAATTTGAGGTGGGGCCAACTCAAGATGACCATTCAACCTTGTGTTGTTGAATCTTCTACCTTCTAGCAGCCAAGATTCTCAACTAGACATAGTGGAAAAAATTAAAACCACATGGTGATAGGACAAGGGATATGGTATCTCCATCTTGTTCTCTGTTACTGGAGGTATTCTAAAGATGGTGTTAGTGAGTTTACAGGGGAAGAGCTTACTTTCAATATTATTATTCAGTGACAAAAGGTAGCCATTTTATCCACCTGGACAATAGTCTGGAGGACATTAAATATAAAAGAATAATAGAAGAATAATAAATTATGACTTGACCATTTCTATCTGAACTACTTAAAAGATGAGCAGAATGAGATAATGATGAGATAAAAATGAGAAGAATGAGATGATAATTAAATGTATAACCCATGATTCAAAGCCCATTAGCACAAATCTTTCCATATTAGTGGAGAATAATTCAATGCTCCTCCCTTCTGTGAGGTGAAATTGGAGAGAACTTGAGAGGAGAGAACTTGGTCTTCTGGCTTCCAGCTTCAAGAGAGAAAATATGTAATTCCAGATTCATTTTCAGAGAGATGTCTTGGAAGTGAAAGAAAGACTGAGAAGAAGTCAATATATAAAGGAAACAGGAACTTAATCATATCTTATCCCTAGCTTACTTCAGGGAATTTCTTCTTGGGTAAGAAAGATCTGGAATAGAATGACTGACTGACTCTCTCTCTCTCTCTCTCTCTCTCTCTCTCTCTCTCTCTCTCTCTCTCTCCCCCCTCTCCCCTCTCTCCTCTCTCCTTTCAGAAAGGAGTCAAGTCTTGGATATATAACTTGTGACACTACTTCTCTGTTAAGAGATAGAAATCAGGAGCTCATCTTGAAGCTAAACATTATCTCCCTTTAAAAATATTTAGGGGAACAAATAACTATAATTCTAGCCTGGTATTCCCTTTTTCTGAGAAAAACAAAATGGCCAGCCTCTGGTCACAACTTTCTGTTTCCCTCCCTAACAGGAATAAAAGTCTCCATTAGAGAAGGGTGGTTGGGGATAGAGCCAAGATGGCAGAGGAAAGACTGTCACTCTCCGTGCTCCCAACAAACTTTTCCACCACCTCCAAAAAAAAAGAATGCCATAAGACAACTCCTGAAGAAGTAAAAGAATGGTGAAACTATTTCCCAGCCAAAGACAGCTTAAATAAATGGCAGAGATCATCTGCTGTTCAGGGTGTGAGAGGAACTCCGTGTATGGTGTAGATCCAGCCATAGACAGGCCATCGGCAGACCACACTTCTGGAGCCTTGTAAAAATCTTCAGCATCAGTGGCTTCCTCTGAAACCCAGCTCATGGACCTGTGAGGGGGTCCAGTGGTTTCCTGAGGGAAATAGTGGGGGTCTCTGTGGAAGCAGAGGTGGAGCACATTGTTCAGGAAGAAGACTTAAGTGGCAGTTGCCCAGTGGGGGAAGGGCATGGGTTTTTCTTTTTTCCCATGTAACTTGGGAAAAATTCTAAACAAACAAATAAATAAAAAAACAAGCAGATTAATCAATTAATTGATTAATTAATTAGTTGACTGATTTTTAAAAAAGAGAAGAGTGGTTGGAAGAGACTCTATTTATGCCTTCCTGAGAACTATATCTAGACAAATCCATGTGGACACACATAATCTACATGAATAAGACAAACTATCCCTTACATGTTAGCAATAATAATACAAAGGTTTGTTAATTAGTAAATAAGCTTACAGAGAGCAACCTCACATTTGATGCTACATTTGTTGAATAGTGTAAAACCTTTGATGCAGTTCTGTATTCATGGCATATATATATAAAATAGGCTGAAGTAAAGTGAGAACACTAGAGTGCTTGAAGTACACATGGGAAAGTTGTTAACCATTTAAATCATACTACCAAAACAATAATGCCTAGAAGAGTTCATATAAAGTATTGTTTTCCACCCCCTCAGCAAGATTTAAGTCCATTTTAGTACTTAGAAGTTGTAATGCATTATGAATTCTCTTCAAGAGAATTAAGTATAATTTTCAAGTTAAAGAAAGTAAATGAACCAAAAACATCTAGGTACTTGATGTAGCAGATAGATGATAGATAGATAGATAGATAGATAGATAGATAGATAGATAGATAGATAGATAGATAGAGATGTATATATACATATATATGCATATATACACACATATACACAATCTATATGACAAATTTATCTCATGAAATCTTTCTCTGATTTTATCTAATATAATTTAACTTTAATAAGTATAAAATTCTTAAAGTACATCAAGGAAAGACAGAGAACAGATAGTTGTGCTTGATACTTGAGGTAATACTAAACCAATGTGTTGTAGTTTCCTTGCTTATCTTTTTAAAATTAGATCTGTTATTGCTCTTGGGGAGCAAGGTCACAAAGTGGACAAAGCACTTGGCTTGGAATCAGAAAGACTTTTCTTCCTGAGTTCAAATCTGGCCTCAGACACTAACTATCTGTGTGACCCTGAGCAAATCACTTCATCCTTCTTGCCTCAGTTTCTTGATATGTACAATGAGCTGGGGAAAAAAGTGGCAAATCACTCCAGTATCTTTGACAAGAAACCCCCCACCCCCAAAATGCGGTTATGATTCAGACACAACTGAAATGGCTGCACAACAACAATGGCTCTGATATTTTAAAATATGTTGGTTTCCTATAGGTGACAAACATTAGGCACAAAGGTACCATCACAACACTAAACCTGAATATGTTAAAATATATATTGCATTCTTCAAATCAAAGCTGAATGGTTAGAATACAATAAAAGCAAATTACACCCATGCAAATACTAGCCTTAATGATTTCAGAACCAGTAAAATGTTTTTATAAATTATACTTTAAAAGCCCAACCATATTATTAATGAAACACCAGTCTTGTATCCCTAAGGAAGCTACATAAAATTATTATTTCCCTACCAAAAAGGAGAAAGTGAACTGAAAGACATCATTACAGCACATGATAAACAGGTCAAATACCTACAGATATAATTATAATTTTGAATCAAATAAACATTTACTAAGCAGAAGTCAATGTCTATAACAGATAATCATCACTGAATTTGTTCAATAACTGAACATATATTTGTTCAATGTAACTGAAAAGATATCGTTTGTACATGGCCTACAAAATGACAAAGATGCAAAAATGAAATAAAAAGTTATACCATTGGAAATGTTAAAATGAACCCAACTAACAATACGACAACAAGGAAGAGTGGAATAAATGACTGAGTCCTGTGGATCTGTTTGTGGAATGAAGGGTTTATGAAGGCAATTTAGGATAATTCAGATCATTGACAACAGAAATTACAGAAAGGTTCAGCCTTAATGATCAATGTCAATTATGCAATAAAATCATAGAAATGGTGCAACATGTCACTTCAGGGTATAAAAATTTAACACCTACTAAATAACTAGCAAGACACATCCAACATGAAAAGCTCATTATATAAATCATACATAAAAGATAACAAATTGTATGTATTTATATATGGATATATTAGAAATAATATTACAAATACATATCTCAAAATATCCTGGAGAACATGACCAATAAACTGTATGGGAACCAGAACATTTTCATAGACAAAACACATACACATGATTACCCAGACATAAAATTTAACCATAAAATTTTAGGAAAAAATGCTTAATAACTAGCTGTTAAATGTCTCTTTTCAACTGTCTCTGTGTTTATCTCTGTCTCCACATTCCACATTTCTGTCTCCATCTCTCTCTACCTCTTCATATACCCCTCTCTCCCTCCTCTCATTTTCCTGCATCTTCTCTCTCTCTCTCTCTCTCTCTCTCTCTCTCTCTCTCTCTCTCTCTCTCTCTCTCTCTCTCTTGCTCTCTCTCTCTTTCTCCCTCCCTCCCTTCCTCCCTCCCTCCTCCCCTCCTCTCCTTATCAGTCTGGGCATTAGTGGCAAGTGTAGCCTTCTAATTTGAAGAAGGACCATGAGAGGCAGAATATACATGGAAAGGAGTAGGCACTGGCACCAGATTAGGGAAGTATAGATCCTATGAAATAAAAAATAATAATAATAATTAATAGTTGAAGGTTTTTCTGACTCACTGACTGGCTTTAAAATGATCTGCCTCAATAAAATTTGGTGCTAAACTTAGAATTGGTGAATGTATTCTCTGTCTACTTCCTTCCCAACCCCTTTTTCCATTTGTCCTAGGGAAATACTTGCTGTTTGTATCTTTATAATGGATTTTTTCTTCAGATAAAAATGAGCTGTTTTTTTTTTCTCTGTTGCATTCTGAATGTATTTGGTATAAATGAGTGATCAAACAATGGGGAAAAAAGGGAACCCCTAAATAGTCCAAGATTTAACTATGACCATTGTTTCTCTCTCTCTCTCTCTCTCTCTCTCTCTCTCTCTCTCTCTCTCTCTCTCTCTCCCTCTCCCTCCGCCTCCCTTTCCCTTTCCCCCTCTCTCTCCTCCCTCCATTGACTTCATATAGACATAAATATTCATGAGAAATATCTATGTCTTTTTTTTTTACCATTTCCTTCATTTTCTAATACATCCCACACCCCTTGAATGATCCATTCTTTGTAAAAAAAAAGATGGAAAAATAGTTCAGCAAAAGTAATCAAATTGTGTCTGATATGAAATATTCAACAAACCTAGTACTTCATGTTTGCAAAGAAGAGTGGAGATGTATTTCCTCAACTAATCTCCAAGGCTATCCCTGGTGATCATATTTATATAAAGTTAATTTTACAAAAATTTTTAGTCCCTCACATTACATTGTAGTCAGTGTGTATATTGTTTCCCTGGTTCTGCTTGCTTGATTCTGCATCCATTTATGTCTTCCCATACTTTTCTGTTCTTTTTACATATAGGCAGTTAAGACCTACAATAATCTATGGCCATCCTGCCTTTCTAGCTTTATATGTTTATTCTGAGTTGTTCCTATTATGTCACCACACCTTTTCTCATACTATTCACAACCCTTAAAATTGGCTCTATTCATATCTCTGCCTGATGAGATCCTGTTTTCAAGTCTTCAATGACACCTTTTCTTTTGAATCATTCCTTTACTTTATCCCTAATCCCTATACACATACTATACTGTAAACTTTCTGTGGACAGGGATATTGTCTTATATAAACTTAAGTTTAATGCAATGAATTGTACAAATGTCTTGCTAAATATCTGTTTCATGTAATTATTAAGAAAACTTCTTTTTGTTAACCATTAGATATTCTATAAGTGTCTTATTCTATTTAAATCTTACACAGTAACGACTGGATGGGACTGAGTCAGATCTGACCAACAAGAGTCATGAGAAGAATTTCCATTGCCCTTTGGTTCACCTACAATTATTTATTCTTCTCAGATGATAATGTTTCATATTTTGTAGCATCATAGCAATATTTGGAGAATTATGTTGCTTAAAAGATGGGCGTTTATGTCAGGAAGCAGTTTTGGATCAATGTAAGTACTACTCAATTTCCCAAAGGAGACCTAGTCTATTCCCCTCCAAGGTGGTTCTAAGATCAACTCATCTAAGTCCTGATAGCATAACTTAATGAAATATCCTTCCAACTGTGTGCTATCATAGGGCGGAAATGTCTTCAATCCATTTTTTAATGGATTGCTAGTCTGGCACTCTTCTGTGACCATGGATCTCATATACATATATATGTTTATGTATATGTATGTATGTATACACACACACACACACACACACACACACACATATATATATACATATATATATATACACATATACACACACACACACACACACATATATATATATATACACATATACACACACACACACACACACACACACACACATATATATATATATATATATATATATATATATATATATATATATATATATATATATATATGGAATGTCTATCTAAAATCTGCCTGTCTTTTTGTGTTATGGCTACATACAGTTATAAATGCAAAAGAATATGTTCTCTGAGACTACATTGGAGTTGTACTCGTGCTCTACTAATATTAACACTTTATATTTTGGCATTGTTAATGGTTTCTGCAAGTTGATTCATGATTTTGAGGATTTTAAATTAAGTTTTATATGTTAAGAGATAGACGTTAAAATTAATAGTCATAAAGAGTAATGTTTAGCTAACATTGAAAGCTGAAGACATAGTATTTAGTAATGGCACACCTAAAAAAATAGGAATATTTAAAAAATAATTTTGTTTTATTCTATCATATTGAATGAACAGCAATAAGGAATGATTTCATGTAAATCCATCTTTAGTCTTTCATTCTGGGCAGAATTACTTAGCCAAAATTTTAAAATATCCATGTAGCAAGTAAACCTATTGTATAATATGGAACATTCTAATTTTGCCTGCATCTATGCTAGAGGCAAAAAGCAAAGAGAATTTTGTGGTGAAAATCATATGTAGTACATAAAATTGATTTATGTCTATGTTAAAGTACAAAATGTGCATTTGAAAAATGCAATAGTGGCCACCTTAATATATATCATTTAGGCTAACAACAACAGTGAGCTGGTATTTCTGTAGTGTTTTTAGGTCTGTAAAATTCCTCACAACCACCCTGCAAAATTGGTTCTACAGTTATGATTATCTCCCCTTTGGATATGAAAAAATCGAGGATTAGGGAACTGAATAACTATCTCATGTTCATACAGCTGTTAAGTGTCAGAGATGGGATTAAAAACCATTGTTCTTGTCACTACATTTTACTTATTAGCAGAGGGCTGCCCAAATTAATATATTTAGAAATATGTTCTTATTTTTTCCTGTTCTATTACAAGATATGAGCTTTTTTCTCTTTGTGTCTCCTGATCAAACCTGAAAGGGTGAAACTAGATCCCATATGGTCAAAGAAGAAAAGGAAATGGGGGATTCTTTTCAATTCCTCTGGTGATGTTTGATGATGGAATCATGTAGATTTGGTTCTGCTCTTTCATTATCATTGGATCTTTTAGGATTATCTAAGGTAAATTTACTCAGACTATTCTTCCCACAGGGGTGGCTAACTTCCATTTTTAAGAGTTTTAGCTTGAGTTAAATGAGAAAAATAAAAAGGCATGAGATCTGTATTCTGATCTGAATGTGATCATTTAACTTTTTGTAGCTTTAAGCAAGACAGTGAACTTCTCCAGTCTTGTTTTTACTCTTCTGTAAAATTGAAATAATAAACTTGTTGCTAAATATAGGATGTTATAGATAAAGGTCATTAAATATTTTTTAAATATCAGGTAGAAGTGCAAGGCAATATAGTAATATGTCATTTACAGTTCCTCTCACTTAGCAGGTACTTAATAATCATACATCAAATTGATTGGAACCAAATTTGAATTTTACAGCATGCTCAAGGAAGAAAGTATTCTATTTGAGCAGAGTTTTCATACAAGAGTGTAAATGCAAAGTACTAAAATTTTAATATGCTAACTGTTTTTGATAGAAACCTTTGTAGCATATTTCCTTGCTTTAGTTGGAAATTATTTGTATTGGGAATCAAGAAACCTTGTTTCTTGTTCTAGGTCTAACAATAAATGGCAAATAATTTAATCACATAGGACTCTCAGATTTTGTTATAAAAAAGAAAGTTGTGTACTAGATGACTGATTTCTAAGGAATATTCCTGTTGTAAAACAGTATACTTCTATGACCATAATTAAGTTTTCTTCACAAATTAGGATTATTATTATAGTGTTAGTTATCATATTGTGTTATAATAAAAATATTCTTCTTTATACTAAACATTGTTATTTAAAGGTTTGCATTCCACATTCTATCCCTCCTTCCTTTCCTCCCCTCTCAAGGTGGTAAGCAATCAGATATAGGTTATACATGTACAATTATGCAAAACATTACTATATTAGTCATTTTGTATAAGAAGACTTGAATAAAAGAAAAAATGAAAGAAAGTGAAAAACAGCATGCTTTGGTCGGTGTTTAATTAACATAAATTATTTCTTTGGAAGTTAATAGTATGCTTCATTAGTCCTATGGGATTGTCTTAGATCATTGTATTGCTGAGAATAATTGTAATTTACAATTTTTCACCAAATAATATTGCTTTCACTGTGCATGACATTTTCTTGCTTCTGTTTACTTCACTATACATCAGTTCATATAAGTCTTTCCAGGCCTTTCTGAAATCATCCCATTTGTCATTTCTTATAACGCAATAATATTCCATCTGAATCATGTACTACAACTTGTTTAGCCATTCCTCAATTCATGGGCATTCCTTCAATTTCCAATTCTTAACCACCACAAAAGAGCTGCTATAAATATTTTTGTACAAATAGGTGTGTGTGTGTGTGTCTGTGTGTGTGTGTGTGTGTGTGTTTTCTTTTTGGGATATAAACCTAGAAATGGTATTACTGGATCAAAAGGTATGCATAGCATGGGCAGCTAGGTGGTGCAGTGGATAAGGCACCGGCCCTGGATTCAGGAGGACCTGAGTTCAAATCTGGTCTCAGACACTTAATACTTACTACCTGTGTGACCCTGGGGAAGTCACTTAACCCTCATTGCCCCACAAAAAAACCCAAAAAGGTATGCATAGTTTAAAAGGCTTTGGGGTATAATTCTAAATTGCTCTCAAGAAGAGTTGGATCCATTCACAGCTTCATCAAGAGTGGATTAGCATCGAGTCTTCTCAAATCCCCCCCAACATACAATATTTTTATTTTTTGTTATATTTGCCACTATGATAGGTGTGAAATGATACCTCAGAGTTATTTTAATTTTAATTTCTCTGATCAATACTGGTATAGACCATTTTTTCTTATGACTATAGATAACTTTGATTTCTTTGTCTGAAAACTGCCTGTTCATATCTTTTGACCAATTATCAATTGGGGAGTGACTTGTATTCTTATGAATTTGATTCAGGTCTCTACATATTTGAGAAATGAGGCCTTTAGTATCAAAAATGAAAGGTGCAAGCTCATCAGCAATGAAGAGGAAATTAAAACAATTGTTAGGAACTATTTTGTCCAATTATAGGCCAATACATTTGATAATCTAAATGAAATGGATGAATATCTGCATAAATAAAAATATACTTAAGAATTATTGAGATGAAAAGGACTATATACCTCTGCAGCAAATGACCCCATACCCATGATTTGTAGATCATTTAAGAAATATAAAGGATATTCTTATACAATATGGAGAGAGACGTTTGTATCTGGGATTGGGTCTGTCTTCTCTTGTTGGAAACTCTTTCCTCTCATTCCTTGTCATGGATTTGATTCTCTTGGCTCTTTTAAGCTGCTAGTTGAAATCTTATCTAGATTTTTATGTTTGATTCTGGGAAGAATATTGATAAGCTAGAGAGTTTCCAGAGCAGAGCAACCAAAGATGGTGAAGGGCCTTTAGTTCTGTCATTTGAGGACCAGTCGAAGGAACTAGAAATGCTTATTCAAGTCCCAGGAAGGCTCAAGAGATACACAAGAGCTTTCATTGACCATTTAATATGGAATTCCATATTAAATTCGCATATGGAATTCCATATTCCATTCACATATGGAATATTTAGTCCCAGAGGATAAAAACCAGGAACATTAAGTGGAAGGTGCAGAGAAGCAACCATAAGTTTCATGTGGAGAGAAGGAGAAATGGAATGATTGAAGCTGTTCAAAAGTGGGCCAGGAAATCTCAGAGAGTGATGTGTTCCCAGTCCTTTCAGGTCTTCAGGCAGAGGCTGTAAGAGCATTTATCCAATATTTTATGGAGGGGATTCCTTTTTGTGTATAGCCTGCACATAGCTTTTGAGGTCTGTTCCAGCTTTAAATTTTATGTTGTGTTCCTGATCATGATTATGAAAAGAGCAAAACTAGAAGAGGCAAAATCAACTAGAAAACAAAGTGTAAGGATATGAAAGATCCCCACATATAGTGATATTTTGTAGTGAGGTTCAACTATGCGGATCATTGTCATAGTGTGCTTCAAAGGGAGGCAAAATAAACATTTCTGACCTCTTCTCCCTCCACCCTTCTCCAAAGTAGACCTTTGTTCCTGCCAGGAGGAGAAGCAGGAGTTTGGGGACAAAGGCCACTCTTCTCAGAGGGAGGGGGTGTCAGGCTACAAATATATCAGTCTGCTCCCTATATATTGTTCATCTAGGGGATATGATCAGGTTCAATATAACTTCTGATTTCTTTTTCATTTTAGGTTAAAAGAAAAGGCTTGACCTCTCTTCTACCTAATATCAATTCCACAATAAATAAATATAATGAATATCAAAGAAACTAATTTATCCAAATTTTAAACAAAGTAGAAATTAGAGAAGATATGACTAGATGAATACATATCAGGCCAAGACAAAGTGAAGGAACTCTCCCATTTGAAGTGGGATAACAGAGCTCAACCAAGACAGGGAGTTCTAGGGGGGTAGAGCCAAGATGACAGAGGAAAGGCTGTAACTTTTGGAATTCCCCACTCTCTGGTCCGCATACCTTCAAACAATGCCATAAGAGAATTCCTGGAGTAGCAGAACCCACAAAAGAACAGAGTGAGATCATTTTCTAGCAAAAGATGGCTTACAAAGGCGACAGGAAAGATCTGCTGTACTGGGGTATGAAGGGAGCATAGCAGT
Source organism: Dromiciops gliroides (assembly GCF_019393635.1). Taxonomy (NCBI): domain Eukaryota; kingdom Metazoa; phylum Chordata; class Mammalia; order Microbiotheria; family Microbiotheriidae; genus Dromiciops; species Dromiciops gliroides. The sequence goes on from NC_057861.1 coordinate 520,229,539, forward strand.
TGCACCAAACAGGTCCAGCCCCAAGCAAACCACACCTCCAGAGCCTCAGAATCATCAGGATCAGCGATTACTTCTGGAACTCAGCTAACAGAACAATGAGGAGGTCCAGCAGATTCCTGGGAGGTGGTAGCAGGGTCTCTGCTGGACCTGAAGCAGAATGCTGTTGTCTTGTCCATGTCCATATCCAGGAAGCAGACTTGAATGGCAGTAGCCCAGTGGGGGTGGGGCAGAGGCACTCCAAGCTTGTGACTATAGTGAATCAGATTTCTGCTTCTGGGGTAAAGAGTAAGCAGACTCATGGTTACTTACAAGCCAGGTACACTGAGAACAAGCCTCTCCTTAAATCTTACTACTTGGGACCCCCTGAAGCTTGGGACAGTATGTCCTGGAAGCAGTGCCCCACTTTAAGAAGGAGTTAAGGGACAGGAGATAGGCTAGGATAATGAGCATGCAGAAAAAAGCTGCAGAAAATCAAAAGTTCCTTCAGTGACAAGGTAGTTAAAAATACACCCTCAAAAGAAGATAATAACAAAGTCAAAGCTCCTACATCCAAAGCTTCCAAAAAAATATGAATTGGTCTCAGGCCATAGAAATACCAAACAAAAGACTTTGAAAAGAAAATAAGAGAGATAGAGGGAAAAGTAAGAGAGGGAAAGGAAAAAATGAAAAGTGAAATGATAGTCATGTAGGAGGGTCATGAAGAAATAGTCAACAGCTTGATAAGTCAAATTGTCCAAATGGAAAAGGAGGTACAAAATATCTCTGAAGAAAATCATTGCTTAAAAATTAGGATTGAGCAAATAGAAGCTAATGACTTTATGAGAAATGAAGAAAGAATAAAGCAAATCTAAATGAATAAAAAAATAGAAGGCAGTGTGAAATATCTCCTTGGAAAAACAGCTGACTCAGGTCAAGGAGAAAATATTGAAAGCAGCTAGAAAAAAAGGAATTCAAATACTGTGGAGCTACAGTAAGCATAACACAAGATCTAGCAGCATCTACATTAAAGGAGCAGAGGGCATGGAATATGATATTCCAGAGGGCAAAGGAACTGGGACTACAGCCAAAAATCATGTACCCAGCAAAACAGTATAATCTTTCTGAGGAAAAAATGTGACTTCAATGAAAAAGAGGATTTCAGGCATTTGTGATAAAAAAAAAAAAGACCTGAACTTAATAGAAAATTTGACTTTCAAATACAAAACCATAGAGAAGCATAAAAAGCTAAACAGGAAAAAGAAATCATGAGAGATGTTATAAGGTTAAAGTGTTTACATTCCTACATGGTAAGATAATACTTCTTATGCATAAGAATTTTCTCTAGGGAAGCTGAAAGGAATATACTGAGACAGAGGGCAAAGGTGTAAATTGAATGTGAAGGGATGATGCCTGCAAAGCATTTATTTTTTCTTTATCCATTTTTTTGTGGGACAGGCAGGGTGGGGTGGTTTAAGTCTGGGGCCAGATTTGGGCTCAGGTCCTCCTGGGTCCAGGTTGGGTGCTTTGTCCACTGTGTCATCTAGCTGCCCCGCGATGATATCTTTAAAATAAAATTAAGGGGTGAGAGGAATTCACTGGAAAAAACGGAAAGGGAGAGGTGGAATGGGGTAAAGTAGCTCACATAAAAGAAACAAGAAAACAGTTATGGAGTGGAGAGGAAGATGGAGAAAGAGCAGGGGAGCGAGTGAGCCTTACTCTCATCAGAATCGGCCCAAAGAGGGAATAAAATGCACACTCAAGTGGGTATAGTAATATATGTTCCCCTGAGGGAAAGTGGGAGGGGAAGGGGATAAGGGTGAAAGGTGAAGGAAGAAAGGGAAAATTAGGGGAGGGGACAGTAAAAAGCAAAATAATTTTGAAGAGGTATAGGGTGAAAGAAGATAGAAAATAGAGGGAATAGAGGAGAGGGAATAGGATGGAGGGTAATACAGTTAGCAATAGTAACTGAAAGAAATGATGAGTAGGATACTATCAGGACTTATGAAAAATACAATCTATCTACAGAGAAAGAACTAATGGTATCTGAATACACATTAAAGTATAATGTATTTTGTATGTTTTCTTGCACAACCTGACCAAGGTGGAGATGTTTTGCATGATTGCACAAGTATAACTCATTGCATTGCTTGATTTCTTAGGGAGGGTGGGGAGAGAGGGAGGAAGAAAATTTGGAACAAAAAGTTTTAAAAAATCAATGTGAAAATTTGTTTTTACATGTAATGGGGAAAATTCTATACATATATATGTGTGTGTGTATGTATTTATATACATATATATATACTTACATCTATATACACACACACACACACACACACATATATATATATATATTTAGGAATTAATTGTGATTTGCAATTTCTGGTCAGACTGAAAAAAGATGTAATCTTAAAAGCCTAAGAGAAGATGGGTATGTACTTTGGGAGATAATTGAACAAACAAGAGGAACTCTAACCATAGGGAACATTTATTGAAAGTAAGTAACTAATAGTTCCCCTATGCCCACATGGCACTGGTCAGATTATAATAAGGAAAGCCCACGTGGGTGAGCCAAGCCAATTGGAGACTCGTCATGGCTAAGAACTGCCCCTTCCCATGGGAGAATCAGTTAGAGGCAGTCAGGGGAAGAGGGGGAGGGGAGTTTTTCTGAGGAGAGGGTTCTGAGAGAAACTGGGAAGGTAGACAGAGTTGCTCTTGGTGTTTGACCTTTGGACAAAAATAGAAGAGACTGCAAGCTAATTCTCCTTAGAGCTACAGATTTCATGTGGTGGTGAGTTTGTTTGGTGGGGTTTGGGGGGGTGGGTTGAGGCAAAGCTAGCCCTTTAGAGCTGGCTGGGCTAGAGGCAGGTTCAGAGTGCCTGGGGCCTTTTATCCCAGAAATTTAGATTCCATAACTACTCTATTAACCTCACTTTTGTTTTGAACTTGTTCCCATTAATAAACCTGTTTTATTTTTTGAAAGAGGCTGTTTCCTTTCTTACCCCAATATTATGGCAAGCCACCCACTTAACTCTTCCATATGAAATTTCACCCTTACTCTCTCTCTCTCTCTCTCTCTCTCTCTCTCTCTCTATATATATATATATATATATATATATATATATATATATATATATATATATATATATATATATATATATATATATATATATATATATATATATATATATTCTAGATAAGGAGCTCAAATGTCTCAAAAGATGTCCCTCAGACAGCCTAAAATTTTACTACACTTTATTGGTAATACCTAAAGGTCCACCAATTAATGTTTCAAAAGTTTTAAAAGTCAAAACTCCTGACAGGGTTTGAAATCTTAGTCATTCATGTCTTACTGTAAATTAATTTAATGGCAAAAATTTAAATAGTGCTCTATGGATGACAGAGTGCTTACATGCATTATTAGTTTTGCTTCTCGTAACAGCCCTTTGAGGTAGGTATTAGAAGTTTTATTATCACCATTGTTCATCAAAAGAAATTGAAGATTAAAGAGGCATCCCTGTTCTTACAATTAGTAAATATCAGAGGTGGGCTTTGACCTGATGTGGCTCAAAATCAAAACTCAAAGCAACCTTTTATTGGCATTATAGGACTAGGCAATAAGGGGTAGGGTATTTAAAGATATTATACAAAAATAAATGTAACAGGAGTAGAGAAAGGCAACAGTTGTCAGAAACAAATTTTGCTCACTTTAATATTCATTTATGGGACCAATTTTTAATTGGGGAGTGTTAGTTAAGCGGCTCGCCCCAATATTGGGGCAAGGAAAGAGACCGGCAGTCTCCCTCAAAACAGAATAGGATTTATTTTAACAAGAATGAACTTAAAAAAAAACACAAAAACAGGATCAGGAATAAACTGAGAATATACAGCAGAGCTCCTGTCACCTTCCTGTGTCCAGCTAGAATGGAGAATTCTCCTCCCCCAATCCCAGAAACCCCCCAGCCCCCAGCCAATTGGATGTCTGCTCTGACAGTCACATGACTTTCCTCACTAGGCTTCCAATCATTATAATTTTGCCAGGCCCATGCAGGTGTCAGCGAGCGGTGATGACGTGAGGTGCCAGCACCACAGCAACGGCTACAACCGGTGGGTGGAGCACCGTGCGGTTTGTGGAGCCCCAGGCCAGTGTGCACTGAGGCATAAAAACCTCAAATAACAATTAATTCTTTACACACTCTAGGTCTAGGCCTGATTGATTTAGATGGTCCAAGAGAACAGGACTAAGGACAAATATTTATGGGCTTTTTGAATAATGAGGTTGAAAGACTGGGGATTTATTTTGGGATTCAAAACTGTATTAGAGGGGGCAGCTAGGTGGCACAGTGGATAAAGCACTGGCCCTGGATTCAGGAGGACCTGAGTTCAAATATGGCCTCAGACACTTGACACTAGCTGTGTGGCCCTGGGCAAGTCACTTAATACTCATTGCTCCACAAAAATAAACAAATCATCAATAAATGAATAAATAAATAAATATGTGATAGATAGATTGATACATAGATAAATGAAGAAATAGACAGACAAATGAAGAAATAGATGAATGAATGAATAAGTAAATAAACAAATAAAAACCGTATATTAGAAGTTGAGGTTCAAAAGTCACTTATAAACCTTTTAGAAAAATTGTGTTGATCTTAGAGAAGCAGGCTACTTAGATTATCTATCTCTGGCTTCCTGGTAGAGATTGCTGTTCTTTGTCTTGTGCTACTACATAGTACTATTAAGCAGAAGAATTTGATGAATGTCATACAACCACCTCTGGTATCCAGCAATGGGCATTCATGCTGCATTCCAGGGGGTGTTTTCTGGTTGCTCCTACTTCTCTAATCCCTCTCAGGATGTGTGGGAGAAAGGGAAAGTGAATTGAACAGGTCATTTAAGAATGTCTACACAAGACAGAAATTTCCATCTAATGTTATACTAATTTCCACAAAACACCCAAACTTCTATTTTTATATGGGTTTTTTTGGTTTACCCAGGAAAGGTCTTAAAAAATATCACAAGGTGGGAACTGTGATAAGAAAGCTCCTCCTCACAGGAAGCTATGCATTTCCTTTATTACAAAGATCACAAATTTTTGAGATTTCTATTTTCAGTGGCACTTTTAATTTTTAAAAATAATTTGTCCAGGGTGTTCAATAACTAATGTCTTAGTCAAAATATACCTATTAATTTTTCCCCTCAATTCTGATTGCTATGCTGTAGTCCCTAAAAAAAATCCTATAGCGTCAGCTCAGTTTCCTTAGATACATCCCTTGTCTCAATATACCATCTTGGCAATTTTGGTCCTCCTGGCACTCCTAGTGACTCTGAGATTTGAATGTTAAGTGATTATAAGCAAGTAAAATAACGATAAGCTTTAAGAGCAGTATGACTCCTCAGTGAAGAAATTAAGTCTCTATTACTGCATTGCCATTAAAAGCAGAAGAACTGGAAGAAGGTACTTACGGTGCCACATAAGTTAATGGTATGTAAAGTTATGTTATGGTCTTTTCAACTTGAGAACCTTTGCGCTTTTATTACACCTACAGTAGTGGAATCTGTAATGTGATCTCAGCTGAAACAGGTGGAAGCTAGCTTTTGATAGTCTTATTCAGCAATATCGAAATTGTTCCTACTCTCCATGTTTTTTACCACTTAGACTTGAAATGGTGTGTTCCCTTGGCATCATATGTATATTCAACCTTGAGAACAAGTTTCAGTTTCAGGGATTGAAAGGCTTTTTTGGAAAGCCATTTATTTAGTAGTAAGCACTGTTTTATATAGACCTCATCAATAATTACACAGAAGGGTCTGTTAGAGTAACAGATGCTCTAACAGTATAAACAAAATGTTTTGTTTAGAGTTCTTCTTAAACTTTACATATTTCATTTTAATAATATTTGAGTTAAGTTATAATCACTGATAGCACTGCAAATCCAGGTTTAAACACATGCAGTGTGAATTTTTTATATTTATAAAACATATATTAATTCTGAGCACAGTCACCCATGTATTGCTTTGATTTTGGGGGGAGGGACACACATTCTCCAAAATATAACAATAATATGGAGGTAACTAAAATTTGGGGAAGGACATAAGGGACTGAATATTTTAAGCTGTAAATATACTGGCACATGAAGCAAAAAAAAAATCAAGATCTAAAATTCTTTAAAGGGAGCCTTTAGCTTCCAACATTTCAGTTCTCAAGTGGAGTGACCATTCATTTGCCCAATATATCCAAATCTCCATGCAAATTCAAATCTCTGATGCAATTATATATAGCTTTTCTTGAGGTCACAATGCCAATCCACATGAACTTTTGCAACATTTGGGGGTCATTTAATGCCAAATTGTCTACATGAAGACCTGTATGAATACACCTGTGATGGGAAATGTGGCCTATGAGTATATGCAGAGAGTTCTTGATATAATTCCTCACATAGTTGAGGGTATAGAGAAAACTTCCAGCAGTGATGATGAAATGTCATGGAAGGGACTTGGTGACACTTTGGAGCATTTTTAGATATTCTGTAATTGATTCAATTCTCCTAACCATGCTGTGAATAGCAGCCACATTGATTGTTCTTAGTTGCCTAACAGGAAGAGGGATACCTTCAAATGTTTTTGGCTGCTGAACAGGAACTAGGGATGCCTTGAAAGAAGCATTAATTGGCCAGAGTACATGCTATTGACATACTACTTCTCATTCTTCTACCAAGGTTTACTTTCTCCTTTCCCTTAGCTCCCAAGTATCCTGTGAGATGATGATGATGATGACAACCACAATGCTGCTGCTGCTAGTGGTGGTGGTGCTGGTGAATAGTGTCTAAGAGTAACTCACAATTTATATTAGTTTGAGTTCTTGTTTACATCACTACACTGTCATATTCAATTCTAGATCGTTTGTGTTCACCATCTTTTCAACCACTACTCCCAAGCTACAATTTTCTTCTCAAACTTCTCAACCAGGAAGAAATCATGCCTATACACAAAGACATTTATTTAGAATAGAGAGTCAAGTATGAAACAAGATATATGAATCAGGCAACAAAAATGCTTGTTAACTATTTCCCAAATTCTCTCCCAAACTCCAAGCAGAATCATAGAATCTCAAAATTTGAGAGTTGCATAAAACCTCTGTAGTCCCATTTGTTATTGTTCTTAGACAATAATTTTTTCAGTTATGTCCAAATGCTCATGACACCATTTGGAATTTTCTTGACAAAAATATTGGAATAGTTTGCCATTTCTCTCTTCAGCTCATTTTGCAGATGAGGAACTGAGGCAAATAGGGGTTAAGTGACTTTTGCAAGGTCACACAGTTACTAAGTATCTGAGGGATTTGAAATCAGGTCCTTCCTGAATCCAGGCCCTGTTTTGTATTCACTGCACCACCTAGCTGATACATTAATTACCTAGTTCAATCCAAATCTTCAAAAAATCCCCACTAAAATATTTTCATCAAGTGATTAAATAGCCTTTGCTTAAGAACTTGAATCTGAAAAAAAAATAAAAATAAATTAAGAAAGAAGTCCAATCAGGGGTGAGAATGGAGGGGGGGGGAATATTCTTTGAGGCAGATCATAGAATATTTGGATATTTTTAATTATTAGAATTTTCTGAAATAACATTTTAATTTACTTCTTCCACTAATACCCATTATTCTTATTTTTGCCTTCCAAACCAAATTTTAAAACTCCCTTTTAAATATGGGAAACCTTCAAACACTTGGATACATCCATTATTTGCCCCTGAGACTTCTCTTCTCCAAGTGAACCATCCCTTATTCCTTCAATTAATTGTCTTATATCATAAACAAAGATTATTCAACATTCCTGATTTTTATCATTTTGATTTTAGCTCTTTTTCAATTTTCTTCCTAAATTCTTGTTTCCAGAACTGAATATAATACTCCAAATATTGTCTGACTAGAGAAAAGTACAGAGGTAAAATGACCTGCTTATATATAGAAGGAAGCCCTCTTTAAATGAAGCCCAAGTTGACATGTTTTCTTTTGTTTGGCTGTTTTGGTACATGATTACATCATAATGAACTTACATAAAACCCCCAGATATTTTTCAGATCAACAGATATCCAATTATCCTTTGCTGTTTTGTATTTTATGAACAAAGTTTTTTGATCCCAAGGGTATGGCTTTATATTTATACTTATTCAAGTTCAGTATATTAACTTGGGCCCACTGTTGTATTTGCTCAAGATCTTTTAGAACCCTTATCATCATCCAGTGTGATAGGTATATCTCTTAGCTTTGTGTCACCTGTGGTTTTGATAATTATGCAATCTAAGGCTCTAAGTAAATGGTTAAAAAATTTGAAAAACGTTAAACAATACAGAGGCAAGAAGAAATCCTGTTTCTAATTGACATTGAATCATTAATGACTACTGCTATGGGTCCACTTCAGATCAGTTCCACATTCCTCTAATCATGTTGTGTTTTATCCTGGATCTTTCTTACATGAGTAAGAAAAGACTGTCAAATGCCTAGCTAAAAATTATGTTGTACTTCATTTATGTGTATCTTGATCTAAATGTCTAGTAAACCTTAGAGGGTAAAAAGTAATGGTGGTTAGTTTGGCCTATTTTTTCTAAAGCCATTCGGGATCACTGGTTCCTTTTCGAGATACTCACCAATAACACCTTTGAATTTTTATAGTGAATTTTAGAATTTTCCTAGGAATTGAAGTCAATCTCACTCGCTTTTGTACTATGTTACTTTCCCCTTTCTGAAAATCATGATAGTATTTGCCCTTCTCCAACTCTGGACTATTTCTTACATTTTCCATAATCATTCATATATCACTGACAGTAGCTCAGCAATCACATAACCCAATTCTATCATCATGTGAGGATGTAGTTCATCTGGACCAGGTGACTTGAATTTTTCAAGGGCAGGTAGTTGCTCACTTGCTGTTTCCTTCTTTATCTTTGGTATTAACTTCCTATTAACTATTTTAGTTCTGTCCTTTCTAGTCCAAAAGTTATTCTCCATGGCAGAAAAAAAGAGTAGTAAATTATAATTAGTTCTTACTTTTTTTTGTCATTTATCATACAGATTGCCCACTACCAGCAGTCTTATCTCTTCTTTGATCCAACTATTTTCCAAAATAAAAATAAAAAATAAGCCTTTTTATTTGTCCTTACCTTTTTTGATCAACTTCAATTTGTGCTATTATTGTAGTACTGGATCATTCTATCACAAATAATAATATTAATGGCCCTTCAAACCATAGAATGGATGAAACCTCATGGTTCCATTCTCTGTGGCTTTACACAGGTTTAGACAAAAATGTTATATGAATTCACTCACATTTACTCCAAGCTACTAGTTAATAAAAATCCTTATATTTAGGTAGAGGTTAAGCTGTGTGCCTTAATTTACATTTATAACAAACTCTTCTTAGCCTATGGCCTCCTCATTTTTTAGAAATAATTTTGATTTCTGGAAATGTGTAGTTAATGAAACAACAAATTATTTGATAGAGTTTATGGTTAGACAGATAATCAGAAAAGTTCAAGAAAAGAGCAGTCCTTATCTTGGGATTTCTCTTAGTCCTTGAGTATCTGGGTACATTGATAGCTTCAACCTAAGTCCTACTCTGAAATGGTTTTGGAGCTGAAGGCACTTCTAGGTGTCTCCTTTTTCTCCTACAGATTAGTCCGAACTTTTTATTTCTCTTTTCACTGTTTACTCCTGATAGCTCAGAGATGTGTGTGTGTGTGTGTGTGTGTGTGTGTGTGAGAGAGAGAGAGAGAGAGAGAGAGAGAGAGAGAGAGAGAGTCTGTATCCTCTTTGGAAATTATGTAAAAATGTGCATTATACAACACTTTTAGACCTTCCATTTTTGCAAAGGGATAAGGTAGAAGTGTTTTCTCATATGTTTTCTTTCTTTTGCGCCATGCTTGCTTTCTGATTGGGGGGAAGGGGTTAATCTTTCCATTTATTTGGTTGTAATAATTTTGGCCATTACTTTCTTGTCTCTGTTACTTCACTTCACATTGGTTCAGGCAAATCTGTTCATGCTTCTTCAAATGTATCACATTTATAATTGATTATAGCACAGTAATACTGCAATGCATTCATTTACCACATTTTTTAGCCATTCTCCCAAAACTGAACATTTCTTTTGTTTCCAATTTTTCACTACCACAAAAAGTGCTGATGTAAATATGTTGGTATATATGGGGACTTTCTTCCTCTCCATGGCATCCTTAGGGTATAAGTCTCATAGCAGAATATCTGGGTCAAAGGGTATAGACAGGTTAGTCCTTTTCTTTGCATAATTCTAAAATTGCTTCCCAACATGGTTGCTCTAATTCATAGCTCCATCAACAATGCTCTAGTGTTCTTATCTTCCCACAACCCCTCTCTCATTGACTAATTCCATCGTTTAATACCTTTGCCAATACCCAGAGTATGAAGTGAAGCCTCAGGGTTGTTTTGATTTCCCCTTCTATTATTATTAGTGATTTGGCACATTATTTTACATGGTTATCAATACTTTATGATTCTTCTTTTAAGAAATGTGTGTTAATATCCTTTTATCACTTATCTATTAGAGAAGGACTTTTGGCTTTATGTGTTTGTATATACAGATAATACATAGGATATAATACATATGTGTATATATATATATATATATATATATATATATATATATGTGTGTGTTAATTGCTTATGTAGCTAAGATATCAAATTTTCATCAGAGAAATTTGACAGGAAAAATTTTTCCCCCATTAAACCATTTCCCTTCTCAATCTAGTTGCATTAATTTTGTTTGTGTGGAAGCTTTTCAGTTTCATGTAACCAAAGTTCTCTATTTTTATCTTTTGCAAATGCCTCTTTCACATATCTTAATTATTCATTAACAATTTTATTTTTATTATTATTGATTATTGTTATTATTATTAAAAATAATTGTTGTTGTACTTATGCCATTAGTATAGGGAGTTCAGGTGAGAAATTTTCTCTGCCAATAGAGAACAGTATTGTCTATGCAAATTATATCTTAGAAAGTTGCCTAGGGCACTGAGAATTTAAGTGACATTTCTAGAGTTACACAGCCAGAATTTGTGAGAGATGGTACTTGAATGTAGGTTTTTATAACTAAGGCCAGTTCTCTCTCCAGAATGACATATAGCATCTCATGCATTTTAAGGTTAGAAACAAAAATTGTGTTTTCATTTGTAAAAGGCATCTTCAAATGAGGGAACTCCCTCTATTAACAGAAGTCTGCACCTTTTCTACATTTTACAGTCTGTAAGAGTTTCCCAGAGCATTGAAAGGTTATATGATTTGCCCAGGATCATATAATTAGTACCTATTAGAACTGTACTTGATCTCATGAATTCTAGCTTTAGGTCAACTTTCTAGCCTTTATCACTGATATATATATATATATATATATATATATATATATATATATATATTTTTTTTTTTTTTAAATTTTTGAAATCTTTCTCCCTATCTCACCCAAGCTTGAAGTGCAGAGGCCTCTCAGAGGCCTGATTCCACCTTAATCAAACACAGATCTTTGACCTGCTTGACTTCTTACCTGAGGTAGTTCACTATTCTTTAGGCAACCTATTAGCACCTGTCTCATGGTAGCTTACTATTTTGATGTCAAACTTAATGTGAATACCCAGTTGTCTTAGGTCACTATAGCTTTTAATTCCCAAATCTCAAGAGATGTCAAGTCAGCCTTGGCCTCACTGATAGCTGGGATTATAAGAATGATGTCCCACCTCAATCCACCCCTTACTCCACTTGACTTAATTTTGGAGGTTAACAACAGAGAAATGATAGAGAAAAAATGTTGAGATGAATTGACTTGTGCTTGGTTATATAGTTAATAAGTATCAAAAAAGAGATTTGAAACTTGTTATTGTAATTTCAGTGGTGTCCAACACTTTGTAACTTCATTTTTTTTTTGTGGTTGTTTTGTTTTGGTTTTGCCATTTGGCTTGCTATTTCCTTTTCCAACTTATTTATTGATGAGGAAACTAAAGCATATAGGCTTAAGTGACTTGCCTTAAGTGACCAGGGTCACGCAGCTAGTGTCTGAGGCCAGATTTTAAATCAGGAAAATGAGTCTTCCTGACTCTAGGCCTGATAATCCATCCACTATGCCACTTAGATGCCTGATTTGACCCTATGTCTTCCCTTACTAAAAGTGCAGCAGCTGGGTGGTACAATTGATAGAGCACTAGATCAAGTTTCAGGAATACCTGTGGTTCAAATCCAGCCTTAAACACTTACTAGCTATGTGACCTGAAGCCAGTCACTTCACCTCTATATGCCTCATATATAAAACAGAAAATAATAGTACCTACTTCAGAAGATTGCATAGAAGCTAAACAGGAAAAAATAAATCATAAGGGATATTAAAAGGTTAATTGTTTACATGCCTATATGGGAAGATGATACTTGTAACTCATAAGAACTTTCTCATTATTAGGGTATCTGAATGGAGTATATTTAGACAGAGGGCAAGGTGTTAGTTGAATATGAAAGGGTGATATCTTGAAAAAAATACAATTAAGGATGAGAGGAATGCACTTGGAGAAAGGAAAATGGAGGGGTGGAATGGGACAAATTATCTCACATAAAAGAAGCAAGAAAAAGCTTTTTCAGTAGAGGGGAAGATGGGGGAGGTACAGGAGAGGGAGTGAACCTTACTCTCACTAGAACTGGCTCAAAGAGGAAATAACATACACATGGAATGGGGTATAGAAATCTATATTACCCTACAGGAAAGTAGGATGGAAAGGGGATAAGGGGATGATAGAAGGGAGGGCAGATTGGAAAATGGGGCAGTCGGAAGCAAAGCATTTTTGAGGATACATATGTTGAAAGGAGATAAAAATAGTGCAAATGGGATGGATATGGAATCGGATGGAGAGAAATACAGTTAGCAATAGTATCTGTGAAAAAATTAAGCAAGTTTGTCTCATTTCTCAAACATACAGAGAACTGAGTCAAATTTATAAAAAATAAGGGCCATTCACCAATTGATAAAGGAGCAAAAGATATGAACAGTTTTCATATGAAATAATTAAAGCTATCTTTATCCATATAAAATGTTCTAACTCACTATTGATTAGAAAGATGCAAGTAAAGACAATTCTGAGGTAATAGTTAATACCTATTGGATTGTCATCAGAAGAAAATGACAAATGTAGGGGAAATGGGGAAAATGAAACATCAATGTACTGTTAGTGGAGTTGTAAACTTATACAAACATTCTGTAGAGCAATTTGGAACTATGGCCAAAGGGCTATAAAAACACGCATACTCTTTGACTTGGCAATACCACTACCAGGTCAGTATCCAAAAAGAGAAAAAAACCCAAAATGTTAAAGGACATATATGTATAAAAAGTATTTAGAGCAGCTCTTTTCTGGTGGCAAAGAATTCAAAACTGAGGGAATGCCCATCAATTGGGGAATAGCTGAACAAATTGTGGTATGTGATTATGATGAAACACTCTTGTGCTATAAGAAATGGATGGAGTCAAGATGGTGGGCTGAAACTAGGAAGCTGCCTGAGCTCTCACAATTTTCCCTCAGAAACAAAATCAAATTAAGACATTCCACAGATTTTGGAGCTACAAAACCTGCAGAAAGATGGAGTGAAATAATTTTCTGATTTAAGATAGCCTAGAAGATCTTCAGGAAAGGTCTGTCTCATCTGGGTAAAAGGGGAGCACAACTCAGTGCAAAGAGTTTCTGGACAAACCAGCAAAAGGCTTCTAGTCACAACACAGATCAGCAACTAAGGATCTTTGGTCCTAGCTTAGCAGGCTAGTGGTATAGCAAGCCAGTTATAAAAGTAGAAGGGATAACAAAAAGGATCATACTGGGAGATGAGGAAAGGGAAGGCAAAATGGGGTAAATAACATCACATGAAGAGGCACAAAAGACATTTTACAATAGAAGTAAAGAAAGGATGGATGAGCATTGTTTTGACCTTACTCTCATCTGATTCAGCTAAAAGAGGGAATAACATACTTAGTTGGGTATAGAATTTTATCTTACCCTATAGTGAAGTAAAAGGTGAAAGATGAAAGAAAAGGGTCGGGTGCTGATGAAATGGAGGATAAAACTAGGAGGGGAAAGGGCACAAAGGAGATGGGGCTGATAGAAGAGAGGGTATACTGAGGTAGGTGGTTGTCAGAAACAAAACACTGGTGATAAGAGACAGAGAGAAAGGAAAGAGAAAATATAAATAAAGGGAAACATAGGATGGAAGGAAATACAGTTAGTAATCATACCTATGAATGTGAATGGGATAAACTCTCCCATGAAATGGAAGGGAATAGCATGGTGGATTAAAAACCAGAATCCTACAATATGTTGTTTATAAGAAACACAGTTTAAGCAGAGAGATACACACAGAGTAAAGGTAAAAGGTTGGAACAGAATATATTATGCGTCAGATGAAGTAAAAAAAGCAGGGACAGCATTCCTTATCTCAGACAAAGAAAAAGCAACAGTAAATCTAATTAAAAGAGATAAGGAAGGAAACTAAATCTTGCTAAAAAGTACCATAGACAATGAAATAATATCAATACTAAACATATATGTACCAAGTGGTATACCATCCAAATTCTTAGAGAAGAAGTTAGGTGAGTAACAGGAAAAAATAGACAGCAAAACTATATTAGCCAGGGACCTCAACCTCCCTCTCTCAGGAATAGATAAATCTAACCAAAAATAAATAAGAAAGAAGTCAAGGACTTGAATTGATGCTGAGTGAAATGAGCAGAACCAAGAGAACATTGTACACAGTGTCAACAACATTGTGTAATGATCAACTATGATAGACTTAACTCTTTTCAGCAATATAATGATCCAAGACAATGCCAAAAAATCTCATGATAGAAAACGCTCTCCACATTCAGAAAAAGGACCATGGAGTCTGTATGCAGATTGAAGTGTATTATTTTCACTTTTGTTGTTGGTTTTTTGTCATTGTTTATTCTTTCTTGCATTTTTTCCTTTTTCTTCTGATTCTTCTCTTACAACATGTTTAATGTGGAAATATGTTTAGCATGATTGTAATGTATTTTAAGAAAAGAAATGATGAGCAGAATGCTCTCAGAAAAACCTGGAAAGACTTACATAAGCTGATGCAAAGTGAAATGTACTGTGTACAAAGTAAAAGCAATAGTGTAAGATGACCAGCTGTGAATGACTGCTATTCTCAGCAATATAATGTTCCAAGACAACTCTGAAGGACTTATGATGAAAAATTCTTTCCATCCTCAGAGAAAAAACTAATGTTATCTGAATAGAGATTGAAGTATTAAAAAAAAATCACACATACCAAATAGGGACAAAATCTTCTGTTTTGCTTTGCTTTCCTAGTTGTAATAATAAAGTACACCCTGAGAAAATAATTCTAATTTTAAAATATTGGGATATGCCAGGACTCGCTATATTTAGTAAAATTAAATGCAAATATATACCATACTTTTTTGTTAGATATGAAAAATCCCAGTTAAATAATGTCTTATGTGGACACTAAGTACTCAGTATTTGAAAATTTACTGTTAGTTTTGTCATATAATTTATATGCATATATGTGTATATACACATTAAAGCCTGTACACACATGCATAGACATATGTATATGCTGATATATATATGACAATTTTTTTGTTTCACATAAAAGACAATCTTTTTTTTAATCTTTTCAGAAAACTGAGAAGTACCCAATTTTGTTTCACTTAAAAGTTGGAAATAATCATGTTTTTACAAGATGTAGCAAAAAATAACATATAACACAATATATACTGATTTTTTTCCCTCTGTCCCTAATGCTAACAGAATGTAAAGTTATCCTTCTTTAAGATTCATTCTCAAATTAGGCTGTTCTTTTATAGAGTCTTTTCTTAGGAATATGACTGATGGCTGTCAATTATTCATAAAGCTTACACAAGATTTCCTGAAATCCTATAGATAAGATAGCATAGTTTGAGAAAACTGCTGATTAAACTCCATCATGTTTTCTTGGCCTTTCCTGTCATACTGGAGTTCCTAAGTACAGGACTAGGAGCTTGTCATACCTCTATGGTAAGACAAAACTCAGGGGAAATAAAAAAAGGGAGAGAAAAGTAGGCATAGAGGTGGGGAACAGAAGCATTTGGGGGATAGTAAAATTGCATCATTCTCTCTTTTGGCAATATTAATGGAGTCCTGGGTGCATTCCAAATCACATCTCCCTATCTTGCATTTCCTGAGAAGTAGCCCCACACAATGTGAATAATTTTTACAAAGATGGCTCCAGAAGGAGACCATGGGGTAAGAGAAATTGCATGGTCCTGCCAAGCTTTTAGTTCCATAGGAAGTGCTGATGGAGGCAGTAGATACATCAGTAGGGTGCTAGGAGAAAGAAGATTTCAGATTGTGATTGCCCAAGCTAGTACTGAGAATAAAGAACTGCTTAGAGCATGAGAAGGTAGATGTTTTGAAGTAACCATACAACAAATTTCTAAGAGGTCAGTGACCGGCAAGAGTTTTATGGGAAAAGGGAAACTCAGGGTGGAGTCCACAGTCTGGCACTCCATTAAAGCTAATTGACAATATATCACAAATCTATGCCACATGTGATAAACTCTAAATTGCTGACCCACTTGACTTCTCTTCCTCAGCAGAAACTATTGGATGATCACAACTGTTCTATTCACATTGTTTGAGAAGAGGACCATGATATCAGGGAGATGATGTCATGACTTGAGTGAATTGGATTTAATTGTAACAGGGCTGTGCAGTCACCAGCCTCACTTTCTCCTTTGGAACCATCTGGGTCCAGTGGCAAAATATAGATTAGGATTTGGCCCCAGATGTAGTAGGAGACCTTGGCCTTTTTAAGCTAAAGTCTCTCCCAGGTCTCAGTTTGTTCATTCAGATAACCCACATGTGGTAGGACTCTTCCATATTTGTTCCCAAATAATAGATTAACTCCATGGGTAGAGGGTGATAAAGACCAAGGCAAATCTAGTGTCATTTGCCATGTGCATAGCTTAGGGACACATGCTTGGGTCCATTGTCTTATTTCCCACTCTTCTCATGTTTCCATAAGTCAAAGCTCATCTTAGGAGTAGACCCAGATTTCTGAGTATCCATAAATGGAGAGGCTCATAAAACTGGAATATGTGTCTGGACAGTATCAAAATTATCCCTATAGACAACCTCAGCCATAATACAATTAATTCTTTCTTACCCTCTGATTCATAAATCTCACTCCAAGCATAATACTACCTAAGAACATCACATACTTAGTAGTCCAATCTCCACAAAAAAAAAAAAATCCAACTCATGTCAAGCACAAGGCAGTATCATTGCAAAGGCAAAAAAATGTCAGAAGAGTGTCCTTAGTACTTTATTATATACCAGGGGTTAACAATTCAGCACCAGTAAGCCTGCTTGCACTCAGATACTCACTATCCTTTAGGAATCTATCAATATGTTTACCTGTATGGTTCTCTTTCCCTACTTCTCTGAGAGGTATGAAGCTAAATGTGATATGGGAAGACCAAGAGTGAGAGAAATGGCACCCCTTCCACACAATGTCTCTGAAACTTGTAACATTCAAATAATGTCTCAGTCTAGCTATTGCTTCCCCTACCCTATCCCACCCAGACTCACTCTCTCAACAAACACATACCTACACACACAGAGCTGGCTAGGTAATAAAGAGGATACAGCACTAGACTTTGGTTCAGAAAGACCTGAGTTCAAATCCAGCCTCAGATACTAGCTGAGCAACTATAGGAGAATCATTTAATTCCTATTCAGTTTCTTTATTTATAAAATGGTGGCAATAATAGTACAAACAGAGTTGTTACAATGATTTTAAAATACTTTCTAAACCTTAAAATGCTATAAGAATGCTACCATTATTTTCCATTCCCTTCTCAACCTGAATCTTTTCAGAAACAGTGAAATTTTACCTTCTTTTAAAAAAAATTCTTTTTGAAATTTTACCTTCTGATGAAGTATAAAAGGTATAATAGGAATTCAGGAACTAAACCCAAAAGTTAACTGACAAGGCTGAAAATGTTCAGTTTTCTGCTTTGCTGGATGATCTGTGCTCAGAAAAGGATGTGGAAAAGAGCCAGAAGAAGGCAACCAGGCAGTCAAAGTCCAGGCTCAGAATCACCTAGAAACATACAGTTCCCATTGACAAATGTTTTGGCTTCAAGTTGCCATTACTTCTCTTGGTGAAAGTAAAGGAATTAAATCCCTTCCCTGCCTCTGATTCCAGCTGAAGAGTTCAAAGAAAAGAATGCACTAGAAGAGTCCCTAAGTCTCCCACTATTTGCTTCTTCATTCTTATGTCACATGAACAGGTAGCTCTTCTTCTTTCCAACGCAAACCCCTCTATACGCACCCTTGATCTAGTTCCCTTATGTATTCAATAAACTGTCCCTGTAACACTCCCACTCTCCAATCAATATTTCCCTCCTTACTGGCTCCTTCCCTGTTGCCTAAAAATCTATCCACGAGTAGCCCATTCTTAAAAAATTTTTAAAAAGCCTTCGCTTTATGGAACTATCTCCAGTAGACTCATTTCTTATTTTTCTCTTCCCTTCTCAGATAGAGTCCCCAAATAAATTTCACTGCAAGGCAACATTCTAATGATGTTTCTCTCCGAATCTATCTAGGTTTGTCTTGGGAAGACATATATATATATATATATATATATATATATATATATATATATATATACAGTTCATCTCATGGGTGTTTACCTGAAGCCTTTCCTGCCTGGTGGGAATTGTTTAAATTTGGGCATTGCTGCCTCAGCCTCCAGGAACTCTAGGCTGGCTTCACATCATGATGAGACATAGCCTAACACTTTGGTGGTGGATTATTAGCAATGGACATGCCTGCAATCAAACGTTGAAAGAAAAGTACTGTCAAATGAACTAAAGGGTTACTAACAGAGCTATATTGAAACTCTTCAGCAGTTCCTTGACGACTGAATGTTTCTTTGTATTAATGTACAGAAGCAGGAGGATTTATCCACCAACATAAATAATGGTAGGTAAGGGATTAGTTGCACTGGTGAGTCTCTTTCCCTTCTTTTGGTTCCACAGGATCGAGCTGCTAAATTAAGACTGCAGAAGGGGCTGCCACCACTTATGACTCTGGAAGAGCCTTTGATCTCTGGAAAGACAATAGGCTAATAGTCAGATTCTGCCTTCTCTCAGGCTTAAGAGAGAGAGCCCATTTTCAGTATTTAAAGGAATTAAGTGGCTGGTGTAAGAGATAAGCAGTCCTCACAAAAGCACTGCCAATTGTTTATTGTACTTACTCTAGCTGTGAAAAAGACTCTCCTCCCCTCCTGAGCAGAGCACAGAAATAGGATCCTTTGGATCCTTGGCAGCAGCACAAATGTTTCTTTCTCACCTGCTAGTAGCTTTCCCCTCAATCTGCTCACCTGTGCTTGTCCTTTTAGAAGTTAGCTTTATGGTCCAGGGCAATAGCCATAGTAACTGGCTCCTCTCAGGAAGGTGGAGAGGAGAGTGGAGATAAATATATAAGGGCACACAAAATGGTCCAGGAAGAAACTTACTGGCAAAATGATGAGGTAGCAGTGACTGCAACACTAGACCTGCAGATAGCTTGATGTGTAGGGAAAACACTGGATTTGAAGTGAGGGGGCAGTGGCAGCTAGGTGGCACAATGGATAGAGCACTAGCCTTGGATTCAGGAGGAACTGAATTCAAATCTGGCCTCAGACACTTGACACTTACTAGCTGTGTGACCCTGGGCAAGTCACTTAACCCCAATTGCATCACCAAAAAGCAAACACAAACAATAACAAGAATGAAGTCAGGGGGCATGAACCCTCTCTGAGCCTCAGTTTACTCATGTAAAATGAGGAGGTGGAAGAAGAGGGGCTTGGAAAATGCTTTCTGGATTGCACATATCAGATATCAGATTGCTTGAGGTCTTTTGGGGAGAGAAAGGAGGGAAAAATGTGGACATCGAAATCTTATAAAAAATGAATGGTGAGGGGGCAGCTAGGTGGCACAGTGGATAAAGCACCAGCCTTGGATTCAGGAGGGCCTGAGTTCAAATCCAGCCTCAGACAGTTGACACTTACTGGCTGTGTGACCCTGGGCAAGTCACTTAACCCTCATTGCCCTGAAAAAAGAAGAAGAAAGAAAGAAAAAATTAATGGTGAAAATTGTCTTTTCATGTAATTGGAAAAAATAAAATACTATTTTTAAAAGAGAATACTTTCTAAGAATAATGCTTATTGAAATTAGTCAATACCTGCCCTGAAGGAGTTCACTTTCTAAAGGGGAGAAAACATATGATCAGTTATTGTTACTTAATGTCTGACAAGAGTCCTTGGCCACCCCCATGAGCCATACTGTCCACAGAGTTTTCTTGGCAAAGATACTTTAGTGGTGTTATGGGGACAGCAATGGGGGTTTGGGTTATGGGTCCTTAGGAATTCCTCTTTAAAGAATTACACCCTCTTGCACACAAATACCATTAAAATAAAATAATAGTTTATTTAGGTGCTAGTGAAAGGAAACCAAGAGAGAAGTCCTCAGACCTCTTCTCATGGGGAGAAAGCATAGCACAGAGGCATGACTCTCTGAGACACCTTTCTCCCTGAGCAGGAGACAGGCAGATACTTTTAAAGAGGACTGATGTTGGTCTGATGAGGTGATCATCTGACTGTGGAAAATTCCCTTACTGGGGGAGGACCATACCCCGCTGATGGTGGTTGGGGAAAGTTGGGTGAGGGACAGTTCCAGATCTCTCAAGCCATCTCTGTCCTCCTCATGCCACAAAGGCAGCAGCCACACCTAATCATATGTCCCCAGCGTGGGAGAGACTGGAATGAAGGGTGGTAGCCCTGGAGTTAGCTCAGTCCTAATCCAGTGCCACTTATATCTTTAGGTGTGTCTGTCCTTTGGTTTAGTTTCTCAAGGATAAAGTTCTTTGATTTACCCCAGAAAACTTCTGAGGTTCCCCTTGGGCCCATAACACTCCCCACTTCTCTCTATATAAGGAAAAGGGGTGAATTTTCTTCTGTAACTGCTTCAATCTGAGTGGGGTCAAGGAAATCACTGGGGGGGGGTTGGTGGGGGGAGTGGGTAAGGCCTGGTCTGGAGAGTACGAGGAGATGTGAGGTCCAGTGGGTGGGAGGAGATGTATAGGTACCTTCTGTACCTTCCATGAAGTTGAAGCCTTGAACCTGAATGGAACAGACTTTAAAAATAGTTTAAAAGATGCCAGGGTAAAAAAATCAAATGGAATTAAAGTGACAAGAGTGTATGTCAAATAATTTGTACTTAAGATATTTCTGATTCAGTTTTTTTTCCTTTTTTTTTAATGTATGAGGTATTTTATTTTTTCCATTACATGTAAAGATAGTTCTCAACTTTTGTTTATACATGCTTTACAATTTCAGATTTTTCTCCCTCCCTCCCCTCCTTCCCCCCTCCCCTAGACAGCAGGTAATCTGATATAGGTTATAGCTATATATCTCTATACATATACATATAGATAGATATATATATACACACACATATATATATATACACATAATAACATTAATCCTATTTCTGCATTAATCCTGTTACAAGAGAAAGAATCAGAGCAGTGATGCAAAACCTCAAAATTGAAAAAAAAAACCAACAGCACCCAAAACAAAAGAAATAATATGGTTCAATCAGCATCTATACTCCACAGTTCTTTCTTTATTTTTTTTTTCTTGGATTTAGAGATCCTCTTCTATCATGAGTTCCCTGGAACTCTTCTGTACCATTGCATTGGTGAGAAGAATATAGTCCATCACAGTAGGTCAACACTCAATGTTGATGATACTGTGTACAATGTTCTTCTGGTTCTGCTCATCTCACTCATCATCAGCTCACGTAAGATCCTCCAGGTTTCTCTGAACTCTTCCTGCTCATCATTTCTTACAGCACAATAGTATTCCATTGTATTCATGTACCACAACTTGTCCAGCCATTTCCCAATTGATGGGCACCCCCTCAACTTCCAATTCCTTGCTACCACGTAAAGAGCAGCTATAAATATTTTTGTACATGTGGGTCCCTTTCCCCCTTCCATGATTTCTTTGGGCAAAAGACATAAAAGTGGGATTGCTGGGTCAAAGGGTTGATTCAGTTTTAAAATGCATAACTAATAGCAGACAGATGACAAAGCCAGATTCTTATACCGAACTTCTATATCTGCATCTCACTATCATCCAGATAAAAAAGAAATTGCTTTTCCACCATAGTTGATACAACTGTTAACCAATTTATACAGTATAAGAAAATTTAGAAACATAATTCCTTAAAACAATATTGGGGGGGGCAGCTAGGTGACGCAGTGGATAAAACACCGGCCCTGGATTCAGGAGTACCTGAGTTCAAATCCGGCCTCAGACACTTGATACTTATTAGCTGTGTGACCCTGGGTGAGTCACTTAACCCCCATTGCCCTGCAAAAACAAAAACAAAAACAAACAAAAAACAAAACCAAGACAAACAATATTAGGGATTTTTAAAACTTGAAACAAAACCAATCAATTACCAATCATGTGTTCCCAATTCAGTTGCTTGCTCTTTACTCCACACACAAAACTTTCTGCCCATACCTCAGAAATTTATCAGGTAAAGAGTGGAGTTAAAGTGTAGCTGCTTTTTTTTTTCCAGAGCCTTCTTTTATTGTAAAGACTTTTGTGGTTAGCAGATCTTTAGTAGAGCTGACAGGGTGTGGCCTGCTTTCTCAGAGTTAAATAATCAAACCCAAACTTAATTCTGTGCAGTTCAATGGTTAAAGACTTTAAAAAATGTGTTTTTCTTTGCAACTTTGACACATTACAAATAATTCCTGATTTTAAACTATTCTACTATTAAAGATTTCTATGCAGTGAACTAAGAGCCCATAGACTATGAATTTCTTACTGAGCTGTAGTCCCATGCTCACTTTTTCTTGACATCTGGCCCCAATAAGGGCCAAGATGAAAGCTGTAAAACCAGAAAGGGATTATGGACACATTAAAGGCAGTGTCAGCCTATATTTGAGGGGTCTTTCCTTTCTCCACACAACCTGCTACTTTGATGGGATAGTAGGACACGAATGAGAGAGTAAGACAGAGGCCGTTCCAGTATCTATTAAGGAATCCATAGACTTACCTCCTATGTCCAGAATGACCCTGGGCTTGGCCATAGAGATGTTAGTAACAGGGAGCTGGTCAGGCCCTGGGCCCCTGAATTCCAAGAAGGTTCTTTGATTTACCCCAGAAAACTTGAGGTTCCCCTCAGGCCCATGATAAGTGGATTGCCATTTACTTCTTTTTTTGTTTTGTTTTGTTTTGTTTGTTTGTTGTTGTTGTTGTTGGTGTTTTGGGGGCTTTTGCATGGCAAGGAGGGTTAAGTGACTTGTCCAGGGTCACACAGCTAGTTAAGTGTCAGGTGTCTGAGGCTGGATTTGAACTCAGGTACTCCTGAATCCAAGGCCAGTGCTTTAGTGCCATTTACTTCTTCAGTGGATTGAGGTAAACAGATGTTAAGTGACTTGTACAGCATACAACTAGTACATGTTTGAGGCTGGATTTGAAGTCAGATCTTGCTCACTCCAGGCCCAGTGGACTATCCTCTGAGCCACTTGACTGCCTACTACAAGTCAGTAAGTAATCGAAAATTTATGTGGTAATAACAACAGTTAAAATCTATGTAGTTCTTTTAAGTTTGCATTTGAGTTCCCCACCCCAAACATTGAGAGGGGCTCTCCTCTCCTCCCTCCTCTCATTCTAAGATGCAGTATAGCCCTCAGAAATTACTAAACCAACACATTTATTTTTTAGGTGAACAGACTTCAAAAAATATATACCTTTTATTTTTGCTTTTCAAAACAGTAATGTCATTTTCCCACCATCTACTCCATAGACTCCCTTAACAAAGTACAGTTAAGCAAAACAAACTGACATATTTATGTGTTTAATGGGTTGTGCCTAATTCAACACCTGTAGTCCATCACCTCCCTACCTAGAAGAGGAAGGCATACTTCATTATCAGCCATTTGGAGTTGAGACTGGTCACTACATGATCATGAGTCCTGATGTCCAACCCCTTTATTTAGAAGACCCAACTATAAAAGAATCAGGGGGGAAGGGGAGTAATGGGTCTGTATTTAATACAAAGGAATAAAAGAATCAGCCAGCCCAATAGATAAACTTTCACTGTACATGAAAAGAAGAATATTCATAAATGGGTATGTCCTGTGGGTCTGAATCTTGGCTCTTTTCTTTAAAACACAGTGTGTGTTCTTTTGCATCTCTTTGACAGTCCAATATGGATGCTATGTGAATAATGCATTATTAAATTCTACAATGATATGCATTTCTTTGCCACATATTATACCAATATCCAATTCAAATTGAATATCTGAGTATGTTGACACCAAGTTAAATGAGAATTTACTTTAAACAAATGTTTGGAATACAATGAGCATTAGAATTCAGTCCTGTTAAATTCAGACAGGAACAGCTTTAAGTAATTAAAGGAAGAAGTGAAAAGGACAGTACTTGGAATTTCAGGCATATTCCAAAAGCCTAATTCTGGTAGGTTTTCTAGAATAATACAAGATATGTTAAGGAAGGCAAAATAATCTTCCTGGAAGGCCAGCAGTTTATAGGTAAATAACATGCTAAGTAAGTATGGTATAATTGAAGGACTCTTGGATTTGGAGTTAGAAAAAAGAGCTTTAAAGACTAGCTCTGCTAGTCACTACATGTGTGAATATGAGCAAATAGTTTTCCTTCTTCTTTTGAGCCAGGGTTTCCTCATCAGTAAAATGAGAGATTGAATTATATTACAACAAGAAGTATTTATTGTGCACCTACTATATACCAGGAACATAACTCAGGCCAGAGAGATGCAACCTGATGGCTTTTTGCAGTTTTCTGCCTTAAAGAGAACTGTTAAGCTATTGGATAGTGTAATTGTGACACTCTACTTCATTTCCACCTGACCCCACCCATCAACCCCCACCCTACTACCCAACAATATTTTTCTCTGTGGCCTGCGACATATGAAGAATTGCAGTGCCTGTGTAAGACATAGGTTGATCTCTTCCCTTTCCCAGTTCTGTTTTTGTTAGAAATAGATGCCTACCTTCATCCAAGGGGTCACAGAGGGCTTCACAACAAACTATTGGGCTTGTGGGGGCAGGGGAGCAGTAAGCAATGGCTCTCCATTCAAAGCATCCTGAGAAAAATTGTAATTGAATCTTACTTGTGTATTTTAAAGCCCAACTCCACAATGGAGTTTTCCACACTAATTAAAGAGCTGGTACTATTTCCTTGCTCTTCCCCCACTATTCTTTCCCACTCCAGAAAAAAAAAAAGTGTGTGTGTGTGTGTGTGTGTGTGTGTGTGTGTGTGTGTGTATAAGGCACCATGCACATCCTAGTGTCAAGAGAAAACAACAAACAAAAATCACTGCTTTGAGAAAGTTTATATTCTACTGGTATCTCAAGCTCCTACAAAATGCAACACTGAAGAACTGGCAGGGCAACTGAGTCTCATTCCACCCAGGAATTTGCTGAATGAGAGGCAGAAAACAAGGCACTACCAAGTTCCAGTAAGGGTGGTTTGCCAAGATATAGTCTACTTTTGGACAGGAGAATCCAGGCAATGAGCTAAGAGGATAGGAAAGGGTGTATCTAGCAATTTTCCAGGCTGGGGTAAAGGACCCCCAAAAAGTACAATTGATTCAGAAGGGAGTCTGGGGAGCGATGGTAGCATAGAAGATTCCTGTTACCCCTGGAGTTACTAAAGGCTATCTGCTTTTTAATTCTACTTTACACACATATACAGAGCTAATGGAAATCAACTTATACTGACATGAAGTTCAATAAAGTACAGAATGTAATTGTGACACATCTATATGAAGATTGTATTAAATGTTACATATGTCATGGAGTGTAAAAGACTATCTCTACCCTCATGTCCTCACTTTTTCTTTACCCCAACACCAAGCCCAAATCTCAAGTCAGCTGCTGACCCATTTGGGTTTCAAGCTGTCATTGTTCCCCTTTCTTTAATAGGGTCACCTTCAGAAAGAATGCCATAGGGAAACATAAAGTGACAGACAAAAACAACTAGCATTTTGTGATTTGCTAATATCTATCATCCCTTTCTCTTCATGTCTATTTCTCTATTTCTGTGTGTGTATACACACACATATATCTTAAATATATTTTACATAATATATGTTACATGCATATAATATATTATATATGTGTACACATATATGTATATATTTTATATGTACATATATATGTCTATACGTGCAATCCATGCTTTCTCTCTATATATAGAGTCACTATATATACACACTAAACTATATGTGTGTGTGTGTATATATATATATATATACATATATATATAGTGTGTGTGTCTGTGTATATCTATATCTATATCTTGCTACAATAATTATGAATATTTATGTGCTTATAAAAATATATTCTTCTTCAAAGCACTGGGCATCCATTTCACCATAATTACTGTGGCAAACATAGAGTGATTTTTAAAACAATGTGGAGGAAAAGGATGGCAGATCCTAGTTACCTGGAGGAGGATCATATAGAAAAGGAGGGGGTGATGTAATAATAGAACAAATTGAGTGTAGAAGCAGCCTGGTAGACCTGGGTCCAGTTAGGGATGCTCTGGCCCTGAGGGGGACACTCTGACCATGGAGACATATGGTTGATCAACTTGCTGGGGTTAGTTAGTGATGACTCTTTCCTTGGAAAAGCAAAGTAGTTAATTAAGCAGATAGTGGTTAGTCAAATAGATAACAAATCAGTCACCCAGAAAGGTGGATGCCTTGAATTTACAGCATGAGT
This sequence comes from Dromiciops gliroides, assembly GCF_019393635.1. NCBI lineage: Eukaryota > Metazoa > Chordata > Mammalia > Microbiotheria > Microbiotheriidae > Dromiciops > Dromiciops gliroides. The sequence goes on from NC_057861.1 coordinate 520,256,434, forward strand.
TTATTCAGGAGTCATTCATGTTTGCGATGTGATTAGGACCAGATAGTGACAATAATCTCAAGTTAGGAATGTAATATATTTACTACTTTATGTATCCCACTCCCTGAAGAGCTAGCATCATCATTTTACAAACTGCTGTAACTTTTCAGTCTTAGGTTTCTCCCCCCACCCCCTTCTCTCCTCTATAAAATTGTCATCTCCTTTTTTTCTGGGAGTTGAAGTTTAGACTTCTTATCCCAGCTGTACCTCTATGTGCTGACTAATTGAGGAACATGCCATAAACCTGTTCCTCCCCAGGATTTGAAGTTTAGACTTCTGCTGACCATACCTCTATGTGCTGAATAATTTAAAAAACCTTTTACTTAAATTTTGATTGGATCGTGTGGGTGACTAATTCTTTGAAAGAGGAATATTTTCAGAAACAATTTAGTGGTAGCATTAAGGAAGTTCTCAGTGTTCAGAAATGGCTGTTGTATTTATTTATTTATTCATTCATTCATTCATTTATTTATTTATTTTTGCAGGGCAATGGGGGTTAAGTGACTTGCCCAGGGTCACACAGCTAGTAAGTTTCAAGTGTCTGAGGCCAGATTTGAACTCAGGTACTCCTGAATCCAGGGCCGGTGCTTTATCCACTGCACCACCTAGCCGCCCCCAGTTGTATTTATTTTTAAAAAACAATTCAGGGTGGAGCCAAGATGGCAGAGGGGAGGCTGTGACTCCCATAAACTTCAGATAAACCCGTCCATTCACGCCCAAATAATGCGGTAAAAATCAAAACCCAGAACAGCCTAATGCACATAAGAACAGAGTGAGACTATTTCTCTGCAAAAGAGGGCAATTCTGATCACCTACTGATCAGGCTGAACAGCTTAGCGCAGTCCAGACCCAGCCAGGGACACTGCTTCCAGTGCATGTCAGAATCTTCAGCACCAGGAGCTTCTGAGGCTCCAATTACGGACTGGTGAGGGGGTTCGTGGTAGGCCCGGGGTGAAGTGGAGGCAGTATGTACTGGAGTTGGGGCAAAGTGCCCTGGTTCTAAACCAGTGGGCTGAATCGAGTGGTGGTGGCCCAGTGGGGGAGGGGTAAAAGCACGCCAAGCTTCCGACCTTGGAGAATCAGAGTTCAGTCAGACTTCTGTTTCAGGGTCAAAGAGAAAGCGGCTGTGATTACTTACAAGCCAGGTAGGCTGAGAAGAAGCCCAATCACCCCCTGGGCCAGGCTGTGGCACAAACAATGTGTCCTGGAAGCAGTGCTACACTTTAAGAAGGAGTAAAAAGCCAAGAAATAGTAAGCCAGGATGAGTAGGCAAAGAAAGCAGAAGACCATAGAAAACTTCTTTGGGGGAAAGGTAGACCACAATACATCCTCAGAAGACGAAGAAGATAATAATTGGGTCAAAGCTCCAACATCCAAAGCTTCCAAGAAAAATATGAACTGGTCTCAGGCCATGGAAGCTCTCAAAAGGGACTTTGAAGAAAAAGTAGGAGAGATAGAACGAAGATGTAGAGAAAGAGAGGAAGGAATGGAAAGAGAAATGAGAACAATGCAGGAGAGTCATGAGAAAAAAAGTCAAACAGTTTGAAAAGCCAAATGGAAAAGGAGATTAAAAAAAAAATGTCTGGGGGCAGCTAGGTGGCACAGTGGATAGAGCACCGGCCCTGGAGTCAGGAGTACCTGAGTTCAAATCCGGCCTCAGACACTTAACACTTACTAGCTGTGTGACCCTGGGCAAGTCACTTAATCCCAATTGCCACACTAAAAAAAAAAAAATGTCTGCTGAAAATAATTGCCTAAGAATTAGGATTGAACAAATGGAAGCTAGTGACCTTATGAGAAACCAAGACACAGTAAAGCAAATCCAATTGAATGAAAAAATAGAGGGCAATGTGAAATATCTCCTTGGAAAAACAGCTGACCTAGAAAAAAAATCTAGGAGAGATAATTTGAAAATCATTGGACTACCTGAAAACCATGACCAAAACAAGACCTTAGACACCATCCTCCAAGAGATTGTGAGGGAAAATTGCCCAGATATTCTAGAAGCAGAAGCTAAAATAGAAATTGAAAGAATCCACCGATCACCTCCTGAAAGAGATCCCAAAAGGAAAACCTCCAGGAATATTATAGCCAAATTCCAGAACTCCCAGGTCAAGGGGAAAATATTCCAAGCAGCAAGAAAAAAGGAATTTAAATACTGTGGAGCTCCAATAAGGATAAAGCAAGATCTAGCAGCTTCTATATTAAAGGACCAGAGGTCATGGAATATGATATTCCAGAGGGCAAAGGAACTGAGACTACAGCCAAAAATCACATACCCAGCAAAACTAAGCATCATCTTTCAGAGGCAAACATGGAATTTCAATGAGAAAGAAGACTTTCGGGCATTTGTTATGAAAAGACCTGAACTGAATAGAAAATTTGACTTTCAAATACAAGACCCTGGAGAAGAATAAAAAGATAAACAGGAAAAAAGACTTCATGAGGGATATTAAAAGATCAAACTGTTTATATTCCTACATGGGAAGATGATAATCTTCGAACTCATAAGAACTATCTCAGTAAGGAATTAACAGAGGACACAGGTCTGAACTGAATTCGAAGGGATGATATCTGTAAAGCATTTATGTTTTGTTCTTTGTGTGGTGTCTTATGTCTGGGGCCGGATTTGGGCTTTGGGCCTCCTGGGTCCTGGGCTGGTTCATTGTCCTCTGTGCCACCTAACTAACCTATAATGACATCTTTAAAATAGGGTTGAGGTATAGGAGAAATAGACTGGGGGAGGGGGAAGGGGAGAGATGGTCTGGGGAGAGGTTGTTCACATGAAGGAAACAAGAAAAAAGCTTAAGGAGGGGAGGGGAAGAAGGGGAAAGAATTGGGGAGTGAGTGTGAACCTTAATGCCATCAAAATTGACTCAAAGAAGGACTAACATACATACTCAAGTGGGTATAGTAATATATTTTTGCCCTGAGGGAGGGGAGGGAGATAAGGGGGGCGGAGAGGGGGAGGAGGAAAGGGCAGATTGGGGGAGAGAGCGGTAAAAAGCAAAATACTTTCGAGGAAGGTAAAGATGTTCTGCATAACTGCACAAGTATGACAGCTGCCCCTGGAAACACATTTTAAAAAAGTTTTTTTTCTTTTTGACAATTCCTCAATCTGAAGTTTTGGGAGTTTTTTGACTGTTTTCTTTCACAATCTAGCTAATGTGTGAATGTTTTCCATGACTACTCATGTATAACTTATTTTGAAATGCTTGAGTTCTAGTGGGTGGGGGGGGTGGGAATGGAGGAGGAAGAGAAGTTGGAACACATTTTTTTAAAAAAAATTTATGTTAAAATTTGTTTTTACATATATTTTGGAAAATAAAATTCTATTCAATAACAAAAAAAACCCCCACAAAACCAATTCAGGGGCAGCTAGATGGCACAGTGGATAAAGCACTGGCCTTGGATTCAGGAGGACCTGAGTTCAAATCCAGCCTCAGACACTTTACACTTAACTAGCTGTGTGACCCTGGGCAAATCACTTAACCCTCATTGCCCTGAAAAAAAAAAAGAAAGAAAAACCAATTCATTCATGAGATTTCTATGAAGAAACAGACCTACCTTATCTCCCTCAAGTTATTTAATTCATCTTATTATCATTATTATATGAGAAAATAAATTATCACCAGGATTTTGGTCACCATAGGATAAATCTCTTTGACTACATCAAATCATAGTACCATTCACCAAGGTACACTATGATCAGCAATGAGGGAGGAAATAGTTGCCTTGAAAAAATCATGAATCTTTCAAAGCATAGAAATATAAAAAGAATGTAAACAGATTGTCAAGAAAACCTGTGGGTTTTCCAATAATTTTCTGAGGGAAATTTACTGGATTTAATTAATTTTGGTCTGAGATTATGTTTCTTTGTTCCTGTCTTAGTTTATTGCTAAAAATCACTAAATAACAAGCCAAAGGAAAAAAAACTGTTGAAAAAATGTAACATCTCCAATTTTACTTTTACCCCCAGTTCATTTTTTTCTTCTCATCTACATGCATTGGTACATTTGAGAAGCAGCATAGTATGGTGAAAAAAATATCTAATTTTGAAGTCAGGAAGACTAGAATTCAAGCATCACCTATGACACATAATAACAAGTTACTTAATTAGGCAATCCCTAAGAGTACAAGTTTCATAAGACTTGCAACTTGTACTAGTATAGGAATTTTTCCTGGGAGTTTCCTGTAGTGATGCAATCTCTGATCTAGATGAATAATAATAATGGTTGTGAATATTTCTAAATAAATAGAAATGTTGTATTTAGTCTCCTTACCTGTGTAATAGGGAAAACTCTATTATCTCTCTCAGGAGAAGCAATAAATCATAGAGGATAGAATGAAGAAAGACTTGCATTCAAATCTTGGCTATTACATTCATTGGCTGTTTGACCCTGGGAGAGTCACTGAATTTCTGTATGCCTCAGGAAACTTCCTAGGAGTTACTTACTAAATCATAGACAAGGTTATATTTGGTGGAGGGAGCTGTACCAAACCTCCTATAGCCCCCAAATTTCTTCCCTACTTTCACTAAATTACAGATCGATTATATTTGGATACTACCTACCTCCCAGCTTTGTTAATAGGATCAGTTGAAATGGCAACTGTAACATTCTTTGCAGTGCTTAAAAAACAAACAAAAAACTATATAAATATAAAGAATGGTTATCGATGGTGATAGCTGGAGGGTTTACTAATTCATGGGCTCTGGATACTCCTACTAACACAAAACATGGTACTTAGTTGTTGTTCTTCCTGCCTTGTTGCTGTGGATATGATTAGGAACTAGACATATAATATCATTGATGTAGGCAGCTGCTCTCAGTGTGGAACTTCCCCTAATAAGAGAGGTCTGCATCTGCTCTACAATGTCTATATCCTGAAGCAGAAAGTCTTTTGGACTACAATGTCTCATTTCCTGAAACACTAAGAAGGGAGGGGCCTTGCCTAGGGTCCAGCAGCCTGTTTGTACCTGAAGTCTTCCTACCTAGGAGACAGACTCACTATCAACTAAGCCAGGCTAGCGTGGTCAGATGAAAAACAAACGAAAATCCTCAACTGGATGACTCTCTGTTGATGCACATCTTTCAACTTATTTTTCTCGGTTAGTCTTCAGACTGAAATTCATTTCTAGTCATTGATTTTTTTAAAGCCTTTCCAAGTTAGAGAACAGGAGCACCATCACTGCAATGCTTATTAAGGTTGCCAAATTCTGTTGATCCTCATAATAACTCTGAGTGAAGTGCAGCGAGTATATTTCAGAAAAGAAAACTGAAGCTAAAAAATCCAATCAGTCAATTTTTTTAAGTTCCTGCTATGGCCCAGGAAGTGTGGTAAGTGCTAGGGAGACAGTCTCTGCCCTTGAGGAGCTTAGAGCATAATGGGAAAGACACCATACAAATAAACATATACAAAGCAAGCTATGGACAGAATGAATAGGAGATAACTAAAAGAGGGAAGGTATTGGAATGGAGAGGTTAGGAAAGGCTTCCTGTGGAAGGTGGGATTTTCACTAGGACTTCAAGACAGAGAGCTCAGTATTTGGGGAGGAGGAAGCAGTGTTGTAGGCATGGGAGTCAGCCAGAGAAGATGCCCAGAGCCAAGAGATAGAGGGTCCTCTTCCTGAAACTGCCAGGAGGCCTGTGTCACTGGATCAAAGGGCACGCATCTTAGAACTGGAAAGGCAAGAGGGGATTAGGTTATGATCGACTCTGAAAGCCAAATATATCATTTTGTATTTGATGCTGGAAACAAGAAGAAGTGAGGGAGGAGGGGTTAACGTGATTGGACATATCACTTTAAAGGCTGCGTGGAGACTAGACTAGAGTGGGGAGAGACTTGAGGCAAGCAGACCCACTAGCAGGCTATTGCAATAATTGAGGCATGAGGTGATGATGCCTCACATTACACTTATGGCAGTGTCAGAGGAGAGAAGGGGACATATTCGAGAAATGTTGCAGAAATACAATTGACAGTCCTTAGCAACAGCTTGGAAAGGGGAGTGAGGAATTGGAATGAGGAATCCAGAATGACTCTTAGGTTGAAAGCTGAAAGGACTGGGAGGATGGTGTTTTCCTCTACAGTAATAAAGAGGGCAGAAGTGGGTGAGGGTTCAGGGAGAAAGATAATATATTCTATTTTGGAATACTGAGTTTCAGGTGTCTAGTGGACAGCCAGGTTGAGATATCTGAAAGGCAGCTGGACATGTTAAATTATAGTTTGAGAAATTGGGGCAGTAAAGGTAGACTTGAGAATCATGGCCTTAGAGATAGTCATTAAATCCATGGAAAGTGATAAGATTGGGGGCAGCTAGGTGGTGTGGTAGATAAAGCACCAACCCTGGATTCAGGAGTACCTGAGTTCAAATCTCGCCTCAGACACTGGACAACACTTACTAGCTGTGTGACCCTAGGCAAGTCATTTAACCCTCATTGCCCCAGAAACAAATAAACAACAAAAGTGATGAGATCAGTTAGTAAAAGTATAAGGCAGGATTTGAATCCAGGTCTTCATGATAATCTACTCTTTCTGGTACCCTCATGATACTTCATGACCCATGCCCACCTCCTAACAAGATTAGGTATCCTACTACAATTTTAGTAAGGGAAAATCATTATCTTAGATTATGAAAGTCTCAAATGAGCCAAAATTTAAAACATGTTTTCCTAAAGCTTGAAAATGCTCACACAACATATTCACTCAAAAGGAACAATTTGTAATGGTAATATTGAGACCTGTATTATAAAATAATCACAGTGATGCCTAACTGTTAGCTTTGGAATTCACAGCTATTAAATTCCTTGTGGGGTGACAAAGGCATAGGGCACAAATGTGTGAAAAACAGGTTATACATGTGAAGACCCTACTGGTAACTTTTACACGTTTTAAATGGCTATTAGTTCAGTGTTTATGACTACTGAATTTTGCATCCAGATATTTAAGGCATCCACCAGTTTGTCAAAAACTGTGAAAACATATTACTGCTACCCCTTTGTTTCCATTTAATTTCAAGAGACTAACAAAAATAAAGAGAAAAACACCTTGGAGACCTTCCATCTACATCACTTTAGACCTTCTTTCTATCCCATTTATTTTTTTTTTGTAAATGGAAAACTTATTGAAGTAAAAAATATGAACTATATCTGCCTGGAAATGCCAAAATGCAATATTTTGTGGGGACATATTTCTTTTGGTTAGGTAAAGCTCTAACTACTTTTTACAAATTAACTACTAGCTAATCTTGCCCTTTGAAAAAGGCTCAGCTCTCTAAATAATAAAATTGGCAGCATGTTACCAAAATGTGTTTGAATAAGCACTTGATGTTTTACCTAACACTTGGAAGTACATACACTTTGGGAAATATTCTCTGAACTTTACTTTTCAGATGTCATAGAAAAAAAATTCTTTAATGTCCTTGCCTACAGAGGGACATCTTAGAACTTAGTTTACTCAAAGACTTTTTTCATATTCATGCCACAGTATCCATCTACTGCAACCTTGGCTTTTTCTTACTAAGGACTCTTATAGATAGAAAGTAACTGATTGCATTTTTATAAATAAATAGCTGGAATAAAAGAAGGGGATATTAAATAGTTAAAGCAAGTCAAGGGAAGATTTCACAAAATCATAGATTTTTAGATATGTCAGAGAAATTAACAATCTTCATTGTCTAGCCTTCTCATTTTCTTCTTTAAATATATATATATATATACATATATTATATATATTTAATATTTTATGTATTTCAAATTATATTTAAAAACAATTTAAACATTCTTTTTATTTATTTTTTTGTTTTTAAATTTTTTTTTTTGCAGGCAATGGGGCTTAAGTGACTTGCCCAGGGTCACAAAGCTAGTAAGTGTCAAGTGTCTGAGGCCGGATTTGAACTCAGGTACTCCTGAATCCAGGGCCTGTGCTTTAACCACTGTGCCATCTAGCTGCCCCTAAACATTCATTTTAAAAAATTGAGTTCTAGGGGCAACTACGTGGCACAGTGGATAAACTACCAGCTCTGGATTCAGGAGGACCTGAGTTTAAATCTGGCATCAGATACTTGACACTTACTAGCTGTGTGACCCTGGGCAAGTCACTTAACACTCATTGCTCCACAAAAACAAAAACAAAAACAAAACAAAAATAAATAAATAAAAATTGAGTTCCAAATTAAGTTTCTCATTTTCATAGAATAGATGTACAATATTAGACTAGGAAAAGAACTGAAATATCATAGGATCAAAATTATAGAATTGTAAAGGATCTCAGAAGCCAACTAGTCTAACTCTCTCCACCTACACATGAGGTCCAGGGAGGGTAAATTAAGCAACAATAAGTCACTGGACTTGGGTCCAAGATGACCTGAAATCAATTCTTATTCAGATATTTACTAGTTGGGTGGTTCTGGAAAAGTCACTTGATCCCTCTGGGCTTCAGTTTTTTCACGTGCAAAATTGGGACAGGGGTGGTATTCACATAATCTTCCATGAAATCAATTAACTCTATTTAGATGATTTTCATATCGGTTTGCTCAATTCTGACATCTTTCCTGATATACAGTCTCACATCTCCAATTGCCTATTGGGCATATATGACTGGATATCTTATGGACCTCTTAAGGTCAATATGTCCAAGATTGAAGTCATTATCTTTGTCCTTAAACTTTCCCCCTTGTCCTAACTCCTCTACTGCTGTAAAGGGTACCAAGACCCTCCCAGTCACTCCGGCTTGCAAACCTAGGTGTCAACCTGAACTGTTCATTCTCTGTCTCCATCACTTCTCTTATCCATCCGTTGTCAAGGCCTGTTGTTCTCATGTAGACACCCTCCCTTTCTTCTGACACTCCCACCACCATGTGTAGGCCCTCCGTTATCACCTCCCATGTAGATTAATGCAATTGTCTACTGGTTGTTCTCCCTGTCTTATGTCTCTTCCCACACCAGGCCATCCTTTACCTAGCTGCCAAGTAGCTCCTCCCAAACCACAGATCTCACTATATAATGTCTCCATTCAATAAACACCAGGGGCTTCCTATTATTTCCAGGATTGATTATAAAATCCTCTATTTAGCATTTATAACACTTAATCACCTGGTCTGTTACTATCTTTCTAGTCTTCTTACAACTTGCTCCCCTCTGCATACTACAGAATTGAATGGCATTGGTCTCATCTTTCCGTCATGTTGATTCTGCATGACCCCATTTGGGATTTTCTTGGCAAAGATACTAGAGTAGTTTGCCATTTCCTTCTCCATCTCCTGACTGCATTTTCACTGGCTCCTCCTCATGCCTACAATATTTCTTCATTTTCACCTCCTTGCTTCCTTCAAGTCTCAACTAAAAGCCTACTTCTTAGAAGAAGTCATTTCCCCTTAATTTTAGTATCTTATTTCTGTTGATTACCTCTAATTTATCTTGTATATGTCTCGTTTGTATATGGTAATTTGCATATTGTCTTCTCTATTAGATAATGAATACATTGAGATCAGACACTACTTTTGTTATTGTTGTTGGTGGTGGTGGTTTTTTTTTAATTCGTCTTTCTTTATATTCTTAGAGCTTAATGTATAGTGCCTAGTACATGGTAAGATCTTAATAAATGGTAGTTGATTGATCAACTAGATACCTGGATCATTTCTAAAATCAGACCATGACTTTTAATTTTTGTAAAACATATATTATTTTTCCTTGACAATATGAATAGTATCTTCTACTTGCACATTTCACCTAGCTTAACTTTTTGTCATGGTAAACAACTTGGAATACTGTTGATAATATATACTATCTTTTCCCTACATATATGTAGATTTCAGAATAGTTCCAGGTATCTCTTTCAGTGTGTTTAATATGTAAATAGATTCTGGGCTTTCACACCTGAGTGAATGGGTTATATATCCTGCTGAAACCTGCACACAGAGATTTAATTAGGACATAAGTGTAATTGACAGCTTTTTCTGGAAAGAAAATTATAATTCTCTTCATAGTTAATATATTAGAATACTGTCACAGTGAGTAAGTGGAAAGAAGAAGAGGAGCATTATGAAATTGTGGAAATCGCACTGGAAATCACAAAGGGAAACAACATTGACCAACCAAGGCAAGTGTTAATCATGACTTCACTGAACTATTTTGACAGTGGGTGCCTCCATTGGCAGAGTGGTAGTGGACTGTAGTTGCTGAAAGAGCCATACATTATCAGTTTGTTGAATTCTTTTGATTACTTATACTTCATTTTTGTAAGGGAATATAGATATAGATTTTTTAAGATGGGAGAGTCTTTGGGAAAAGATAATGAGGTCAAATATCAACAAAACATTTATAAATTTTTAAAAATTACTTTTATTCTGTTCTAAAAAAGGTTCAGTAAATAAGGGCAGTGGTAAAGTCCCTGCAGTAAGGGTCTTTATACCATACTACCAGTAGAGTCCAGGTGTGTGGAGGATTCAAGGAGCACTAGCACCTCTGATGTGAGAGCTTGCCAAAACCTTTTCAGGGCTGCTCATCCACTTTTGGTGGTCACCTGTCACTCAACTCTTACCTGAGGTTCCAAGAAGCTGTAGCATGCTCAGTGACCACACCCGAGTAAAACTGTCTTTGCAGATGGGCTAAACCAGGTTGAGGGAACTGACAGGCCTGAAACCTGTTGGTGAATTAGGGGGATATTTCCCTGGTACAATGGGTTATTGAAAACAATTTTTCCAATGGTCAGGGAGGCAGCTGAAGCAGGCTCTGTGGAGAGCTAAGAGTTTGGCCAGACATCAAAGATGCCAGCATCATTCATCAAATCTCATGCCATTATTAGTCTTCTTTACCTTTGTCTTGCCACTGGGCTTCCAGATTACTCTGGAAGAGAGAGTGAGGCTGGTAATTTTGTGCAACTCTGCCTCACTTAAATCCAATACATGTGTGAGTAAAGACATTACCCTATGATATCACTGGTCCTCTGAAAATTAAGGGCAAACAATAGCAATAGCTGTATGGTCTTAAACCAGTCATTTTATAATTATGAGCCTCTTTTTCTCCTTTGTGAAAGAGTGAATTAGACTAATAGATGCATTTTAAGATCCCTCATAGCTCTATGAAGTAATAAACTATTATAGAAAGGAAAGCTTTTTCTGCTCCTCCCAATGTTATCAAAGGCTTCTTCGTAGTTAATTTTTATAACCTTTTCCTTGGAACTTATTTTTCCTTATCTGTCGGCATTGGTTGACCCTGTGGAACACCCCATCGCCCAGATATTCTCTTTCCCCTAAGTTTTCATGACACTGTTCTCTCCAGGTTCTCCTTTTACCTTCCTGACTGCTCTTTCTCGGTCTCCTTTACTGTCTTCCCCTCTACTATATACTTCATCCTATCCAGGGGATTTCCCCAAAGCTCAAAACATGGCAGTCTTCTTTCTCTAAACCTCAATGATTTAATCAACAGTTCAGGGTTCAATTATCTTTCCAAGCAGATGATCCCCAAATCTCTAGCCCTACTCTCTCTTGTGGGGTCCAGTCCTGCATCACCAACTACTAGGTAGCCATCACCACCCTGGTGTCCTGTAAATAGCTTAAACTCAACATGCCTCAAATGAAATTTATTATCAATGAAAAAGTATTTAAATGTTTATTATGAAAAGCATCAAGTATAGAAATATGAAGGATGAATCAATAGCTATTCTCAAAAAACTTACATTCTAATAGAAGTCAACAAATACATATAGAAGTATACTGAAAAAACACATAATTGGATCTGCTTTCTTATCAATTCAGGGAGCAGATCATAACAAGTTCTTTGTAAATACCAGCCTGTGTAAATCTTGTCCATGTTCTACCAGAAGTTCACCCACAAGGTGTCACCCCAAAATACTGGAGGCCTTCTTCATTTATTTCCCACATTCCCAGGGTGCCAGTGAAATATTCTGACTATATAACTCTCATACAATTTGTGAATGAAATCCTTTATTCCAGTTCTTTGGAGATCTTTATTGGCTACATGCTCAGGCTTGCTAACACCCACCACATGCTTCTCCATTTCCCCATGTTATTCATGTATGTATATGTGCATGCATGCATGTATGCATGCATGTGTGTATAGATGTGTATACATATGGATTAAATGTAAAGAGAATAAATATAAGGTAGACAAATGTCAGGTAGTTAGGAAGAGAAAGCAAGCTAACCTTAATTCTAATGTTGGTGTCAGAGGTAAGTGTTTTGTCTCTAAGGTTTTTTTTTTTTCCTTTTCTGTTTCTCCTCGTCCCAAAACAAGACATTCATTTTCTACAACTTTGGACAGATATTCTCACAGTCATTAACTTATTAAATGTCTTTTTCATCAAATACTTTCTTACTGAGTTATATTTTTCTACTCAGATTTTAAAACTTTTATGACTGTGAAGCATTTTTGTAGAATATAAAATATCCATTCTTTTCATATTCATTGTTCACTCTACTGCTTTCTTTAATTAACTAACTAGGTATTAAAACATATGATATAGCTTTAAAAACTGATCTTTTTTATAACCTTTAGCAATTTTAAAATATTAAAAATAACCAGTAATAACAGCTAATTTATCTATAGTGCCTATCATATGCCAGCATATACCATTATCTCATTTGATTCTCTCAACAACCTTGGGAGATAGATGCCATTATTATCCCCATTTTTTAGTTGAGGTAATTGAGGCAAACCAACATTGAGTTGCCCAAGGTCAATGCCATATTTCAAATCAAATCTTCCTGACTCTAGGCTTAGCATTCTATCCACTGTGATGCCTAGTGGCATCATTGCTAGGTTGCCAACAGCTAGCGTTACTAATGTTGATTCTATTTATTATCTCACTTGTGTCCATGCATGTTTCCTGTTGCTTTTCCTAGGAACATCCTCTTGGGCCTGTACGTTTAGTGCCACTAATGACAGTGATCTCTTGTATATCCCTACCAAAGACAGATTTTCACGATATTGAGCTTCAACATTTTTTTTACCATAAGAACAAAGTTTGTTTTTTTGTTTTTGTTTTTGTTTTTTTAATGAACAGTTACAAAACCATAAAACAGTTTCACAATTAATAGTATGTTTTGCATGTGTGACTTAATCCTTGAATCATGTTACTGGGAATACTCATATATATATTTTTTTTTGTGGGGCAATGAGGATTAAGTGACTTGCCCAGGGTCACACAACTAGTAAGTGTCAAGTGTCTGTGGCCGGATTTGAACTCAGGTACTCCTGAATCCAGGGCCAGTGCTTTAT